>NW_027271204.1:1552500-2752500 GCF_040938485.1 Diadema antillarum
AGTTTCTCCCTCCCTCTCTCAAGTGGAGAGTATCATACCTATATATATGTATATATTTATATATAAATGTATTATATATTATATATATATGTATATATTTATATATATATACACACATATATACATTTATGAAACACAAGATTTATGGTGTATCGTCCCAAAATCCCAGGTTGTTGATGATTCTATTTACAAAACTTTATCAAAAAACAATAATGTCCGCTAAACGTCCCCCCCCCCCACCCCCACCCCTTACTTAAAAACGCTTGGGGGTAAACAGTGTTCAAATTCTTGGACTAAGGGTTAAGATTTTACCTCTGCGTTCGCCCACTGCGGATGACATTATTTGATCATAATGTGAATAATTTGCTTGTGGATAGAGTGAATAATATCAAATGACTCATGGTCCATTTCTTGGGGAATATAACAAAAACATACGAATATGTGACTCTAGTGGATGCAATGATATTAGTAAAAGACATTTGTGAGAATTGAGACAAATCAAACATTTTAATTGTACAAATTCTAGCATTTTTAAAGTGCTTGATGAATCCATGCCACTCCATCGCTGGAGAAAGGGCTATACGATTTGTGCAACAGTAATAATAGTTGTTGTTGTCTTTTTTTGGGGGGGGGGATAAATTCTTCTACCATAATGAACCAACAATTGTCTTGTCTTATCTTCCACAGAAGGAGCATTATCCGTTATCAGTAATAGTAAGTCAAATGATATAACCATGCAAAAATAAACATTCTTTGGGGATCTTCTTTATGGATTCCTTATGTCATATCACGATGTGCTGTAGTTTTCTTATACAGCCATGACATCACATGGATTAATCCAGATTAAAAAAATGAATAAATCATAACCTTTGAATAGATCTGTTTTGATATTTCTGTTTTTACGAAGTTCAAATTATGTGTGGGGTACATTTCCTTATAAACTCTCCCTGGACAAGAATCGATGCATGTGATGATTGTATTCTCATGTAGTTTAATGTCTAATGTCTCCATCTTTATGGCATTTACAGCTACAAACACGCACACGCACACACACACTGCCAATTTCTAATCTAAATCTAATTCAATTGAAAATGTTATGACATGAAAACAATAATGATGCCCTGGTGACAGAAACAGATATTACTGAAGTGTTTCCAATACGTGTTGAATAAGCAATCCTTGTGGCCACCAAATTAGGACTTTAACGAAATAATAGTTTATATCTTATGCTGATAATCAATCGTGTCGAATGGAATATTGTCACGCTTACTGCGGCGGTTTATTACACTATTTACAGACGGGGGAAAATTCGCAACTGTGCGTATTTGCGGTGCTTGGTATTAATAATGAGGTCGGTGATGGATTGGATAATATTGACTTTCGCCAACAGCCTTGTTGAATTTCTGGGCGTTGGGCGGTGTGCGGTCCAGCCCTTGGGTTCAAAGTACTGCTGCGTGGAAATGCACTAGTAGAGGAATATATAGTAGACTAGGGCAGGGAGACGGGGAATCGAGTGGGCCTGTGGTGTGCAGTGATGTGGTGACCAGTGAAAGGGGGCTTGGTTCAAAGGTTCCAAAGGTTGGATTATTCGGCAATTACGTGTGTTGTTGCGTTAACATGTTTTCTCTAAAATACATAATTACGATTTACAATGCTTACACAGCGCATAACAGGGTATATGTCAATATGCGTTCACGAAATGTAAAGACTATAACACAATATCCTATCGCAAAGGTACCCAGTGTGTTTCCTTAAACTGTAAAAAGATGCATTTTCAAAGCAGAATGGAATTTACTGATATCGGTAATTTGTCTAATATTCCTTATTTCATAAAGTAGAAGGAGTAACTATATGATATTTTGCAAATGTTCGTTTGCCATAAAATTTGGTTGTTCTCTTTGGAATAACAAGTAAGTCTTTACTTTTTGAACGAAGGTATTATTCTGGTGTAGAATTATGAAGTAGCTCTCTCAAATAGTGTACAGCTAGCAAATAAAAACATTAAAAATTTAGGAGCAATTAAACTGTCTAGAACTTTGTACTGGAAGCCAGTGTAAGTTTCTTAGAACTGGTAACATGTGTTCACATGTTTTATTTTCTATTTCATATGCTAACCGCGCAGCAGAGTTTTGAACGACTTGTAATCTTAATACATAACCGAAAATCCACATCGTAATCCGTAAAAATCAGCATGGCACATGTAGAAAGCATGAACCACACATTCTGTTGTGTACTTGTCGATAGATTCTCGAATATTCCCAATTCTATATTATGATGCGAATGAAGCAAAGTTGCATTTTTCTGAAACAAATAAATAATACAATACAAATTCAAAACAAAACTAGAAATGTCGCTACGGCGACTGGTATGCCTCCGCCATAATGCATGGTTCTCTTAAAAGTCTATAGTACAATGTCTTGACAAGATGTGATGACAGTTTCACGTAATTGGCAAAATATTAAAATGACAGGTTTGTTACAAATGTGCTGAATGTTTACTTTACTTGAACAAGGCTTAATTGGATGAATAACTAAGTTGTCAGAGTGCAGGTATTTGGGAATTCGAGGATTTTTACTTGACTTCTGACCCTTTTATTGACCCCCTGACCTTTGATCCGTGACCCCCAAATTCCCTAGATAATCACTGTCAGTCAGTACATGCATATATACTAAGTTCCACAAAGATACCTTGAACCATTTGCGAGATATGGAGAAACACGCACTATTTCAACATTTTGACTTGACCTTCGACCCTTGAACTTTGACCTCATGACCCGAAACTCTCTCTGGAGAATCTTTATTTAGTAGTACATATATACACCAAGTTTCAAGAAAATACCTTCAAGCATTGCATGGATATGGGGGAAATAGTGAAATTTTGAGCATTTGACTTTGACCTTTTGACCTTTGACCTTGAGCAGTGCACCTACAAGTTGATAGGCACAACTTCGTCCACTCATACATACATGCCAAGTTTTATTAGTATACCTCAAACGGTTTTTTAGTTACGCTGTCCACAAAATTGATTACGGACGGAAGGACGGACGGACGGACAACCACTTCGTGGCGGAGGCATAAAAAATCATCCAAAATAACATCCAAAATTCTACCAAATTGGATTGCTTAAATTGCAGTACATGACGGTGTACCATTAAAATCAAGAGACTGTATACCTTTAACTGTCAAAAAAAAAAGCGAAGGGATGAAGAGAAATTATTGATTCAATGAAGATTTCCAAATAGGACCGCACCAGAACTGATCCTCTGGGACTCCGTGTGTAAATAAGTGAGTGAATTATTCTTTGGTAGCAGAAGAGTTATTCAAGACTTATATCAACATAAGGAAAAACACGAACATGATTAGGTATGGTACAAATTGTGTATTCTTTCTGGATACGGTCTTTAGGAAAAGCAGTTACTGTTGAGAGAATGTTTCAGACTGAAAGTTTCAAATGGTGAAAACGACAAATCGGAATCGCTATACCTGCGTGCGTACCTAGTGTAACCATGGCCTTTACGAGCACTGTCTTAACCCGAGTGTCTACGCGTGCACTCCACGAGTGAACACATCGGTCATGGCGCGCGTTTTGACAACTCATTACTTGTCCGGTGTTTTTCTATGGTGAGACCAATTCCAGGGTGTGTATACTTGTCACACATTTTCTTCCAACATGTCCAAAAGTGATTATAATACCTACTATTCTCGCCAGATATTACAGAGAACTGTAAGAAGGACGTATGACATTGCCAATGCTCATGGAATGCTTCGCATATTTTTATTCAATAAATCACACAAGATAGAACCATAGCAAATTCAGTACAAAATGAAGTAGTTCAATTGAGTTGTAATTTGAGAATTGACATTCCTGAAGCAACCGATTTCACTTTATCTCTCTAAAAATATATTATGTCTTTTGAATGTGAAACGTTAGAAACATATGATAAAAGCAATAAATAAATATAACATGTATCTTAGATTTGGTCTGCCTCCGAATAGACTACACTTCACTACATATAGAACGAAAGACGATGGTGACTTCTTATACTTGCTTCATATTATGAACATTTCAACAACAACAAATAGAATATCAAGGACTACAGTAAACTCATGCTTGAGAATGTCAGGTGCAGCTGTGTAATGCTCTATATGTTTTTATTTGAACATTACTTTGATAAATGAGTCACACGCTCTGCTGCCACAGCTTGCCAAGTCCCAAAAGCTTGGCAGTTGCCAAAAAATGCAAAAGGCCTTTTCACCGCTGCAGCAGAGACTTAGGAGCACAGCTCATTGGGCGTTGGCCGACTGCTGTCACAGTGGTTTGTGACTAAATGGCACGGAGCTAAGACAGCTGCTTTCTGGTTCTTCAACCTGTCATTATAATCATCCAATCATTTCTTTATGTTACTTCTAATGCAACAGATGATCGGTCTCTGCAAATTAGCATCACATAATAAACGTAATGAGCATGATGAGTACAAATCGATGATTTACACTATTCAACGACTTTAAGCCGGATGTATTCATATAATGATAAACATTTCAAATTTATGCTGATTGCTCTTCTGATGAGCTATTACCATCATGTTGAATCCGCCTGCACATATTCAACGCATTTCAGTAATTTGAATCTACTTTGTATGCATTAGATGATGACCCGTCGAGCAAACCTAAAGGGCATACTCCCGGAATGCCTTTGTTAAGACATGTGTATAAGGGTATTAAAGTAATGATTGTTCAACAAACCGATCTGCGGAGGCTGTGAATGCGGTGACAAAGTCAAAGTGTCGACCACAAAACTCAGGACTGGTTATCACTTGTTCTTTTTATAAGGCACTTCTTTCAAGCTTTCTCCTACATATTTCCTTCAAAACGTACGTTCAGACGCTCAGTCTAAATCTTTTTCATATTCTAAACGAATGTATTCGCAATTAGAATTTGGCACTTTGCAGACATAATTCTCATTTTATCAATTTTTGAGATCATAGATATTCCACAAACAAATTTTGCTACGTAAATTTTTTTTTTCATCATCATCATCCTTATCATCTCCTCGAGATGGTCAACGTACATGAGATATCCACGTAAGGTTCAGATTCAACAATTGGAAAAGAAAAAATATCATGCCGTTAAGCAATGCCTGGTCTGTTTTCACATTCGCAATGCGTCAACATGAATGTGACTTCCTGCTGCATATTAAACATAGAGGCAAACTGCGAGAAATGCGTGTCGTAAAAGGCCCTTATAGAATGGTACATATTCCGTGACGCCTTGCCTGTAAGGAGCACAACTAAGAGGGCGGTATTGCTTCTATGCTTTTCCAGCCGGATTGCACACACAGGCTAAAGGGAAACCAAGCTGTAGGAAACCGTTTTGTATCTCAATGCTTTTTCAACATCGACATTTGATGTAGATTACTCTCAGTTTAACGAGAATTAAAAAGAGGTGAAACAGAAATAGGTGGGGAAACCTCAAAAAAAAAACAGATGGAAACTGTGACCAGAAACACCTTTTGACAACATTATGAAGAGTTTGTTTGCAAAAACCGATAAGTCCATTTTTGACGATTTTGAAGTACGGTCTCTGCCATAAAGTACAAAATAAGACCTTTTAACTGATATATTGGTCACTTCATATCAAGGTACATTTTTGAAGTTATGGTCAAAAGAAGCAAAAATTTTCTTATTATTCTCTTTATTTTTCTTAACCTTTAATCGCAAATATCTCCATTTGGCAAGTATGGACATATCGGTTTTTGCAAACAAACTCTTCATATATTTCACACATTCATGTTTGGAAGTAATAATGAGGCATTCGAAAGACTTTTGTGTCTGTCGAGGAATCACAGGTTTGCATTGCATAGACAGGAATCCTAACCTACATTATTGCTTTTTTAAGCCCCCTGTTGACATGACTTTCTTGCTGTGACGCCACCAGCACTTGAGGCTTGCAGTGCTAAACGACATCATCCGGGATACTAGTATGCGCAAAGAAGCACTGTGACGTCATCACGTCGGTCCTGAGTTGGCAACGTAAATGTGATGATTTGCAAAGTCGTCCGTGCCGTCTTTCGTCAGTGCGAAAAGTAGTCATTGTATTGCTGAAATTCCATAATCATAACGATACAAAAAATGAAAGAATTTGTAATGATGTGATACAATACATTTCTTTCTGGCCATCGATATTGTCTTGGATTTCAAGAGCTCATTCCTATCACAATGATTTTATCTTATAACAGTGTAAATCCGATTTTGTCGTGTTTGCCGCATGCTTATCATTTATTTTGCTTTTAAACAATCCAAGCCATGATGGCTTGGATGTAATGCACTTCTGAAAGAAACATCTTCATTTCCAAGAAGGAATACATACTAATAAGCGGTTTTAAGATTATTTGTAAGCTGAATAATGTTGTCTTTGTCAAAGAACCCCTGCTCAAGGTCTGCTGCGAAATTGATTTTCACATTTTAGTATATGGGTAAAAACATAGATGTACCCGATAATAGAAAACTTTACCCCCATTCATTCATTGCTATAACTACATCACTTTGTAAACACAACTCAAACATGAATAATATGCAAAATATCTTAAAAGAAATGAAATCACAGAGAAGGTAAGGTCAACCACTAGCCGGACAGAGTTTGACGAAAATTTATCCTTTATATTCAAATACAGTCACGTGGGCTGTAGTTGAGAGAAATAGGTGATTACCGAGTAGGGTAATTTAAATAACAGTAAAATGATTGAAAGACATCAAAAAGTTTCGAATTTTCAGATTTATGTCTCTGACGTGTAGATGGCCTCCTAATTTTTAAAAACAGCATACAGAGAGGTATACATCCACAACAGCGTGCTGTTAAGCCAGTGTGTTAAAGCCTACAACTTACGCCGATATTTGGTCCTATGGCGCCCCCGTTGTCTATAGAAGGACGCCCTCTTGTGAGACCGCGCATTTCCGAACCGTCGACGACGCGGGCATAAAATATATCTGGCGTATAGGACGATGACTGCTGGTAGTATGGGTCGCTCTCAAAGGAGCCGTTGTCGAGCCCATGGTCGCCTGGTAGTGCCTCATTTTGTCTCAGATATGACTGTCAAATAAATTCAAAAGTGTATCATATACGATGATTGTGCAGATCACATTTTTTTCATAAATTTGGCAGTCTTTACATAACAACCGAAATATTGTTATAACTGACAGAGTTAAATAATGTTAAACTGTTCTATTTGTGAGTATCTTTCACTTATTTATTCTAGTAGCTTAAAATGACCTGACCTGAGAAAATGAGGAAAATGTATACAAACTTTGGTTTGTCTATTTTGAAAGTTATTACGTAAAGCTTCGTACGGTTCGCTTACACACCGCATGACGGTGTGTAAGCGAACCTCGTAGTTGAAATAGTAATTGAAGTAGTTGAAATAGTCAATCTCGTAGTTGAAATAGTAATTTCTTTTTCGGTACAGTATGATGTTTGCCCGTCATCAGGGAAAAACAAAGATACAAACATTCTTCACTCCGATTTGAAATAAATTAGAAGCTGACTGACATTGCGGTTGGTCTGCTTATCTTCCAAAGTGTTAACATGCCATTATTAACATTGATCAACGAGTCTATGGATGATATTTTATTGATTTAAATTGGGCGAACTTCACACCATTAAGGCAGATTAGGGAGAAAGAAAACGTACGGCAAGATGTTCGGGCACTCGAGGCCTCATCGCTCCACCCCGGCCCATTCTCCCGAGGACGTCTCGGAGAACGCGCTGCATGCTGATCATGATGGACGTTTCGACCGGGTCAACGGAAAAGCGACGGCGCGATGTCGATTCAGACTCGTTGCCGTCATCGTCCAACTGCGCCTGCGCACGCAGTGACTCGGGTTTGGTCCAGCCTGGCTGGAAGTCCCTCTGCCTACGAGCTATCGATGACCTACTACCACTATAGCGGCTTGCCCCGCGGTCGCCGAAGGAAGAATACTCTGAGCCGTCGATGACTGGCGCGTAAAATGCTTCAGGGCCGTCGGGGGCGGACAGCCTAGGATTGCGAAGAACAGCTCGTGATGTGAAATTCTGAAAAGAAGAAAGAACACAAAGATATCTTTGGTGATAAGAAATTGAAACATGAAATGCTTGACAAGAAAATAAACAAACTGTAAACTGTTGAAAACATTTTACATTATCTTGAATGACATACATGATTATAGTGAATGCTCCAAATCATTTGGTCGACTGTCTATGTGAATTTAATCAAAACCTTTTCAGATATACTTTGTTGTCATCATGATGATACAAAGACAAATAAATCATTTGAATTTAATCAAATGTCTGGCGAATTGGATATCGCAGTAGAGTATATTATTATAGTAGCTGAACAATATAAATGTCCTCTATTGTTATTATTATTATTATCATTATCATTATCATCATCATTATTATTATTATCATTATTATTATTATTATTATTATTATTATTATTATTATTATTATGAATTTGCTACACTTTCAACAGAGCGGTTTTCTTTATATTTCTTTTAGAAACTAAACTAATTTCTCTGAGAATACAAGTAGATTTAGAACATGTCAAACATCAGGATCTGCATGCTTTGTCCTAGAAGCCCGCAGCGACCTAATCGTCTCATCACTGGTTATCATCTCATCAAAATCCCTTCTAATACACCTACTATACAAAGAAAAGTCAGTCTCTCTTGGTGATAAGACTCAGCTTTAGCGACATGTATTTGCTGAACTTATGGCAACAAAAATTGTCACTGTCAGCTGGAGGAGAGATAATCCTATTTTACTTCATAATCTTCTGGCACACGGACTTTCGACCATACTGTCATCATAATTGTTGTTATTTTCATCATCATAATTGTCATTACATTAGATATTTTTTGTTCATCTTTCGAACTAGTAAATCTTAATTGAGTCAATTTTGTATGTCCTTGACAGCCTGCCGATGTACTTAAATAGTTACACACGCATCAATGTAAAGCAGTTTGGAATTCCGCGCAGTACTACACAACTATGAAAGATGGTGATGACCAACTCTGCTACTGGTATGCTTCGAGTCTCATTCGCATTCATTCCCACCAGTCCCCCGAAGGGAGCATCAACAGTCATACAAAGGAGGGACTCTAACAGGTTTTCAGGCACTCACGTCCGACCAGTCGGATCCGGCGATCCTGTTACGTACGACAGCTCCAGACTCCACGGGATCCTTCCCTCCGCGTCGAAGCCCGTATCGCCGTCGATATCGAGCACATATCAAGCAAAGCAGGCAGCAAAGGGCTAGGAGGATGGCGCCAACGACGACACCGACGATGAGGACGGCAACTTGCCACGGGGCTTGAAATTGATTAGTAATGACCAAAATTATCATCTTGATATCGATATTATTAATGCATATCTAGTGAACTCACGGAGATTTCTGCTTTTATATTAAGCACAAAATGACATAAGACAGGTACGGGGGAAAATGCTAATGATACAAATGGTATCAGCGAGAAAGATTGCACATAATCATTATCTCCGGGCAACAAAAGGTATCATGATTAAAATCAAGTAGACAACTTTGTGGAGGGCCGAACGAAAACTATAGTAAATTTTCATTACTGCGAACTTGGAGAAATATTCTTGATTGTATGATTGAAAGTATATGACCCCTCTCAGTAGGACGGGACCAACCAGGAGTTTGAACCATCCGATTTATTCGGTATGATTTCAGCTTCATCTTTGGGAGATACAAGTGACGAGGAAAGGAATACAGCAATAAAGTCAGATCATTACCACGTGATTCCGACGAAACAATGTCATGAATGTTGTAGGAATATTTCAATTGTTCCCATGAAGAGTGACGGTTTTACTGAGATTTACCGCTCAGGTCTGCATAATTTTTAACGTAATTTTTAACGTAATTGAGATCGAATATAAAAGGCATTAAAGTTAAAGCCCGAGAAACCTAGTGGGAAAAGAAAGTGTTATTAACGTGTGAAAGTAAAGGCAAAGAAGATGAAAAATCTTCATGAAGAGTATATAGAGGATGGGACTGAAAGGAAAAAGAGGTAGACAATAAGGATACACATAAGTGAAGGAGAGATAGACAGAAAGATAGAGAGATACAATTTGTAGAGAGAGTAAACATACCGAGTGTTCCACCTGGTCCACTACTCGTCGTGGTTGCGATTGTTGTGCTCTCCGGTAAAAGTGTATAATCTGTAATGCAATGACAGACGAGTGCCAAACGATTAGATCGTATCAAATATTAGCAATATCAAGGACGTTATAAGCGAGCTCGCAAATAAAATTGCACCCTTGATGTATAGCTATCTGTATGTTTGGTTAAAGCAAAAAGAAAAAGAAACTAATCAGTTTTGAGTAGGAGCCATTTCATTTGGGGACTTACAAGACTCTTATTCACAATCATGATCAAATACTTATGCAATTCTTTTCAGATTCAACTATATTCTGGTTATACTTGAATAGAATATATTCTTCACTTGAGCAGATACTATCAAGTAGAAATTTCATGAGTTCACATTTGAAGCAATTCCTATTTGAATTGATAAAGTTGTTGTTGTTGTTGTTGTTGTTGTTGTCGTCGTCGTTTTAGAGTGCTGTAATCTAAACTGCACATAGATGTGTACAGACATGTCACGGATGGTGACTACAAGATAATTATTCAATTTCATTCAAGACAAATGAATTGAAATGAAGTGAATTGAATATTTCGACATGAAAGAACAGGCACGGACTCACTGAAGCCGCAGACACGCCCGGGTAGTTCTGCGGGGAAATAGTCTTCGTAACCATCCCAGCACTGGCACGTGAATCCACCGGCGTCTTGTGTATCGATGCAATCGGAGAACTCCGAGCAGTCGTTCAGATCGCTGGCGTTGCACTGATTCAGAGCTGTATATCAATAGCAGGTGAGATATCGATGCAATATCGATCAAATTTGACATTATTTCTTTTTACTATCGTCATTATAATAGGTTCCGGCATCGTCAACGGAATATACTGGAATAAACATGATGCATTTTCTCATTTTTAGTTCGTAAGTGTTTTGCCATGCATATGGAAGATACCTCTGCTCTGTTTCGTAAAGAACGGCAACTTGCAAATGGGAAAGATTATATGTAAATCCTCTGACAGTTATGGACCTCCCTCGATTTCCTTACCCATTTTTGATGCATGGAAATCCAACGGCAACGACCTCGAGTACTTTACATATTCACGAGCTTACAATTATACAGATAGAGAGTCCAACAGAAACACACAGACAATCACTAACAGTTACAGCACCGGCAGTTATATTTTTTAAAAACCAACAATTGGCTCAATAAAAAAAGAAGATAATCGTTGGCATTTCGCCATCTCCCCAACCCCCCCCCCCCCAAAAAAAAAAGAAACGCTCAAACACATCGAGACACTAGTCCTGACAGCAAAAACAAAATTTAATCTAAAATCTCGCCTTACACATGTTACAAGAGTAGTCAAAGGTTTATGTAATAGATTTGTGGATACTACCGGGGTCTATTTTGCTTTATTCCTGCAACTTCTTCTTGCAGACAGATTATGAGACCATTGGTTTAATTGGCTTGCTTACGTTGAACAGAGATACTGTTTGGACGAAGGAGGAGACTGGAGTTTGCGTCATCAAAAAGATAGTAGCTGTTGTTTACAGCCTCGGTCATGAGCATAGAGAAGAGTTCGTTGGAGTCGTCCGTGAGGTTGAAATGCACGTCGAACTCGGTCCCGATGCTGCCAGCGAAGAATCGGTACATTGTGGTTGTCACGTAGCTCAGTCTGATGCTCGTGTAGAAGATGTACATCTGCAGTTGATGCAAATACAATTATATACAATTTGTCGGAATGTCAGGAAAATTTAGCACGATTCAACAAAATGTATATCTTAAGATAACTTTTAGACGTGTGTGCATGCACGACAGTCTTTCATTGCTCCCCCCCCCCCCCCTTCTCATTCCGACCCCGGCCTCCATGGACCATTTGATAATTCTCTGAATTCTGACGTTCGACAGTGTCAAATTAACACAACGAAGTGCCAGGTGAACACTTTTCAACACCATCACAACATACTTTCTACACTTCATACTTTCTACACTTGTCGATGTGTTGCTCTATTGATACATGATCGGTGTTAGATTAAAACCCATGGTGTTAAATCTAACACCTATGTTTTTGTAGTGTAGTTGATTGTTGGTTTGTTTCTTATATGCACCATTTAATTTTCAATAAAAGATGAAATAATGCTCTCGAAAATCGTGCATCTTGCACATGTCACAAATCACAAAACTGTACGCATAATATATAATTATACACTGCCACTTACCGATCGGCTGATGATCGTGGTAAGTTCTATGTACAATGGGCTTAGTGGATTCGTGTACGCATCGCTGAAGACGGCAGGTTCGTTGTTGATTTCAATGATGATGAACCTAAATCTGTAGCTCCAAACGTCTGAAAGCGAACACGGAAACTTATTAATCACGTTTTGCAAAGTAGAAAGGTTATATCAGTGTACAAAGGTTGCAGGTTAGAGTCATAGGCGATGTAAATATGATTAAATACAAGTTGAAATATGATCATGCAAACATGGATAACGGACAGACGCTAGTATTATTTTAAGAATTCAATTGCAACAGACAGGCTCATCGCCCATGTCTATTTTTCCAATTATTGGTACCGAGTTGAGCGTCCTTTGCAGTGAAGACGTTGAATTGGTAATCTCAACTGCCATTCTATTGTTTTGAATTCGTTTCATTTTCAGCTTTGAAAAAAAAAAAAACTAATTCGAGGCTCAGAATTGCGGCGAATGATTAACGATACTTCCTTGAAAAGGAAACATGGTTACCCATCAACCCTGTTCAAAAAATATATATGCATGTCCGTGGCGCATCTCTGACGAGGCGGAACCATAAACGTACCAAGCTGTCTCTTCGTCGTAGACAATACATTCCACGCTTTTTTTTCTTTCAATTCAATTCAATTAAATTCAAATGATTTTATTTCCATAATTATAAAGTAATACAAAGCAATATACATAACGCTTACATGAGTACATAATATTCTACGGAATTTTGGATCATATAAGTTTCAACAAAACATGGATACAATTATGATAATATCAACTTTGTCTTTCGATAAATAAATAGGCAAAAAAAAATTATTTTTGTAACTCTATTATATGAAAAAGAGGAATTCACAAGAGAAGCATAGCTTGTAAATTTTGTGAATAGTTCTGGAAGACGAGGGTATTTCAAGATCCGTCAAGGACTTCATGTATGGAAATTTTGATATGACGTCAGGCGAATCAAATGGATAATTATTGTCTATTTTTCTTCCAATACCCCATCCCTATTGGAATTGTTGTTTTATCATCAAGTAGGCCCTATATAAAAAACACATATACATATCGAATATATATATATATGTATATATATAATATAACATGTATGATATACTTATATATATATAAAATGTGTAATATATAATATATATATATACATATATAGAGGTATAATATATGATATACGTATATATATATATATATATATATATATATACATATGTATATGATATTAATGACTCTTGGGATCTTACTCGTGCAAACGCCGAATATGTTCCGCTGCCTGCCAGAGCGACATTCGCAAACATTATTCACGCATGTCTCTCGGAAGTAATCGCATCTGTTTTGACAGTCATCTTGCGAAAATGGGAAACAAAAAAATGATAATCACAAACTATTTCAAGAAACAGATGCGCATTGACATGTACTACAGTTATATATATATGTGTATATAGGCGTATATATATATGTACATATATATATATATATATTTATTTATTTATATATACATATATATATTGTGTGTATGTATGTTAATAGTTATGGAGATATCTATACATGCTTGCATGCATACATATGTGTTTTATATGTATTGCAAAATGGACATATCATATATCCAGTTCCACAGATTAATATTTCCATTTAAGTTTATATCTACATGTATATAAGTGCATAGTACATAATAATACAAGCACATAATTGTTTCATACGCATAAAATAGGATAGCTTGGGCTTGGTTTATTGCTGTATATCATTCACCTGGTTTTCTAGTTAATCTTAAAATATTTGCGGAATCTAACAGATATGCCAAAGTGATGATATCTCTGCTGGCTTAAGGCTTTGAAAGAAATGTGTGGCCGATTCAAAATGATACTGAAAATGTAAGATATCATGAGAGCAATAATATAATAGGTGAAAACCAAAATATAACTTACTTTGACAGGGGCTCCCTGAGTAGCCCGGAAGACATACGCACTGGGGAGAAGTTATTGAGCCAGCGCAAATTTCGTTTGTCCCGCATGTTACCGTTCCACACTGGACAGCTAGTAGCGATATTCGAAAGGAAACACACCATACATGTTATTTATTGAGCTACATGCCAATATAAAATAAGGAACAATTACTTTCCGATACTCATTTCCAAAGTTCAAAGAATAAGAAAAATGAAACGCAGTGGACTAGAGGAGAGTAGAGAGTGACGGTGAATTACGTGTGCATATTGTTAGCGTTCAAATAGAGTATGTCTACAAATAAATGTTAACTGATTCTAATATTCCTAAAAACAAAGACAGACATAAAGTGAAAACGTATGAATATGATAATACATCAAGCGATGCATAAATCGTATTGGAAAAAGTTTTTCTCGTTCAAGAACCGAACACAAATGCTCTTTCTGTACAGTTGTTTCATGAATTCAATAGTCCAGGTCTCGGAGCCTTCGCGTACCAAATGGCAACACAGTGTTTGTCTCAAAGTAGATCTTGGTAGATCTCACCTCAATTGCATAGTGATCATTACTGCTTACATCACCGTGCGAATATATTTTTTTATTCTAAAAGTGCTCGTACACAGGAATACAATGATGCTTCAATATTTTTACTTTGCACTTCTGGAAGAGCCGGCGTCGGAGTAGTTTGTGTCTGCCCAGATGACGTAACCCCATTTGTGGTGGATGGCAACAGCGTTGTCTCATTCACAGTAGACAAAACCTCTGAAACGGAAGTTACGGAGGGCGGGGTCGTTATTCCAGACGTTGTATTAGTACCAGAAACTACGGAAAATGTTTAAGTATCAAAGATCCTTCTTTGTGCTAATGTCAAAGGTGTTTGCTACACTTTTCATGACAACTACCTAGCCACTTAAAACAACTTGCTTCTTCCTGTAATAAACAATTTCAATAGAGACAATGCAGGCTTTTAAAAACAATATATGGAATACGAAAATAATATTAAAATCTTTAAAAGACATTCACAAATTAACTCTCAACTGATAGTCGCGGTGCCTTGGATAATGAACCAGAGCGGTTGTTCCACTGTAAGTAGTTTACAGGGAAGATTCTCAGAATGCTGCATGCACATTTGACCCATTAACATAAAGGTTATCATGAGGAAACTATACAATGCGATCAAAGAAAAGTATCACACGAGATACCGTACCAGACGAAGTTGCCGCTACATCATCCGTCACTTCCTGACCCATGGGTTCAGATGCCGGTTCGCCAGGTGTTTCTGTAGGAGCTTCCTCGGTTTTGGGGGTTGACGTCATTGATATTCCAGCGATTGTCCCCCTGGTGATGCTCTCCTCCGTTCTTGCAATGCTGCTATAAATTTCGGTTTCCACCTCTGAGACGAGTGCAGTGACGGGAGTCGTCAAACTCATCGTACTCTCAGTACGTGTAGCTCCAGGAATTGTTGCTTCAATCGTAACAGGTTCTCCCTCTGTAGTCTGAAAAGTTGTTTGAGTAACTGTCTCTGTTTCCGCCAAAGAAATATGTGTGTTCAAGAGATCAGTTACTGGTCTCTGACTCACCGGTGTGTTGCTTTCTCTTGTTGTAGCGCCACTCGTTTCAGCAGTTGTATAAGAATTAACGGATGATATTTCTGTAATAACAAATTCTGTTGTCAGTTCTTGAGACTCTGGACTACTGAATTCTTGTGTTCCTAAAGTTGAAACTGGAACAGCTGAGCCTGTCACATCAGCTCCTGTGTCCTTCGTTCTACTTGTGCTTCTCATGATATCCGAAACAATCTCGGTTTCAACACCGGTCACAGCGTCAGTTGCCAATGCCGTAGGGCTGAAAAAATCTATTAATTCTGTTGAAACTCCATTTGTTACTATGTCGCTTGTGCTTGAATCTGTACCTCCGGCTGTGAGAGTAAAAATGTCTTCAGTCTTCAGCTCTGTCGTAGTCTCAGCATTAGTTTCCGTTACCTGGGTAGAAACCTGGGGTAATGCAACTTGTGTCGTGACCTCTGCTGTCAGAGCGTTGCTTACATAAGCATGAGTACTGAATTTTGTAATTTCTGCACGTGTTTCAACTTCAGTGAAAGGTTCTGTTACCACTTCCGTTACTTCAGGAAGAACCGTTCTTGTAGCTTCTCTAGTCTCAGATGCAGGTTCAGATGTGACCACTTCGCTGGTTGCAACTTCTGTATCAGAATCTGTAGCTGTCATATCTGTCACAAAAGTTACCTCCGTCACGCTTTCAGTTTCATGCTCAGCTATTTTTGTAATCTGGAAATCTGTTGTCGGTTCTTCAGGCACTGGACTACTGAATTCTTCTGTTATCAAAGTTGACGTGGTACCAACGCTGGCTGACACATCAGTTCCTGTCTCGTCTGTCCTAATTGTGCTTCCCACAATATCCGTAACAAACTCGGTTTGAATTTCAGTCACAGCATCAGTTACCAACGCCGTAGGACTAGAAGAATCCATTCCTTCTGTTGACACATCACCTGTTACAATATCGCTTGTGTTTGCATCTGGACCTTCAACTGCGGTTGTGAAAATGTCTTCAGTTTCCAGTTCTGTCAAAGTCTCTGTCATTGTTTCGGTTAATTCTGTAAACCTCGAAGGAGATATAACTTCTGTCGTGACATCCACTGTCTCAGTGGTACTCACATAACTATCAGTACTGACACTCTGGCTTGTGATTTGTGCAACTGTTTCAACTTCAGTGAAAGGTTCTGTTACCACTTCCGTTACTTCAGTAAGAACCGTTCTTGTAGCTTCTCTAGTTTCAGATGCAAGTTCAGATGTGACCATTTCGCTGGTTGCAACTTCTGTATCAGAATCTGTAGCTGTTATATCTGTCACAAAAGTTACCTCCGTCACGCTTTCAGTTTCAAGCTCAGTTATTTCTGTTATCTGGAAATCTGTTGTCGGTTCTTCAGGCACTGGACTACTGAATTCTTCTGTTATCAAAGTTGACGTGGTACCAACGCTGGCTGTCAAATCAGTTCCTGTCTCCTCTGTCCTAATTGTGCTTCCCACAATATCCGTTAATATCTCGGTTTCAATTTCAGTCACAGCATCAGTTAGTAACGCCGTAGGGCTAGAAGAATCCATTCCTTCTGTTGACACATCATCTGTTACAATATCGCTTGTGTTTGCATCTGTACCTCCAACTGCGGTTGTGAAAATGTCTTCAGTTTCCAGTTCTGTCAAAGTCTCTGTCATCGTTTCGGTTAATTCTGTAAAGCTCGAAGGAGATATAACTTCTGTCGTGACATCTACTGTCTCAGTGGTACTCACATAACTATCAGTACTGACACTCTGGCTTGTAATTTCTGCAACTGTTTCAACTTCAGTGAAAGGTTCTGTTACCACTTCCGTTACCTCAGTAAGAACCGTTCTTGTAGCTTCTCTTGTCTCAGATGCAAGTTCAGATGTGACCATTTCACTGGTTGCAACTTCAGTATCAGAATATGTAGCTGTTATATCTGTCACAAAAGTTACTTCCGTCACGCTTTCAGTTTCAACCTCAGTTATTTCTGTTATCTGGAAATCTGTTGTCGGTTCTTCAGGCACTGGACTACTGAATTCTTCTGTTATCAAAGTTGACGTGGTACCAACGCTGGCTGTCACATCAGTTCCTGTCTCCTCTGTCCTAATTGTGCTTTCCACAATATCCGTAACAATCTCGGTTTCAATTTCAGTCACAGCATCAGTTACCAATGCCGAAGGGCTAGAAGAATCCATTAATTCTGTTGACACATGATCTGTTACAATATCGCTTGTGTTTCCATCTGTACCTCCAACTGCGGTTGTGAAAATGTCTTCAGTTTCCAGTTCTGTCAAAGTCTCTGTCATCGTTTCGGTTAATTCTGTAAAGTTCGAAGGAGATATAACTTTTGTCGTGACATCTACTGTCTCTGTGGTACTCACATAACTATCAGTACTGACATTCTGGCTTGTAATTTCTGCAACTGTTTCAACTTCAGTGAAAGGTTCTGTTACCATTTCCGTTACCTCAGTAAGAACCGTTCTTGTAGCTTCTCTAGTCTCAGATGCAAGTTCAGATGTGACCATTTCGCTGGTTGCAACTTCTGTATCAGAATCTGTAGCTGTTATATCTGTCACAAAAGTTACTTCCGTCACGCTTTCAGTTTCAAGCTTAGTTATTTCTGTTATCTGGAAATCTGTTGTCGGTTCTTCAGGCACTTTACTAGTGAATTCTTCTGTTATCAAAGTTGACGTGGTACCAACGCTGGCTGTCACATCAGTTCCTGTCTCCTCTGTCCTAATTGTGCTTCCCACAATATCCGTAACAATCTCGGTTTCAATTTCAGTCACAGCATCAGTTACCAACGCCGTAGGGCTCGAAGAATCCATTCCTTCTGTTGACATATCATCTGTTACAATATCGCTTGGGTTTCCATCTGTACCTCCAACTACGGTTGTGAAAATGTCTTCAGTTTCCAGTTCTGTCAAAGTCTCTGACATCGTTTCGGTTAATTCTGTAAAGCTCGAAGGAGATATAACTTCTGTCGTGACATCTACTGTCTCAGTGGTACTCACATAACTATCAGTACTGACACTCTGGCTTGTAATTTCTGCAACTGCTTCAACTTCAGTGAAAGGTTCTGTTACCACTTCCGTTACCTCAGTAAGAACCGTTCTTGTAGCTTTTCTAGTCTCAGATGCAAGTTCAGATGTGACCACTTCGCTGGTTGCAACTTCTGTATCAGAATCTGTAGCTGTCATATCTGTCACAAAAGTTACCTCCGTCACGCTTTCAGTTTCAAGCTCAGTTATTTCTGTTATCTGGAAATCTGTTGTCGGTTCTTCAGGCACTGGACTACTGAATTCTTCTGTTATCAAAGTTGACGTGGTACCAACGCTGGCTGTCAAATCAGTTCCTGTCTCCTCTGACCTAATTGTGCTTCCCACAATATCCGTTAATATCTCGGTTTCAATTTCAGTCACAGCATCAGTTAGTAACGCCGTAGGGCTAGAAGAATCCATTCCTTCTGTTGACACATCATCTGTTACAATATCGCTTGTGTTTGCATCTGTACCTCCAACTGCGGTTGTGAAAATGTCTTCAGTTTCCAGTTCTGTCAAAGTCTCTGTCATCGTTTCGGTTAATTCTGTAAAGCTCGAAGGAGATATACCTTCTGTCGTGACATCTACTGTCTCAGTGGTACTCACATAACTATCAGTACTGACACTCTGGCTTGTAATTTCTGTAACTGTTTCAACTTCAGTGAAAGGTTCTGTTACCACTTCCATTACCTCAGTAAGAACCGTTCTTGTAGCTTCTCTAGTCTCAGATGCAAGTTCAGATGTGACCATTTCGCTGGTTGCAACATCTGTATCAGAATCTGTAGCTGTTATATCTGTCACAAATGATACCTCCGTCACGCTTTCAGTTTCAAGCTCAGTTATTTTTGTTATCTGGAAATCTGTTGTCAGTTCTTCAGGCACTGGACTACTGAATTCTCCTGTTATCAAAGTTGACGTGGTACCAACGCTGGCTGTCACATCAGTTCCTGTCTCCTCTGTCCTAATTGTGCTTTCCACAATATCCGTAACAATCTCGGTTTCAATTTCAGTCACAGCATCAGTTACCAATGCCGAAGGGCTAGAAGAATCCATTCCTTCTGTTGACACATCACCTGTTACAATATCGCTTGTTTTTCCATCTGTACCTCCAACTGCGGTTGTGAAAATGTCTTCAGTTTTCAGTTCGGTCAAAGGCTCTGTCATCGTTTCGGTTAATTCTGTAAAGCTCGAAGGAGATATAACTTCTGTCGTGACATCTACTGTCTCAGTGGTACTCATATAACTATCAGAACTGACACTCTGGCTTGTAATTACTGCAACTGTTTCAACTTCAGTGAAAGGTTCTGTTACCACTTCCGTTACCTCAGTAAGAACCGTTCTTGTAGCTTCTCTAGTTTCAGATGCAAGTTCAGATGTGACCATTTCGCTGCTTGCAACTTCTATATCAGAATCTGTAGCTGTTATATCTGTCACAAAAGTTACCCCCGTCACGCTTTCAGTTTCAAGCTCAGTTATTTCTGTTATCTGGAAATCTGTTGTCGGTTCTTCAGGCACTGGACTACTGAATTCTTCGGTTATGAAAGTTGACGTGGTACCAACGCTGGCTGTCACATCAGTTCCTGTCTCCTCTGCCCTAATTGTGCTTCCCACAATATCCGTAACACTCTCGGTTTCAATTTCAGTCGAAGCATCAGTTACCAACGCCGTAGGGCTGGAAGAATCCATTCCTTCTGTTGACACATCATCTGTTACAATATCGCTTGTGTTTGCATCTGTACCTCCAACTGTGGTTGTGAAAATGTCTTCAGTTTCCACTTCTGTCAAAGTCTCTGTCATCGTTTCGGTTAATTCTGTAAAGCTCGAAGGAGATATACCTTCTGTCGTGACATCTACTGTCTCAGTGGTACTCACATAACTATCAGTACTGACACTCTGGCTTGTAATTTCTGCAACTGTTTCAACTTCAGTGAAAGGTTCTGTTGCCACTTCCGTTACCTCAGTAAGAACCGTTCTTGTAGCTTCTCTAGTCTCAGATGCAAGTTCAGATGTGACCATTTCGCTGGTTGCAACTTCTGTATCAGAATCTGTAGCTGTTATATCTGTCATAAATGATACCTCCGTCAAGCTTTCAGTTTCAAGCTCAGTTATTTCTGTTATCTGGAAATCTGTTGTCGGTTCTTCAGGCACTGGACTACTGAATTCTTCTGTTATCAAAGTTGACGTGGTACCAACGCTGGCTGTCACATCAGTTCCTGTCTCCTCTGTCCTAATTGTGCTTTCCACAATATCCGTAACAATCTCGGTTTCAATTTCAGTCACAGCATCAGTTACCAATGCCGAAGGGCTAGAAGAATCCATTCCTTGTGTTGACACATCACCTGTTACAATATCGCTTGTTTTTGCATCTGTACCTCCAACTGCGGTTGTGAAAATGTCTTCAGTTTCCAGTTCTGTCAAAGTCTCTGTCATTGTTTCGGTTAATTCTGTAAAGCTCGAAGGAGATATAACTTCTGTCGTGACATCTACTGTCTCAGTGGTACTCACATAACTATCAGTACTGACACTCTGGCTTGTAATTACTGCAACTGTTTCAACTTCAGTGAAAGGTTCTGTTACCACTTCCGTTACCTCAGTAAGAACCGTTCTTGTAGCTTTTCTAGTCTCAGATGCAAGTTCAGATGTGACCACTTCGCTGGTTGCAACTTCTGTATCAGAATCTGTAGCTGTTATATCTGTCACAAAAGTTACCTCCGTCACGCTTTCAGTTTCAAGCTCAGTTATTTCTGTTATCTGGAAATCTGTTGTCGGTTCTTCAGGCACTGGACTACTGAATTCTTCTGTTATCAAAGTTGACGTGGTACCAACGCTGGCTGTCAAATCAGTTCCTGTCTCCTCTGACCTAATTGTGCTTCCCACAATATCCGTTAATATCTCGGTTTCAATTTCAGTCACAGCATCAGTTAGTAACGCCGTAGGGCTAGAAGAATCCATTCCTTCTGTTGACACATCATCTGTTACAATATCGCTTGTGTTTGCATCTGTACCTCCAACTGCGGTTGTGAAAATGTCTTCAGTTTCCAGTTCTGTCAAAGTCTCTGTCATCGTTTCGGTTAATTCTGTAAAGCTCGAAGGAGATATACCTTCTGTCGTGACATCTACTGTCTCAGTGGTACTCACATAACTATCAGTACTGACACTCTGGCTTGTAATTTCTGTAACTGTTTCAACTTCAGTGAAAGGTTCTGTTACCACTTCCGTTACCTCAGTAAGAACCGTTCTTGTAGCTTCTCTAGTCTCAGATGCAAGTTCAGATGTGACAATTTCGCTGGTTGCAACATCTGTATCAGAATCTGTAGCTGTTATATCTGTCACAAATGATACCTCCGTCACGCTTTCAGTTTCAAGCTCAGTTATTTCTGTTATCTGGAAATCTGTTGTCGGTTCTTCAGGCACTGGACTACTGAATTCTTCTGTTATCAAAGTTGACGTGGTACCAACGCTGGCTGTCATATCAGTTCCTGTCTCCTCTGTCCTAATTGTGCTTTCCACAATATCCGTAACAATCTCGGTTTCAATTTCAGTCACAGCATCAGTTACCAATGCCGAAGGGCTAGAAGAATCCATTCCTTCTGTTGACACATCACCTGTTACAATATCGCTTGTTTTTGCATCTGTACCTCCAACTGCGGTTGTGAAAATGTCTTCAGTTTTCAGTTCGGTCAAAGGCTCTGTCATCGTTTCGGTTAATTCTGTAAAGCTCGAAGGAGATATAACTTCTGTCGTGACATCTACTGTCTCAGTGGTACTCATATAACTATCAGAACTGACACTCTGGCTTGTAATTACTGCAACTGTTTCAACTTCAGTGAAAGGTTCTGTTACCACTTCCGTTACCTCAGTAAGAACCGTTCTTGTAGCTTCTCTAGTTTCAGATGCAAGTTCAGATGTGACCATTTCGCTGCTTGCAACTTCTATATCAGAATCTGTAGCTGTTATATCTGTCACAAAAGTTACCCCCGTCACGCTTTCAGTTTCAAGCTCAGTTATTTCTGTTATCTGGAAATCTGTTGTCGGTTCTTCAGGCACTGGACTACTGAATTCTTCGGTTATGAAAGTTGACGTGGTACCAACGCTGGCTGTCACATCAGTTCCTGTCTCCTCTGCCCTAATTGTGCTTCCCACAATATCCGTAACACTCTCGGTTTCAATTTCAGTCGAAGCATCAGTTACCAACGCCGTAGGGCTGGAAGAATCCATTCCTTCTGTTGACACATCATCTGTTACAATATCGCTTGTGTTTGCATCTGTACCTCCAACTGTGGTTGTGAAAATGTCTTCAGTTTCCAGTTCTGTCAAAGTCTCTGTCATCGTTTCGGTTAATTCTGTAAAGCTCGAAGGAGATATACCTTCTGTCGTGACATCTACTGTCTCAGTGGTACTCACATAACTATCAGTACTGACACTCTGGCTTGTAATTTCTGCAACTGTTTCAACTTCAGTGAAAGGTTCTGTTGCCACTTCCGTTACCTCAGTAAGAACCGTTCTTGTAGCTTCTCTAGTCTCAGATGCAAGTTCAGATGTGACCATTTCGCTGGTTGCAACTTCTGTATCAGAATCTGTAGCTGTTATATCTGTCATAAATGATACCTCCGTCAAGCTTTCAGTTTCAAGCTCAGTTATTTCTGTTATCTGGAAATCTGTTGTCGGTTCTTCAGGCACTGGACTACTGAATTCTTCTGTTATCAAAGTTGACGTGGTACCAACGCTGGCTGTCACATCAGTTCCTGTCTCCTCTGTCCTAATTGTGCTTTCCACAATATCCGTAACAATCTCGGTTTCAATTTCAGTCACAGCATCAGTTACCAATGCCGAAGGGCTAGAAGAATCCATTCCTTGTGTTGACACATCACCTGTTACAATATCGCTTGTTTTTGCATCTGTACCTCCAACTGCGGTTGTGAAAATGTCTTCAGTTTCCAGTTCTGTCAAAGTCTCTGTCATTGTTTCGGTTAATTCTGTAAAGCTCGAAGGAGATATAACTTCTGTCGTGACATCTACTGTCTCAGTGGTACTCACATAACTATCAGAACTGACACTCTGGCTTGTAATTACTGCAACTGTTTCAACTTCAGTGAAAGGTTCTGTTACCACTTCCGTTACCTCAGTAAGAACCGTTCTTGTAGCTTCTCTAGTTTCAGATGCAAGTTCAGATGTGACAATTTCGCTGGTTGCAACATCTGTATCAGAATCTGTAGCTGTTATATCTGTCATAAAATTTACCTCCGTCACGCTTTCAGTTTCAAGCTCAGTTATTTCTGTTATCTGGAAATCTGTTGTCGGTTCTTCAGGCACTGGACTACTGAATTCTTCTGTTATCAAAGTTGACGTGGTACCAACGCTGGCTGTCATATCAGTTCCTGTCTCCTCTGTCATAATTGTGCTTCCCACAATATCCGTAACAATCTCGGTTTCAATTTCAGTCACAGCATCAGTTACCAATGCCGAAGGGCTAGAAGAATCCATTCCTTCTGTTGACACATCATCTGTTACAATATCGCTTGTGTTTGCATCTGTACCTTCAACTGCGGTTGTGAAAATGTCTTCAGTTTCCACTTCTGTCAAAGTCCCTGTCATCGTTTCGGTTAATTCTGTAAAGCTCGAAGGAGATATAACTTCTGTCGTGACATCTACTGTCTCAGTGGTACTCATATAACTATCAGAACTGACACTCTGGCTTGTAATTACTGCAACTGTTTCAACTTCAGTGAAAGGTTCTGTTACCACTTCCGTTACCTCAGTAAGAACCGTTCTTGTAGCTTCTCTAGTTTCAGATGCAAGTTCAGATGTGACCATTTCGCTAGTTGCAACTTCTGTATCAGAATCTGTAGCTGTTATATCTGTCACAAAAGTTACCTCCGTCACGCTTTCAGTTTCAAGCTCAGTTATTTCTGTTATCTGGAAATCTGTTGTCGGTTCTTCAGGCACTGGACTACTGAATTCTTCGGTTATCAACGTTGATGTGGTACCAACGCCGGCAGTCACATCAGTTCCTGTCTCCTCTGTCCTAATTGTGCTTCCCACAATATCCGTAACAATCTCGGTTTCAATTTCAGTCGAAGCATCGGTTACTAACACCGTACGACCAGAAGAATCCATTCCTTCTGTTGACACATCATCTGTTACAATATCGCTTGTGTTTGCATCTGTAACTTCAACTGCGGTTGTAAAAATGTCTTCAGTTTCCACTTCTGTCAAAGTCTCTGTCATCGTTTCGGTTAATTCTGTAAAGCTCAAAGGAGATATAACTTCTGTCGTGACATCTACTGCCTCAGTGGTACTCACATAACTATCAGTACTGACACTCTGGCTTGTAATTTGTGCAACTGTTTCAACTTCAGTGAAAGGTTCTGTTACCACTTCCGTTACCTCAGAAAGAACCGTTCCTGTAGCTTCTCTTGTCTCAGATGCAAGTTCAGATGTGACCATTTCGCTGGTTGCAACTTCTGTATCAGAATCTGTAGCTGTTATATCTGTCACAAAAGTTACCCCCGTCACGCTTTCAGTTTCAAGCTCAGTTATTTCTGTTATCTGGAAATCTGTTGTCGGTTCTTCAGGCACTGGACTACTGAATTGTTCGGTTATCAAAAGTGACGTGGTACCAACGCTGGCTCTCACATCAGATCCTGTCTCCTCTGTCCTAATTGTGCTTTCCACAATATCCGTAACAATCTCGGTTTCAATTTCAGTCACAGCATCAGTTACCAACGCCGTAGGGCTAGAAGAATCCATTCCTTCTGTTGACACATCATCTGTTACAATATCGCTTGTGTTTGCATCTGTACCTTCAACTGCGGTTGTGAAAATGTCTTCAGTTTCCACTTCTGTCAAAGTCTCTGTCATCGTTTCGGTTAATTCTGTAAAGCTCGAAGGAGATATAACTTCTGTCGTGACATCTACTGCCTCAGTGGTACTCACATAACTATCAGTACTGACACTCTGACTTGTAATTTGTGCAACTGTTTCAACTTCAGTGAAAGGTTCTGTTACCACTTCCGTTACCTCAGTAAGAACCGTTCTTGTAGCTTCTCTAGTTTCAGATGCAAGTTCAGATGTGACCATTTCGCTAGTTGCAACTTCTGTATCAGAATCTGTAGCTGTTATATCTGTCACAAAAGTTACCTCCGTCACGCTTTCAGTTTCAAGCTCAGTTATTTCTGTTATCTGGAAATCTGTTGTCGGTTCTTCAGGCACTGGACTACTGAATTCTTCGGTTATCAACGTTGATGTGGTACCAACGCCGGCAGTCACATCAGTTCCTGTCTCCTCTGTCCTAATTGTGCTTCCCACAATATCCGTAACAATCTCGGTTTCAATTTCAGTCGAAGCATCGGTTACTAACACCGTACGACCAGAAGAATCCATTCCTTCTGTTGACACATCATCTGTTACAATATCGCTTGTGTTTGCATCTGTACCTTCAACTGCGGTTGTGAAAATGTCTTCAGTTTCCACTTCTGTCAAAGTCCCTGTCATCGTTTCGGTTAATTCTGTAAAGCTCGAAGGAGATATAACTTCTGTCGTGACATCTACTGTCTCAGTGGTACTCATATAACTATCAGAACTGACACTCTGGCTTGTAATTACTGCAACTGTTTCAACTTCAGTGAAAGGTTCTGTTACCACTTCCGTTACCTCAGTAAGAACCGTTCTTGTAGCTTCTCTAGTTTCAGATGCAAGTTCAGATGTGACCATTTCGCTAGTTGCAACTTCTGTTTCAGAATCTGTAGCTGTTATATCTGTCACAAAAGTTACCTCCGTCACGCTTTCAGTTTCAAGCTCAGTTATTTCTGTTATCTGGAAATCTGTTGTCGGTTCTTCAGGCACTGGACTACTGAATTCTTCGGTTATCAACGTTGATGTGGTACCAACGCCGGCAGTCACATCAGTTCCTGTCTCCTCTGTCCTAATTGTGCTTCCCACAATATCCGTAACAATCTCGGTTTCAATTTCAGTCGAAGCATCGGTTACTAACACCGTACGACCAGAAGAATCCATTCCTTCTGTTGACACATCATCTGTTACAATATCGCTTGTGTTTGCATCTGTAACTTCAACTGCGGTTGTAAAAATGTCTTCAGTTTCCACTTCTGTCAAAGTCTCTGTCATCGTTTCGGTTAATTCTGTAAAGCTCAAAGGAGATATAACTTCTGTCGTGACATCTACTGCCTCAGTGGTACTCACATAACTATCAGTACTGACACTCTGGCTTGTAATTTGTGCAACTGTTTCAACTTCAGTGAAAGGTTCTGTTACCACTTCCGTTACCTCAGAAAGAACCGTTCCTGTAGCTTCTCTTGTCTCAGATGCAAGTTCAGATGTGACCATTTCGCTGGTTGCAACTTCTGTATCAGAATCTGTAGCTGTTATATCTGTCACAAAAGTTACCCCCGTCACGCTTTCAGTTTCAAGCTCAGTTATTTCTGTTATCTGGAAATCTGTTGTCGGTTCTTCAGGCACTGGACTACTGAATTGTTCGGTTATCAAAAGTGACGTGGTACCAACGCTGGCTCTCACATCAGATCCTGTCTCCTCTGTCCTAATTGTGCTTCCCACAATATCCGTAACAATCTCGGTTTCAATTTCAGTCACAGCATCAGTTACCAACGCCGTAGGGCTAGAAGAATCCATTCCTTCTGTTGACACATCATCTGTTACAATATCGCTTGTGTTTGCATCTGTACCTTCAACTGCGGTTGTGAAAATGTCTTCAGTTTCCACTTCTGTCAAAGTCTCTGTCATCGTTTCGGTTAATTCTGTAAAGCTCGAAAGAGATATAACTTCTGTCGTGACATCTACTGCCTCAGTGGTACTCACATAACTATCAGTACTGACACTCTGGCTTGTAATTACTGCAACTGTTTCAACTTCAGTGAAAGGTTCTGTTACCACTTCCGTTACTTCAGTAAGAACCGTTCTTGTAGCTTCTCTAGTCTCAGATGCAAGTTCAGATGTGACCATTTCGCTGGTGACAACTTCTGTATTAGAATCTGTAGCTGTTATATCTGTCACAAATGATACCTCCGTCAAGCTTTCAGTTTCAAGCTCAGTTATTTCTGTTATCTGGAAATCTGTTGTCGGTTCTTCAGGCACTGGACTACTGAATTCTTCTGTTATCAAAGTTGACGTGGTACCAACGCTGGCTGTCACATCAGTTCCTGTCTCCTCTGTCCTAATTGTGCTTCCCACAATATCCGTAACAATCTCGGTTTCAATTTCAGTCACAGCATCAGTTACCAATGCCGAAGGGCTAGAAGAATCCATTCCTTGTGTTGACACATCACCTGTTACAATATCGCTTGTTTTTGCATCTGTACCTCCAACTACGGTTGTGAAAATGTCTTCAGTTTCCAGTTCTGTCAAAGTCTCTGTCATTGTTTCGATTAATTCTGTAAAGCTCGAAGGAGATATAACTTCTGTCATGACATCTACTGTCTCAGTGGTACTCACATAACTATCAGTACTGACACTCTGACTTGTAATTTGTGCAACTGTTTCAACTTCAGTGAAAGGTTCTGTTACCACTTCCGTTACCTCAGTAAGAACCGTTCTTGTAGCTTCTCTAGTCTCAGATGCAAGTTCAGATGTGACAATTTCGCTGGTTCCAACATCTGTATCAGAATCTGTAGCTGTTATATCTGTCATAAAATTTACCTCCGTCACGCTTTCAGTTTCAAGCTCAGTTATTTCTGTTATCTGGAAATCTGTTGTCGGTTCTTCAGGCACCGGACTACTGAATTCTTCTGTTATCAAAGTTGACGTGGTACCAACGCTGGCTGTCATATCAGTTCCTGTCTCCTCTGTCATAATTGTGCTTCCCACAATATCCGTAACAATCTTGGTTTCAATTTCAGTCACAGCATCAGTTACCAATGCCGAAGGGCTAGAAGAATCCATTCCTTCTGTTGACACATCATCTGTTACAATATCGCTTGTGTTTGCATCTGTACCTTCAACTGCGGTTGTGAAAATGTCTTCAGTTTCCAGTTCTGTCAAAGTCTCTGTCATTGTTTCGGTTAATTCTGTAAAGCTCGAAGGAGATATAACTTCTGTCGTGACATCTACTGTCTCAGTGGTACTCACATAACTATCAGTACTGACAGTCTGGCTTGTTATTACTGCAACTGTTTCAACTTCAGTGAAAGGTTCTGTTACCACTTCCGTTACTTCAGTAAGAACCGTTCGTGTAGCTTCTCTAGTCTCAGATGCAAGTTCAGATGTGACCATTTCGCTGGTTGCAACTTCTGTATCAGAATTTGTAGCTGTTATATCTGTCATAAATGTTACCTCCGTCACGCTTTCAGTTTCAAGCTCAGTTATTTCTGTTATCTGAAAATCTGTTGTCGGTTCTTCAGGCACTGGACTACTGAATTCTTCTGTTGTCAAAGTTGACGTGGTACCAACGCTGGCTGTCACATCAGTTCCTGTCTCCTCTGTCCTAATTGTGCTTTCCACAATATCCGTAACAATCTCGGTTTCAATTTCAGTCACAGCATCAGTTACCAACGCCGTAGGGCTAGAAGAATCCATTCCTTCTGTTGACACATTATCTGTTACAATATCGCTTGTTTTTGCATCTGTACCTCCAACTGCGGTTGTGAAAATGTCTTCAGTTTCCAGTTCTGTCAAAGGCTCTGTCATCGTTTCGGTTAATTCTGTAAAGCTCGAAGGAGATATAACTTCTGTCGTGACATCTACTGTCTCAGTGGTACTCATATAACTATCAGAACTGACACTCTGGCTTGTAATTACTGCAACTGTTTCATCTTCAGTGAAAGGTTCTGTTACCACTTCCGTTACCTCAGTAAGAACCGTTCTTGTAGCTTCTCTAGTCAATTCTTCGGTTATCAAAGTTGACGTGGTACCAACGCTGGCTGTCACATTAGTTCCTGTCTCCTCTGTCCTAATTGTGCTTCCCAGAATATCCGTAACAATCTCGGTTTCAATTTCAGTCACAGCATCAGTTACCAATGCCGAAGGGCTAGAAGAATTCATTCCTTCTGTTGACACATCATCTGTTACAATATCGCTTGTGTTTGCATCTGTACCTTCAACTGCGGTTGTGAAAATGTCTACAGTTTCCAGTTCTGTCAAAGTGTCTGTCATCGTTTCGGTTAATTCTGTAAAGCTCGAAGGAGATATAACTTCTGTCGTGACATCTACTGTCTCAGTGGTACTCATATAACTATAAGTACTGACACTCTGGCTTGTAATTACTGCAACTGTTTCATCTTCAGTGAAAGGTTCTGTTACCACTTCCGTTACCTCAGTAAGAACCGTTCTTGTAGCTTCTCTAGTTTCAGATGCAAGTTCAGATGTGACCATTTCGCTGGTTGCAACTTCTGTATCAGAATCTGTAGCTGTTATATCTGTCACAAAAGTTACCCCCGTCACGCTTTCAGTTTCAAGCTCAGTTATTTCTGTTATCTGAAAATCTGTTGTCGGTTCTTCAGGCACTGGACTACTGAATTCTTCGGTTATCAAAGTTGACGTGGTACCAACGCTGGCTGTCACATCTGTTCCTGTCTCCTCTGTCCTAATTGTGCTTCCCACAATATCCGTAACAATCTCGGTTTCAATTTCAGTCACAGCATCAGTTACCAACGCCGTAGGGCTAGAAGAATCCATTCCTTCTGTTGACACATCCCCTGTTACAATATCGCTTGTGTTTGCATCTGTACCTGCAACTGCGGTTGTGAAGATGTCTTCAGTTTCCAGTTCCGTCAAAGTCTCTGTCATTGTTTCGGTTAATTCTGTAAAGCTCGAAGGAGATATGAATTCTGTCGTGACATCTACTGTCTCAGTGGTACTCACATAACTATCAGTACTGACACTCTGACTTGTAATTTCTGCAACTGTTTCAACTTCAGTCAAAGGTTCTGTTACCACTTCCGTTACCTCAGTAAGAATCGTTCTTGTAGCTTCTCTAGTCTCAGATGCAAGTTCAGATGTGACAATTTCGCTGGTTGCAACATCTGTATCAGAATCTGTAGCTGTTATATCTGTCACAAAAGTTACCTCCGTCACGCTTTCAGTTTCAAGCTTATCTGTTATCTGAAAATCTGTTGTCGGTTCTTCAGGAACTGGACTACTTAATTCTTCTGTTATCAAAGTTGACGTGGTACCAACGCTGGCTGTCACATCAGTTCCTGTCTCCTCTGTCCTAATTGTGCTTCCCACAATATCCGTTACAATCTCGGTTTCAATTTCAGTCACAGCATCAGTTACCAACGCCGTAGGGCTAGAAGAATCCATTCCTTCTGTTGACACATCATCTGTTACAATATCGCTTGAGTTTGCATCTGTACCTTCAACTGCGGTTGTGAAAATGTCTTCAGTTTCCAGTTCTGTCAAAGTCTCTGTCATCGTTTCGGTTAATTCTGTAAAGCTCGAAGGAGATATAACTTCTGTCGTGACATCTACTGTCTCAGTGGTACTCATATAACTATCAGAACTGACACTCTGGCTTGTAATTACTGCAACTGTTTCATCTTCAGTGAAAGGTTCTGTTACCACTTCCGTTACCTCAGTAAGAACCGTTCTTGTAGCTTCTCTAGTCAATTCTTCGGTTATCAAAGTTGACGTGGTACCAACGCTGGCTGTCACATTAGTTCCTGTCTCCTCTGTCCTAATTGTGCTTCCCACAATATCCGTAACAATCTCGGTTTCAATTTCAGTCACAGCATCAGTTACCAATGCCGAAGGGCTAGAAGAATTCATTCCTTCTGTTGACACATCATCTGTTACAATATCGCTTGTGTTTGCATCTGTACCTTCAACTGCGGTTGTGAAAATGTCTACAGTTTCCAGTTCTGTCAAAGTGTCTGTCATCGTTTCGGTTAATTCTGTAAAGCTCGAAGGAGATATAACTTCTGTCGTGACATCTACTGTCTCAGTGGTACTCATATAACTATCAGTACTGACACTCTGGCTTGTAATTACTGCAACTGTTTCATCTTCAGTGAAAGGTTCTGTTACCACTTCCGTTACCTCAGTAAGAACCGTTCTTGTAGCTTCTCTAGTTTCAGATGCAAGTTCAGATGTGACCATTTCGCTGGTTGCAACTTCTGTATCAGAATCTGTAGCTGTTATATCTGTCACAAAAGTTACCCCCGTCACGCTTTCAGTTTCAAGCTCAGTTATTTCTGTTATCTGAAAATCTGTTGTCGGTTCTTCAGGCACTGGACTACTGAATTCTTCGGTTATCAAAGTTGACGTGGTACCAACGCTGGCTGTCACATCTGTTCCTGTCTCCTCTGTCCTAATTGTGCTTCCCACAATATCCGTAACAATCTCGGTTTCAATTTCAGTCACAGCATCAGTTACCAACGCCGTAGGGCTAGAAGAATCCATTCCTTCTGTTGACACATCCCCTGTTACAATATCGCTTGTGTTTGCATCTGTACCTGCAACTGCGGTTGTGAAGATGTCTTCAGTTTCCAGTTCCGTCAAAGTCTCTGTCATTGTTTCGGTTAATTCTGTAAAGCTCGAAGGAGATATGAATTCTGTCGTGACATCTACTGTCTCAGTGGTACTCACATAACTATCAGTACTGACACTCTGACTTGTAATTTCTGCAACTGTTTCAACTTCAGTGAAAGGTTCTGTTACCACTTCCGTTACCTCAGTAAGAATCGTTCTTGTAGCTTCTCTAGTCTCAGATGCAAGTTCAGATGTGACAATTTCGCTGGTTGCAACATCTGTATCAGAATCTGTAGCTGTTATATCTGTCACAAAAGTTACCTCCGTCACGCTTTCAGTTTCAAGCTTATCTGTTATCTGAAAATCTGTTGTCGGTTCTTCAGGAACTGGACTACTTAATTCTTCTGTTATCAAAGTTGACGTGGTACCAACGCTGGCTGTCACATCAGTTCCTGTCTCCTCTGTCCTAATTGTGCTTCCCACAATATCCGTTACAATCTCGGTTTCAATTTCAGTCACAGCATCAGTTACCAACGCCGTAGGGCTAGAAGAATCCATTCCTTCTGTTGACACATCATCTGTTACAATATCGCTTGTGTTTGCATCTGTACCTTCAACTGCGGTTGTGAAAATGTCTTCAGTTTCCAGTTCTGTCAAAGTCTCTGTCATCGTTTCGGTTAATTCTGTAAAGCTCGAAGGAGATATAACTTCTGTCGTGACATCTACTGTCTCAGTGGTACTCACATAACTATCAGTACTGACACTCTGGCTTGTAATTACTGCAACTGTTTCAACTTCAGTGAAAGGTTCTGTTACCACTTCCGTTACTTCACTAAGAACCGTTCTTGTAGCTTCTCTAGTCTCAGATGCAAGTTCAGATGTGACCATTTCGCTGGTTGCAACTTCTGTATCAGAATCTGTAGCTGTTATATCTGTCATAAAAGTTACCTCCGTCACGCTTTCAGTTTCAAGCTCAGTTATTTCTGTTATCTGGAAATCTGTTGTCGGTTCTTCAGGCACTGGACTACTGAATTCTTCTGTTATCAAAGCTGACGAGGTACCAACGCTGGCTGTCACATCAGTTCCTGTCTCCTCTGTCCTAATTGTGCTTTCCACAATATCCGTAACAATATCGGTTTCAATTTCAGTCACAGCATCAGTTAATAACGAAGTAGGGCTCGAAGAATCCAGTCCTTCTGTTGACACATCATCTGTTACAATATCGCTTGTGTTTGCATCTGTACCTCCAACTGTGGTTGTGAAAATGTCTTCAGTTTCCAGTTCTGTCAAAGTCTCTGTCATTGTTTCGGTTAATTCTGTAAAGCTCGAAGGAGATATAACTTCTGTCGTGACATCTACTGTCTCAGTGGTACTCACATAACTATCAGTACTGACACTCTGACTTGTAATTTCTGCAACTGTTTCAACTTCAGTGAAAGGTTCTGTTACCACTTCCGTTACCTCAGTAAGAACAGTTCTTGTAGCTTCTCTAGTCTCAGATGCAAGTTCAGATGTGACCATTTCGCTGGTTGCAACTTCTGTATCAGAATCTGTAGCTGTTATATCTGTCACAAAAGTTACCTCCGTCACGCTTTCAGTTTCAAGCTTATCTGTTATCTGAAAATCTGTTGTCGGTTCTTCAGGAACTGGACTACTTAATTCTTCTGTTATCAAAGTTGACGTGGTACCAACGCTGGCTGTCACATCAGTTCCTGTCTCCTCTGTCCTAATTGTGCTTCCCACAATATCCGTTACAATCTCGGTTTCAATTTCAGTCACAGCATCAGTTACCAACGCCGTAGGGCTAGAAGAATCCATTCCTTCTGTTGACACATCATCTGTTACAATATCGCTTGTGTTTGCATCTGTACCTTCAACTGCGGTTGTGAAAATGTCTTCAGTTTCCAGTTCTGTCAAAGTCTCTGTCATCGTTTCGGTTAATTCTGTAAAGCTCGAAGGAGATATAACTTCTGTCGTGACATCTACTGTCTCAGTGGTACTCACATAACTATCAGTACTGACACTCTGGCTTGTAATTACTGCAACTGTTTCAACTTCAGTGAAAGGTTCTGTTACCACTTCCGTTACTTCACTAAGAACCGTTCTTGTAGCTTCTCTAGTCTCAGATGCAAGTTCAGATGTGACCATTTCGCTGGTTGCAACTTCTGTATCAGAATCTGTAGCTGTTATATCTGTCATAAAAGTTACCTCCGTCACGCTTTCAGTTTCAAGCTCAGTTATTTCTGTTATCTGGAAATCTGTTGTCGGTTCTTCAGGCACTGGACTACTGAATTCTTCTGTTATCAAAGCTGACGAGGTACCAACGCTGGCTGTCACATCAGTTCCTGTCTCCTCTGTCCTAATTGTGCTTCCCACAATATCCGTTACAATCTCGGTTTCAATTTCAGTCACAGCATCAGTTACCAACGCCGTAGGGCTAGAAGAATCCATTCCTTCTGTTGACACATCATCTGTTACAATATCGCTTGTGTTTGCATCTGTACCTTCAACTGCGGTTGTGAAAATGTCTTCAGTTTCCAGTTCTGTCAAAGTCTCTGTCATCGTTTCGGTTAATTCTGTAAAGCTCGAAGGAGATATAACTTCTGTCGTGACATCTACTGTCTCAGTGGTACTCACATAACTATCAGTACTGACACTCTGGCTCGTAATTTCTGCAACTGTTTCAACTTCAGTGAAAGGTTCTGTTACCACTTCCGTTACCTCAGTAAGAACCGTTCTTGTAGCTTCTCTAGTCTCAGATGCAAGTTCAGATGTGACAATTTCGCTGGTTCCAACTTCTGTATCAGAATCTGTAGCTGTTATATCTGTCACAAAAGTTACCTCCGTCACGCTTTCAGTTTCAAGCTCAGTTATTTCTGTTATCTGGAAATCTGTTGTCGGTTCTCCAGGCACTGGACTACTGAATTCTTCGGTTATCAAAGTTGACGTGGTACCAACGCTGGCTGTCACATCAGTTCCTGTCTCCTCTGTCCTAATTGTGCTTTCCACAATATTCGTAACAATCTCGGTTTCAATTTCAGTCACAGCATCAGTTACCAACGCCGTAGGGCTAGAAAAATCCATTCCTTCTGTTGACACATCATCTGTTACAATATCGCTTGTGTTTGCATCTGTACCTTCAACTGCGGTTGTGAAAATGTCTTCAGTTTCCAGTTCTGTCAAAGTCTCTGTCATCGTTTCGGTTAATTCTGTAAAGCTCGAAGGAGATATAACTTCTGTCGTGACATCTACTGTCTCAGTGGTACTCACATAACTATCAGTACTGACACTCTGGCTTGTAATTTCTGCAACTGTTTCAACTTCAGTGAAAGGTTCTGTTACCACTTCCGTTACCTCAGTAAGAACCGTTCTTGTAGCTTCTCTAGTCTCAGATGCAAGTTCAGATGTGACAATTTCGCTGGTTCCAACATCTGTATCAGAATCTGTAGCTGTTATATCTGTCACAAAAGTTACCTCCGTCACGCTTTCAGTTTCAAGCTCAGTTATTTCTGTTATCTGGAAATCTGTTGTCGGTTCTCCAGGCACTGGACTACTGAATTCTTCGGTTATCAAAGTTGACGTGGTACCAACGCTGGCTGTCACATCAGTTCCTGTCTCCTCTGTCCTAATTGTGCTTTCCACAATATCCGTAACAATCTCGGTTTCAATTTCAGTCACAGCATCAGTTACCAACGCCGTAGGGCTAGAAGAATCCATTCCTTCTCTTGACACATCATCTGTTACAATATCGCTTGTGTTTGCATCTGTACCTTCAACTGCGGTTGTGAAAATGTCTTCAGTTTCCAGTTCTGTCAAAGTCTCTGTCATCGTTTCGGTTAATTCTGTAAAGCTCGAAGGAGATATAACTTCTGTCGTGACATCTACTGTCTCAGTGGTACTCACATAACTATCAGAACCTACACTCTGGCTTGTAATGTCTGCAACTGTTTCAACTTCAGTGAAAGGTTCTGATACCACTTCCGTTACCTCAGTAAGAATCGTTCTTGTAGCTTCTCTAGTCTCAGATGCAAGTTCAGATGTGACAATTTGGCTGGTTGCAACTTCTGTATCAGAATCTGTAGCTGTTATATCTGTCACAAAAGTTACCTCCGTCACGCTTTCAGTTTCAAGCTTATCTGTTATCTGAAAATCTGTTGTCGGTTCTTCAGGCACTGGACTACTTAATTCTTCTGTTATCAAAGTTGACGTGGTACCAACGCTGGTTGTCACATCAGTTCCTGTCTCCTCTGTCCTAATTGTGCTTCCCACAATATCCGTAACAATCTCGGTTTCAATTTCAGTCACAGCATCAGTTACCAACGCCGTAGGGCTAGAAGAATCCAGTCCTTCTGTTGACACATCATCTGTTACAATATCGCTTGTGTTTGCATCTGTACCTTCAACTGCGGTTGTGAAAATGTCTTCAGTTTCCAGTTCTGTCAAAGTCTCTGTCATTGTTTCGGTTAATTCTGTAAAGCTCGAAGGAGATATAACTTCTGTCGTGACATCTACTGTCTCAGTGGTACTCACATAACTACCAGCACTGACACTCTGGCTTGTAATTACTGCAACTGTTTCAACTTCAGTGAAAGGTTCTGTTACCACTTCCGTTACCTCAGTAAGAACCGTTCTAGTAGCTTCTCTTGTCTCAGATGCAAGTTCAGATGTGACCATTTCGCTGGTTGCAACATCTGTATCAGAATCTGTACCTGTTATATCTGTCATAAAAGTTACCTCCGTCAAGCTTTCAGTTTCAAGCTCAGTTATTTCTGTTATCTGGAAATCTGTTGTCGGTTCTTCAGGCACTGGACTACTGAATTCTTCTGTTATCAAAGTTGACGTGGTACCAACGCTGGCTGTCACATCAGTTCCTGTCTCCTCTGTCCTAATTGTGCTTTCCACAATATCCGTAACAATCTCGGTTTCAATTTCAGTCACAGCATCAGTTACCAACGCCGTAGGGCTAGAAGAATCCATTCCTTCTCTTGACACATCATCTGTTACAATATCGCTTGTGTTTGCATCTGTACCTTCAACTGTGGTTGTGAAAATGTCTTCAGTTTCCAGTTCTGTCAAAGTCTCTGTCATCGTTTCGGTTAATTCTGTAAAGCTCGAAGGAGATATAACTTCTGTCGTGACATCTACTGTCTCAGTGGTACTCACATAACTATCAGAACCTACACTCTGGCTTGTAATGTCTGCAACTGTTTCAACTTCAGTGAAAGGTTCTGTTACCACTTCCGTTACCTCAGTAAGAATCGTTCTTGTAGCTTCTCTAGTCTCAGATGCAAGTTCAGATGTGACCATTTCGCTGGTTGCAACTTCTGTATCAGAATCTGTAGCTGTTATATCTGTCACAAAAGTTACCTCCGTCACGCTTTCAGTTTCAAGCTTATCTGTTATCTGAAAATCTGTTGTCGGTTCTTCAGGCACTGGACTACTTAATTCTTCTGTTATCAAAGTTGACGTGGTACCAACGCTGGCTGTCACATCAGTTCCTGTCTCCTCTGTCCTAATTGTGCTTCCCACAATATCCGTAACAATCTCGGTTTCAATTTCAGTCACAGCATCAGTTACCAACGCCGTAGGGCTAGAAGAATCCATTCCTTCTGTTGACACATCGTCTGTTACAATATCGCTTGTGTTTGCATCTGTACCTTCAACTGTGGTTGTGAAAATGTCTTCAGTTTCCAGTTCTGTCAAAGTCTCTGTCATCGTTTCGGTTAATTCTGTAAAGCTCGAAGGAGATATAACTTCTGTCGTGACATCTACTGTCTCAGTGGTACTCACATAACTATCAGAACCTACACTCTGGCTTGTAATGTCTGCAACTGTTTCAACTTCAGTGAAAGGTTCTGTTACCACTTCCGTTACCTCAGTAAGAATCGTTCTTGTAGCTTCTCTAGTCTCAGATGCAAGTTCAGATGTGACCATTTCGCTGGTTGCAACTTCTGTATCAGAATCTGTAGCTGTTATATCTGTCACAAAAGTTACCTCCGTCACGCTTTCAGTTTCAAGCTTATCTGTTATCTGAAAATCTGTTGTCGGTTCTTCAGGCACTGGACTACTTAATTCTTCTGTTATCAAAGTTGACGTGGTACCAACGCTGCCTGTCACATCAGTTCCTGTCTCCTCTGTCCTAATTGTGCTTCCCACAATATCCGTAACAATCTCGGTTTCAATTTCAGTCACAGCATCAGTTACCAACGCCGTAGGGCTAGAAGAATCCAGTCCTTCTGTTGACACATCGTCTGTTACAATATCGCTTGTGTTTGCATCTGTACCTTCAACTGCGGTTGTGAAAATGTCTTCAGTTTCCAGTTCTGTCAAAGTCTCTGTCATCGTTTCGGTTAATTCTGTAAAGCTCGAAGGAGATATAACTTCTGTCGTGACATCTACTGTCTCAGTGGTACTCACATAACTATCAGTACTGACACTCTGGCTTGTAATTACTGCAACTGTTTCAACTTCAGTGAAATGTTCTGTTACCACTTCCGTTACTTCAGTAAGAACCGTTCTTGTAGCTTCTCTAGTCTCAGATGCAAGTTCAGATGTGACCACTTCGCTGGTTGCAACTTCTGTATCAGAATCTGTAGCTGTTATATCTGTCACAAAAGTTACCTTCGTCACGCTTTCAGTTTCAAGCTCAGTTATTTCTGTTATCTGGAAATCTGTTGTCGGTTCTTCAGGCACTGGACTACTGAATTCTTCTGTTATCAAAGTTGACGTGGTACCAACGCTGGCTGTCACATCAGTTCCTGCCTCCTCTGTCCTAATTGTGCTTTCCACAATATCCGTAACAATCTCGGTTTCAATTTCAGTCACAGCATCAGTTTCCAACGCCGTAGGGCTAGAAGAATCCATTAATTCTGTTGACACATCATCTGTTACAATATCGCTTGTGTTTGCATCTGTACCTTCACCTGCGGTTGTGAAAATGTCTTCAGTTTCCAGTTCTGTCAAAGTCTCTGTCATCGTTTCGGTTAATTCTGTAAAGCTCGAAGGAGATATAACTTCTGTCGTGACATCTACTGTCTCAGTGGTACTCACATAACTATCAGTACTGACACTCTGGCTTGTAATTTCTGCAACTGTTTCAACTTCAGTGAAAGGTTGTGTTACCACTTCCGTTACCTCAGTAAGAACCGTTCTTGTAGCTTCTCTAGTCTCAGATGCAAGTTCAGATGTGACCATTTCGCTGGTTGCAACTTCTGTATCAGAATATGGAGCTGTTATATCTGTCACAAAAGTTACCTCCGTCACGCTTTCAGATTCAAGCTCAGTTATTTCTGTTATCTGGAAATCTGTTGTCGGTTCTTCAGGCACTGGTCTACTGAATTCTTCTGTTATCAAAGTTGACGTGGTACCAACGCTGGCTGTCACATCAGTTCCTGTCTCCTCTGTCCTAATTGTGCTTTCCACAATATCCGTAACAATCTCGGTTTCAATTTCAGTCACAGCATCAGTTACCAACGCCGTAGGGCTCGAAGAATCCATTCCTTCTGTTGACATATCATCTGTTACAATATCGCTTGTGTTTGCATCTGTACCTCCAACTGCAGTTGTGAAAATGTCTTCAGTTTCCACTTCTGTCAAAGTCTCTGTCATCGTTTCGGTTAATTCTGTAAAGCTCGAAGGAGATATAACTTCTGTCGTGACATCTACTGTCTCAGTGGTACTCACATAACTATCAGTACTGACAGTCTGGCTTGTAATTACTGCAACTGTTTCAACTTCAGTGAAATGTTCTGTTACCACTTCCGTTACTTCAGTAAGAACCGTTCTTGTAGCTTCTCTAGTCTCAGATGCAAGTTCAGATGTGACCACTTCGCTGGTTGCAACTTCTGTATCAGAATCTGTAGCTGTTATATCTGTCACAAAAGTTACCTTCGTCACGCTTTCAGTTTCAAGCTCAGTTATTTCTGTTATCTGGAAATCTGTTGTCGGTTCTTCAGGCACTGGACTACTGAATTCTTCTGTTATCAAAGTTGACGTGGTACCAACGCTGGCTGTCACATCAGTTCCTGCCTCCTCTGTCCTAATTGTGCTTTCCACAATATCCGTAACAATCTCGGTTTCAATTTCAGTCACAGCATCAGTTTCCAACGCCGTAGGGCTAGAAGAATCCATTAATTCTGTTGACACATCATCTGTTACAATATCGCTTGTGTTTGCATCTGTACCTTCACCTGCGGTTGTGAAAATGTCTTCAGTTTCCAGTTCTGTCAAAGTCTCTGTCATCGTTTCGGTTAATTCTGTAAAGCTCGAAGGAGATATAACTTCTGTCGTGACATCTACTGTCTCAGTGGTACTCACATAACTATCAGTACTGACACTCTGGCTTGTAATTTCTGCAACTGTTTCAACTTCAGTGAAAGGTTGTGTTACCACTTCCGTTACCTCAGTAAGAACCGTTCTTGTAGCTTCTCTAGTCTCAGATGCAAGTTCAGATGTGACCATTTCGCTGGTTGCAACTTCTGTATCAGAATATGGAGCTGTTATATCTGTCACAAAAGTTACCTCCGTCACGCTTTCAGATTCAAGCTCAGTTATTTCTGTTATCTGGAAATCTGTTGTCGGTTCTTCAGGCACTGGTCTACTGAATTCTTCTGTTATCAAAGTTGACGTGGTACCAACGCTGGCTGTCACATCAGTTCCTGTCTCCTCTGTCCTAATTGTGCTTTCCACAATATCCGTAACAATCTCGGTTTCAATTTCAGTCACAGCATCAGTTACCAACGCCGTAGGGCTCGAAGAATCCATTCCTTCTGTTGACATATCATCTGTTACAATATCGCTTGTGTTTGCATCTGTACCTCCAACTGCAGTTGTGAAAATGTCTTCAGTTTCCACTTCTGTCAAAGTCTCTGTCATCGTTTCGGTTAATTCTGTAAAGCTCGAAGGAGATATAACTTCTGTCGTGACATCTACTGTCTCAGTGGTACTCACATAACTATCAGTACTGACAGTCTGGCTTGTAATTACTGCAACTGTTTCAACTTCAGTGAAATGTTCTGTTACCACTTCCGTTACTTCAGTAAGAACCGTTCTTGTAGCTTCTCTAGTCTCAGATGCAAGTTCAGATGTGACCACTTCGCTGGTTGCAACTTCTGTATCAGAATCTGTAGCTGTTATATCTGTCACAAAAGTTACCTTCGTCACGCTTTCAGTTTCAAGCTCAGTTATTTCTGTTATCTGGAAATCTGTTGTCGGTTCTTCAGGCACTGGACTACTGAATTCTTCTGTTATCAAAGTTGACGTGGTACCAACGCTGGCTGTCACATCAGTTCCTGCCTCCTCTGTCCTAATTGTGCTTTCCACAATATCCGTAACAATCTCGGTTTCAATTTCAGTCACAGCATCAGTTTCCAACGCCGTAGGGCTAGAAGAATCCATTAATTCTGTTGACACATCATCTGTTACAATATCGCTTGTGTTTGCATCTGTACCTTCACCTGCGGTTGTGAAAATGTCTTCAGTTTCCAGTTCTGTCAAAGTCTCTGTCATCGTTTCGGTTAATTCTGTAAAGCTCGAAGGAGATATAACTTCTGTCGTGACATCTACTGTCTCAGTGGTACTCACATAACTATCAGTACTGACACTCTGGCTTGTAATTTCTGCAACTGTTTCAACTTCAGTGAAAGGTTGTGTTACCACTTCCGTTACCTCAGTAAGAACCGTTCTTGTAGCTTCTCTAGTCTCAGATGCAAGTTCAGATGTGACCATTTCGCTGGTTGCAACTTCTGTATCAGAATATGGAGCTGTTATATCTGTCACAAAAGTTACCTCCGTCACGCTTTCAGATTCAAGCTCAGTTATTTCTGTTATCTGGAAATCTGTTGTCGGTTCTTCAGGCACTGGTCTACTGAATTCTTCTGTTATCAAAGTTGACGTGGTACCAACGCTGGCTGTCACATCAGTTCCTGTCTCCTCTGTCCTAATTGTGCTTCCCACAATATCCGTAAAAATCTCGGTTTCAATTTCAGTCACAGTATCAGTTAGCAACGCCGTAGGGCTAGAAGAATCCATTCCTTCTGTTGACACATCTTCTGTTACAATATCGCTTGTGTTTCCATCTGTACCTTCATCTGTGGTTGTGATAATGTTTTCAGTTTCCATTTGTGTCAATGTCTCTGTCACCGTTTCGGTTAACGGGGTAAATCCTTGAGGTGATGTGCTTTCTGTTGTGGCCTCTTCTGTCATTGCGTTGCTCACATAAGCATCAGTAGTGACATTCAGATTTGTTATTTTTTCAACCGTTTGTAATTGAGTGAAAGGTTCTGTTACTACCTCCGTTACCTCAGTTAAGACCGTTCTTGTACCCTGCGCGGTCTGAGACGACGCTTCCATTTCACTCGATGCAGCTTCTGTTTCCGAAGTTATCGGAATTGTCACCTCCTCCGTTATCAAGTTTGACGAAAGGATTGTTGACGTAACGTCAGTACTTTGTTCATTTATTTGCGAGGTATATGTCACATATGCCTGATTTTCCGTAGAATGTTCCGTGATTTCTGTCTGGTCTTCCTGTATTAGTTCAGTATAATCGATAGTTGAGTCTTTATTTGTTGTTGGTATTATTGCACTTTCAGTTCCTTGCGTGTCTTGAAACGACGTTGAATAACCAGTAGGATCTAATGCACTAGTAGTTGAAATGTCATTCTGTAAAGTAGATCTTTCTTCTACAGTAATCTCATAAAAGAGCGTTCTTGAGGGGTATTCAGTTACTGCTGAGACCTCATTTGACTGCGTTAAGCTTTCCTCCGTTGTCGCGATAAATTCTGAATCTGCAGCTGTAGAAGTTCCTGTATTGAGTGAAATGAAAATAGACAAGCTATTTTAGATGTCAATGATTTTTCAACGTGGTTGGTAGCTAGATGCAACGTTAAAGGGATGGTATAGTATTTGTTGAGGTGAGAATTCAGCACTTAACTTTTTGCAAGATGCTTAAAAACCACTTTGTGAAATGTATAAAATCAAACAATTCTAAGAGGAATTCATTGTTTATTTAATGTAAATCGATTTTGAATTGGCTTAGATATCCAAAAGCAAAGTAAAACAAAGCGACTCAAAAAAAGGTGGGTCCCATATCTTAATAGGGTCACTTTGTTTATGATATCTCAGCCATTTCAAAATCGATTTTCACCAAATAACTTTAAAATCCTTTTAGAATGTTATGTTCTTTTATATTTCGTAAGAGTTTCTAATTATCTTACAAAATCATCATCAATAGACGTTAGGAACCTCAAGTCCTATCTAAACCAGAACTGTAAATCCCTTTAAATATTCCGTTCAAACTCAGCATGATAATAGTTTAATCTTCGTTGTTACCACTGGTTACAGATTTACCATGCGGATCTATTGACCGATTCTGTGACGCGCTATGTGTATTTTTGGCACTGGGCGCAGCCATAGTGGGTGTCTCAGCCGACCCCCCCCCCCCTCTCCCTACATTAGCACGCGCGCAGAATGAAAAACTGCTTTAGCCAATGGGCGTCTCGTACTGAGTGCGCGAATGCTTGCTTAGTGCGCGAATCTTTGTTACAAGTGCGTGATAAACATGTTGCCCGGGGTGGGGGAGAGCAGGGGGGGTCGGCTGAGACACCCACTATGGCTGCGCCCAGTGCCATGAAATGTCTGCTGCCCTCAACGAACCCGAATCGGTCAATACGTACAGAATTAGAAGACCGTTCAGAAAACCAATGGAATGAAAAGAATGTTGATTATGTCTGCATCAGCAATTACATGGGTTTAGCTGGATACCTGTCCTGAATACGTTTGTCTGCATTCTGAATTAGCTGCTCAGTGAACGGCACAGCAAAACTTTTAATTCGTTGATTTATTTTGTCGTTGTTTTACGTTGTACAGGAATGGTGGTTGAAAAAAAATGGGGAAAAATCAGGGAGTGAAGCTGAAGATGATGATATAAATATTAGACTCAGCAGCAGGAAGAAGAGCAGCCGTGGTGCTAGGCAGTTGACCCACGGTTTGCAGAAGAACCATATTCGGGAAGGGCTATCTTAACTCTTTAACGTTTTTGTAGTTTACTCAGGCACGCTTTATGTCAAATCAGCTTTGGCGAAGGTGCACAATGGTGTACTGATGATCGTTAAGAGGGGGTTATCTTAGTACTTCTCAGTTTAATTGTTGTTTCTGTTATATGATATCAGTTTTCTTTCAGGAAGCTGACAGTATGCTTCGTGCTCATGGAGGGGGGAGTCCCGGAATTGTCCGCATCCTACATTTCCATAGTTGAAGGGACATTCCAGACGATTTTCATAATTTCACATCATGTTGTACATAAATCGACAACTCCCTGTATAGTTTTGTAGAATTTATTGTAGTTCTTGAGCAGAGAAACAATACTTTGAAAAACCTTAAACAAATTACACTGAAGATGACATAGAAGGTTCACATATTTCAGAAATGATAGCAATGTAATTCCATAGCAATACCGCTTGCTTGCGAGTTCACCTGTTTATAATCTATGCATGCCTTCTTCTTTTGTTCTGCTTCCTTGAGCCCCAACTCATGCATTCTTATGGTGACTCTGCCACGTCATCATCCTTGTTCATTGCAATTTGTTCTATTTTTTGAAAATATTCTTATTCTTCATCCCAATTATCACAAATTCTAAAATTCTGTCCTCAGTATAACTAATCTATAGTTGTACAAATGTAAGAATCTGAGAATCACCTGGAGGTCGCCTTTAAGAATATCACATCTTTATTATGCAGAGATGCTAATAGTGGGAATTCACCAAGGATCAACGTTCGGTGATAATGTATAGTGTGCAAACTACCTAGTTCACCGTAATATCATCTCGTTACAGCTGACGGCTCGCATTGATTTATTCAGATGATACACACCTATCTAACTTACCGACAATTTCATTTCATTTCATTTCATTTTTATTTCATTTCCGGCCAAAACATATAATATGACAATTTCATATAAACAAATTAAGTACAATGTAACTGTTACATTTCCAAATGAAATTTAGATACACGTCATTTGTTTACATGACTCAATAAACATACTAGTTGAAAAAATACATGGGCAGAATGTGACTGAATCATAAGAAAGAAAAGGTCGGAAATGGAGGGGACTGCTAAAAAGCCAAGCTTGTACAATGCAGTCCCCTCGTGAGTCGTAAAAATTTTAGTAATAATGCAACAAGACAATTTGACATAGTCCGCGGGAAACAGAAAATAAAACAAGTACGCACACAAAACGCACACACAGACAAAAACAAAGCTGCTCTCTTACATACGCGTGGAAAGAATGAATAGGAGGTCAAAGGCCAGAGGGGGACAGGAAGACAGAGGAAGAGAGAGAAAAGGGCAAAGGAGGAAGAGTTCAAGGGTCAATGCCAGGGCACATGAGACTTTGGTCTTACCAAGAAGTGGACTATCTATAAGTAGTATATATAACAATTATGAAATAGATTAAACAAAGTAAAGACATTAACAGCAAACAAATCAGTTGGCAACTTTCGAAATGCAAATCCCCAGTGATATAAGAATTAATAAACATTTTCTTTAATTTCAAAGTAAAAGTGTTAAAACTTAGAGATTCTTTTATGCTGCTGTCAAGGGAGTTCCAAAATTTAGGTCCAGCGAAGGAGAATATAGACTTTGCAAAAATCGTCCTAGAGAGTGGTAAATGGAATTCATTTATTTGTCTCGTGGGGTATGAATGTACAGTTTTATTTTGAATAAACATGGAATCAAACGCAAAAGGAAGGGAACTATTTATCAACTTGTACATAAACTAACCTAAATTCAAACAATACAAATCCTTAATTTTTAAAATATTATTTTGATAAAACATATCGTTTGTATGACATCTCCACGACTCTCTACAAATAATACGAAGAGCTTTTTTCTGCAATAATAATATTCTTTCTAGATATGAGGAGTAAGTGTTGCCCCAGGCGAGAATGCCATAGTTCAGATAGGGTAAAATTAAAGATGAATATAACATTAATAGAACATTTTTGGGGAAATAGAATTTAACTTTATTGATTACGCCGACATTTCTATAATTGTACGGCAAATTGAATCAATATGCAAATTCCAGGTGAGCTTATTATCAAGGATCAAACCTAAAAATCGAATTGAAGAAACTTCTTCTACAACTACATTATCCAAATAAATGTTCTGAGATAACTTTTGCAAAGAATTACTAAAAAGCATACATATAGTTTTTTGAAAATTGATTGATAATTTGTTGGCTCTAGTCCAGTAAAGTAACTTTTTTATCTCGATATTCATAGTATCAATCAATAACACAGGATCAGAACTAGAAAAGAACACATTTGTATCATCAGCAAATAATTGAAAGGAAAGAATACTTGATGAATGTTCAATATCATTGATGTAAAGAACAAATAAAAGTGGACCAAGTAAACTTCCTTGCGGTACACCACAAGTGATATCATGCTTAACAGATTTATGACCATTAATATAAACAAATTGTTTGCGATTAGTAAGGTAGCTCCTGAACCACTCCAAGGCCATGCCTCGAATACCATAATGGGATCATTTGTAAAGGAGTATTTTGTGGTCAATGGTATCGAAGGCCTTAGAGAAGTCCAGGAACACACCTATATAGTATGATGAAATTTATCGATGGCTTTGGAGACTTTATCTAAGAAAGTAAGGACTACATGAGATGTGTTGTGTTCTTGCCGGAAACTAAACTGATTATTAGAAATAATGTTATGATTATTAAGAAAATCCAAAAGTCTAAAATGTACAACTTTTTCCAGTAATTTAGAGATAGTGGATAACAAAGATATTGGTCTATAATTACTGATGTCTTCCTTATCCCCTTTCTTAAAAATTGGAATAACCTTAGATACTTTCATAGCCTCGGGGACAACGCCATTACTTAAAGACAAATTAAACACATGAACCAAAGGGTCAACAACAAACTCTATGATATTTTTTAAAAGAACATTATCAATATTGTCATAACCAGCACTTTTTTTACTCTTTAAATTCCGAACTATATCAATTAGTTCGTTCCGGTGAGTGGGAGCAAAAAAAAAAAAAAACAGGAGCTGGGAATAGGCGTTTGTAAAAAATCAACAAATAACTTTTGAGATTTAGGAATATTTTTAGCAAAATTATTTCCTATTTGTGAAAAATATTGATTAAAAACATCAGCTATAAACATTGAATAAACAATTGTAAGATCATTATGTTTGATTGTAGTAATACGGGATGTTTCTTTGTTTCTATTAATGGCCGAATCAATAACTTTCCAAGTATTTTGGATATCATGTTTAAAATAATGTATCTGATCACTGAAATATTTTCGCTTTGCACAACGCAAAATTTGAGTAAGAACATTCTTATATGAAATATATTTATGACGAGATTCCTCAGTACGTCTGATTTTATCAGCGTAGTACAAATTATTTTGTCGGTTAATTGACCGCAACAAGGACTTAGATATCCACGGGAGTCTAGAAAATCTTTTATAATTACTATTATTTTTCTTAACTAAAGGAACATACTTATCTAAAAGTAAATTCAATTTTCTCATAAATAAATCATAAGCATAATTTGGGTCCTCAGCATCATATACCTCAGACCAATCTGCTGCATTAAAACCATCTTGCAACCTAGCTATATTATCTGGTGTAACTTTTCGAAAATACACTACAGAAGAATTCAAATTACGTTTGCAATTAACTGGAATATGAGTAAATATGGGTAATGGTCGGACAAATCTGATAAAGCAATGTCAGAAAAGGGTAATGGGTTTATATTGCAGAATATATTATCAATAAGTGTTGCTGAATGATTAGTTACAATTCCACAAGAAGCTGTGATTTCAACATTACGAAGCTTTGGACGGCTAAGAATAATATGTTAAAGATAAAGGCGTTGCCCTTGTCTTTAAAGTTTACAATTTGCCGACCACTTGTAGTCAGAAGGCTCTTTCGACCTGCACGCAATGACTTTTGATAAAATAACTGTTGCAATGCACTCAGTTCTACTTCTGCCTATGTATGTTACCATAGTAGTATCAATGGCAATCTAGGACTCACTCAATATACTTGTAAAGAAAGGGATAATTGAAATAGCGTAATGGAAGGAGATGATGGAGGATAAAAAGAAATAAATAAAGGGAGGAAATAAGGATGAAGAAGATAAGTACAAGTAATAGAACCAGTGTTTCTCATGCCTGATTGCTTGCAAAATAAGTTAGGGTTTTTAGAAACGGTAAGACAATTAGGGAAAGAAATGACGAAGTGTATTGTAGAAAACCGTGACATTTGTTCTCTAAATTCTTCTCTATATCTTTTTGGGGGTCACTTTTCAAAGTTTGGATTTCTTTAAATAAGCTTTGGGTTTTGTTTTGTTTTTGTTTCTTGTTTTTTGCTTTGTTTTGTTTTGTTTTTTGTTTTGTTTTTTGGGGAAATGTTTCTTGTCGACGTGAAAGACGTGGTTGAAGAGGAAGCAATCAGATAGGGCCTTCTTATAAGCCAGCTACCACGGGGACGACAAACTTACGTCCCTTCTAGAGGAGAAGGCGGTGTGGAATAAAGTGTTTTGCCCAAGCGCCAAGGGAATACGTCACGATTTTCGTTCACCGGTGGTATCTACTGAACCACAACAGTTTCGATAATACATTCACGCTCCATTTCATTGTAACTAGAGAAAATGCAAACCATACCTTCAAAATACAAGCACTTAAAAATGAAATGCCGTACCAGTCCATCGAGATAATAATATACAGAACATATTTTTGTCATGTTATATTTTCGTGCACGAAAATCGGGATTCGGATCAACAATGTGTGTAATAATCTTGCTAGAAAAAAATTTTTAAAAAGTGTTTTTATACTTAAAGGCATCAGAACAGGCAATTTCGTATCACGCCATGAAATTCATTCAAATTCATCTTGCGAATTGTCTTTGCCAACTGCCTTCAGATGACAGTATAGTGCAGAGACAGTGTGAGAATTTTCACTATGTCTTACGAACTTGCCTGCCAATCAAAGATATATATCAGAGATAAGCGCAATAATTCGGGTCCCAACGAGGTTATGGGAAAATGGAGAATATTCTTATAAAACGAAAGCTATTATATACCAAATTAGATATGCCTTGCTTACCCGATGAAATGCATGGGATACAATGATGAAACACCAGGAGTATTGTTACGTATCCAATAAATATGTCCGCCATTGTGTAATCTTACTTCTGAAGGCAACATCTGTGGCACATTTTTGCTCGGAGACCAAAAAAGAAGTAACTCGTATCTAATCGGCAAATCACTTGAAGCGTACTGAAGCAGAATACGCTGTGCAAATCACGAATGAAATATCTGTCTATCATGGTCTCCTCTTGAATACATCACTGGCAGTCTTGTCATTTGAAATGAGCAACAGTCGAGCTATTTCTCTGCTTGACCGCAAAGTCCCTTTCCCAGCTAAACGTTAACCATTATGGCTAAATTTGATTTGACGTCATAATTCTACAAACTCCTCTCTTTCTTCCCCCCCCCCCCTCCCTCTCTCTCTCTCTCTCTCTTTCTTTCTACTGGGACGGTTGAAAAAAATATGATCGTATGATAATTCATGATTTGGTTTGTTTATTGTACGGAGTTAACGATAAATTGCGTCAATGAAACTTTTTGTTATAGCGTTAAGGTTTTGTGGACGGAAAGTGTAGTGATCCTCTCTTCACCCGAAAGAGACTTCAATTGAACTATTTGTACCTCATTCTTTGTGGTAAGTGATTACCCTAATATCTGCGGCTTTTCACTGATTCCATCATTATCATTTCGATATGAGGTCATACATTCACGACTCTTAAATCTTTTTTTTTATTTACTCATCCAATATTATTCTGTGAAAACGCAGCATTCTCCCGGAAATAACGGCTACCCATAACCCATAGTGAAGAAGATGAATCACACGCAGTTCTTCTGAATTTAACCGCTGCTTCATTTGTTCGAAGGCGGTGCTTCGAGAGAACATATCTGTAGTGATACTTCCGTTGTAAACTACTAACGCTGATGTAACATGGCATTTGCAAAACTTTATAGCTTGTGAGAAAATCCAGAAAAAAACGGTTAATTTCGTCAACCATCCTCATCTCCATATTTGCTTTGAAGAGTCTTCGTCCCATCATTAATTACACAGCAAATAAAAAGTGAATCTTCGATTTGTCAATGGCGGAAGGAGAGATAGATGTTGAATATCTGCATGAGGGAATAATCACTCGAATGAGATGTGTTTAATGTTAGCACTAATTAGTATTGGCTCCGTAGGATCATAATGGAATTCACAAAATGAAAATGTGAAATTTCCATTCACTTTCGATCACAATGTTTGATCATGCTATTATATAGATGGCTGTATCATGCATGGATTAAAACTGATTTTCTTCAGTTATTAAAGTTTGACAAAGCACGTATAGGCACTTAAACTACAGTGTGTGAGACTCTCGTAGTGCATTACAACGTAAAAATCTTAGTTACCGTATTAGTTGCGCAAGATATCATGCCATCAGATAGATAGTTCATATTTTAGTCATGATAGCTGTGTATCAAGCATCACTTCAAGGCTAGAATGTAAATAGCAGGACTCTTGGTGAGTTGGACGTTATTTGCGCATTGATGGTGTTTGAATTTCATACCATTTCAGAGTAATTCAAACTACACCAAAGGTTATTGGGTGTAAATTTCATAGCACAAATATATTGTCACGCAAAATATTTGGATTCAAAGTCTTCTCCTTTAATACTACAATTAACAAAAAATAAGAACCATACAGATATTTGCACAGACAAGCCCTTGGGAACTTTACCACAAAGACAGGCTAGTCAAGAAGTAAACAAAGTTCTTTCGTTGAGGGCGTGGGTTTGTCGAGAAATCTGTAGGAAGTTCATGTAAGATTGAGTTTACATACCTACTTCTTTTTAATTCATTTTCGCATATTATCATACGAAACCACAGTAACGCAAGGAATGTTGATTGACTTCGGTACAATTCGCTATTTCATTCTTATGAATCTAATATTTTCTGGAAAAGTTGAGGGACTCACTGAAATAAAAAAACAAGCAAAGGTTGTGGGTCCCGATATGGAAATCGTTCCAAGCACAATAATAACAGAATACATGTGTGTGTTCCCGCTGAGAAGATAAATGATTTTATATCATGTCATTTATTTTATTTTAGATCATTAGATTCTTAATTATGCTGTTACATCAGTCAGAACAAAACTTAATTTCACTGCAAGAAGCATGTCACTGTGTGTGAATGTTCATGCAATGTGCAAAAAAAAAAAAAAAACACGAAGCGATAGACACAGGCTATGCAGATTCAGTAGAGATTAGATTGGGTATGTACACTACAGGGCTATTATGGTAACTATTGTTACCTTTTAGAAAAACTGATGCACAGATTTTATGTATCATACATTTGGGTAACAAAACTGAAGGAAAAGGGGACAAAATAAACACATTTTACACTAGGGATTGAAGGATGAGGACATAGCATCTTTATCAGAAAAATGTTACGTGCCACACTTATGATTCTTTCTTTTTTCCTAGTCGATCAATGGTTTTCATTTTGGTTCTGTTTTGTTTTTTATTAAAGAAATATTACTGAATATAACTTTGGTCTCCTTTGAAACTAGTTCTGGTGTTTCGAATTGTTATGATTCTGCTTTTCTCTCTTCCCATTCGATGTCAAATGGCTGTTGCTCATACTGCTGTCAAAGGAGACTTGTGAGTATTGGAGGCGTGTTTGTTCCAAGGAAGTATTTCCCCATGAGATGTGGCACTCCATGTCCGCTACTGGTCTGTTGGTGTATTATACTTGCATACACTACATGCCCATGAAATACCTCGACAAGTTCAGGGGGATTCGTTTGCCTGTGGATGGATAAAGTAAACATATGTAGTATACCAACCATGCTAAGCTTCTCTTTCGATCTCCGTTAAATGAATTCAATGATATTTTGTGAATGGTTATAGAGTATATATGCTTTGCGGGTAGGATATACTGACAATTTGTTTACCGTCGAATTCGACAAACGGATTCTTTATGGGCTCAATATGACAGGGACGTTGTGATATGTATGCAGTTCCCGTCTGGACTTTACAACAGGAAAATGGAGAAAAAAAATTACGGACTTTACAGTCATTTTGTGCACACATCAGCCTGTTGGGGCAGGGATGGGGTTTCTTGATATTCCACTATCATGGAGACATTGGAATGTTACGTCTGTTAACATTTCAGCGTTTTTATGATATCATTATACATGTATATATCTATAATCATATACTTCAGCGGGGAATTAAATATTTCGTGGGCGGAACTGATCCAAAACATGAATTCACACAACCTGTAAGATATAGATGCTGTTTGTTGTGGGACTTATATGTCATCGAGAATAAAAAGCACTTGGATTTACGTTTAGCAGCTATACTGGGATGACATGAAATATACATTTGTATCAAATTGTTAATTTTTCGTAAAAGGAATTTTAGTACAGGCAGGTCATGGGAATATTTTTTTTTCTTTTAACCAGTCACAGCACTCACTGGTTTTTGGCAGTAAAGACGAATGTTTAATGTACGATTTAATATCGTGGCAGCGACATGCGATATTTTGTCTTGTCATGACTGGTAGTGAGAATTTATGGCAGTGGGATTAACTTCATTTCATAACTCTTAATTTTCTAGGGAAATACTTTTCATACAAAAATAATTCACTTTTCTCTGATTCATGGTTCGATTAAAGGTCTTTGATTTACATATATATATATATATATATATATATATATATATTGGGTGCGGAGATTGACCCATCATATCGCACTGTGCTGTACATGCCGTCATGGAATGAAGAGATGATGGCCAGCAATTTTGGAGGACAGCCGATCTTCTGGAGCAATCTGAAGAGCCCCTTTCTGCTAACTAAGTCAAAAGCCTTTGTTAAGTCTATGAAGGCTACATAAAGTGGTTTCTTCTGTTCCCTGCATTTTTCTTGCAGTTGCCGGAGAGAGAAGATCATGTCAATGGTAGATCTGCCTTCCCTAAAACCACACTGGGATTCAGGGTAGATGCGGTTGGCCAAGAACTGCAGGCGGTACAGAACAATACGAGCAAAAACTTTCCCAACTATATTCAGCAAAGAGATTCCACGCACCTTTCCCAATCTGTAACGGGGTGAAACAAGGATGCGTCCTGGCACCGACTTTGTTTGGTATTTTCTTCTCTATGCTGCTGTCCTATGCCTTTGAGAATGCTACCGAGGGTATCTACATACACACAAGATCTGATGGCAAGCTGTTCAATCTGGCCCGTCTGAAGGCAAAGACCAAAGTGCGTCATGTACTAATCAGGGAAATGTTGTTTGCAGACGATGCAGCATTCGCAGCTCATACAGAAGAAGCCCTCCAAACTATCATGGATAGATTCTCGCAAGCATGCAAGGAGTTCGGACTTTCAATCAGCCTACAGAAGACCAAAGTCATGTGCCAGGGAGTTGAAACCCCTCCCTCCATCACTATTGACAATTACCAGTTGGATGCTGTCAACAGCTTCACTTACTTGGGCTCAACCATTACTAGCAACATGTCTCTGGACGCTGAGCTGGGTAAACGTATTGGCAAGGCCTCTACTGTTATGGCTATGCTCACCAAACGAGTATGGATGAACAAGAAGCTTACAGTAAACACCAAAATCTGCGTTTATCAGGCTTGCATCCTGAGCACATTGCTGTATAGCAGTGAGACCTGGCCTCTGTATGCATCCCAGGAAAGACGTTTGAATAGCTTCCACCTTCGCTGCCTTCGACGCATACTGGGCATAACTTGGAAGGATAAAGTCCCAAACACTGATGTCCTAAAACATGCTAAGATGTCAAGCATGTTTTCCCTGCTGAGTCAAAGGCGTCTACGATGGATAGGACATGTGTACAGAATGGATGATGGTCGTATCCCAAAGGACATCTTATATGGAGAGCTTGCCACTGGTTCCAGAGCTATTGGTCGGCCAAACCTCAGGTACAAGGATGTCTGCAAGCGTGACATGAAAGCAAATGGTTTGAAAGTGGAGAGTTGGGAAACCATTGCTGCAGATCGTACAAGTTGGAGACTTGTCGTACGTGATGGTATCATACATGGGGAAACACAGAGAAATGCAAAGACACTGGAATCCAGGAAAGCTCGCAAACAGAGGTCAGCAGCTATGCCCATAACATCCCCACATCCAACCTTTTTTATTTGCAGCAAGTGTAGCAGAGACTGCCATTCAAGAATTGGCCTTTTCAGCCATAGTAGGAAATGCTCCAGCAAGAAATAAATTGAGTGTCATATGCAAGGTATATACCATTGTCTCACGAGACAGATGGATGCCAACAACAAAAATATATATATATATATATATATATATATATATATATATACATACACACAAACACACACACACACACACACACACACATATATATATATGTATATATATATGTGAGTCGTGTGTCTTCAGCTAATGATGAACCCCTGGGTCGTCGCATCTTTTTGGAGTGTGTATGTAAACGAAAGTAAGAATGCGGTAGACGTTGCTTAATCCTCACAAGTGATTTTACTCAAGCTTTCGGGCTTCCTGCCCTTTGTCAAGACTGGAGACAATATGCAAAACATGGATATCATATACACAAATAGAAAATAATAATGATGATCAAAACAATAGCGGAACTGATAACTACAGTGAAGGAGGCAGAGACGGCAGGGAATAATTACACAGGTGGGAGTGTATGCATCAATCTTGCATAATATAACTTGCAGATATACAATCACAAACACGCATACAAAATATAAGCATTTACAAATACAGTGTACGTATGACTAAACATCTGCACACACACAATGGATACGGATGTGTGCGCACAAACACACATGTTCCGGTTCCCCACAACCGCATGCAAATTGACTGCTGGCATGTAACCGGGCCAAATGTGAAGTGTGCACCTCACACCGTACGTTTATAGATCCTGTAACCCTGAATGTTGTTAAACACATTATTATACACTCATTCCCGGTTAAGAACGCTTCTCCAGAGACTCCAACTCTCCCGTTTTCGGCGGGAGATCTCCCGCCGAAAACCCATTTTTGCACAATCTCCCGTTCTCCCGTTTGAGATTTGATTTCTCCCGCCCTGGCTCTGTGTCTCCCGGTGGAAAGGCTTTCTTACTTATTTTTATCGTATGTTGAAAAAATAAGCCTTAGATACCACCAGAGAACATCTAGAATCCTAGGAACTTCGCGCTTCGCACACATCAACTTGGAGTCTCCCGTTTGCTAGGGGTTTCGGGCGGGAGAATCTCCAGATCAGAAGGTGCTTGGGGTTGGAGTCTCTGCTTCTCATGTGCTCTTTTTGTGTGTACCTATGTTCCGCTTATTCATACATACACTCCTTGATTTAATTACTATTATGATTTCATTAATTGCCGTTATTGTTTATGTGGTTGCCTGCTTTGACATACGCGAGGAGTTTCACATGTGTGATTGTGCGCACACATCCGTATCCATTGTGTGTGTGCAGATGTTTAGTCATACGTACACTGTATTTGTAAATGTTTATATTTTGTATGCTTGTTTGTGATTGTATATAATCTGCATGTTATATTATGCAAGATTGATGCATATATTCACCCCCACCTGTGTAATTATTCCCTGCCGTCTCTGCCTCCTTCACTGTAGTTATCAGTTCCGCTATTGTTTTGATCATCATTATTATTTTCTATTTGTGTATATGATATCCATGTTTTGTATCTTGTCCCCAGTCTTGACAAAGGGCAGGAAGCCCGAAAGCTTGAGTAAAATCACTTGTGAGGATTAAGCAACGTCGATACCGCCTTCTTACTTTCGTTTATATATATATATATATATATATATATATATATATATATATATATATAAGGCACCCTTTTTCCTGCTTAAGTTTACATGTGGGTCATACCCAAATCAACATACCGAGTCGGAAAAGTTTAAAAGATAACAAATTCAGTCCCTGGTTGTTTGGAAATCGTTTGAATTCAGAGTGAGCTGAGGTGGTATGTTTGAATGTGTTATAGGTAGGTCCTATACTTTAAAGTTGTTATCAATCGCAGTTGTTGTATATATACAGACATATAGGTAAGACTAAAGCGAAGTTTATGGGCGGGTTTAATAGGGTTTGTTCGTATGTTCGTTTGCTGTGCGTTTGTGTGTACGTCTGTGTGCTTTCTTCTTCTTCTTCTTTTTGACGGTTTGTTTTTGTGCCGTGGTAGTTTTTTTTTTTTTTTTTTGTAGAAACCTGTCAATCTACACTTACCCGGACATGTAATTGTTTTGTCCCACTCCCCGTCAGAACATGTTGAAAGTGGAAAAGAATCCGCCGAGTACATGCACGTGAAGGTGACCACGGTGCCGTGGTCGTACGTCCCCTGTGGCGACGCGTTGTCGGGTGAGTCACACTGCGCTGCGGATGCACAAGAAAATATTTGACGACTACGATTGCAGCATGCGACATCAGTTTTCTTTATATATATATATATATATATATATATATATATATATACAGTTATTTACGACGTCATGAGCCAAACGAATACGACTACTGCTCATAAAGGGAGCAGGGATTTTTTGCTTAAGTCTCATCCGTTATCTTTCAAAAGTTTGACAAAATACACTCGATTATTCTAATGGCTTTGAAATCATCACATATGATATATGTTACAGCTAAACATCAGAATAGACAAACACTTAGTGGTGGAATTTTCATTGCAATTAATGTAACTATAGTGAGCGCTAATTTAACAAAAACGTTCAAAGTTATTCTCTATAATTGATTTCGTGAAATCCGTAATATCATGATGTCCTATTTTTTTTTATTTCAAGTTCTTTTTCTAATTTTGTATGATAGCCCCCCTATCACTCGCCTTGTAAGACCTATGTAATTCTGAAAACGTAGAAGACTAGAGCATCGTATTACTACTACGTTAAATTCAATGCAATTTGATATATTTCAACTTTTACATTCTTCTAGAGAACAGAACACAATATATGGACATTACAACTGATCTTAAGCACGTAATAGTTTTTTGTGCGATAAAACATTAATTAACAAATTTAATGCAAATATAAGTAGTTTCAACCAAAACGTATTCAATTATCAGTGCTCTGAGGAAAAATTGAAGGATACACTAAATGTAGAGTTCGACATCACTGTCTTGCAACATTATAGTTTTTCATATATGCATAACTGTGTGACGGGGTCTTGTTTTTGGTCAAATGCAGTATTATTTCGCTATCATGTTATCATAATAATTTCTATATCGTCAAAAAGAGAACCCTGTAAGGTTCCGATGGCGCGTTAAAGTACCGATGCAATGCAAACACACGTATGTTGACTTGTTTTGATTTATGATATCCTGCGTGATAATCAAATAAATTATGCTCATTTCATGACGAGTTGCATTTTAATGCCATTTGTTCATCAAATTAGTATAAAGCAGGTATTTATTATTGATGTCATCTACAGAATCTTGATATAAAAACATTTTACCGGCGGATCCAAGTAACTTAAAAAACAAACAGAGCAATTATAAAACATATGACACATATTTCTATATTCTATGTCACATAATGATGATTTGGCATCATAATTGATATATCAACACGAGTCATCACGCATTTACATTGCCTCGGTCCTTTTGGCAAGTATGTAGTATGCATAAAATGGTTAAAGTTGACTAACTACAGATTGAACTGTACACAAATGTAAATATTCAAATGAGTTTGAAATGAGTTTTCTTTTGTAGATTAACTCATCGCAGCCCAAAAAGAAAAATGAAATGCGATTGGCTTAGAAAACACACAGAAACTAATTAAAAGATACTATAAGAAAACAGAGTTCACCAAAAATCTTGATTATAATCACGTGATGTCACGTGACAGAAAAATGAGAAATAACTGAAAATCCGAATACAGGAGAATATTAAATAGAATGTCTCACACCTTAAAAAATTATATAATGGTAATAGTGAAGAGGATCAAGTATTCTTTTTATCTACCATTGCACAGGACTGAGCTGGCCAGAGGGACCCATGAACCATTCATGCAGGAGGTAGTGTCGGGACCCTCTAGTGTCCCCACAGCGCAAGTGAAGGTGAGCACCGTGTTGTGGTCGTACACCGCATAATCAGCGTCGTAACTCCCGGAGTCCACTGTGACCGTCACGTCTGGCCATGCCTCTGCCTCGCAGCCGGCTAGATGGAATAGGATATGAGCACTTGCAGTAGTTGTGGTGAAAACGCCCTTGGTTATCATGAATTGAGTTATCAATGATGCGATGAACAATGTTCACTATCAATATTCGAGTGGCTTGAGTTATTGTTAATGTTGCATTCAGATCTCGAAAATTAGTAGGCATATGTCCCTCAACATCTAATTTCTGGAACGAGAAAGGTTTTGCACCATGGACGTAATTGATAAGGATCTGATTGGCACTCTTTGTTACTGATGTCAATTGGGACATAAGTGTTAAAGTTAAATTAAAAATGTCCTAAACTTTGCCTGTCGCAGGACAAAAATATTTCGTTTTATTAGAGATTGACACTTCTTTAAAGCTCTGCCTTCAGTGGAAGTTGGATATTTTCGCTCGACACGTTTGCTTTAACAAATGCTTAACCCGTTGAGGACTTACTGATTTTGCTACAACACGCATTTCCCATAGACACCTGCCCGAGTATACTCGGGACTCGTCCTCAACGGGTTCTCTTAAAGAAGTTCTGATGGGTTTTAGATTTCAAACAAGATTGGAACGGACTGAAATGGAATGAAATGTTGGCGTTTACCAATTTGACATAAAAATCTATACCTGAACAGGTGTAGCTCTCAAGATCGACAAGGAAGTTCGTTCCAAGGCACAAGTTGAACGAATTCAGGTTGGACGTGTATGGTGACGGGCATTGTACAGAGACGATCTCATTAGAGGAATACGTGGTTGTATCCGGAGTGATAGTGAGACGTGAATCCAATGTGAGGCCGGATACATTGCAGTCTGTATTTGAAATAAAAAGAGATGATTGCAGACGAAATGAAGATTAACATGGAAATGGATACATTCGTCAGGTGAGAATGATAAGGGCATTAAGGTGCCTTAAACACTATGGCTTTAGTGCAAACTTAACGCCCTTTCAACTCTCAACCGACGCATTGATCTTGGTATATACCGTAGCATTTTGAGAGTGTTGAATCAACGTATACTTTCAAAATGTCACAGGAGAAATAATAATGAGAAATACACTAGTGCAACTGAGCATATCTTTCACAATCGTTTACAAGAAAAGCCATACAACTTGTAAGTAGAGTTTAAGAGACTAGCAAAATATACAGGGAAGAATCATTTAAGTTTTGATATTCGAAATATTCACGTAGAATTGGGGGGAAAGAAAAAAAAAATCCTTTTTGTTATACATGTCAGTACCGTCTTTTATGATGATCCTGAGCAAGTCCTGGGGGTGTTTCATAAAGCTGTTCGTAAAGTTACGAACGACCTACGAGTGACTGGTGATCAGTTCTTGTGCTGAATTATGGACATTCTGATAAGTATAGCACATCAGAACTGATCACTAGTCGCTCGTAAGTTGTTCGTAACTTTACGAACAGCTTTATGAAACACCCCAGGCCAATTTCATATATTTCATATGCTCCTGGGGATAGAAGCACGCTAGCAATCACAAAAAAAAAAATCGATTACTCACCAATTCTTCAAAATTTGCAGCAGGAATGATAATATGATATATAATAATGATAATATACAAAAACAAGTGTAATTAGGGTTTCATGAAATCAGGAACGATGTAATCAGGAACATTGTACATTTTCACAAATAACACACGACACATGACCAAGAAAGTTCATCTGCAGAAATACTAACTTGACAGTAATGTAGTGATATCGTATAAGGTTTGAATACTGATATCGGTATCGTAATTGTATGATGTCATACGAACAAACTGACATTGGCATCGATATCTAGGCTATATTCATTAATCATTATTTGCAAGTACTTGATAAAAATAAAAAAAAAATTGAAAGAACCCCAGTAAGAACATCGTGATTCCACACTTTCTTTGATCAGTAATAAATTTGTAGAGATGACGGACATGGGGAATGTTGTTCCCATAACTGTCATACCAATAACTCTGTACCTTGTACCCTAATGATCCCAACCTCAGAGAGATATTGAGTTGAGGCTTTCCGTTTACGCGACTTCTCCAATAGCTTGTTTCCCCAATAACATTGATGTTTGATGTTACATCGATATGCCACTTTTTCAGCGTGAGAACTGTAGGTATAATAACTGTAATCCACAAGTGTACAAGGGGATTCGATTAATAAGATGTATGAAACAAGCATATTTTTTTTTCTCGGGTTGACATACTAGTATTCGAAAATTACTCTGGATGAATGTTTGCCAATATTTTATTTTCAAATGGTTTGGAATCATTTATTGAAAAAATCGTATAACTTCATTTCCTATTTCCAGTAAGATTTGATCTAATATCATTTTAACTGATCAGCATATGGCAATTAATGTACACCTTATAAGAATAATTATCCTGTTTCCAACACTACGAAAAATTAAAATTTTACACAATCCTTCCTTGCGAGAGAAGGTGTCATGTTTTGCGAAATGAAGGCACCAAGCAACAGATATCAAGCACGCACATTTATTCCGAACAATGAGAGAACGATGGAAAATGATCTCTTTGAATGCGTTTGCATTATTTTCTTAACGTTTGTTTTGAGGATATTTATGCCATCAGGTTTTGAAAACTGTGATGATTATATATCCATCGTGGACCGAACGCTTAGGTCTTGCAAATTGCTGCGATTTCCACTGAGATTGAGTGCGAGAGAACTGATGTACACAGAGAGAAGATAATGTAGGTGCATAGGCCTGCATAACCCACGTTGACTGACAAATCTTTACGAATCTTACCGCAGTGGACGCCTTGTAGGATGAAACTGAAAACGGTTAGGAAGAGATATCCAAAGAAAATAACCTCCATCACTGGTTCACTTCACTTCAGGTAAGGAAAAACCTTCCACTGCTGAAAAAATAAAAACATCAACAAAGTTCCACTGTTTGTCACGAGCATCATTTCTTTCCTAGAGCGCTTTCCAAAAGTCCTGCGTTGTCACTTGCCTATAATTCCAATAAATCCATCGATGACATTCGATTACAAACTTTGTCATTTTTGGATACCAGTTGCGCGGCACCTTCGGAGGGGTAGGATGCAAGATAAGGAGTAGTATAATCACTTGCGCTGATCATGATAGCACAAATAGGAAATCTTGTAGCATCATGGCGCATATAGTTGTCACCTCGGCATCAAGTAAGTCGAATGCAGTGTTCCATTCATTTATTTCGTCTTTTCCCTTCCTTTGTAAATGGGTTGAGGAGATGGGTGGACCCATAGAAGTGTCGGAATGCAAATTTTATCAATGTACGGTGCCAGATCCATCATTCTCTTGTCAAACAAAAATCGGCTCAATAAACAATTACTTCTCGCCATGATCACGTTCTCCAACCCTTTCGAATTTCCCTTTTCTGTCAAAATCATACCTCAAGACAAAGTGCATTGTGCGGGATAACAATCAAATTGTGGTCACTCGTGCACGCAAAGAATAATCAGCTCCATTGGAAATTATGAAAGTATCTTCCAGGTAATATGTTAAATACTGGTCTTCGATAAAAAAACGACACCTTAATCAGGCCCAAACAGATTTGTTTGTCGAAGTGATGCCAAAAATAATCGGTACTTTGAGATCCAGAAATCTTTAGGACAGAATAATTAAGTCAAAATTAATTTTCGTCATACGAAATCAGTATAGATTTTTTTTTTTGATAATTGATGTGCTTAAGAAAATGCTTGCAAACTGAGTTTAACTTAGTACTTGAAACAATTAATGGTAAAATGTTTGAAGGTTCCTTTTCCTTATTTCTTCTGTTATATTCATATATATATATATATATATACATACATATATCCATACTGCATGTGCAGGTGTGCGTAATGTAGACTAAGTCATAATTTTATGCGATTGTTTAATGTACCCGTTTGTATTTACTTCGTTGTACTATATCCGTATATGCCATTTCACCTGCTTGTACAAATCATCAGTGTTACTTTGTAATTCAGCTTGGTCAGTTTATGTTTAATTATAATTGCAACAATTTACTTAAAATATTTGATTATTTATATCGTCGAAATAATCACATGCACATCAATCCTGCAAGACGATCCAATGAATTCCATCTCCCCCAGTGATAACTGTACGTAAACTCAAAATACATTTTGCTTATACTGGACCTAGATTTTGGAATAGCCTCCATAACAGCTTAAAAGACCCATTAACGTTTATTGCATTCAGACATAATTTGAAAATATTTTTCTACATATATTGGATAATCAAATTGTTTACGTAGCAACTTTTGTACTTTTACCTGTCATGGCGATGGAGTGGGGCCTTCACAGACCTCGCTTCCCTTTTCTCTGCTTCTCTTCCTCCTTCTGTGCTGTAGTGTCATTTTGTTCTTGTTCTAGTTACAATATTGCGTCTTCTCTTCATGCATGTATTTTCTTTTCTTTTCTTTGTTTTTTTTTTTCGTCACAATATCTGTGTGCGCCATGTGGTGTTGTTTCGTCACCATATTATCCGTACATACATTATCCGTACCATGAAAATATTATCATTATGTTATTCTATGTTTGTATCTTACTGTACTTAATTGCAAGTATTGTTTATGAATGTTTTATATTATCATAGAATCATAGATATGTATAGATGTATGCTTCAACGGTTCATATTTGTATAAATTTGGATATTTAATAAATGTTATTTGCATTTTTTTTTCTTTCGAGTGATTTATGTTCTACAAGCTTTGCTTCTCAGTAGATCACTGACTTTTCCATTGCCTCGTTATACCTCTACCCACACATAGTGTGTATGGGGGTATACAGGAATCACTCTGAGGTCGGGTGGCCGGTGGATGGGTCGGGCGGTCGGTCGGGCGGTGGGTCGGTCGGTCGGGCGGTCGGGCGGTCGGGCGTTGGGTGGGTCGGTCGGTCGGTCCGTTCGTTGCAAAATTTTTTGGATCAAACTCCTCTCCTATTTTTTGATCAATTGACCACAAATTTGGCATGTGTGACCAATATCAAAGGTAGATGTGCAAGACACCTTTTTCGTTAGTATTGCATAATGAGTTGCCATGGCAACAGCAAATATTTAAAGAATCCTACAAAATGTTGTGGATCGAACTACTCTCTCATTTTTTGAGCAATTGACCCTAAATGTGGTATGTGTGACCACTATCAAAGGTAGATGTGCAAGACACCTTTTTTGTTAGTATCGCATAATGCGTTGCCATGGCAACGGCATATTTTCATAAAAACTTGTGGAGCGAACTACTCTGTCATTTTTTGAGCAATTGACCCCAAATTTGGCATATGGGACCGCTATCAAAGGTAGATGTGCAAGACACCTTTTTCGTTAGTATTGCATAATGCGTTGCCATGGCAACGGCAAAACTGCAAATGGAAAAAAAAAATGTTGCAAAATGTTGTGGATCGAACTACTCTCTTAGTTTTATTGCAATTTAATTGAATTTTGGCATAAATGATCAATGTAATGTGTAGGATGCCTCTTTTATCTATTTGCCACGGCAACAGCAGTTTTTTATACCAATCATACAAAAATGTGGATTGACCTAACTCCCTGTGTTTTTTAGTATTTGACTTGAATTTTGGCACATGTGACCACTACAGCATGTAGATGTGCAGAACACATCTTCTGTCGATGTCGAACAATGCGTTGCCATGGTAACAACATTTTTCACTAAAAACGATACAATAATATTGCGGATTTAACTAACTCCTTCAGTCTTTGAGTATAGACATTGTTTATGTTTTTGATATACATGGATTACAGATTATCAGTAGATTCATTACGTCACAAACTGTTCATTTAATCAGATATTTTTTTCCTTTCTTTAGTACTAGAGTTATTGATAATTGGTAATCGTAACACATTACTGAACGGTAATAAACTAAGAAATAATTATACTGTATAACTGCATAAAGGGGCCTGTAAGGGGCCAGACTTGACTAGCATTCATGCTATTTTCTGGTTCCTATTATCCTCGCTTTTTTATGTAACTGATACTACTTTAAACATGTACAATGATTGTTATTGCATTGGATAATAAATTCATTCATTCATTCTATAGTACGTAGATGTGCAAACTTAATCTTTTGTCATTGTTGAACAATGCGTTGCCATGGTAACAACATTTTTCACTAAAAAGCATACAAAAATATTGTGAATTGGGCACATGTAACTGCTATAGTACAGACATGTGCAAATTTATTCTTCCGTCATTGTTGAACAATGTGTTGCCATGGTAACAGCATATTTTCAATGAAAATTATTTAAAAAAGACTGTGGATTCAGTTTACTCCCTCAGTCTTTGAGCATTTGGCTTGAAATTTGGCACATGTGACTGCTATAGTACATACATGTGCAAATTTATCCTTCCGTTATTGTTGAACAATGTGTTGCCATGGTAACAGTATATTTTGATTGGAAATCATAAAAATTTGGAATTCAGCTATCTCTCATTTATTTATTTTTTTTATTTTTTTATTTTTTTTTTTTTTGCATTTGGCTTCAAATTTGGCACATATTACTACCATTGTAGCTGTGCACAGGAAATTGTGTTGACCATGGCAACAGCATATTTTGAATGAAAATCATATAATAGTATTGTGAATTCACCTAACTCCCGCAGCTTTTGAGCCTTTGCCTTGAAATTTGGCACATGTGACAGCTTTGATATATAGTTGTGCAAACTCCTTGTTTTCTTAATGTCAAACATTGTGTTGCCATGGTAACAGCAGTTTTTAAAGAAAAAAAATGCTGATTTATTTACTTTACTCACTCAGGTTGTGAGCACTTGACATGAGATATGGCACATGTGACTATCAGAGAGCAAAATATGCATTTACAATATGTATTCAATGTTAAACAATACATTGTCATGGTAATTGTTTCTGTTTTTAAATAAAAAGCATGCAAAGTAAACATTGCTAGTTAAGCTAACTCCCTCGGTGTTTAGTCCATGGGCCAGGCCAGATATTGGTACCACCAGAGGTGGCAAAACCTTTTTGGTGTCACGTTGTTTGCCGGGCATAGATATGCTTATCAAGCTGTGATAGCATTTCCAAATGAGTAGCTTAGTCATAATAAATGAATTTTTAACCAATTTGGTCTCGTTGTTATATCCCTATACTTCTGAATCGAAACTAAGCGCTATACAAATAAGAGGACTGTCTGCTGTATGTTCACAGGTGTTCTGTTGTAAACGCGGTGCGCTTAGTCTTTTTCAAGGCAGTGAAGGGAATATCCAAAGGTTACGATGTCCACAGCGCTTAGTCTTTATTCAAGACGGCGAATTGAATATCCAAAGCTTATGATACAGTGTATATCCTTTTATCTAAAAAACAACCTAGAAAAGCAGTTCCTCGTGAATTTTTCCGTATTTTTCAATTATTTATCATTTTCCGGTGAAAACGCTACGGTGAAAACACTAATTGTGGGTGCGCTGTGGCATAGTGGATAAGACTCTCGACTCCCAGTCGGAGGACCCGAGTTCGATTCCCGCCCAGTGCTTAGGTCCTTGGACAAGATGTTTTTACCCACAATGTCCCTCTCGACCCAGGTGTATAAATGGGTACCTGGGTAATAATAATGGCAGGGCCCCTCTGGTAGAGCAGTGGCAACACTGAAGAGGCTACCCTGGATAAATAAGACCTTATTATTATCATTATTATTAATACCACGCCAATGTCGCTTTATTTCCATCCAACAATGAGAGATAATGCAAAAACAATGTACCGGTACACTACAATACATTATGATGAATAATATTGTAAATGCACAAAATGATTTTTGTTTAAAACTGATGTATTTGCTGAGAGGGTAGTATAAAAAATATAGATAATCCCTTTTATTAGGAACTTTAGATATGATAACAGTACATTGGTCTAGATAAAGACTAAGCGCACCGCGTGACAGCTATAGACATCATAACCCTTTGGATATTCCCTTCGCTGCCTTGAATAAAGACCAAGAGCACCGCGTTTACAACAGAACACCTGTGCATACACAGAAGACAGTGATCTTCTTTGTATAGCGGTTAGTTTCGATTCAGAAGTATAGGGATATAAAAACGAGGCCAAATTGGTTTAAAAAACTCATTTGGAAATGCTATCATAGCTTGATAAGCATAATTATCTATGCCCGACAAACAAAATGACACCAAAATGGTTTTGCCACCTCAGGTGGTACCAATAACACATTTTTCGGGTCTTGGCCCACGGACTAGTTGGGTTGGGGTATTAATCACGTTGAGTAATAGTTCTGGTTTATTTTGGCTTCTATTTTCAAAGTGTGCATTGTTTTCCCTATACTGTAATTATTTGTATAGCGGTTAGTTTCGATTCAGAAGTATAGGGATATAAAAACGAGACCAAATTGGTTAAAAATTCATTTATTATGACTAAGCCACTCATTTGGAAATGCTATCATAGCTTGACAAGCATATCTATGCCCGACAAACAAAATGACACCAAAAAGGTTTTGCCACTTCAGGTGGTACCAATATCTGGCCTGGCCCACGGACTATAATACTTATTGCCATACCTCTAACCAGACAAGGAGATTCTCAGTAGAGATTAATACAATCTCAGTTTTGTGACGTCAGCAGTAACTTTTCCAGGTAGTCACTCAGCGCATGACCCATTCCATTGTATATTATATCCGCCATTCCTCTTCACGAAAGACGGGGATGGGCCCGTGAGCGGTCACCATGTCAACAGCACAAACAGAAATATTCATTGAAGGGGAAAAGATTATAATTGAACATATCTATCAGTCACATAATGAGTCTGCCACAGTTCATTTCCACCAAGGTTCCTCCAAGCCCTTCTCTACCTAGCAGATAGCGGATATGTGTCTTCAGAACATAAATGCGACTGGAAAACTTTTCTAAAAATTTGACACTTATGAATTGTGAAAACATTCAGTGTGGCACTATCATAATGAGTTAGCATATTGAACTGATTTTCGTACAAATATTATCATCACCCCCCTTACACACGAATTAGAAAACATGTTGGTTTCAATGCAAACGTAAGAAGGTAACTAAGGCCGTGCGCCGAACTGGTGGGTTTGATGCGATGTGTGGTTACACCCAGATCTCAAATAAGCCAAGGACCAGTGGTTGGTGGGAAGACCGCACCAATAAATAGAGTTCAGATATGGCGACGGGGCAATATCTGTTTTGTGTTTGTGTGTGTGTGTGTGTGTGTGTGTGTGTGTGTGTTCAAGTTGTAATTTCTGCATCTGTGAAAAGTACATTCGGAGGGTATACTTTTGTTACTTGTGCCCAAAATATGTGATTATTTTGTTACTTTGTACAACAATAATAGTTTATGACATTACATTTGAATTATTTGAATGGCATAATGGATAACGATCATTAACTCATTACAGAAGCGTGTGCGTGTGTGTGTATGTGTGTGTGTGTGATTATGTGTGTAATAACAAATACGTGTGATACTGAGTTATATAAACAAGGATGTGGCTTCACACACACACACACACAAACAGATAAACACAATGTATGTGTGTAGCAACAAACAATGTGTGATACTGAAGTTATATAAACAAGGATGTGGCTTCATTTTTTTTTTCAACGATGTTTATTCTGTTCCATTCAAAGTAATAGAAAAAAGTAACAATATTCATTTGCTACAATTGAAATGACAAAAATATACATTTGTGATCATAAGAGCAAATTTTGCTATTGCTGTACATAATGACATAACAAAAATTACATTTTCATAAACAATTATCAATTTACATACAGTCACTTCCCCTATGCTCTCAAAAAAATTGCTTAAATTTAACAGTGATAATTCAATTCTTCAAGCATTAATCTTAATAATCATCCAAATGAATTATGCAGCAAAATTATACAGTAATAAATAATGGAACCATATTATTTAACAACCAATACCCGCCCACCTACTAACTCATATCCCTTCCTGAGTCCCTATGACCACCCCCACCAGTTCCCTCCCTTCCTGTTTCCTCCCCCACCCCTATCTGTACATACACACACACACACACACACACACAAATTATTGTGTAACTGAGATTGCCATTATTCCACCCACTTACTTTGATTATGAGGTGAATTACCGTTCATCTTGAATGAGTTATCTACAGGGGACCTATTCATTGGACGTGCCAGTCAAAGCGTAGTTACAAAGAGTCAGAACAATGATCACTGTCCCTCAATGTCCCCTACCAACGAATTTGAGCAAATAGTTCTTGCCGTTCCACTTTTCGCCAACCATATCTCTGTGACCTACATTGCTTGCTCTCTCCTTCTCGTTCTTCTATCTCTGATTATCTCTTTCTATCTGATTGTCTGATAACATCCCCTTCAGAAAGTTGTACTTGGCAAAGAAAGCGTCGCACCTTAGGCAAACAAAAGACCCAGAACGTTCGCATGGAGAGATTCGTGGCGTCTCACCGATGTTTTTAACGCGCACGCCAAGGACTGTTCGAATACTGTGCAACGTTCTCTTTTCACGTACATGCACTCATTGTCTGCACCATTTAAAGCTGCACATAGTCTGCAAGTTCACACGCGCTCTGTATTGTTCCATTAGAAAACACTTGAGTGTACACCGAAACAGGACGAAAGGGCACGGTGCGCACATGACTGCACACAGTTATTATACTATGCATTGATAATGGTTAGAATACGTGAGAAACGAAATACTTTCTCATGCCCTGCGTTTTCTTGACCCATTGACGATCTACGACCCGTAAGAGCCACAAGACTGTTGAACAAACTACGTAATGACTTCGTTGATGACGTACATGTATTTCATACAGGACTTTGAAGTATCAAAAGTGATGATTCTTCAATACTTTATCTGGGTATCATGTAAAATTTCATTCAAAAAAAGGTGTATTTTATTTTTCACCTATGCGTGCGGGGGGAATAATTTGCCTCATATTTTCTTTTTTTAATACCCTGTAGGTCCTACATTGAAACAACAAAACGAATATAATCAATATATAGGAACCTATATGTACTACTACAGAGTTCACTAACTGAAAGTTTGTCTTTTCAAAGTAAAGATGACGTACTGCAACTGTTCTTGGATCATTTCTTCAAAGGCGCATGCAGATAACAGTCGGGCATTCCTGGCTGGTAATGTTCTCGGCTCCCACGCGTCTCTCCGTGTAAACGCCATTGAGGTCTCACGTTTAATAGCAGTATTGCGACATACATGTATTCTGTGTGTGTGTGTGTGTGTGTGTGTGTGTGTGTGTGTGTGTGTGTGTGTGTGTTGTTTTTTTTTTCGTATATTTAATAAACGTTGTGTTTTTACTCTGACTACCTTACGAAAAATTCACAGGCTAAAGAGTTACATTGGATCTACATAACACGTTATACATTGTATACATATTCTGCGCAACAGGAGACTGTTCGTAAAACGTAAAGTACAATAATCAAATATTTGTCCTTGGTTATTCCATCTAGTGAAGAAAACTAAAAATGAAAACGCTCCCTACTGTTCCTTTATACACAAACAAGCATATAGCAAGAGTATTCCCCAAAAAGAAAGAATTGTAGCAATAAAAAAGTAATGCTCTTACAAACATTCCGGTTCTTTTTGTTGTTGTTATATATTGTTGTACATAATGTTGTATTTCAAATGATTTTTTTTTTCTGTATTGATGCGCTTAGAAACGTCAGTATTAAGCGCTCTATAAAGGTTTTTTACTATTATTGTTATTACTATTATCATTAAAATAACAATATTGTTATCATAGTTATATTACTATTTTTATTATTATTGCTATTATTTTTGTTATTATCATTACTACTAAGTACTATCATTATCATTGTTGTTGTTGCTGTTGTTGTTGTTGTTGTTGTTATCTAGAGCTTAATAAACTTGAATACGGACGACCCTCGTGGTGTTTTTAGGGAACCATTTTACATAACATGACCGCTGGAGATTATTCGAACTCACAGGAGTTTGTTTAAACAGGACATACGTCATGTCAGGAATTATCGCGGAGGGGATCCAAGACCGCCACGCCGGCATGTGATACACACAATTCACGCAGTCTGTGATAATGCGTTGCGATGTGTTGTGTTTTGTTGTACCGCGTTGTACCGCCATCTCACGGCAGCAGCCGATAGTAAAAGTTGTATCATGGCTAAATATTGGTTAGTAATAAGATGAGAGTAAATTCGGTTCAAGATTAGGGTTAGGGTCAAGGGTTTATGGTTAGACTTTGGGTTAGGGTTAGGATATGGTTCAGGATTAGGACTATGGTTAAGGTCAGGGGAAGGGTCCGTAGACCCGATGAACGTTGTTGATAAATTGCCTTGTTTTCAAAACGCGCGCAGGACTGTAGGGTTGCGTTCAGTTCATATTGGTGACTTCGTCAACGAATGTTCAATTCTATACGCGAATGTGTGTTCATTAGCTCAAATTGTTTTAATTCTTCAGCAGGTCAGTTTAGGTTAGTGTCGCAATGAAAGTACGAATCCAATTCATGTTTAGACTGGTTGCATTAAATCACACACAAAACATGATAGTAAAATATTCATCAGAATCGGATGGAAAAACAAAGATTAGAGGAGAGGTATACACAGTTTTCAAATGCTCTCCCGCGATAGCAATGTCAGTCAAAGTCATCAAGTTTCATTTACATTTTTATGAGATTTGACTTATGAGTCGCCAGTGCGTTTGCAAGAAACAAACAAACAAAAGAACAACAAAACAAAACAAAGAAGATAAGAAAGTATGAAATAAAATAAATGCATGAATAAAAAAGCAATAGATAGCTACTAACTGACTAAACAAAACAAATAAGTTAAATATTGATGACTAAAGTAATAACATTAGATAATATGAACAGATGAGTATATATGAAAAAGTATATAATTCTATCAAATACGTAAATGAATTATCAATTCATGCTGCGACGTGAATTCAAGAAAAAGAAATTTCATGTCTCTGTGACTGAGAAGACATGTTATTTTTCTTTACACTTCTTTTTTTTCTACCTCTCTTTCGTCTATCCATCATACGTAATATGTGTGTGCTATGTTCGTGCAATGGTGTCCGGATCATTTACTAGATATCACGAAGAGATGCTTTAGATATATGTTGAGATTGTAAAGTACAGTATATATTTTCAGGTATAGGCATCCTAATACAAGCACGAGATGCTTTCAAGGCTGCCTGACTTGTATCGTAGATGCCTGTGTGATGTAGTTTTGTGCTGTATTTTGCCGACTAATATAATGGTCTCAATTGGCCTCAATCACATTCAAGAGTTGAAACAAGGAAACAGTCATCCGTGAAGAGTTGTCTTGAAGTTTCCGTGACATTTGCTTCTTTGACAAATTGCTCCCATGAAATATCTGCACGTTAAACGAGGCATACATTCTACCCACAAACATAACCCTAACCATAATCCTAATTCACACATCAAACTAAACCCATTTAAACCTTATCATAATCATAATCCTCCGCTTTATCCTAAGTCATTGGAGAAATTAAGACCGAAGCAATATTATTGTCATATGAGCGAATGTTGTGTCACATTTTGCTATAATCCATCTGTGTAACAGCACATGGGAGAGTTTGGAGGCTTCGGATGATAGTCAAAGATGTTACTGTTGTGCGACAGAATGCTGGATTTCTAAACTCCAGAACGATCTTACTTTTTGTCCGATTTTACTGAACTGTCATTAATGTCTCTTTGTTTGCTTTCTATTCTACTTCAAGTCGACTTGGCCATTGAGTTAATGCACCTTTTAACTCTTCATTTATAGCATAATACAACAAAGATACAGACAGAGAACGCGTTTTATCCTTCCCCCTTTTCATAATTCAACTATCACTTTCTTCCTATTTGATCCTTTCATTTTAAAACATACCCAACGCCATGGAGAAGCTAACATCACAGTTAAATCTTCCCCTTTTACATCTATGTCACATATCAAGTCTTTCCCCCTCCATTCCTAATGACCTCATGAACTTTGAGGATTATCTATTCTTAAACCAGGATAGATACTCTAAAACAACTTGTTGAGAGCTGCGTCTAACATGCCGTCGAACTTGTTTCTATTATAACAATGTGCAGGGTGAGGGGGTAAAGTCAATTTCGCCTGTCTCTTAAGAAATCCTGCAAACTGCACCCTTCTCTGCTGCACTTGTCTCTCTTCATTTGCCTCGTTTTCACCGTTCCGAGAAAATACGACATAATGTGGCGCTAAGTGCGTCATCCTGTAGAGTCCCTTCCCCAAGCTCTGGGTGCGGAAGTGAGCTGCGCTCCCATAATTAGTTAGTGTAAGAGTGCTCAGACGCTGGAAAGGGGGAAAGTGGAAACTGAATGCACATGTTACTAGCTGTACACGCCAAATACTGAAGCTGCACAGTGTCTCATCAGTATTTGTTGAGGTTGGGAACCTCGCATTACGAAGACGTTGTTCGGCGATGAAGTTTCACTAGTACTGAAGGAAGTCCGATAAACCATGAAGACCACGAGGCGAATCGTATTCCATATCACCTTCTGCCTCTTAGTGCTCTGTTTCTTGCGAGATCGAATAATCCGGAGCGGTGTGACTGTCTACAAGCGAGATGTCAACGCGACGCTGGTCGACCCGGGGCCCGAATGTCTGCGTCACAAGTCCGATACGAATCATCGCGCCAACATCGCCCGGATCCAACGCGGCGTAGAAGGATGGATACGCCGTGTCGATCCCCACAACTACACCTATATATTAAATCCGACAAAGAAGTGCGAAAGTCTCGATTCGGAGACGGACCACTTGCTCCTACTGATCTTCGTCAATTCTGCCCCGGATCACTTCCTTAACAGGAATCTTATTCGGAATACTTTCGGCAGACAGCCGTCTTGGCCGCTTCTCGAGCTCAACAACCAGTCGATGCGACTCATCTTCTCGCTAGGAGCCGTGGACGACACCGTCATGCAGTCTCGAATCAACGATGAGTCCACTTTATTTGGTGACATTGTCCAGGAGGACTTCATCGACGACTACCTAAACATGACCCTCAAGACAGTGATGGGACTGAAGTGGGCCACGAACTTCTGCAGTCGTGCGGCGTACGTTATGAAAATCGACGACGACGTCTTGATAAACGCGCCAAAGATATCGCAAGTTTTACGAGAGGCACCAAAAAAGCGCTTCACTATGGGTGATCTCCATTCGCACGCCATTGTGCGAGATCCGAAGAGCAAGTGGGGGAAGTTCTACACCCCGAAACACCTGTGGCCCTCCAAAAAATTCCCGCCATTTTTCACTGGACCCGCGTACATATTCTCCATGGATGTAGCAAAGAAAGTGTACAAAGCGGCAATGGAAACACCCTTGTTTCCTTGGTCTGATGTTTACATTGGAATGTGCAGTATGAAGGCTAAAGTTCTCTTGAAAAACCAAAAAGGATTCATAGCATCAGAACTCAGCAGAAACGAGGACAAACCTCTCCCAACAGGCCCAAAGGAGATAGAAAATTACAAGAAACTATACACTACATTTCATATTCCTGTTTTGCACATGGCACAGTTGTGGGAGATATGGACCAACAGAACTGTCGTTCTTTGACACTGGATTGCGCGGGACGCTTTTGATATTAATCATTCGGTTTAGAGTCTGACGCATGCATTCTCAAGATGGCACAACTGATTTATCCGCTTGTAGTCTGCGAGGGCAGATGAGTAACCGCCAGGGTCATGATTATACAGCCGACGGGAGTCTGGGAAATTAGATAATCCTCTTCCCTAGGTTTAAGTATGCACTGAGTTTCATGTAGGAATTCTAACCGGCCTACGATAGCAAAATTACGATAATCCCCAAGACTCCTCTGTACGGGTTAGTTGGATAACCATACATGGAACTACACAACCTCCATGGTTAACCAGGACATGTTCACAACGGAGTGACAGGGTGCGTTGCTTTTAGTGTTACGAATGTCTTGATTAATGTAAATAACGATTGGTCGTCTTTGACACCCAGTACAATATGTTTCCCACGGACTGCCAGCTTGCGTCGTTTTTAGTGTTAAGAATGTCACAATTTGTAAGTAATGAATGATCGTCTTTGACATCCAGTATAGCCGACGTCCTTTATGTCTTTCAATTTCATTTTTGTCAAGACTATTGACATTATCGATAGAATTTGATAGCTATGTATCGCCAAAAGAAAAGAAAAACACTTACCTTTAAAAACGGCAAGAAAAATATATAAATATTTCAATTTATATAGCCACTGTGAAAACATTGTAATAACAGTGAGAGGGGGAAGGTGTTAAAACAGGATAGCTATTTGACTTAAAGGACAAGTTCACCTTCATGGACATGTGGGTTGAGTGAATGCAGCAATATTAGTAGAGCACATCATTGAGAGTTTGAGGAAAATCGGACAATCCGTTCAAAAGTTATTAATTTGTGAAGTTTGTGCTCAGTCCAGGCTGGATGAAAGGACTACTATAGCTTGTGATGTCACATGAGTACAACGATATAAAGAAAGAATAAAGAAAATTCAACATATTTTCACTTTTCTCGCATAACAAAAGAACACTTGACTTCTCTCTTTCAGAAGGCAGGGGGAATGATATTACCCTTAACATATGTCAGTAACAAGTCGAAGAAATTTGCACTTTATTCAAAAAGTAAAGTTTTGTGAAATTCTCTTTTTATTTTCTTTATATGGTTGTACGCATATGACATCATACACTGTAGTAGTCTTCTCATCCAGCAGTGACTACGCAGATACTTAAAAAAATCATAACTTTTGAACGGATTGTCCGATTTTCCTCAAACTTTCACTGATGTGTTCTACTAATATTGCTGCCTTCACTCAATCCGCATGTATATGAAGGTGGACTTGTCCTTTAAACAATATCTGCTACTTTAAATACAGCGATAGAAACAAAGCTAACAGAAATTTGAATGGTGGCGTCTCCAAGTCACAACTTGCAACAATGGTTTATGTGGTCCAACACTGATGTCCCACGGCTTTCGAGACTTTTGCTCAATATACGTAATCGAGGCTAACTATACCACGTGACTGCACTTTGTTCTTCATGACTGGTGAGTCAAAGCAAAGAACAAAGTAGAATTGGTCTTACCATGGGCCCTGATACCACAAAGGGCCCATGGTCTTACAAAGGTCACTTGTACTTGCCCGAATCTGATAGACGATAGTATAGTGCGCTCCTGTTATAACGAACACGGTTATGACGAAATTCCGGTTTCACGAAGTAAAATTTCTGAGCGCTGGCCGCAACATTATCCACTCTATGTATTTTTACTGTGTGTTTGTTCGGTTATAACGAAATTTCGAAAGAACGACAGAAAACTGCTGGTCCAGAGAACTTCGTTATAACGGGAGTCCACGGTAATTGATCACCGAGAGTTTATAGGGGAGAAAATCAGACTGCGGTCTGATATGTCTTTCAAGAGCTGCAGGGCCCTGTTTCATAAAGCTGTTCGTAAAGTTACGAACAACTTAGGAGCGACTGGTGATCAGTTCTGATGTGCTATACTTATCAGAATTTCCATAATTCAGCATAAGAACTGATAACCAGTCGCTCGTAAGTTGTTCGTAACTTTACGAGCAGCTTTATGAAACACCCCCAGGAGTGTCATCATAATGATGTCCTATGATAGATTGGTGTCCTCCGTATTCAAGTTTTCACTGTACATTTCAGTGACCCTAACCATTTCGCTAACTCTTGTGAATGTTTAGTTCGTAGTTGACGTTAGGTGAGATTCTGTTGGTATGCGATTGTCTGTGGGCAGAATAAGGAAAACAAAACGATTCACATCGAGTTCATTGACCTAAGGAAGTCTACATGGGCCTATAACCCAGTACACCGTCTATGTAACATGTGGCCTACATGACCTCGAAAAGTTCTTTAAAGTATACTACAAAGTTTTTGTTGTTGTTGCTGCTGTTGTTGATGTTGTTGATTCGTGTCTGATGATGATGGAAGTAGATATTAACTTGGTTACCAACTTGTCAATCTTTGGCATATACTCATATAATCAGTATAATGTTGCTAATTTAATCTGAGTCTGAAAACTCGGATAATACGACTTTTCAAAGGTGTTATCTGACAAGAAATCCATTTACGAAACAACTTGTACCAGTTTATGTTTTGCAGTAATGAAAGTCTCTTGTTGACATAATGACCTTATTTGCACATAATGTACAATAGTTGAGTATAGGCACCATATATCCGGTATATGACCTCGGAAAAGTTGCGAAGCACAAGGTTTTTGTATCGTCGATTCGTGTTTCAGATGGGCATTGAAGTTATTAGGCTTGATTGCCGCCTTGGCAACCTTGGGCAATCATCTTCATCAGGCTAATTAGCAAAATCGACTGATTAGCATGACAAGGTAGTATGTTACTAATAAACCTTTTCAAAGGTTTCCCATGACGAGGAATCCATCTTTGTAACCAGCTTCTATTATATCAGTAATGCAATTGTATAAAGAACATAATTAGTATAATGAGCTCATGAGCCTAACGAACAATATTGACGATGTCATTAACATGTACCACGTGCTTTTGAACGGGAATTCTCTCTTTTTTCCCAATTACAACGTTTTTTATTATTATTATTATTATTATTTCCGTTCTCGATCGATAGATTTGTTGCTATCTTAGCAAACTTGGGCAATTATATGGCGTGATTAACTAGAACCAAGATTAGCATAAAATGAACTAAATGGCATTTATGCATGTACTTTTGGATTACAGAGTAATGTGGACAAATGGTGAGTTCATGCAAAACTTTCTCAATGATTTCTGTTACTTGGTAACCATTTGCCTCGTTCTCAATTTATATTATGCCTATATTTCAGGCACTTTGAGCAGATTAAAAGCAGAAACTATAGCCGTTGAATAACTATGTATACTAAGACTTTGAAGTGCAAGTGTCATGTACATTTTTGTTCTATGCCTCCGCCAGTGTTGCCGGAGGTGTTAATGTTTTCGGCCCGATTGTTAGTAGGCATATATGCCTCATGACATCAATAGGAAAACTGCTTTAAGAGTTGCACCTTGATCGAGTCGGCATGCAAACTAACTGTAATCTAAATTAATGCATACGGTCCTTCCCCTTCAAACCCCTCCCCCCCCCCACACACACACACTTTTAATTTCCATGTGTTGGACACTTCCATGCATATGACCTGTTCAAGTGCATTCCTGTCTCAAAAAGTATAACCATTTGATATTGTACTCTGAGGCCCGAATTCACGAAGGTGCTGTACAAATGAAACCATGGTTTAAAAACCATGGACAAAAACCATGGAGCGCTAAGTGTCGCATGGAATACTTCGTTACGAAATCAGTCATTTCGTCGATGAAATGATTATTTTGTAACGAAATGGCAATACTTTGTAAGTAAATGAACATTTCGTCCACGAAATGAAAATTTCGTTAACGAATCGGTCATTTTGTCGACGAAATGACCAATTTCGTAACGAAATATTCCGTGCGACACTTGGCGCTCCATGGTTTTTGTCCATGGTTTAAACCATGGTTTCATTTGTACCACACGTCGTGAATTCGGGCCTGAGGGTGTGTGTGGTAAACCTGTAGTCTGGATGAACATCATCAGTTGAAAGGTCTATACTCTAACATTCTCCTTCCCCTCCCCTCCCCAATATCTGTTTGGATGTAACATCCGAAAATGAGAGTTCTGCATTATCTATGTAGTGTATATGTCTAAGCATGTATTTTACATTTACTGTATGAAACTAAAGAAGTATATACCCAACTGCCATGTATTATATCCACAAGCCCTTTGATATGTGAAGATGCGTTATGTTTTTGCTTCCCCTTTCCAACTCAAATGTGATTTTGAACTGAAGACTTGTTTCGAGATATATTTATGAAGGTCGGGATGTTTATGTGCATTGTTTCACATGTTCAATTTTGTGCTGACACGAGACAGTCCTATTATATAGGCCTACCAGTGTGTCTTATTTCACCCTTTAATTGATGTACATATTATTCCTTCGTGAATAAATCAGTCCTATTTATTGACCCCAACTATAAAGTGTCATCGTTCATGACTCAATGTCTTAAAAAAAACAGATGATACTACTTTTTAGTTTGTTTGTTTGATTGCTTTTAGGACGGTATGGACATACTACAGCATTGAAAACCTCGAACAAAGCATTGTACATGTATTTGAATCTTCGTGCTTCGTATTGTATCTTCGTGCCTTATGAAGTTAGTTTTTTTTTCGTCAAAGTGCAATATATCTTATGACTTAGAAACCAAATCAAATGATATTTCAGCTCTGTTCCATTTACAAAACAAAAACGATTTAAAAGAAAAAAAGGGGGGAGCTTTCACATACACTTGATCTTGAAGATGATATCTTCCTTTGCATGGACATGGCATATTTCACTCTTTTTTTCGTTCAAATTATATTCAGTATACTTTTTACCGATGCCATTTGACAAGATCTTAATCACGTACTATAGTACACGTCTTCATCTTGGGAATATTTTCTCATTGAGATACTCTTGGGAATATTTTCTCATTGAGATACATGTATAAATACGCGGGTGAATATCTTTCATTAGACCTGTTAGCTCTTTAAACAAACGCGAGTACAATACATGAACATTCATGGTTTAGTATTTATTTTTTTCTGGCTGACAAAGCATGTAGCGTGTTTGTGTGTGGGTTGAATGCACGGTTTCTGACGCAAAGAAGTACATGAGTGTATAACACTCCATTTTAACATTAACATTAGTGACAGTTTTTATATTGCTTGTGAGAAATGATAATTAATCAGCTGTCCCGTCTTAATGAACACACTTCTTGATGGTGAAATAATGTAATCCTCATAATAATTATACACATGCCCGCGTTCGTGCGCGATACCGTCTTTATAGCTGTTCGGGATGTGCTCTTGCCATAAGGATATTATGTCAGTATCCCCGTCCTAAAAGGCAAAACAGAGTTCTGAGAAGGGCTCAAAATTCGTTTTCCACCATTTGGACTTTGCTTACAATATATCAAAAAGGTCCACCAAGAAACTTGTCTGGCTGACGCACTTTGCCGAGATAAGGAATTGTTTTGGGGTATTTTGAGCTCAAGTGCACATTTTAGAGTAAAATATTTTAAAAAAAAGTCGACAGTTCTGCAGCTACGTGAAAAACTATACGCATTCCTTTTAACGAAATCTTCAGTTTCCGCCGCAACTCGGGGGGAAATTGAGCGTGCGCGACTTACGAAATTTTTTTCTGCAATACCTATACAGTAACTCATGACAGTCACGGGATATTCCCAAAACGGTTGTACCCTGTACGACTTTCCAAGGACCCCCTACCCTTCTCCATCACTCGTTTGTCTACCGTTATGTATATCATGTCTATGACTATCTTTGTCTCTCATACACGTACATAAGTTTTCACACACACAATCAAAATAAAATGCTATCGTTCCTCAGTGTGTAACGAAGTAAGTGATGGATTTTAAGTGAACTTACTGGAGTTTTCCTTGATAAAATTGCTGTTTTCTGAGCTGGTCTTAGAACTACGCTTGAACACTTTTTTTTATGACACTCAGTTTATCAGTTCATAATAGAGTAAGTTGTAGGCCTAGTGCCAAAATTATGGGAAGTGGAAACAGATCTTAATCTTCCTAATGATCTTTTTGTCTTCAAACTTGTCAAAACATAAGGCTTTCACAAAGATAGTTTTCTTTGCACTTTTTTGTCTGCTGTACATTACACCAAAAGATCTGTGACACGTGTACACGCATTTCTTTCCCCCTCTCAGATCTTGCTCTATCTATCTCTGTACCTCTATATTCCTTACCATTCTCTTCCATATGAATAATTGTCTAACAAGGGTTTACTCTCACACGTGGAGTGTATTTATTTTACGTATCATAGTTCCTTCTCTTCAAATGACCCACGAGATCATTGAAATATCGCAGAACAGCCGTTCAGCCAAACTCCACAGACCTGATCTGAGATGGCGGTATCATCCTACACTATTCCTATTATACCATGAATATTGTTCAGATGTCATCCAACACAAATAATTCTAGTTTCCTTGTGTATATTCCTTTTGAATGTCACGTGATTCACTCAACATGGACGGAGACTGAGGGGGTTAGTGGATTCAAAATAGCTTGGGTCGGCAGGGCATCAACCAATCATACAATCGCAAACCAGTGATCTCTCAGAAATCAAATACAAAGTGTAACCCAAGATGTTAACCTGTATCTTTACTAGTTATCAGATGTGTGTATACACAGTGTATTACAAAATTGACATCCACTGCTACATGTCAAAATTAATGTACAATCTATTACAAAATTTGCATTCACGCCTCGACTGATGCACATACTTTGGGGTCAAACCTCTATTCACAATGTGACTGCTAGTTTGATGCCTAATGACGTTTAACACAAAACTGAGAGCATGTTATACTTGATGAAACATCCTGTTCTCCACTGCATATAATTATGAATCAAGACAGCCCTCTGAATCTAGCTCAACGTACATTGTACATATACAATGTACATGTACATCTATGGTATACTCTATAGGCTACTTAATGGATGGTGTCTTCAAATGCACAAAACACACAACAACAACAAAAACCAAACAAAACTGACTTGCTCAAAGAAACATACAGTTTGAATTCACTTTGACCACGACACCCACCGAATAAATATCAATTTATGCACTGGCAGGATATGTGACAAATAAAAAGTCAGAGAGAACGTTCTTAGCAATCACGAGTATCACAAGACAAGTATAAATCTTGATATCTGTTGCGCAATCGTGCCTCAATAAATGTATTTCAACACAACAGCAAAGACAAGAAGATACATATACACAGCATGTTAAAATGTACTTTGATTTGATGGCAGAAGAGCAAAATTTATTGTACACATGAGGATGAGAACGCACAGTAATGCTGTTGTAGGTAATGATGTAGCTAAAAGCATGGCAGCACTTACATGTATCTTTCCACGATACAATGCCAGTTAAAGTGAACACATCAATTATGAGCATACATGTAAATTCAAGAGCATTTTTTTTTTCCTGGTTCTGAACAGGTAATGTACTTGTGTGCACATGAATGAATTTAATTAAGTAAGCATAATTGATGCACACAACCTAATAGTCATAAAAAATCACTGACTTTTCACACGTCACGGCAGGAAAGTGAAATTAATGCATAGGCTCAGAAATGTAAAAAGTCTGTTTGTATAATCAGCTTTACCAACTATATAATATAACAACTTCATAGATGAAACATATATTAATGCAAACTTTAAAGCAGGGGAATAGTCCAAAGCTCCTGTAATATTTCTAAAGATCAAATGCAGTGATCCGCGGTACTTTACAGACTTTGACGAGAGGGTAGATAAAATATCATTAGAGTTGACTTGCTCAGTAAAAAATATAAATAGGGATAAATATCTACTCTCAAAAGTTGAAATACAGTATATCATTTATAACACTGGCACTCTCCTAAATGTTTTAAATTCTTATGTGTATAATGTACTGTAAAACCAGAAATTCTCACGTGTGCATTTCAATTTTGTAAACTTTGCGAGAGCCAAGATTTGCAAAACTAAAACGCACACAAAAGTTCTTGTATACACTTTAACGCATTGGATGCCAGAGGCAATTCCCGAAAATTTCATACCACATAAAAGGTCGTCATCTTCAATTCGCAAACATTTTATATCGTAAGTATTTCTTGCTTTACAATATCTTTTCTTCTTTTTTTTTTTTTTTTGGCTTGTTTTTGGCTGATTACCAGTTTTGATTTTTTTTTTCTTTGGTGACATCTGTAAGCGCTCGGGTGTTTTTCATATTTGTCAAGGTAAGGGTTCCATTATTTGTGGAAATACAGAATGTGACACGTAAGTAGCTCCAGCACCATTACAAGCTGAGGCAGAAAAGTCGTTTTCACTATCAAAATGTCCATATGATCATCGTTACCAGCATTATTACTTGACAACAAGACAAATACTTTCACAGCCATAGGTGTGAGCAAACTTGATATACTCTTTTTTGACACTTCTACAAAAGAAAAAATATATATAAATAAATACTGTACGGAATGCTGCTTGTACACCTGTAGCTTTTATTTTACACTGTACATCCCATAGATACAATTTACAGCCTTCATACTAACCACCCATATCAGAAACTCGTTTTTTTTTATATATATATTTTCACGGAAATGCATTTATACAGATGAAGAGATACATGTATCACCAGCAAATTCAATGCAAAACTTAACATGTATATCACTATTGTACACAAGAATATACTTTGATAAAAACATGTATAACTGTGCCTTAAGTAGAGGCTAGTCACAACAGAAACATCTTCCAACCAAATTTCAGAGACTGAATTGGTTGCAACGCTTTTTATTTTTTTCTTCAACGCCTTCATGTAAGCTTTGTGATATCTTCATATGAGATTGGAAAGTGAAATTTTGAAATAATTTTTTCTGGTGGTTTCTTGACAAACATTCCTTGAGATCTAGATGACTAATCAGCAAATATTATATAAACTTCAGCACAAATAAAGAGTAGAAATTGATCAAAAATTAAGCATGACAACCTTTCATATTACCCATCTCCTCACATACAACACAAAAGAAAGTATAAATTCGAAGAGTTGTACCATTTCTGCCCAATTTGAAAAAAAAAATAACGAGTTGACATCACTGTTTTTTACCTAAATAAGATGAAAAATTACATCCATACTGGTACTGCTGCTATGAATACCAATACATATTACAATAATTATAGTAATTATAATAATTATACAACAAATCAATATGCAAATAAGGAAAGTCTTCACTTTAACACTCCGTAAGGTTAAACAATCCACATTTTCAAACAATATGCATTCCTTATTCCTGTTTTCTTCACTGGATTTTCTTTTATATACAGTTCATGATATGTATGTTGACACACACTCATATGGATGGAAAATATATGTATGACAGCACCGATTTTGGTGACCTTGTCTGTACGGCAGTGCACATGTATGATCATATCGGCAGCTGTCAGTCTCTTTCAGACTAACATCCTCCCAAAAATCACACTAGTAGAGGGCATCTCTTGTGTTTAGATATGTTGTTGTTGTTGTTCTTGTTGCTACAGCTGTTGACAACAACACACATGTTTCTTACAGAGCATCACTCTGAGGTAGTCTTCATTCAAGCCCCTCCTGACCTCACTTGCTGCTCACTCCCCTTGAGACACTACTCAATTGCAGCTGTACAGAGCTATACTGCAAGCTCACTGCCAATTGGTTGTAAGTGGGGATCTCTTATTCAGAGGAATTACGCTATAGTGTCTTGATTGGAGACTACATCAGTGGGAAACATCATCCACTATGAAATCATTTTTGCCCATTTGGCTTGCAAATGACATACACCAGCAAGATATCACCACATCTGACACATGGCCAGCAGATTCACACCAACCAAAAGGACAACAAAGGGGCATATTTTCAAGGGGTGAAAGCAAATGGAAAGTGAATCGCATTGATTACAGAGATTTGTGTCTTGCTTCTAAATCTGTCGGTCATTCCAGATGAAACATGTCAGACAAAATATAAAAATAAAGTGTCGTTCCAGAGATAGATATCACCTTCTGGAAAATCTGGTAAAATATTGCAAGGACCTGTTAAATAGGGCTTATGAAATCAGTACTATTAAAAGAGTTGCATGTGGAGAAGCAGACACTATTTGTGGCTAAAGATTTACCTCTTGAGAATGTACCAATCACACCAAAATTCATCCACTCCCCCACCCCCCCAAAAAAGAGTCATTTGCAAGTGACTGCTACCACAAAGAGAACATAAGGGAGTACTATGAGAAAAAGTGCAGAAAAAAAAGAAACAAAAAAAAGAAATAAATGAATAAATGAATGAATGAAAAAAATAAATGAATAAATAAATAGATAAAGAAATACATACATACATATTTAAATAAATAAATAAATAAATAAATAAATAGATAAATAAACAAATACATAAATGAATAAATAAATAAATAAACTTGAATCAAAATGTCGTGCCTCCACAACAGGAAAGAAGGAAGTTTTCACAATGTTTCAATGCAAGAAATCTCAACATCTTCACACAAGACCTATGTGAGATCTTGGTGCGTACACACAAATGACATCATTCTAAAGGTTACTGACCCAATGCACATAATGGTTCGAGTAGGGACGTGTTACAGGAGTGGAGGCTTTTCGCAGCTTGAGCAAATTTACGCCTAGGTTGGCATTCCACTATGCTCAAAGCTGCTGTTCCACAAAGTTTTGCTATGGAGACCAAAGAAGAGGTTCTTGATTTTTAACCATATCAAGCTGTATTTCAGAGGAAATGTTGAAATACTGTATGGAACTTGGCAGTAATATTGTACGGAACAAAGAAAAGTTTTTCTTTTCAAATCTCCCTGTTAGTAATGCCCCAGATCTGATTTAAAGGAATACAATGTATTAGTATTTTACAACATCTATTTCAACATTCAACTATCTTGCGCACATTTGTGCATAATTTTGTTCACCAGGGCCCTGTTGCATGAAAACTATGGTAACTTTAAAATTCATGTTAAACTCTGCAATCAATGGTAACTGCCATAGAAAGCCAAGGAATCATTGTTGAATACCACTGATTGCGGAATTACCATTAATTGTAAAGTTACCATAGTTTGATGCAATGGGGGCCCTCGTTTAGCACTTAACTGTCAGATTAAATTGTCGGCTAATTCATATTCCTGCATACTTAGCAGCATATTTCAATTAAAGAAGCACAATTTTTTTTACTGATTTTTGTTTGCGAGTCCTTATCTTTGCACATTACATATTTGTTGCCAGAAATATTGAAAGGAAGCGTGACCTGCTGCTCACAAGGTTTGTTGTGATTTAGGAAAGATGCATACTTGAACAGAAGTGCTCTCTTTGTGTTAAAAGCAATAAATTAACATCTAAACACCAATGATAAAGCTTGTAGCTTCTCCACGGCGCCAAGCATGGGAGAGATTCGGGTTTCTCCTCCATTTATAACACATCCCTGATTGGTTTGAGGTATCAACCCCTTCTGTGCCATGGACTTCTGACAGTATGTCCAACACTACAGTTTTTCCCTCCGCCAAGGGAGGAGGTTATGTTTTCTTTATCGTTGGTTTGTTCGTTAGTTAGTTCGTAAGTTAGTTAGTTAGTTTGTCTGTGTGCAAAATAACTCAAAAAGTAGTGAAAGGATTGGGATGAAACTTGCAGGAAAGGTTGAGAATGACACAAGTACCAAACGATTAACTTTTGGCAGTGATCCGAGAATTTGGGGGGAATTTATGAAGGATTTTTGACATTTTGGCAGGTAGGGTCAATGAACTTGGGAGTTCAGGCTGTGCATATTTGAGGTTTGCCTGCGCGCACTCAAGTGCGTGCTCTAGTTTCTGCTGGGGTGAGGCGCGCCGTGCAGCTGAGGGTTGATGATGCAACAAAGGCTCCTTTATTGGGAAATCTGGCAACTTTCAGCACACAATGCAGTACGTATGGGTGGAAATCACTGATATCTCTACGAAAGAACAAGATCAGTGGTGAAAATGATTTGCATGCTTGGCGGAGGTCTGCGCTCTCAGAGTGCTTCTCTAGTTTCTTTTGTTTTGTTTTGTTTTCTCAATTGATCACCACTCAAAGCACACATTAGGTCAAGAATGTCCTACACTGAAACTGAGAGAAGCAAAGGGAGCAAATCATGCAGGGTTATTCACTTAACCCTAATCAGGCTGGGCTTTTTTGGCTATGCTATATCTGGGGGGGGGGGGGGGGGGGGGGATTCCGCCCCCCCTTCAGATCTCGCCTATGGAACGCGTCATCGCGCCGAAAATCGGCACACGCGACGCCCGCGACGTATACTATCAAAATGTATGGTTGCTTTCTCCGAAAAATTGTTCTTATATTTTATATTAATTAATTATTGTAATTTATGCATAAAATCAGTTTTGGACTCTAAATCACTTATTAATGCTCTAATTAAGCTAATTTCTTTTTAAAAATGTTTCTTGTATCATTCTCCTGAGACATAGGATAAAAAAAAATCTGTATCGAAATTAATTTCTTATGTATTTGATTGTTTTTTTGAATTTCTTATGTATTTCTTTGTTTTTCGACCTTTTGTTTTTGTTTGTTTTTTGCCAAAATTTGTCACAGACATTTTTCGAAGCTTTATTATGCTAAAATGAATTAATTTCGTCCATTCTAAGTCAAGATATGAATTTTTATGTGAATTAATTGAAAAAACACAATTTGCATTGGATTTGTACACAAAATCACGTTTTGGAGCAATTTTAGGGTTGACAAATTTTTTTCGAACAGGCGTCGCGTCAAAATGGTACGCGCGGGTGCAACAATTTTGGTCTCAAAAGTTGCGCGATACTTGAAAGAAAAAAGTCATGAAACATCGCGGCGGGAGCTTATCGCGCTGCGAAGATATTGTGCGAAACGTCGAGGGAGGGGGCGGATTCCACCCCCCCCCCCCCCCCAGCCTGATTAGGGTTAAGTGCTTCAACTGAGCCGAGTTATCCATCTCATAATCAGTCAAAGCCATCGAACACACTACTCACATAGAAGCACTAGTGACAAGCAGTTCTACCATAGCTGAACAGAGCGTTGCACTACATTGTGCCAGTTGCATCACTTGTAACTTTTCACTGCTACCACAGAGCACAGTTTGTAAGCAGCAGCAAAAAGTACAGATCACTCGATTGTATACAATGGCGCGAGCTGCATGCAACTCATAAGTAATCCCAACAAATCTACAAATCTACACTTTCATCAGTGGATGTGGTCGTAAACTTCCGTCTGAACACTGGCTGAAAAAAGGTGTTGTAAATTTACACAATATTTGGTGATGTGTTATGAAATACAGAACAAATGTTGGCTGCTATATAATTCCTTATCGTTCCATCAGAGCACTGGCTGCAAAATGGTGTAGTGAGATTAGAGAATATTCGGTGGTATTCTTTGGAATATAAAACAAATATTGGCTGCTGTATTATTCCCGCAGGAATACACAGGGATGACCCAAGGTGATTCTCAATGGCATGCTAAGAATAACGTCTTGGTCTGTATGTATGACCTTTAACCCATATATAAAGTGTAGCAGTCAATATTTGTGAACTATGGTAGCTGCAATGACTGCAGCACACAAGGTGGACAGGTGTAAGTATCAATGTGAAAGGGGGCCCTGATGTGAAATACTCTGCATGATCTCTGTGAAATGTGCAAAAAAAACTTTATACCGCATACTTCACTTCATCTATCTCTTATTCTCTTCTCTCTCTCTCTCTCTCTCTCTCTCTCTCTCTCATCCTTAATACCCCCACACATTCACCCTAGAAGCTGTTATTTTTGCAAATTTCACGAGTCACTGTTGGACCACGAATTTAGCAACACGAGAAAATCTCACCCATGCGCTGGTGTAACAGTGCACCTAAGACGGCTTCGTGTCCATTCACGAAAAGAACATCTCTCAAAAATGTCTGTGACCTCGTAATTCGCGAAAATAACTGTACGGGAAAATAACGCTTTATACGCTATGCATCAACAGCTTCATTCATCTCTCTGTATCTACCTGTGTCTCTTTCTATAGCTTCTGTTCCTATGTACATTTCAGCGAATACTTGAGGCAGCGGACGTGACTGTCGTTTGGACGCTGCCAGCTGGAGACACATTGCGTGCAGTCGATGGAATGGATTCGTGGTGACGGTACTGGTTATTTTCAATCGCTCGTCGGATCTGTGGAAAAGAATAATAATGTTGGATGTGGAATATTGCAAAAATAGTGCAAATCTAGTGGCTTGTGGTGCTTTGATCAATCAGATTAACATGATATGATATGATATATGATATGATATGACATATGACATGATATGATGATATATGATATAATATATAAAATGATATGATATGATATATGATATGAAATGAAATGAAATAGATATGATATGATATGATATATGATATATGATATGACATGACATGACATGACATGACATGACATGATATGATATGATGAGTATTTATTGTGTGTTCCTTAAACAGATACTTGTTTTTCACTGGTAAACAACATATATTCCATTATTCAAATACAATCACACAAGCTTACATACAATGTACTAACAATTTTACATGCATACATATAGTGCATACATACATGTATGATCGTACATATTATTAGTTATTATCATAATAATATTACAGAAGATAATGTATTTAAGTCTATACATACATATGGCCCCATTGCTCCATTGGACCTCTTCATAGTATCTTATATTATAATGGTTATATCCCTTTCATCTTATAAGTTTCTGACTGCACATAATTTTTTTTTTAATATCAACGTAAATTTATCACATTACAAATGATGATCATTACTGTTAAGCACCTGTTTTTGTTTAGTTCTTTCAGTTTTCAGACTTTTGTTACTGAAAGCTGTCAGGGTATTGTACAAGATCTTTACCTTTGTGTCTGAAATTAATGTGCAATTAGCAGCTCTTTAGTAATCTCACATAAGAACATGAGGCCTTACAAACAAAGACTATCGATGGGTGACAGAGAATGAAAGGAGCTACATGTATGTCCTTTATTTGTCTATAAAAAGGGTAATTAAAGGGGAAGGCTAGTAACTGATCAGTGGGAATCAGTGGAAATGCTGGGAGATAATTGTTCCAATCCTTATGGGATTCATTCAAGAGTTCATTGTATATCTATTGTTGTGTGAAAATGATTTGCTTCAGAACGGTCTCATATTCAAGTAATGTGCAGATTAATGCTCCGTCACTGACCAGGGACGCTAACCTGGAAGCATTAAACTGCACATTACTTGAATATGAGACCATTCTGAAGCAAATCATTTTCACACAACAATAGATATACAATGAACTCTTGAATGAATCCCATAAGAATTGGAACAATCATCTCCCAGCATTTCCACTGATTCCCACTGATCAGTTACTAGCCTTCCCCTTTAAGTGTCTATACCAGCCTGTAAGCCTGAGCGTTTCCTGGTTTGCTTTAGGCCTTTGATTTCAGCGCAAGTGGAGAGGAAAGATCGGACTCATTGAAACTCCAATTTTTCACTCTGGCAGATTACCAAATAATAATAATAATAATAATAAATCATTTATTAAGCGCAGAAACTATGTCTATATATTCTACTGCGCTTCAAGAGCTCTTAAGTTCCTATGTTGCACAATGCTGCATGGGAAGTACAAAAAGAAATATTATAAAGCCCATGCTAAAAAAAAAAGGTTTTCACTTTTGATTTAAAACTATTTAAAGTCTGACATTTCCGAATGTCTAATGGTAATCTATTCCACAACCTAGGGGCTGCACAAGAAAATGATCGGTCACCTAAGGTAACTTTTGTTTTGATTTGGGGTATCTGCAATGTCAATCTATCATTTGTACTGCAGAGATTATGGCTATGAGTCTGAGATTTAAAGTTCAATAATTCACTGATATAACCAGGGGCCTGACCATTCAGAGCTTTATAAACCAGCATCAATATCTTGAAATCAATTCTTTGGCGAATGGGCAGCCAGTGCAATTCCTTTAAAAGTGGTGTAACATGAGCAAATCTTGGGAGATTACAAATCAATCTTGCACACGTGTTTTGAACCCGCTGCAACTTAACTATCTGTGAATCCGGTAATCCGTATAACAGACTGTTACAATAATCTAATTTGCTTATAACACATGCGTGGACAACCAAACTACATGTACTTTCCATAAATGTTCTACATTTGTATTGGTTTGTGTCAAGTGTACACACTAGAGATCATAATCATAAAGAACATACAGTTGACACACAAGATATGACTCCTTCTAAATGCAAAACACTTCATGACCAACAAAGGATGGGGGCAAAAATATAACATGGGGGCAAAAAATATTAGAAGGGGGAAAAATGCCTACCCTGAGCTGTATTTTGATAACAATCTTTGGTGAACTGTGCCTTGACTAAACCTGACTCAAAATTGACTTTAATCATCATTGACATATAGATCCCAAAACATGCTAGCGAGGGGGATGGAAAAACAAAAATCTAGGAACTATGTCAAAGTGGTGAGGGCAAAGATTTGACAGGGCCTAAAAACACCACAAATCAAATATCACTTGGCACAATCTATATTCTTTGTCAGATTTCCAACACCTGTATGTGTGTGTGTGTATGTGTGTGTGTGGAGGGGGGGGGGGGGGGGGGAGGCAAGGGTGCCAGCATTGGCAAAGTGTCCTCAGAATGGTCAAAGTCTTACCTCCTTCAATGCAACGACTCCCACAAGTCTGCCCAGTGTGGTCACATAAGCGTGGTTCAGACCAAGCAATGAGAACAGGGAGTGGACCTATGGAAAAAAGAGTCAATATTGGTATGAAAACTCTTGTAGGATTGACTTTGAAATGTAAATACAATGAAAAATGAATATAACTTGTCGCGGGTTGACGAGGCAAGTCTAAATGCTATCATCACATCTCTGGGATCGTATGACGTGAACTCACAACCAAAATACCTCCTCTTGAACACATCAAATCACATAATCAGTCTTGATACATCAAGGTGACATATTGAGGCACAGATAACGTGCTCTCTCCAGTGAAGGAACCCCCAATGTTAAAGCTTTGCAGAGATGCATGGGGCTCCAGTGCTAATTATATCCACGCACTGAGAACCTTGGCTCCTTCCGCACATCATTTTGCAAGGAACACGCAAGGGGAAAGCAGAAATTTATGTAGACATGCATACATGCAGAATACAGAAAGCTTGTTAACAAAATAGGGCAACTGATGTCTGGCATAAACTGTATCAACGTCAATCATTAGAAAGTGAAATTAATTACATGATGGTTTGTGCTATTAAATAACTTGTAATGTGTACCCTTACAAAATGCATGTGCAGCAGCGTCACATTGCATAAAAAGGTATTTTTAATACCCTATATATGCTCTTCAACCATCAAATCTGTCATTTTTACCACAGCAAAGAAAAAAAAAAACAAAGAGAGTAATTATAAAAGTGGGGTCAGAATCATTTTCTCACTAAGCACAAATTAAGAACTGTGTTTAAACTACAGCTCTACATTAAAGAATGTACATTCACCACAAGCTGTAGGAGGGCAGTTCCGTAAAATAGTAAACCTCAATGTCAAAATTTCGAAATCGTCAAATTACTACAAGTAAGATACCATATCAATCGTCATAGATTATATTTTCATGGACTTTTGATGATTTCAATTTGTTATGTGTATTTTAAGAATTATGGGTATTGAAGTCAGAGGCTAATTTTCCTCTCATTTTTTGTAAAAAAAATAACCAAAATATACTTTTGATTTATTTCTTGAAGAATTCAAAACTACACAACTCTTATATCTTGCCAATAAGGTTGAAAGGTACACTTTTCAATTATTAATCAAAGAAAACCCACAGTCTTTTTGTTTTTTAGTAACAGTTTTCCCAGGTTCGACCACTTTGCTGATGTACGTCCGACACCGCAAACATACATTTTTTAAAATTCACATTAATCTGAAGCGAGATAAAACATATCACTTAGGATGCAAAGTAAGTTTGTCATAGGCAATGTAACCAACATCAAAGGTCACTTGTATGCTTTGTCAAAACTGAGATATCATGGTGTTGGATGTACACTTTGAGTGTATGTCCGACACTGTGTACGTCCGACACCATATTGTCACTCCAGTAACTCCTACAATTTCAATTTTATCAGACATGGCACAGCTAAGTTTACACCTTTCTTCATTATAGAGTATTCTGCAAATGAATTCATTATCAAATCAAAGCAAATAATTGCACTAAACATATTTTATGAGGAATTTTTGAACATTCAAGTTATAAAAGAGATTTGGAGCATGCAATTCAATACAGTTACAGCATGCCTGGCAACAAGGGTCTGTGTCGCTGAAAATAGATCAAGCTGAACTAGGTACTTTGATTTTTTAAATTATACTATAGTACCCCAATTAAGGGTACCAGTATTCAACAGAAAGCAGAATTCAGCATGTGATTTGCAGAAAAGCTTGAATTGCTGAAGTTTTTTTTTTCTGTATAAACAGTCTTTCAAATTATTTACACAAAAATTTTAACAGCATGGCTAGCCCCTAAAATCAGGGAGGTGAGAGAAAATTTTAGTCTCACTTCCCTGCTTGAATCCAGCATTTTGTATTTGAAAGTTACCGGTATTGATTGCATTGCTCTGTTCTTTAAAGGACAAGTTCACCTCCATGCATGGGCATTTAATAGTGAAAGTTTGAGGAAAATCGGACAATCCGTTCAAAATGTATGGATTTTTGAAGTTTCTATGCAGTCACTGCTGGATGAGAAGACTACTTTGGTTATGGTGTCACATGCATAGAAGGATATAAAGAAAATACAAAGAGAATTCACAAAATTAAATTTTTTTATCAGTACACATTCTCTTAACCCGTCACTGATGAATGTTAAGGGGAAGGTATAGTTTTGATTGACATTGGGGATTCAGATTTAAACTTTTTGTAAGATAATTAGCAACCACTTTCAGTGTATGAGTATATTAAAGAGCATATAATTCTAAGAGAAATTCAAAGTTTTTTGATGAAAATTGGTTGTTTGAATTGGCTTGGATATCAAAAACCAAGAAAAGCAAATTAGTCCTGATAAAAGGTGGGTCCCACCTTTTACTATCGAAAAGACATTTTTGTTTTGGGATATCTCTGCCATTTCAAAGCCAATTTCCATCAAATAAACTTAAATTCTTCGTAGAATTGAATGTTATTTAATATTTCATAAAAGGTTTCTCATTATAAAATCTCACAAAAAAGTTGGAAACCTGAACCTCATCACAATGAAAACTACCAGTAAGTGTATACCATCCCTTCAAGTGTAATATTATTCCCTCTTCCTTCTCAGAGAGACAAGTCAAGCGCTCTTTTTTATTATGCAAGAAAGGTGAAAACATGTTCAATTTTCTTCATATTTTCATGTGTAACACATAAGCTGTTGTAGTCTTCCCATCCAGCAATAGCAGCACTGAAACTTCAAAAATTCCTAACTTTTCAATAGATTGTCTGATTTTCCTCAAACTTTCACTGAAGTGGAGTGTTCTTTTGATATTGCCACATTTTCTCAATTCACATGAAGGTGAACTTGCCTTTTGATAGTGCAGAAAACTGGTGCCCTAGAAACACAGACTGACAAAGTAGGTTAGTAAGTTGTATTATTTAACTTTCTTCTTGTTCAAATCATTCTTCATAATATTCTGTAAGTCACATGTAACCTTAAGTAGTATGTAGGTGTAATGTAATAATTGCATATTCTGGAAATTCTTTCAGCTTTACTATTAAACTCATCTTTGAACAAATAATGAGGCTGAGATATCAAAAAAGAGCGATTCCAATAAAGTGTGGGACCCACACTTTGTAACGATCGCTTTGTTTTTCTTTGTTTTTGAATGTTTCAGTTATTCCAAACCCGATTTTCATCAAATAAACTTTGAATTCCTCTTAAAATGGTATGCTCCGTACTATATCATAAGTGTTTTCTTGGTATCTTGCAAAAATTTAAAAGCTCAATTTTCATCTCAACCAAAACTGTACTATCCCTTTAAGTTCAGTTACATTGATCACAAATAACTTAGTTTTATTGTTGTATTTTGGCATTTAACACACAAAGTCCACAAGTTTTATTTGGAATGCTGAGCTGTGATTTTTTTTTCAAAGATTTTGAGGTTGGCTTGACATCACATTAGACTGTTCTCTTGTTCTATTATGTTTTGACCATTGTTAATCTTTGATAATTCAAAGAAATTTTCAAAATTGTGGATTTTCAAACTTTTTTGGGGGTAATTTACATCAATGTGCATTTGGAAAAAGAAGTAAGAATAAAAAAATAAAAGAGTTCATCATTGCTTTTGAATTAATTCAATTTGTTATGAGTACAAATGCTTTTGATACAAGGAAAATTTGACCATTTTTTCTTCAAAATACGAAATTACAATTTGGTGTTGGACGTACGTTTCTGATTTTCTCAATTTTGTGCACTGGTTGAAATGAAGAAAGTAAATTCCAGTGAATGTTCAATATATATGTCTGCATGGAGTATTACCTTATGTGTCTGAAATATGAATCATTACTTGAATATTCTTTGTACTTTTGAAAATACGAAGTGCCGAAGCGGTGTCGGACGTACTCTCTGAAAATTTCACACGAGTACGTCCAACACCGTAAAATGTACGTCCGACACCGACATACTTCGATGATTTACACAACTTTCAAAACAGATTTATATATAATGCTGGTATATGTTATAAAGCTCAATCCTTCATACAATCAAAACTAGTATCAGTTTTACTGTAAGCCCTCACACATCACAGACTTTTGAACATGAATCTTCAATGTTGAAAAAGTCATTTCGTGCGCGTACGTCCGACACCATGGTATTTTTAACACATAACTCCATAATGAAACGAGGTACCACCATAATAATAAGTGAGTTTATAGTACTACCACCTTTACACATCTTGCACACTTAGAAACATAGATGCCCCCTTTGGCAATAAAAATCCAGGCCTTCAAAGTGTCCGAAATGTACGTCCGACTTTACGGAACTGCCCAGGAGTAAGTGTTTGAATGTACCTTGTGCAGTGATGTCCGTTCAACTAGCTGGAAGGGGGCGGGGTCAATCTGGCAGTCAGTGAAGTCCAGCTGGTCCTTGACCTCTTGCTCCTCCCACTCATCCTTCTGCAGACCAATCAGAAGCCAGCATTCATGTCTTAATTGGATTTGAATTTCTATGCAGTTTCAATTGCAACTTTTTGTGCAACTGGGCCTTCAAAAGCCTTAATCAAATTTGATTTTGATACATTGACACCTTGGCTGAAACAGTCATTTTGTCCCAACCCCAACATCTGGGTAAGACTGGTTACAACATGGTACTTGTTTAATTAAATGCATTTCATTGCTCAATCTCAGGTAATATCAGGTAATCTAGAGTCATTCATTGGTACATGTACATTAGTAAGATACTGCAGGTGAACATTGCAAATTGTTGCTGGCATGATTACAAACTATTGTTTAGTTTGTGCACGACTACACGCAGGACCTTTCAGGATGGGACAAACATTCAATTCACATTTAATTCTGCTTTCCCCCAATTTCCTTTCGGAATATAAAAACGTCACTTTGACTGTCATGCCCTCTCTTTTCTGATATATTATGTCATGGAGAATCCAAGCTATGACTACAGATGATAACCATTGCGGAGGGTTTTCTCATTTTTCTCATTCTTCTTCTTCTTCTTTTAGCCAGAAGAAAGTCAAATCTAAAGCACTGGCTAATGTGGCATACAGTAGGATAAGCCAGGTGGATATCAAGTTAAGCTCAAGGTGGAAAGTTTGCATAATGTGGTTCCATCCTTAAGGTGGGGTAGGGGGAGGGGTAGGGGGAATGCCACTTCCTTCCTTTGAAGAGGCAATTGTAAACTTCCTGGATTCACTCTCCAGAGGATGTACCTTTTCTTCTCCCAGGAATGCAGAGCAAATAGAAACCGAAAAAAAAGAAGAATACCCTTTTTCCCCCTCCTTTGTGCACCACACTTGGAACAACATTTGACCACTTGACCCCCCAAATTGCCGACAAAGGTAAGGACTTGTACATGGTTGGGAAGGAGGGAGAGGAGAGAGATGGGAAGCACTAAATTAATGCACTACTTGCCTCTTCTTCTGTCATATCCTCAAACGTACCGATGGACTGTGGGGAGCAGGAAAGAAAAAATTGTGTTGATGTAAGAATGAAAGGATTTACACACAACACATAAAACACATGTATCAGTTACAGATCAAGACAGGTTCGGCCCCGTGTAAAAGATACACAAGACATATAATTCCGCCATTCTGGCTAAAGATGAACAAACCTGGACCACTCAGCATGTCATTGGCAATCATAGTCACCTGCCCTACAACTCAGCCTTGGAGTTGACTACCTATTTGCACACATGTCTAGTCATCAAACTTTGGAAGTTTTGGGTTTTTTTTTCTATCTCCTCTATCCATCTATCTCTCCCTCTCCCTCTTTATCTCTCTCTCTCTCTCTCTCTCTCTCTCTCTCTCTCGCTCCTTCTCTGCAACACAGATTACCAGGCCTGATGAGTGTGACAGCTACAAGACAGAGCTTGAAACAGCAAATATACAGCTACATCACAGCCACATAAACAACTGAACACTTGTCTTAATCACTTCTGACTCTAAGATCCGCAATCATGACGTATGATTTGTCATCTTTGGTGAAATACTTTACACAGTGCTATTATACTGATTGCACTTGCTATGCTTAACTTGGCTAGGAATATTGCAAAATCAAAACATCATGGCATCAGATTTCTGATTACACATGAATTTGCTAAATTTTCATTGTAATCTATATCTTGCAACTCCACAAGCAAACTGTGTTATCACTGCAGACTTTGGACAAATGTTGGAAAAGACATAGAATATACAACTGAAAATGATTTCATTATAAACAATTTAGACTTGTATGCTCCTCAATGTCCTCAGAAGATGTCAGACATAAATGATTTAATGGTTTGAATCTGGTCATAAAGCCAATTATGTCACAGGCTCCAACAAGTACAAGGATAAGACAAAGAAAAAATATACGAAATGCTGCTAATCAAGGCAACGTGACATCAGATGGCAAAAGTTACTAAAACAAAGGACAAAACATTAACCACGCCATGTTTGCATCAAAGAAGTTAAAAAAGCAACATCAAGTAAAAGCAACTTTGAAATGAAGTAAAACATGCAACAACGTCTGTATTGATATCATGAAACAGCAGCAATGAACCTGAATAGTTTCTTCTCAATAACAAACCACTTCAGCTGAAGGCAAAAACAAATGTGCTATTACTACAAAGAATGATAGCATTATGAAATAAAACTGAAACTGATATAAGTGGAATAATATGTGACCTGCAGATGACAGATTAAAGAGGCAATTACTAATAGCTTATGAACAAAATCAAATTATGAATACCTCTGACAGCAGAATACGAATGTTCTAGGATCGAAGCAATAATGGAAATTTGGTACTGGTAGGCTTGCTTTGCTAACCACAGCCAGATGCGAATGTGAAGTATACAAGAAATGTATGTACCATACACTTGTATACACAACCACACACACACACACACACACACACACACATGCACATTATACACATACATGTACAACACACCACTTTGCACACATCCACATCAACTGTGACATTTAATGTTGTCACACTATGCTTTGTAATGCCCTGTAAAACTCTGTAACACAGAGATGAGATCAAAATTGGCATGGGGCTGTTAGGGAGAAAATGTGTGAAATGTTGTTGTGGATCTACAGTGTACTGTAGGACACAAGGTTCTCTTGTGTTTACACTACTAGAGACACAGGTACCAAAACAGTAAAACAGACAATGTACACGTGTGCATAGCTGCTTGCTCAGCAAGTACGAGCACATACATGTACACCTATACATTGTAGCTCTCCCCCCTCCCCCATCCTCCCCCTCCCCATCCTCCCCCCCCCCCCCCCCCCACCACCCAACATTTGTCCCTGATCCTGTCAAATTTGGCAGGGATGGGATGGGAGAGGCTGTCATCCTAGGATGGCATCACACAGCCCTGAAATTGACACAAAATGGCATAAGAAGATGGAATTTTCGCTTTCGCACGAAGTTGGTCACGAACTTGGTTAAAAGCCAATTTACAGTTGAAGCAAAAACGATACCTACAGACGGTCACATGATAACACCCGCATTACAAGGGTACACGAAGATATGAACCTTTATTATACGTAAGATGAACCTTCACAAGATCTTCGGGCTCTTTTTTTTTTTGGGGGGGGGGGAGGGGAGCGGAGCTTGCTAAAGCTTTTGCCGCTGCTCACAAAGTTGCTGCCGGACCCTGAGAAACTCCATCAGCAGTTATATAATGGCTGAAGATGGCCAAAGGATTGACAGAGGTTTATATATGATCACAGCCAAATTTGAACATTCCCTGTATAGTGTCTCCATCAGTTTCGGGAGAGATTAATACCTAGGACCCTACATTAAAACGTTCATACATGGAAATTGAAAGAAAAAAAAAATCCTTATTGAAGTGCTCTCTGTTACACTATTAATATCATAGGAATACACAATTGTGACCATCAGCATGTTTCCATTTCTCTCTGGACCATACAAATAAAAGGAGCAGATTGACTCAAAATGTGCCAGCTAGTCTTATGCCTATCATTATAACAGATATTATTCCTTGACCACCAGAATGCTTGATTTATTTAAGGTCTATCCAAATGTGAAATTGGAGACAGTAAAAGGTTGAAACGCAATCTTCTACTGTATCTCTCTACATGCAAGCAACTGTAGTAGTCATGCATGCTGCGAGTCAGTTGACTAGGCATGAGTATGTGCATTTGGGAACTCATTTAAACAAATGATGTACATATTTTATGAAAAATAATGTCAGCTGTATTGAATAGCGTTTTCTAGGGTCGAAAACAAGAAAAAAAAAAATCCATATATTCATTAAGTTGAATACACAGTCGGACTTGCATACTTGGGTGTTGCCTTAGGATAAAGGTACACTTGTACATGTAACTTGACTTTGTCTACAGCCGTCCTGCTAAAAACCCTGATTCACCCTTGAGGCGTGCACTCTTGCCAGAGAACTTGGAAAAGTGGATAGCCAAAGCTACAATGCATTCCATAGCAAGTGACTAAAGTGGAATTGACATCTCCGGCAGCGTATCAAGCTGAATTTGATGACACATGTGTGCACACTGACATGCACACACACTGTCCTAGTGCTGGGCTTTGGCCAACATAGTCCATGGGCCAGGCCAGATATTGGTACCATCTGAGGTGGCAATACCTTTTTGGTGTCATTTTGTTTGTCGGGCATGGATAGGCTTATCAAGCTATGATAGCATTTCCAAATGAGTAGCTTAGTCACAGTAAATGAATTTTAAACCAATTTGGTCTCGTTGTTATATCCCTGTACTTCTGAATCGAGACCAACCGTTATACAAAGAAGAGCACTGTTTTCTGTATGTTCACAGGTGTTCTGTTGTAAACGGGGTGCGCTTAGTCTTTATTCAAGGCAGCGAAGGGAATATCCAAGGGTTATGATGTCCACAGCGCTTAGTCTAATATTCAAGACGGCGAAGGGAATATCCAAAGCTTATAATACAGTGTATATCCCTTTATCTAAAAACAACAACAACAAAAAGGCAATTTCTCGTGAATTTTAGAGCATTTTTCAATTATTTATCATTTTCCGGTGAAAACGCTACGTTGAAAATGCTAATACCACGCCAATGTCGCTTTATTTCCATCCAACAATGAAAGATTATGCAAAAACAATGTACCGGTACACTACAATACATTATAATTAATAATGTTGTAAATGAACACAGTGATTTTTGTTTAAAACTGATGTATTTGTTGAGAGGGTGGTATAAAAACAGTATAGATAATCCCTTTTATTAGGAAATTTAGATATGATAACGGTACATTGTTCTAGATAAAGACTAAGCGCACCGCGTGACAGCTGTGGACATCATAACCCTTTGGATATTCCCTTCGCTGCCTTGAATAAAGACTAAGCGCACCGCGTTTACAACAGAACACCTGTGGACATGCAGAAGGCAGTGCTCGTATTTGTATAGCGGTTAGTTTCGATTCAGAAGTATAGGGATATAAAAACGAGACCAAATTGGTTAAAAATTCATTTATTATGACTAAGCTACTCATTTGGAAATGCTATCATAGCTTGATAAGCATATCTATGTCCGACAAACAAAATGACACCAAAAAGATTTTGCCACCTCGGGCGGTACCAACAACCCATTTTTCGGCTCTTGGCCCATGGACTAACAAGTGCAGCAGGACTGTTCACACTTCCCATGTGCTCATGTGAATGATGGGTTGCATTGTCTATTATGCTGCATCCCTCTCCAAGGGTGTATTAACCTCTTAAGTGTCTCCTCACCATGTCTAAAGCAGCAGCGTCTGTCTGAAGCCATAGCCAGTGTGAAATGGCTACATGATTCACTTTGTTAGAGGCCTAGGGCGATAAAAGGGCTCATGTACTGTGTGGGTGTTGTAAACTGTGTATCTGTGGGATAAACTCCCCTTTGATTCAAGCAGATCTAAATGTTGAGCTAAACAAGGATCCAGGGGAGGGGGAGGGGGGGTCGCTGGAACATGAACAGGTGGTGAGAGGCGCCAGCAGGAACCTTGGCTTAAGCTGCTGACATCCGTTGCCATGGCCACCGTACAGAGTGACAGCAAAATAAGCCCGCTGTCTGGGGATCGGGCAATCCTCGCGCGATCATCCACGTTGGGTTGGAGTTAGATTCCTTGTTCATCGCACACGACTTATCATGACACATAATATTTTCTTAATTCCCATCTAAGACAAGAAGGTTGGATGACGAAGCAACACGAGGGCAAAAAAAAAAGGGAAGAAAAAATTGATAGCCATACTAACCACGCAAAATATAACACAACTAATTCACACAATTTCCTGAAAAACAATTCACTAAGTACAACAATGATATTTATGATTATTTATCTTAAGGACATATTGCCTATGCTTGACCTGGGAGGGCATCCGCAAATTCACAATTTACTGAGAGGGAAAAAGGGAAGAAAAAATTGATAGCCATACTAACCACGCAAAATATAACACAACTAATTCACACAATTTCCTGAAAAACAATTCACTAAGTACAACAATGATATTTATGATTATTTATCTTAAGGACATATTGCCTATGCTTGACCTGGGAGGGCATCTGCAAATTCACAATTTACTGAGAGAACTCAGAAAGTCAGGCGGATGCAATAAAAGTCGGCAACCTGTACATCAACGTCCGGGCAAGGTGTTTTTTTTTTACCCCATCCATTAAAACGGTCCCCACAGTAAGTTGCTCGGATGTTGTTGTGGTAACTTTTGCCAAATTCTACTCTAGCCAGCGAGGGTAATTACCCCGACATAACCCAGACAACCCTTCTGCTAAAACGCTCTTGCGCCTTTGAACGCTCAACACGGATGCCCAATAGTCCAAACAGAATGACTCACTGCTAGCCAATCAGGTGCATGGATTCCAACCACTCCCCCTTCATGCATGAATGGGTAGGTTGTTATGTAAACCTACCCATAGAATGTTTTCAGTGTGTGTCTGTTAAAATGGTACCCCGGCTCCCTCCTGCAGTTTTATTGCGCGAGGCCAGGAATTTTGTTCTCTGGACACTGTCCTGACATTGTCGGGTAAGGTCTGTTAAGTCGTTGAGGATAAGTCTTGAGTATACTCGGGCAAGTGTCTATGAGAAATATGTGTTGTAGCAAAATTAGCACGTCCTCAACGGGTTTTAAAACAAGGCACTAAAGATTGGCACAAAGTCCTTAACTTTAATGATTACTGTAGCTTGTAGGTTAGCACTCAAAAGCTGGCAATTACATGTAGTCAACGATAAGTCTATAAGAGCTTTATAGTTTACACTCTATATCGATGGGCATCAGGGGGTCCTCACTGGTTGTTGGAGTGGTCATGTGGTCATGGTAATCAATGAACTCAATAGTTTACACTCTATCGATGGGCATCAGGGGGTCCTCACTGGTAGTGGGAGTGGTCATGTGGTCACGGTAATCAATGAACTCAAAAGTTAACATGTAAGTCCCATCCCTCCTTAGCTGTCATAACCAGGTCAACCTCAAGAACATTTTAATACAGTACTGTATCATTGCATAATATCTGGTTTATCGCTAGCATTGCGTGCCTGTATTTCTTCCGGTTCTGTGGTGTAATTATCAAGTGGGACTCTTTAGTGTGGCCATTAATTGTAGTTAATGGAGGAAGCTCTTATGAGCTATGATTGACCCTCTTAATATGAATGTACCTAATGAGTACTTTGTAAGCAAAATCTACTGCACTGAGTCATTGGGAATCAATACTGGTGAGAGGCTAAAAGCAGTCAGCTTATTTGCTCATCACTACTAAACAAATTGTCTTGGATGTAGATAATTAGCCAGATGTGAAGACATATGAAGCTCCTGATAACAAATTTCTTAGAAAATGAAGGAAAACATTCTTCTTTTTCTTTTTTCTTGTTCTTGTTCTTTTTCCTTCTCTTCACTTTCTTTTCTAAAATCGTCATCATCTTCTTCTTCTCCTCCTTCTGTTACATTACTCCTTCTTGTTCAGGGACTTTAGCTCATTCTCCTTGTAGTGTAGACAAGAACTTTCATGTGCATTTCAATTTACAAAATTAAATTGCATGCGAACATTTCTGGTTTTACAGAACTTTAACACAGTTGAACTTGCAGGATTGAGTTTCTCTTTTGCTGGTGACACATGAATGACTTGTAGCGGATTGTTTATTTCAGATCATGCTCTAATCCATGTTCTGCAGGAATCAATTGCCAGCATCACATTACAATTTGAGTCCAGCTGTCAGTGCGCTAACATATGAAGATAAGGCTACAGCAGTGTGCAACATGTGATGAGTGATTAGGTTTCTACAATGCGGAACTACACTAAGCCACTACTGTATATCTCACTACTGCTGGCACACCAAGATAATGCAGAGGAAACATATACCAGGATCATCCATTTACTGTTTAAAAAGCAGAAAAAGTACATGTAAGGATTTTTTTTTAAAATTTCATTGCTTCTGTCTCTCTAACCAGATTTAAAAACAAACAAACAAACATGCAAACAATCTAAGCAGCAACCTCATCCAGAAACATAAAAAAGAATCAGGTTTTATCCCTTTGTAGTTCTCCATCATGTATATGATACTAAGAGTGTACTCATATGTTTAATACCTGAGTGAGTTAGTCCTGTATAAGAGAGAAATTGGTATGGTAATCAGTTTATAATCTAGTTATGTCCTTCTTTCTTTTTCTTTTTTCTGCTGTTTTTCAGTTGTGAATGCTGGCAGTCGATAGGAGAGAATGTTTTCTAGCTTTTCGCTTGCGCATGGAACTACTATGCTCACCAGCCAAAAAGAAATGTCATTGCTATCTATTCTGTTGGTTGGAATGAATCCTTGCCCATACCATTCTACAGTCACACTCCTTTAAATTTTATGAATAGGTTTTCCTATTAAATGAAATCACAAAAATGGAAAAACAAAAATATGGAACTACTGGAGTGGTGACTATCGACTTTCACTATTCCCTCCACTGCCAATACTGGACATGTCAAGTGACTATTTGTTTGTGGTCCTACAGTCCACTAAACAGTTCTACTTAATGCACTAAACACATCTTCACATACATACACACACACAGAGACATGTATGACTTTGCTGTTAAATTTCATCTCCACTTCGCAGAAAACAAATACCGGTTTTGCAAACATATTTTCCTTGCTCAGAGCTCTAACACACTTTTTTTTTTTTAAGAGAGATAGAGAGAATAACAAACAAATAAACAAACAAACAGGCAGGGTGGGGGAAGGGGGGATAATTTTTAAACAGACTTTCATACCACGACATTGTTTCATAAAAGATGTTAAAGGCGAAGGCTAGTAACTGATCAGTGGGAATCAGTGGAAATGCTGGGAGATGATTGTTCCAATCCTTATGGGATTCATTCAAGAGTACATTGTATATCTATTGTTGTGTGAAAATTATTTGCTTCAGAATGGTCTCATATTCAAGTAATGTGCAGTCTAATGCCCCGTCACTGACCAGGGACGCTTACCTGGAAACATTAAACTGCACATTACTTGAATATGAGACCATTCTGAAGCAAATAATTTTCACACAACAATAGATATATAATGTACTCTTGAATGAATCCCATAAGGATTGGAACAATCATCTCCCAGCATTTCCACTGATTCCCACTGATCAGTTACTAGCCTTCCCCTTTAAAGATGTTAGGACGGCAACTCTTGCTGAAATAGCAACTTCCTGTAGCAACAGCCAATCAGAAAGCTGGATTCTTGTTGTTACCATGACAATGTTTATTGCCATTTCAGCAAGAGTTGCTATCATACCAACTTTTCATGAAATGGGGCCCAGACTTTTAAGGCTGTGACATTACCTTTAAAAAACCACATGCACAGGGGTAGACATGCTATTCATGCACAATGCCTAAAACTAAAGTTAGTAAAAGGAGAAACCCCATCCAAGGCAACAAGATTAGAGGGAATACACAGGCCTATTTAAGTCCAGTACCCCCGTGGGATATTAAAAAACAAATTATCTGCCGTTCCATGTTTGATTACATTTATATTTCTGTACGGTAGGTGAATCCCATTATGGAATCTATCAATGAGGTAGGATATGAACTGAATAATTACACCGTAGCACCTGAATATTATCACCCTTGCATTAAAATGTTTCTATGAATGGTCTCCCTTCCCTGCTGCTGTAACACCCCAATAAATTATTTTGGTATGCTGGTATTTTCCTCTGCCTTCCAAAAAGAAAAGAGTAGCTCAATTCAGCCATGTCACCATTAATAAATAAATGTGATGATAATCATCTATTCAGGTTACATCTTTTTTTAAAGTATGAGAGCAATATAAGACTTTTTAACATACAACGTATATTGGGCCAGATACAGGATATCCCAGAGCTTTGAATACACAAACCCCCAAAAAGCCAAATACAATGTACAGGGGATGTGAATAGTTAAAATGCAGTGATACAGCCATTTATTTTTGGACTGTTTTAATCACGAATGAATTGAAAGCCAATAATTCTTACATTTGTACATGGGAATAAAGATACATGTAGTTTCTACTCTTTAAAATGATACATTATGTGCCCACATTTCATTTTTTGTTTGAAAATAAAAATTAGTTGGTTTAATGTGCTCATGTGGAAAAGTGGCCGGGCTCCCTAAGGTGTTTGTGCGTGCATGTGCGCTGGCTGATTTGGGTTACGCTATTTGATCAGATGCTCCAACACATTTTTTTTTTTTTTTTTTTTGCAAAATTGGATGCATTTATTTGAGCAATAATTTCTGTAAAGTTTGCAATCTCCTTATTTGCATTATTAATATGATGTATTGTCATATTTCCGGATGGAGCTGATACCAAGAAAGAATTCGAAACTTGAAAACAAAACATTGGCAACATATAATACAAACAGAGAGACGAAATGTTTCAACAAAACACTACAGCTTTTTTTTAAAAGAAACAACAACAACAAAAAGACTGGCAAGGTCTCGTACAACATTTTGCGTTCAATTCTTACCTCGTACTGTATGCGTGCATCGGATGGGAATGGAAGCGAAACAGAACACGAGGTTAGACATGGGCAAAGGTCACAGGCATGACTCAGGCAAGGATACAAAACATTTTAATACAACAGCTCCACAATGATGAGGCACGCACTCACACAGGGTTGTCTGATACATTCTAGTCTTGAGGCTAGCTCAATGGCAAGTATGCAAATGTCAATGCACTGTTAGATATACTGTATATGTCCAATCTGTACACACCTATGTCATATCATTGGCAGGATGTGAATTGGACCCCGTTTACAGTGCGGGGCTGGGCCGAGCCGCGGCCGAGCCCAGCCTCAGTTGCGAGGCCGGGCCCCGCAATTTTGTCCGTTTACACTGCAGGGCTCGGCCGCGCTTTTGATTCAAACCTTTCAATATTTTGTTGTAGTGGCGCTCTGCTTGTAAACAAACGCAATTTGGTATTGTCTGGTTTTCAGATCCTTTGCCAAATGAATTCTGCAGCGACAAAGTCGCCGTACGGGCAAAGGCCTTTGCCGAAGGAAAAAATCCTTTGCAGGACAAAACCACCTTAAACTATACTAGTTTTCGACTTTGAGGGGGTTAATATCCTGAATAGCGAAAGATACAGACAGAGGGTTTGGAAGCCAGACTAAAATTGGCCGCACATTTGGCCCAGTTTGCGTTTACACTGAAAAAAGGCCAGGCTCGCCCGCAGCCGAGTGTATATCACGTGTACAAAAAAAAACACCAAAAAAACACTGTGAGCTGCGCTATATGGAGTGGGAAGCACCCATACATTGTAATCAAATTCACAGCACAAAATACAGAGTGTACAGAGTTAAGCTATTTGGGTAATGTTATGAGCTTCTGGGGGAAAAGCATACGCTCATTCTGGGGAAAATACACACACATTTAAGTCATGTCAGCTTCCAGAATCCACGTATCAAAAGAAAAAAAAAATCATTCTGTCAGTGTCAAATGGAGCACTGATAAACGCTAGATGAACCATGAAATACATGTATGCTGGTTCTGCAGACATTCTGATCACAGAAAAGCTCACAGCATCATGCTGTTTAATTAATACATAATATAAAAAGGCAAACTAAAAACATCTTCTGAAAAAGGTCAACACAACTTGCCGATCAGCAGAAAAGCACCTTGAGGTGATATGGCAAATGATAGGACACAATGTATGTGCTTAAGCCAAGCTGAATTTTAGCTGGCACTGTTTAATCCTATCTCCTGTCATGACATGCCACTCAAGAAATGTTTAAAGAAGATAATAAATCCAAAAAAAAACAAGAAAATACTAACTGCTCATTCAAATGGTGCCAAGGCACACAACTTGAATGAGGTCTGGAGATTCATACGACAAATATTGAACACTTGTGTATAAATTATCACAATTCATGATACCTTTCCCAACATATAAAAAAGAAATTTCACATTTATGTTTTTTACACATGCAACTTGAGGTCTACATCTGTCTTTAAATGACTGATTGATATTGCTTGTTCCTTGCTTTAAACCAAAGAGTACACTTTGGGTAACTGTGGAAAGAGTAACAGCTGCTAAAGCAGATATCACTAATCCCACAGTTTTGACTATCGCCAATCACCATGTTACACATTTTTTGTTGTAGTTACAGCAATAGGTGTATTACTCTTGGATCTTTTGTTTAGTCGTTAGCTTGTTTATTTTTTATCCCGAGGTGATGCAGTCAAACATTTGAAAGTGTGGCAAAGCATGATGGGAAAGGAAAACTGAAAGATATTACCTTACCTCTTTGAGTGGTCAGCTATTGACCAGAAAATGACTAATTCCAGAGAGAAAACTACCTCTGTGTTTTCTACCGTACTGCCAAATGCTCGTTATGAACACAGCATCAGCACAAGTAAAGCCTGCTATTTTCCTTTTTGTGTGTGCTGAAAGTGTGACAAACAAACAAAGAATGTTTCTAAAGAGTCCCTTAAATCATAATTATAAAACAGCCAGGGGGAAAAAAAAAAATTGGGATACATTGTCCCTGCACTGGGTACAAATAATAAAATGTTGTTCTAAGTCTAAGGAACACAATTTGATTGACTGGTTCCCATCACTGGCTTCCTATCACCGGTTTTCTAACAGAAAATAAGAGTATATCATAGTGTAACTCCCATATTTGTTTAATCCTTCTAAAAAAATGTACAGGTTGTTTGCAGGTAGCACATGTATCCAGCTTTCATGGCAGCTGATAAAACACTACAGGTTTCATGTGATTCATTTAAAATCCCTGGGGAAACCACACTTAGCATACGTTAAACTCAAGGTCAATTATACAAATATAGCCACTAATTCATGAGAAAGGTCATGTTAATCAATAAAAAGCTTGTGGTGGTGGTGGGGCGGAGGGGGGAAGAAGAGTTATTAATACCAACATTTGTATTTCTTCTTTGTGTCAAGCCAACACTTATAGCATATGATTTTTATCTCATATCTGCTGAACCTCCCATCTCACCCCAACCCCAAACCCCACCCCCCCCCAAAAAAAAAAGAAGAAAAGAAACAGTCAATATTCATACAACTACAGTGCTCTCCTTCACACATACCCACAGTGTCACACTGTACAACATTGAACAGCTGGGTAAGGAAACAACACAAATTGTGTTTTGTTTTGTGTGTTTTTTTATTAATGTTGAAACAAAAATCATCACAGCTGCCCCAATTTGTGACCCCATGTCCCCATATGATTCATCTCCCGTGGGAGCCGTAAGAATCCATCGCCGTCTGCTCTCCCCACACATCGGGGAGGAAAAAGAATCAGAGCTACCCGCCTGATGCTCAGTGCTGCAACGCCGCAGCACACGCATAGCGCAAACACACAGGAAAGCAAAATTTTCAGCCAGTAGACGCTGCGAGGGAAGAAGGGAAAATACCCTGCATATACTGTTGTATGATATTCTCAGCTACATATCAAACGTTCTTCTATTTCAGCAGGGTTTCTTACTGAAAGTTGAGCACAGTACTTCAAAATACCTAAACAGCTGACATTTCATCCAAATGCTAACATTTCACTGAGCCAACATTGTAGAAGGACATTCAAATGGATGGAGCCAATTTTGTACTGCATACATATAATATGCAACCCATAATACCAAGTTAATGCTGACAACGGGCTTAGTAGGTCACAAATTAAGAATGTCAAGTTTGATTACAGGGCTGCGGAATGTTTTCTAAGGTGGCTAGTGGGGGGGGGGGGGGGGCTGTGGTTCAATAATACCCCGGCTTATACAATGTATAAGAAGAATCTAAAGGACGAAACCTTTCAAAACTATGTGGGTGCTGTGATATTTTTTTGGTACAATTTCTTTAAATTTCTTATTGTTTCTTTCACAGATCAAACACAAAGTGGGGGGCTCTCCCCCCCCCCCCCCCCCCCCCCCAATCCATGGCCCCTGTGGTATAAGAGTAGGAAGGACATGTCACATTACAGTCTTGAATGACATCTTTAGGAGGAGTTTGGAATTGGCCACATGGACGGAGGTCAGAGTTGTTGATATACCATTTAGTTTCATACATTGTACTTGCTGCAAAATAACCACCAAATGACTGTCCTACAGCTTTTCTCCTTGAGTATGAATGCAGCATTATAACAGACCTGGGGTCACAATACGTACATATTGTACAGTCACAAGCATGTATTGTATCTGCAAGGCAGAGAGCTGTTGTGTCAATCAATTGCGGCTATGCTAGGTATGACAAGCCTCAACAGAAGCTCTTGAGGTTGTCTTGAGAACAACTGCAATGAGAGAATGCACGCTGATGGCAGGCAAGAGTAAAGACTGGCCAATCAAAGCGGTCACTCCATAAAAACAAGCCATGACTGGATACATTAGATGCAATTTTGCATTCAGGGAAGTAGATAGTGATAATTTCTTCTTTTCTACATCAATCTCAAAATAGGTAATTGCATATCTACAATTGTATATCAAAATACAATGCAACTCATGACCACAGAACACTAGCAACGGAAATAAAGATTAATTACACATGTAGATCATACACTTATGACAGTAACTATGACAGTAATGTTCATAGTCATTAAAGTAAATGACAGTAATGTTAATAGTCATTAAAAAAAAATGATTACGAAATATCATCCTGCATTTTTTTTCAAAGATGGGTTAAAACAAAAATATTCAAACATTTAAATCACACTGTCAAACCTTACAACAATGTCAGTAATCCAAAATCTGAACAACACAAACACAACCATGACTATTCCTTCACTTCCCCTTGAAAACATTACCTGTGACAAAAATAAATAAATAAATAAACAAATAAATAAATAAATAAAATAAATAAATAAATAAAAAAATAAATAAATAAATAAATAAATACACAAATACTTAAACAACTACATAAATTAATCAATCAACCAATACAATCAATCAATCCATCAATCACGTTTACCTTGTGTATGTAAAAGCAAAGCATAGCTATCTTCCAGCCAAATGCACACATTTTAACTAAATTGTATACCTAACTGGAACAAAACTATGATTAATGAATAAGAATTTGTCTTAGAATCAGGTGGAACTCACATTAATTATTCACTTGCAATTGGTATTGCATTGAAGGCTGTATGACATTATTGTATCACAAAAGGTGAGATCAACAAAACAGGAAATAATAACTAGAGACACCTCATCATTACAGCACAGAAGTAATGTAGAATTTCATGAAATCCACAGTTCATGAAGAGCCAATAAATATTGTGTTGAGAGAGGTTGTTTATTTCTAACATCTATATGCCTTTAAGCCCATTCAGGGAAATTGAATTCTATTGTAGGGGTGGGCACAATAGATGGCACTACAAATCTATTCAGTATACCATGTTTAATTGTGAGTCATGTATTCATATCCTGTGGTTACCAATGTCCAACTGCAATAACAGCAACAAAAATCATAATAAATGAATAAATAAATAAATAAATAAATAAATAAATAAATAAGCAAACAAATAAATAAATAAATAAATAAAGAGACTTAAAAGTATTAAATCTCCATTAGGACAAAGATCCAAGCATATGAACAAAAATAAAAAAGGCAACACAAAAATGACCTTCTGAAGGCAAAGCAAGAGTAGCCAACAACTATCAAAGCAACAAGTGAATCAAGAAATGAAAAAAAGAGTAAAAATATTTATAATGAACAAATTACAACACGCACTGTCACAATCAAGAAATAGCAATTCATTTGCTACAATGCTGTATGTATCAGTTAGTTATGTTTCAACAACATTAACAACCATACATACTCTTCACAACGTGTAACTGTATAACACTCATGATTTAGTATCAATGTGAAATACATGGTAAGAGAATTTAGCATTTCACATGTTTTTGCTAGGACTTTTCTGTACACGAATGATGAAGTTAGATAAAATCAGATTAGGGTAAGTGGGTTTGCTTGCTTTTTTTTTAATTGGCAAAAGCATTAGTTGCAGAAATGCTACAACAAGCCTTTCCAAAGCGTACGCAGAGCAACTTACCAATCTGATATTTTTGCCGTAAACAGAGGGGCGTTTACCGCCAGCATTGATGGTGGTGTTTGGGGAGCTATTGCGGCGAGCTAGAGAATTCTCCTACAAGCAGGAAAGGGGAAAGGGGGTGGGGGCGGCGTTGAAAGACAAGCCTACATCTACAACATCAACTCGAACCATAACTGCCACAGAAAGCATTCTTTGAAGATTCCAAAATGACTACATCTACCGCAGCCACTTTATACACAATGGAAAAGTCATTTGTGACCCGACACAAGAAAAGGATCCGAAAGTTGGGGAGGTCGATTTTTTGAAAATGACATGACATTATTCATTTACTCTTCCGCTTTTATTTCATATGTAACACGCCTCATACAAGTACTCAGTTGTGGAGATATCAATGATTTTATGAGAGCATGTTGAGTGGTCTAGGAAATCAGTGTTTTGTGAAAACCACCTTCAAAGTTTTCCTTCCGACGCATTCGTGATGAAGGGGAGGTAAAACAGTTTTCATGTTTTGACAAAAGAAGGTATGTATTCTCCTAGCAACCTCCGCAATGTTCATTTATGCTTAGCGCCAGTGGTCTACGCATAACCAATCAGTAACCAGGATGCCACGCACTGACCAATAAGATCCTTCCCTTGTTGCTAGGGGCGGAGTCTATCCGCAGCGCTAAATCTAAATCTTCAGACACGTTTTTGTTCTGTTGAAAGCCAGGAAAACATTGCTAAGAAAAACGCAAATTTTTTTGTCTTTTCCTTAAATCATTTAGCCTCAAAATTTCAGCACATAAAAAAGACAAAACATCAGACTACAAAATAATGTCAAAAACAGAAATTCAATGGTTTTGATCGATTTTGATGATTTCACTTCAAACTCGATTTTCTCGGGTCAGCCGTCAGCGACTTTAGGATCCTTTTGTTGTGGTGGGTCACACTTAAAAGACCCGGTAGCGTGGGAAGAGAAGGGTGGCTGATTGAATCCATCTTCCTTTGCTGCCCACTGGAGTTACATTTGAAAACCATGACTAGCGTAGGCCTGGTAGAATACAACTGCCCATCAGAGAATATGTGCATCAAAACATACACTCATACAGCTATGTAGGTAACACTCGACTCCAGTCTAGATTCTTTGGCTGTGTGTGAACTTCCACAGAGATGAGGGATAAAGCTGTACAATGTATGTCAATCTAACTGGGATTCTTGAATATATTCGAATTGGGCCAGCCTTCCCACTGCACAAAAGCCAACGCTACTGGGTCTTTACATTGTATCATTTACAAAATGTCGTGCGAGATTATCCTGTCAGCTGATCTGAGTTTTCACCCATGGTATGTCTGTAAGAGCAGCTATAAGACAGGGCTCGACACTAACGGTGGCCCGGTGGCCCGGGGCCACCAAAAATGAAAGTCGGACCACCAAATTCCAAAAAAGGGCAAATTTGGTGGCCCGCCTCGGGCCACCAAAATTTTTTTTAAAGTGTGTCAATAAATTCGTAACTTTTTGCGCCGGAAATTAGCAGTTAAATTTGTTTAAAGGATGGATGGAAAGGACTGAATGAGTGCCTGAGAGTGAGTGTTGCAAGTTTGTTGAAGTTTATTTATGAGTAGATATGTCCAACTTCTAATTCTTACTATCACAAAACTTAAATATTTGACTCATTAAAAATAGGACTTTATGTTTTTTATTGTTTTTTTTCGGGACACCAAATTTTTCTCTCGGGCCACCAAAAATTTGAAATTTAGGATTTTGGTGGTCCCATCGGGCCACCAAACAAAAAAGTTAGTGTCGAGCCATGTATAAGAAATACACACCGTACAAGACATTAGATTTCTGAAGAGGAATAAGATATTTGTTTTTAAGAGCCATCACAGATCAGTGCATAGATCAGTGCATATCTACTAGGTGCACATAGTTCTGTGGATCAGGAATGGGATGTTTTTTGTGACTTCCTTACCATCTGGGGTATATGATGGTGATCATTCTCACAAAACGACTCAAAAGAAGATCTTGCAGTGACCAGTTCTCATTAAGCCAAACTACTCTGATCATTTCCATCATGAGTGATGATGGTTTATGAAGTGCATTTATGAACATGTGAAACAAAGCAAGAAGGATGCAATCAGGGAAATCATAAAAAGATGCAGAAGTTTGGTTATGATTAGGCGCATTTACTTTGACAGTGAAATACCATGGTATTTCGCACTGTATTTTTGTAATTTGATACCACAGTACAGTAGTGTAATTCCAATGAGAATGCACATACTGTATTGTGTCTGCTTTAAAAACAAACCTTTTGGCTCACACAATGTGTATGAACACTTTTACACAGAAAAAAAAAATAAAAAGTCATGTCTTTGGTAATGATCACTACTGATACAAGAAAAATATAGTTGGTGCACACATTTGGATACATGAATCATCACTTCAAAATGATGACAATTTTTACCATGCTTCTCTACTTCTTGATGCACTAGATATTAGTGTTGGTGCTATGAAATGTAAAGAATGTTACAGCATGCTATGAACAGTCTGAAGTACTGAAAAAAACACACTCAGATATTCCAAGGGCTTGGATATTTAATGAACTCTAATCTATCAAACATGACATTTATAATTTCTTGTATTTCTATACATACTTGTGACATCAATCAGAATGAAAATGGCTCGAAAGGATGCTGACGATAAATGATGATTTACATTTCCCTGTGATAAATGCCCTGGACAAACTGCACAATGTGAGTTATAAAAGATGTGCATGCAAAGAACATTAAAGTTGACATGCAGCAGCAACCTATGGGAAAGTTTCCTTTAACATTGTGGATTCAGCAAATGTAGAGTATATTAGTGAATATACAGAGAGAATATAAGGACAATTAGGCAATCCAATCAGAAATAATGCTTTTTTTTTCAGTTTATTCCATGTTATGCACTCTCTAAGTGGGAATTCTACAATCTGTGATGTTTGAAAGTAGTAAATTGATATCCAGAAAATCCATGAATATTTTTCCAATATTAATCTTTAAGAATTATACCATTTGCTTGGTATTTTATTGAATTATGTTCAAAGAAAGCATCATACTACTGTAAAAGTGTATATTTTCGAGTGAGTAATATTTTGCACTTGGAACGGTAAGATGAGTTTTGCATATTTTTAACTCCATGGAATCAAGGTATCAACTACTGGAACATACAATTGTACATGTATAGCAAGCAAAAATATTCGCATGCTTTTATTTTTGCTCTAGTCTCTGGTTGCACGAAATGTGCTCAAATTTCAAAACTGCAAAAAATTTTCACTTTTATAGTACTCAGGGCTTTCTGGAGGAGCCAGATCACATGCTCTTAATTTTTTAATCAAATAATCGTTTGAAGCATGGACTAAAAATGAACTAGATTCTAAAAAAAAAAAAAAAAAGAAATGGAAAGATGTGTATTATAAATGGGACCTTTTACTGATTATGTCAGCAGCGAAATACACAATTTTTAAGTCAACTCCCATTTTGCAGCTTGCACTCTGTTAATAACTTGAATTCTAGTCTCTTGATTGCGTACACATGTCAAACACATAGCTCTATCAGCAACTGGAAGAAAACGAGGGAAGAGTACAGCTTAGATCATTAGTCTCTTCAGAGGTATCCTTTCAATAAGCTGGAAAACTTTCTGTACTCTGGTTTTTCTTTGATTAGTCCCTTTTGTTGCATTTTTATAATCATTTTCTTCTTCTTCTTTTTTTCATGCGGGGATGAGATGAAAAGTAAGGATTAGCAGCTGGAAAACTTTCTGCACTTCTGCTTTTTTTCGTTTATTTCTTTTGTTGCTGTTTTTTCACTCATTTTTCTTTTTCACGCGGGCATGAGATGAATAGTAACGGTGAGCAGTTGGAAAACTATCTGTATTCCTGGTTTTATTTTGATTAATCCTTTTGTTGCCTTTTTTTCACTCAGTTTTCTTTCTTCATGCACGGATGAGATGAATAATTAGGTGAGCAGTGAGAGGGGAAAAAAAAATGATACTTGTGAATCAGGGGGGTGTTTCACCAACGAGTTCGTCGGAGGTTTTCACCGACAAATTTATAAAGCTACTGAAATCCTTGCGTCTGATTGGCTGATTGCAAATTTGTCGGTGAAAACCTCCGACGAACTCGTTGATGAAACGCCCCCCAGGAGGGTCGAAACTCACCGACTTGAGCTGCTTGCCAAAGAATGAGGCACGCTTAAAGTCTAGGGTCGTCGTGGGGGAGTTATTGGACGGCCCGCTAAAGTTATCCTACGAGGGAAAGAGAGATGGACAGGCACAAGATCCCGCACGAAGGCGAGGGAAGTGAAATGTCGTGCGAAGGGAGGAGAACCGATGTGCGGCGAGAAGGCGTGTCCGCCTTTTTTCATCTGTCGGCTCAAGAGTGCTGGTGATGCATGCCACGTACAGTGTATGCAAGCAAGATGCACTGGGCTAACCAAACCACCAAACAGCATGCCAACATACACTAGACTACTTGTACATATATTCAACTAATACTAACCAAACACTAAGCACAATTTTCACAAGCAACAGACATCAGCATTAGCATCGATATCACTACTAGCCTAGTGCCAGACTGTACGCATATTTAGATCACAGACAGAATGGATATCTATTAAAACATGTACCATGTATGTATACTGCACTACTTGAAATATAGAAAATTTAAATGTTTTCATGAGCAGCTTGCTATGATGAATGGCATTTTAATTCAACTCTGACAAAGTGTACCATTTCGGAGAATGTTGCCAATTACTCTCAGTTTGTGCTCAAAGCACATCCTCATAGCACTTTCAATAGCTCACTCCCTCAAGTACTGCAGAGAAGAATTTGATGATTAAAACTAGTGTACCTAATATGGTGGTAATGCTGTAAGGATGAATAAAGGGAAAGCTATCACTAGCAATTTTTTTTTAAAGCATTGAATGAACTGGAACAAATTAACAAAAATAAACCCCCCAAAAAAATTTAAGAATGAATGATTTTTGACGACTACGGTCTACAAACACTTCAAATACAAACCCAGAGATTGTGATGCAACCTAAGTTTTACCTCTCTCCTTTTTCTGTATGCATAAATTGTCATTAATCCTAAGAGTCAACATTAGCATGTTTTTGATATATCCTAAGAGGGAGTCTACCTTAATAAGTTTCAGAACAGTTATATTCGTTCTCTAGGTACAAAGTAGTTTAACAGAAGAGAACAACTGCAGTAACAGACTACTGGTCATATACATGTAAATAACTCCACCCATGCCAACTGATTCCTAAACCCTCCACCCTCCCCCCCCCCCCAAAAAAAAAAAGAAGTTTAACATTACCAGGTGGGGGAGGAGGAACAGAGGAAGGAACTATTGGTAAAATTATTTCTCTGAAAGTACCAAGTGCTGTGGTAGTACACACACTGCATACACTCCAGATTAGGAAAATCTTGTGCTGTTCAAACTCTTCCCACTGGTGCAAGCGGAAGGACACTCTCCACACACTGCACAGCAAGTAACGGGTGCTCGTGTGTCTTAGGGGGTATCCAGAACTGCAACATTCTCAACTGGTGTGAACGCAGTTTTTACCTTTTTCGAACTTGTGGAAAGTGTGCGCAAAAATCTCTGCGAAAGGACACCAATGTCAATTCCTATCATTCAGTCAAAGAATTGAAGTTCAGGCAGGAGGTTGTTAAACCCTACCATACAGGCATTCGTGAGCAAAATGTTTTCTTTAATACTCCTCAGAAAAATCGTTAACAGTAGAATAGAAACAGGGGAGGAAAACGAATATCACCAAGAAAATGTCTTTAGCAGTTATACGCTTGACTGATTCCATCATTCAATCTTTAACATCAAGATCAAAGTGGAAAAATATGTTTTTGATATGAGTTCTTCTGGGTCATTTGTGAAGATTATGAATGCAAAACAGGTTAAGTGCCATCTTAAAACATTTTTAAGTCCACCATCAGATAGAGCTACACTGGTAATTATCACCTTTCCAGTGATACCTCACTTGTTACATAGCAAGGAATATTTTTGAAGTTATGATTTAAAATATCACATATTTTTTCATTATTTTTTTCTCTTTTTAGCAGCTTTTATCACAAATATCTCAAATTAACAGGAATGGAGTTAACTCTTTTTGCGACCAAACTCTTCATATTTTGCCAGGCAACTAAGAAAGAGTCAAATGCATATAAGCCAGCAACTGCAGGACCAGCCAGTATTTGGTCCCCTTCAAAGGACAAGGCAATGGCAAAACAGTACCATGTCGAGGGAACTACTGCTGCTGCCAGTGGACTTGAACCAGAGACCTCAAGCTAAAGAGTCTATGGTCTCATCCACTCAGAACTAACCCTTCCTTATTCTTTCTGAGTTAAAGGAAACATACTTGTTCCATTATCAGTAAAAATTGAAATTGATCACTCATACCAGAGGGACCCAAAGCAAACTTTTATTGGACCACACTTTGAGAGAGAGAGAGAAAAAAAAAATATATATATATATATCCAACAGGATAATAGAAGCCAACATCTGCATTTCACATACTGAGTCTTTTAAAAACAGTTATAAAACATCTTCCTTGCTCACTCACAATATATCAAATATATTCATCTCTAATCTCTATCAAATATATTCAGCTCTGATTTTGTTGTGCAACATTATTTTGTATTCACTGATACAAATTAAGATACAACTTTTTTCCCCAATATCTTAAAAAAAAACGAAAACTCTCTTATTTACCCTACATCACGAATATACAGTAAAATCTGATTCTGTTCATATACCCTCATTGGAATCAGAAATCAAATATATGCCTGCAACATATTCAAGTCAAAAAGAAGAATCGCTAATCCTATACTGTACATGATATCACATTGCATTAGTTCAACAGGTTTTGTCAGACTCTGACCCTGCTGAATACCATTAACTGTATTCGTCTGCTTCACAAGTACTGTAGCATGTGCTCCAGTGAAAATTGTATAACAGTGACTTTCAGATATATTCAAACAGGACAAAGAAATTCTCGGGACACTCACCTCAAATCCTTTGGACACATCTGGTTTGTCTGAGGGGGAGAGATTAAATGATACAAACTCAACAGGAGCATTTGATTTCTGATCTTAAACTGAATTCAAACCATTATCTTTCAAACAATATTAACTAGAATAACACTTTCACCATACACTCTAGGTTGCAATATGAAAAGTTTGCAAAGCTGACAAAGTGGAAATTCTCGCACATATCACACCACATAAAAATAGTGCAAAAAATAAAAGTGGGCAAATGTTTAGCTTGCTAAATGAAACTTAATTTCATATCTTTGATTATTGCGGACTTTTAAAACATGTAAAAATTCCCACTTTTACCAGTTATCCAGCTAAGTGAAATCAATGTAAGATGTACTGTAATTGTACCTAAAGGGTTACATACGGAACAGATCCTTAGTAAAGTTAAACCCACAGACTTCAGTTTCTCAAAGAGACATTTCATATGACACACCTACCAGTAATAATTTACAATAATCCTCGGTGCATTACTCACCTTCGTTTACTGGGGAGAGACTAATGCTGACTGCTCTTTCATTAGAAGAAGGCTACCAACAACAAAGATGAAATCATGGAAAAAGATTTGAATGGATGATCAACATAAGCCTGGACTCATATTTGAAAATGCATGGTGGTCATTATAGATTTGAAAATAATAATAATGATGATAATAATAATAACAATAATAATGTGATACACTTGGAAAAAAATATATTATGTCCTGTGGTGTTTGTTTTTTTAAGTATGCAATTCAAAGTTGCATTTTCAGACACACAGAAGGTGACAAACATTTGAAGATAAGTGCATTATCCCACGATTGAGCCTTAACCATATCTTACATTGTACCTTAACCACAGTCCATATTGAAATGAATGCACATAGGCATTTACAAATTGTCCATTATGAAAAAGCAGAGTTCAATAGACTGAGTTTTTTCGGAGATAGAAAAGACCCACTCTGTGAGTAGCAGTATCCAACTCTTAAATAGAGTCTGTGATTCTTGGTGTATTGGCATTCACTTAGACTGTCTCAAGTGACTGAGTGAAATTTGGCCTGGGAAAAGTGCTCCAAAAAACAGTCTCAAAACAAATCTACAATTCTCGGTATCACCAATACCTAGGTGCCATGCGCAGAGCAGCCCTTTAGATGCAATACGAGATAGCTCAGGGGACAAACTTGCCCCGGTTTTGGCTGCAAATGCACTCAGGTCACTTTCTGTCTTTATCCATGGGTATATTTTGTTGAAGATTTCTTTGCTTTCCATCATGTGACTAGCATAATGAAGCCTTGCAGTAGTGAACCATGACTCTAGTGACCGCAAATCAGTAAAATTCAGAAATTTCCAAATCTTTTACAGCTGAACTAAAGCCAAGAAAGAAGGAGTAACAACGTAAAAGCAAACAAGTAACTCTATTGAAGCATATGGAACTGCGACATGCGTGAGAAAACCAGAAGTTACAATGGCACCGTGGAATCCCACAGTACATCTGTGACAGGGGTCTTCAGCGCGAGCAGAAGTTTTCTGCGCATTGGCAATACCAATAATTATGTATGTGAACAGGAAAGTCCCTGACTCGATTCTAACTTCACAAGGATCTGTTATTTTTGGTAACTGGTGTTTACATTGATGTATTCAAGTGATGGGGGGAACTTGGGTAGGGAAAAGTCCTGCAACATGACAGAATCCTCACAAATATACAACTACACATGTGAACAGTAAAATCTATGACTTGAATTTGTAATCCCTGGAGGTTTTTTGTTCTTATTGTATCTCACAGGACCAAGATAAAGCAAGCAAATTTCTGACCTTCTTGTGAAATTCCACCACCGCCACGGTCTCCTCTCCAGCCGCCTCGTGGCCGGTGTCCATGCCGTTCTCCCTCCGCCGCCTCTCTGTGGCGACGAGGACGCGCCGCGCCCTGCCAATCTTCTTCTCCAGCATGAAGGAGAGCTCCATGCGCTGCACTGATCCGAGGAGGATCATGGACTCTGATCGCAGCGGAGAAAATTGAACGAGGAAGCAACTTTGGTTAAAGAGGCCGAGTATCATCCCTTTAATATTTATCCCTCTGGCTTCTTTTTGTGTAATCTCTTTACTGCATATTTTTTGTTCCTAACAATGCCAACAATTGCCAACAATAAAGATGTGAATTTTTGCAGTAGAAGGGTGACGGTTGAGATGTGAATTTTCTTCGATTTGTCTCCCTCTAACAAATGAAATTTGCAAGATTGCAACTGGTGATCTGTAATTTAATAAAAATGTCAGACAAAAAAAAGGAACCACAGGACTCAAACCTGTCATCTACTGCTTTCCGGGCAGCGACACTACACCACCAGGCTGTCCCTGGTTGCCAGCAGTGACACAATGAACTTGGAACAAATACCCAAGCTCCAAAATCCGGACATTCCAGATCAGCAGTTGCGGTGTTACAAATTTCATTAGTTTGAGGGAGACAAATTGAAGAAAATTCACATCTCAACCTTCATCCCTCTACTTAATACTCTCTTGCTTTCATTAACGCCAACAATCAGTGGATTTTAAAAGGATCTTGCTCCCAAGGTCTTTACAGTTGACCCTGCCTTTTCTCCGATGCCTAATGACCCAGTAGCACGGGGATACCATGGATTGGGAAGAATGGCCTAGCTTGGATATACTAGAGAACCCCCATAACAAAGTGTGTACAGCCTTATCACTGATCTCTATACGTATAAACACACAGCCAAAGAATCTCAACTGACTGTTATTGATAAGGGAATGCTTCGATGCACATTTGTGCTGACTGGTGCTATTCACGCTTTTTTAATGTACGCTTGTGGGCAGCGAATGAATCAATGAACAATATGACTTGAACACGGGTTTGGCATGACACACAAATGTCAAAGTATAGGTACAAGTATATAAAGGTCTAGAATCTCTTGAGGCTCAGCCACAATTTTGTCGTCCTCTGCAAAAGACACCATCCTAATCATTATCAACCATATTTATTTGAATGAGGGTACCGCTGCAACTTTTTACGCCAGCTCTTCATAGTGCATGTTTTCACATCGAAGATAAAAGGGGCACTGTTGGTAAAGGCATCTTGTCCAATATTCCTGTTAGGATTTGATCCCAGGATCTCATATTCAACCCTTTCTGTGCCAGGGACTTTGGACAGTGTGTATAATGGTATTCAGGTTTCTGTGTCAATTGGCATTCAAAGCATACAAAGGGTTTACAGTCACAAGAGTCTCATCCACTACACACAGTGTTTCCACATCACCCCTGTCCTTGTTGAGCTGCATTGGCTTCTCGTCGTGTTAATAGAACAGAGTTGATTTCAAGATCCTACAGCTCTCTTTTAAAGGGACTGTACAGTTCTGGTTGAGGTGAGGATTTAGTTTTGAACATTTTGTGAGATATTGAGAAACCACTCTAAGAGATGTCAAAGAGCATGCAGTTCTAAGGGGTATCAAAAGTTTATTTGATGAAAATTGGTTTTGAAATGGCCGAGATATCCAAAAACACGGTGAAACAAAGAGATCCTAATAAAAGGCGTGGCCTGTCGCCTTTTATTATTATCACTTTTTTGGACATCTCAGCCATTTGAAAACCAATTTTCATCAAATAAACGTTTAATAGAAAGATTAAACGAGAACTTACCTGTTTGAAGTTTGATCTTTATTTTATGAGGGAGTTGGAGAAAGAATTCACAGTGAGAGCCCGCTCAACGCGCGCGCAGTCATACTTCGTAGCAACAAGATGTGACTTCTGTCTGAGTGGAAAGATTGAGAACTTACTTGAAGTTGATCTATACATTTTGTAATAGTATTCATGCCATGGGAAGGGAGAGGAGGGACTGTGAATTCTTTCTCCAACTCCCTCATAAAATAAAGATCAAACTTCAAACAGGTAAGTTCTCGTTTAATCTTTCTATTTTATTTCGTGAGTTTACGCAAGAACTCACAGTGAGATTTTGTAGCACAGAAGTCACATTTGTTCCAACTGAACAAACTCAAGCATGCACAATGGCAAGCAAAATGTAAGCTCAAATTACCTTGGTCTGAGGCCATTAATCCCTCACAATGAGCTGTGACAGGCACTGTCCCTCTTCTTGTAGAGGTTTGTCGTAGAATTTACGGAATGTTCGTTCTTTTGACCAGCCTGCTTTTGCGAGGATCAAAGGAATAGGAGCATCCGCCCTGTTTGCTGCTGAGCTAGATGCTGCTCGGGTTGAATGTGCACTGAACATTGTGGTGTCAATGCCAGCGCCAGTCATGATTTCTTTGATCCATCGAGAAATTGTCTGTGCCGTTACTCTCTTGAAAGGCTTGCGAAAACTAATGAAGAGATGACTTTCCTCTCCTCGGATCTCTTTGGTTCTCCGAAGGTAGGCCTTAATGTATGTAACTACACACAAACGTCTGTCTGGGGGGTACGCTTTCAAAAGTACGTCCAATCCAAAATTCCCAGGTCTAGACTGCTTAAGATGTTCATTAACTTTGAATGACACCATAGATTGTTTGAGAATCATGCTGTCTAGATTCAGGCAATGCAAAGTCTGTACCCTCTGGGTGGATATCAAGGCCAGTAACATGCACAGCTTCATCGTTAATTGCTTCAAGCTAAGCGAGTTAGCGGGAGCTAGACTTCTCAAATATCTAAAAACAATATTCACGTCCCAAATTTCCGAATACCGCGGCCTTGGGGGCCTGAGCTGGAACACACCTCTCATAAAACGAGAGAGAAGCGGATGAGTGCTGACAGTAAATTGTTCATCCTCTAACACTAGAAAGGTAGCAAGTGCACTCCGTGCTGAGTTAATAGCTGAATAGCTCAAGTTCTCTTCATAAAACATGTGTGTAAAAAACTCCAAAACAAAATTAATCTTGGCATGAAGGTGACTTTCCTTCTTAAGTGTACAAAACTTTCTCCATTTCCTTATATATGTACAATATTGTCTTTGGGTTGATGCCCTCCAAGATGCTGCCAAGATGTCCACCGTTCTGCTGCTCATGCCAGAGTTCTCGAACGGCAGCTTCAAAACCTGCAACATAACAGATCAAGGCAAGCGTGTAAAGGGTGCGGTTCCCCAGATACTGGTTGCCTAATCAAATTCCTGTGTCTAAGAATTAAGAGTGGTTCATCTTTAAGCATTCTCCTCATGCGAGGAAACCACGCTTGCGTAGGCCAGCTTGGGACAATCAAGAGACCATGTGCCTTGTCGTTTTCTATTTTTTGGAGACATTTGGGGATGAGGCAGAAAGGAGGGAATGCGTAGAAATACAGATCACCCCAATTCAGAGTGAATGCATCCACAGAAACCGCATCTGGGTCAGGCAGCCATGTAACGTACGCAGGCAGCTGCTTATTGAGTCTGGACGCGAAAAGATCAATTTGGGGAGTACCACATTTCTTAGTGATATCAGTAAAAACTTTCTTATTCAGCATCCATTCTGTTCTGTCATTAAAATGACGAGATCTCCTGTCTGCTTCTGTATTGTCACGACCTGGTAAATAGGCTGCTGTGATCCAGATATTCATTTCCTTACACCAAACCCAAATGTCTCGTGCTGCCCTGTCGCAGGCTCGAGATTTAATGCCTCCCATATTGTTCAGGTAGGCTACAGCTGTTGTGTTGTCAGTTCTAATGAGCACATGTGTATCATGCAGGTGGCCGCAAAATGACTTCAAACCAAGCCCTGCAGCTAAGATTTCAAGATAGTTGATTTCATTGTTTTGAGCATGCACTATCTCCTGATCATCCCATCTACCGCCAGTTTCACTGCTTAAATCAGTGGCACCCCATCCTTGCCCACTGGCGTCAGTACGTAGCTCTAAAGCTGGCCGATCTCGACTAATTGGTGCCGACTGGCAGTGAATGTTATTGAACCACCACATTAACTCCTGTTTAGAAGCTTCAGACAAATTCATAGGTCTATCAAAATGCCCTTTGCTTGATTTTAGTGCAAGAATTTTGTCTCTTTCTAGGTTACGATAGAAGAGGGGGCCATATTGAATAGCAGGGAAAGTAGCAATCAGTTTCCCAATGACCTGCGCCACCTGCCTGATAGTAGGGTTTTGTTTCCCTAGCAATTCCGCACATACTGCCCTGATATTTTGACATTTCTCATGCGGGAGCGTTATAGTCATGCTTTCCGAATCCAAGATAAACCCCAAAAATTGGAGCCGTTGCTGAGGCTCTAGGATAGATTTCTCTGAATGAATGACAAAACCAAGGTCAGAGAGCAGTTTTGTGGTTGCTTGCACCGCTTCTAGTGCTTGTGATTCAGTTTCACCGATTATGAGAGTGTCATCTAAATACCCCACAACCAGGTGGCCTGCCTGTCGCAGCTTTGCGAACACCGGCTTCATAAGCTTTGTGAAGAGCCTAGGCGCTGTACTAAGGCCATTGGGGAGTACCTTAAATTGCCAACATTCTCGTGCCAGACAAATCTCAAATACTTGCGATATGAGGGGTGAACAGGGACAGAGTACAGCTGTAGTAGGCATCTCGAAGGTCGATTGAGGCAAGGTAACAACCAGGGGAAATTAGGGTTGTAGCCGTATGGATGTTATCCATTTTGAAATGCTGTACATTCAGACTGTCATTGAGGTCCGATAAATCTAAAATTAGGCGTATGTCCCCATTTTTCTTTGGGCGTGTAAAGATATTGGACACAAATTCTCCAGCCACATGCTGGCATTCTTCGATTACGCCTTTCTCGGCCAGTTTTCGAATTTCAATGTCAATCTTGCTCTCCTCAGCATTACCCACTCTGTAGTGGTAAGGCGGTTTACCTCTATGAGGTGGGCTATACGCCTCTTGAAATTCAAGTTTGTAACCGCTAATTGCATCAAGTATGAAAGGATCAGTGGTAATATGATTCCACTGTTTGCTAAAATGCCTCAATCGACCCCCAACGGGCAGGTCTAATGGAACATCTACATGTTCAATGTCAAAAACTGACTGTACAGTGTGAGTAGATTGTGTATTTCCACAACAAGAGCTAGGCCTGCAACTTACCTCCTTGGGTAGTGCAGTTACTTTCTCCGTGACACAGTGTTTGGCTTGGCTGGGGTTGCTGTCGAGTAGCTCTGCCCCCGGTTGTGCGCATGAGCTGGAGGTGGGCGAGTGTGCGTGTGCGGGGCTGAATGTCTGTATCCCCGCTGCTGCTGGCCTAAAAAAGGCCTGGATGTATCGCCAGCTGCGAGCCAGCCTGCGTTCCGATATTGCTTCCGGCTGAATCCACCGCTGGCCGTGCGCTTGTATGGGTGGTACGGCTGATGAGTAGATCTCTTAGCCTGGCCTTTAACCACACTAAAGGCAGCCCTATTCTCCTCCTTGAGATCTTTTACACGTTGTCCCAAGTCATCACCGAATAGAAACGCGGTCACGGGCGTAGTAGGCTTGCACAGATGTGCGTAAGCAGCGTTCATATCGGGCTTGATCAGCTCCTTTCTCAGGCAATTCATCTCGTAATTGGCATTACAGAGTAAAGCGAGTGCGTCCTGTTGCGCCTCGTTCAAGTCAGTAGGAAGAGTTTGTAGGAACGCACACAGCCCGCGGGTGAGAGATTTCTGTACTCTCTGCAGCTTAACGTCTCTGCTGCGCGTAGTCTGTGTCACATTATCCCAAATCACTGGATTGACTTTAGGGACTAGTAAGTTGGGGCAATTGCTCGGTGCTGGGTAGTTTGCCGCTGACTCTTCCATAGATTTTTCCTCCAGACAATGGGAGATGAGATAATTTGTAGAATTTGCCAATTCGTCATTGATAGGGTCGCCCACACAGGCGGAGACCGCAAATTTTGCAGCAAAGGATGGCACTTGTACTGGCCGCCCCGTGAGCTCTGCGGGTGCGTAACCCGCTGCCGCCGCAGGGAAATCGCATTCATCCCCACTGTAGCTGCTGCCGCCGTGGTCGTCGTGCAGCGTACCGCGTGCTTGCGTACTATCGTCTGTAGCACACACATCCATGCCCCCAAACGGCACACCACCGTGGTTTTCTGCGGTACAAGCCGTGCCAACATGGCCGGCACGTAGTTGCTGTTGTTGGATACGAGTAGGCTGAGACGGCAGTATTTCCATGACCTTTTCAAACATGGATTCGAGTTTAGAAAGGCGGGAAAGCACCTCCGCGTCCGTCTTCTCTTTAGGGGGAGCTGCCTTCTTACTTAGGCCTGGTTTGGTGGGTTTTTTAAGGGTTTTCCCATTCCCTTCTTTCTTTGTTGGAGCCTTAATACTAGCCGGCGAACACTTGGGTTCATGATGCACGGCTGTAGTCACCATCGCCACGACAGACTTAGCTGTATGCAGGGCGCTCGTACTAGTGGTGCCACCCACGACAGGCTTAGCTGTATGCTGTGGGGGAGCGGAAAGCGGAATTTCCATCCCGCGATATCTCGTGAATAAAAATCCACTTCCGAAGCAAAGTCAGCTCTAACTGAGCTATAAATAATAACAATCCACAATATGATAAGATATTGCGACGATGCACAGTTAAAAGGACGAATAAAACTGGATTTAGACTGCGATGAGGGAACTTAGCCCCTCGTGCAAAACGTGCGAAGAAGCGATATGACTGCGCGCGCGTTGAGCGGGCTCTCACTGTGAGTTCTTGCGTAAACTCACGAAATAAAATCCTTGTTAAAATTACATGCTCTTTCATATTTCATAAGAGGTTTCTCATTATCTCACTTAGGAATGTTATAAACCTGAATCCCCACCTCAACCATTCATGGTCAGGCCCAAGGAAACCTGTCTTCCCTAATTGAGCGACATCCACGCCCCGGCCTTCCGTCATCTGGCCTTACTCTCCAGATGCCCATTAAACATCTCAAGGGGTATGGAGACCAGGCATTTTCCTCTACCTCTCCTCGCCTTTGGAACTCCCTTCCACCATTTCTCCATGAAATTGACAATCTAGATCACTATAGAGTTCACTCAAGATTCACATTTTCTGCCAGACATTCAATTACTAAGAAACTCTTTTGGAGAGGTCTGTATCTTTGAATGATAAAAAGAATAATAATAATAATGATGATGATGATGATAATAATAGTGATAATAATGATAATAATAATAATAATAATAATAATAATAATAATAATAATAATAATAATAATAATAATAATAATAACGATAATAATAATAATAATAATAATAATAATGGCGGTGTTGTTGTTGTTGTTGTTGTTGTTGTTGTTGTTGTTGTTAGGGTGATTTTTTAACAGATAAGTGGTGCCATTCAAATGCTGTGTTTCATCATTATCATCATCAAGAGGAAAAGTTTACCTGGTGCATCCACCAAGGGGAAGGAGGTCAGGGAGGAGTTGTTGAGTAGGTCCTGGAGCTCTTTGTAGGTGGACAGCCAGGAGATGAACTTGAGATTCCTTACCATGATGTCTTCCACGAAGATGTCGTACGTCCTTGACAGCAGAGGGGAGGGGCACAAGAGATAAAGTGGAGAGGAGAGTCAAAGAAAAAAATTCCCTCATTGGCATGAAATTTCATGTTTTGCAATATCGATTGGAAGATTTGGTTTTTTTTTTGGTTTTTCTTTGCTGATGTTGGTTAATGCCCCAGTCACATATATACACGGATGCTCAAGGATCTACACGGTGATCCGGGAAGATCCGGGGACGTCCGGGGAGATCCTGGATTTTGGTATGACTGTACACACGGTATCAACACGGCAGCCACACGGATAAGGCCGGAGGAGCGCGGCGTCTACACGGACAAAGACGGCATCTACACGGATCAACACGGCAGCTACATGGATCAACACAGCAGCTACACGGCAGCCACACAGACCACCCCGGATTGCTCTGCCAAAACGGCAATCCCCAGATGACGCTGGATGCTTTTGACCTCCAAAAGTTGCCGTGTTGGCCTCCCAGCGTCAACACGGATCTCTCCCCGGATCAGATCCGGGGTGGTCCGGGGTGGTCTTGGATGTCTATGTGACTGGGGCATTATGGCTCTGCATATTTTGATATTCAGGATACATCTGGGTCCAATTTTATCAAAAATTATAAACGATTATAAATTTCCTTGCCACACAGGGTGCTATAGACTTATGATAGAAATCAACTATACAATGAATTATAACACTTCACAAAACAGGGCCCTGATCTATGCATTAACAATATTTATATAATTTCATTTATTCAGTATTATTTACCCAGGGTAGCCCCATCAGTGGTTATACACTGTTATTCTTGGGGGCCGTGCAACAGAGTAAGAAAATACAACAATTGATTCAAAATACACAAAGTAACAAATCAAAGACATCCTGCCGTAGATCAATATCAATATCAAAACTATGCCAATGCTGAGCATGTAATATGCAAGATAACTCTTTGACGATAATAATACACAAATTCACATTATTGAATATAAAGAAAAGTCAACTGGAGTTTCAATGGCAGATATATCATTGCACAAGCTCCTTTCATGAACTGCTCTACATTTAGATATACATCATCTTACATCCAGGGCTGTCACTGGACAACAATCTGTAAATTTCAAAGATCCCCCACATTAATTGAAACAAGTATGAGGGACAATTTACTCAGAATAAATTCAGGTAAGAGGCACAATAACTGCAACACACTCATTATATTCCTCACCTGATGTGAAGAATACAAGCATCGTGTTTGTGAGGGCCCTCACAGATTTCTACATTTTCAAAACAAAACAGACCAAACTAAAAGGAACGTCATTGGGGGAATAGCCATAGTGTAATTGAAATTATTGGGGAAGAAACATACAGCAAATTTTGATTTTACAAAATTAATAGAAACATTTCAAATTCTTACAAGTTTCTATAAACAGTGAATTCTTTGGGTATCATTTATAAGTTTTTGCATTAATTTGACTTTGAAAAAGGTTCCTATTCGAGTCAAATATTTTCTTTTGCGTTCATTTGTTACTTTGTCTATTGATTGTGACTAACTTGGAGCCAGCGTGGCTGATATCAGGAAGGTAGGGGAGCTTCTTGATACGGATGATGCTGTCGTAGATTGACGGCTGAAGGAGCTGAGCTATGGCATTGGCTATCAGAACAGCAATCTGAAATGAACACAAAACCAAACAAGATGGCAGGAATAACGATACCAATCAGTTAAAACTTACCCATTTTAATTACACACACTGTGCCAAATTTGTCAACCTGTTACTTTTTTGCTCACATTCTGAGTAAAAAAAGACATACCCATACAGTCAACATCCATTATACAGGGATGATAATGAGGTTTGTTGAAAAAATCGGAAATCAAAATTTTCAGGTGATTTTGATACATGGAAAAAGCAAAATGTGTACAGACTTGAGGAAAAAAAATCTGAAATCAGATTTAAATCTACAGAATATCATGCCTGATTGTAACATAATCCTCTGGACTGGCAGTTTTCTTTCGCTATATCCAAATTTAATTAATAGCCGAACAATAAAGTACATTGTATAAAAAGATATACAAAGATTAATTTTGAGACCTAAATTTTTTACTTCATTGTAACAAGATTTTCATTATAGCCATGTTCATTGTAATGGGATTGCACTCGTATCATCCCATCTGATAAATAGGAATTTGCATGTGCTGAGAATGGCAACAAGGATATACATATAATCTTAAATCATTCCTAATGCAGTTTGGTTTGTACAAATGCATAAAGTGTTTCACTTCAGTCAATATCAGTGTAGGATTAAACATGACCTTTTTATGTTCATGTTTAATCTACAATTGTAGAAAAGATGCAGAAACGACAAACAATATCATGAAAACTCACAGTAAAAACAGATAAACAGGCAAATACCCCACGGGAATACCTTTGGCCCAACTCTAAATGGTGTATATTTCTGACCTCTCTTAATCAGGTCGATTGCATAATCATTACAAGGGTGTTTATCACTTTCAAGGTTTTCCCATTAAGTGGTGGGAGCTGCACTTCACAATTCCTTCCCTGGGTAAACTGGGACGAGACCTGATAATTCTCGAAATACAAATCTCACCATGACGGGAAGGATGTGAGTGATTTGACCGGTCAACTCAAACACGATGACCGACGTTGAGATGGTGTGAGTTACACTGCCGGACAATGCAGCAGCACCTGAGTCGAAACAAGAAAGAGCAAATTTACACATACAATGCAAATGTCCACTTCATATGAATATCAGGAGACATTTTCAAACACTGTCAAACATTGAGACATTGCACAGAGGGGTTCCAAGCACAGCATACAAGGCTATTAAATCTCCAGTACAAGTTTTTTTCATTTACAAATCATGTTTCCCTGCATTTTAAAAAACACAGTTTCACAAGGTACTCCTCATGAAAAAGTGTGAACAGCAAACATGGTTCAACAGTTAAATGGTAATTTTGGATCAAGCAATTGCATCTTTTCATGTACTGTAAAAGTGGATATTTTGGCGCGACTAATTTTTCTCGCTCGGCCGGTTAAGAAGAGTTTCATGTGTTTTTAATTCCACGAAATCAAGACATCAACTACTGTGATGAGACAACAGTTGAACACTTTTCATCAAATAAAAACAATAGGAACTGCCCCAATCTAGCTAGACTCTGGATTTTGTGCAAATCTCTGGATATAATGGTGTTTTTTGTTTTTTTGTTTTCGGGGGGGGGGGGGGGGGGGAGCAAGGGTTCAACTGAATACTAAACATGAGACTAAAAAGATACATAACAAGATGTGTATGAGATACAGCCTGCAGAAGTCATAGACGGGAGATTTTGACCACTCACCGACCACGGCGTAGCCACCGGGGACCACTTTGTTGAGCACATCGCCATTCGGTATGCCCTCAGGGAACCAGACGGCCATGGCCTCTCCCACCAGCCTGCCAAACGCTGCTCCGATGGTGAAGACTGGGATGAACACTCCACTGGGCACTGGTAGCGTCACGGCGATGGCCGACATCCAGAACTTGTTTAAACGGTCATAAGAATTTATCATCATTTACATTGTTATTGTCATCATCACTGTCATCAAGCTAGTAACAGCAGCAGCAGCAGTAGTAGCGGCAGTAGTGGGGGTGGTGGTAGAAGTCGTAGAAGTAGTAGTAGAAGTAGTAGTAGTAGTAGTAGTAGTAGTAGTAGTAGTAGTGGTAGTAGTAGTAGTAGTAGTGGTAGTAGTAGTAGTAGTAGTAGTAGTAGTAGTAGTAGTAGTAGTAGTAGTAGCATTGTCATTATCTGTACTGCTATCACTATTACTACTACCATCATCGAGGTTACTTTCATATGTAGTGGAGCGGCATAGCTTGAAAAATTAGAGGAATTGTGCATTTTATGATAAAAGCACCAAATTTCGCACACATGTTGACAATGACATTTGAAATAAATTCAGATATTGGGCCATCGTAAATAGCGCCCTCAGCGGCCATGGCAGCCATTTTTCAAAATGGCCGCCATAAAATGCCATTTTTCATAAAAAATTACAAATTTCAGAAGGGAAAATCAATAAGATTTTGCAAACGAGTGGGATATAACATTTAAAATAAATTTAGATATTGGGTCACCGCAGATTGCGCCCTCAACGGCCATGGCAACCATTTTTCAAAATGGCCGCCATAAATGTCATTTTTTGCAAAAAATTAAAAATTTCAGAAGGGAAGATCAGGAAGATTTTGCAAACGAGTGGGAAATAACATTAAAAATAAATTCAGATATTGAGCCATCGTAAATAGCGCCCTCAACGGCCATAGCAGCCATTTTTTCAAAATGGCCGCCATAAATGCCATTTTTCGTAAAAATTTACAAATTTCAGAAGGGAAAATCAATAAGATTTTGCAAACGACTGGAATATAGCATCTAAAATAAATTTAGATATTGGGCCATCACAAATTGCGCCCTCAACGGCCATGGCAGGGATTTTTCAAAATTGCCGCCATAAATGCCAGTTTTCGTAAAATTTTACAAATTTCAGAAGGGAAATCAGTAAGATTTCGCAAACGAGTGGGAAATAGCATTCAAAATAAATTAAAATGTTGGACCATCGCAAATTGCGCCCCCTTACGGTCATGGCAGCCATTTTTTTCAAAATGGTCGCCATAAATGCAATTTTTTCTAAAAATTCATTTCAGAAGGGAAAATCAACAAGATTTTGCAAACGAGTGGGAAATAAAATTCAAAATAGATTTAGATGTTGGGCCATTGCAAATTGCGCCCTCAACGCCAATGGCGGCCATGTTTAGAATCGGCTGCCATAAATACCACCTTTTTCTCTGAATTTACTAATTCCAGAAGGAAAAGTCAATAAGATCTTGCACACAATTCAAAAATTTCGTTTGAAATATATCTTGCGCCTATGTATTACATTATTGTAAATAGCGCCCTCAATTGCCATTGCAGCCATTTTTCAAAAATTGAAAAATCATGTTTAAAATCAAAAGATATATCTAGATTGCATTAACTCTATAAATTGTTCCTTCACAAATTTTCAAGCAGAAAAAAAATGCTAATAATGGCAATTGCAGCCATTTTTCAAAATGGCTGTCATAAATGCCATTTTGTTTTTTAATGAGGATGTCCTAATGCCGGAAAAAACGATAAACATTTTTTTTTTTTTGCGCAAGTTGACAATTACAAACAAAGAAGTTTAGACATTTAGCCATCATAAGCTGTGTTCTCAATTGCTATTTCTTTTTTTTTCTATCAAAAAGAAAAAGAAAAAAAAAAGAAGCAGACATCCATGGCGGTCAGCATGGCCCTTGAGGGCGCCTTCTAAGAAGACCTTAAAATTAAATTCATTTTTGAGCAAAATTTTCAACTTGTTTGCAAAGTCTTATTGACTTTTCCTTCTGACATCAGCAAATTTTTGCAAAAAAAAAAACAAAAAAAAACGGGGGGGGGGGGGGAGCACCCATGGCAGCTGTTTTGAAACTTGGCTGCTACAGCTTTTGAGGGTGCACTTTTGGATGGCCTATTATCAAATTCAGTTTGAATGTAATTTTTCACCTTTGTGGAAATTCTGATTGACGTCTGCAACACTTTACGAAAAAAAGACATTCATGGTGGTCATTTTGAAAAATGGCTGGAATGGCCATTGAGGGGGCAATTTGAAATGGTCCAATAAGTTTACTTTTCAATGTAATTTCCCACCTGTTTGCAAAATCTCGTTGGCTTTCCCTTTTGATTTCAGTAAATCTTTTCGAAAATATAGCATTTATGGCGGCCATTTTGAAAAATGGCTGTCATGACTGTTGAGGGCGCAGTTTCCGATAGCCCAATATCGAGATTTGTTTTAAATGTCATTTCCCATTTATAACCAAAATTTCATTGACTTTTCCTTTTGAAATTAGCATTTTTTAATGAAAAAAGTGACACTTATGGTGCCCATTAAAAAAAGATTGGCAGCCATAGCCATTGAGAGCGCAATTTTCAATTGCCCAATACCTGGATTTATTTTGGATGTAATATCCCGCTTGTTTGCAAAAAAAGGAAAAAAATGGCTTTCCCTTCTGAAATCTGCATTTTTTAACAAAAAATGGCATGGCCGTTGAGGGCGCAATTTCTGATGGCCAAATATCTAGATTTATTTTGAATGTAATCAACATTTATGGGCAAAATCTTATTAACTGTTCCCTTCTGAAATTTTCAAAATCATCGAAGAAGTGGCACATTATTAGACAGATGGACGTTGAGGGCGCAATTAACAATGGCCAAATATTCAAATGCATTTTGAATGTAATTTCCCACTTGTTTGCAAAACATTACTGGCTTTCCCTTCTGAAGTTTGCAAATATTTCGAAAAAAATGACATTTATGGCGGCCATTTTGAAAAATGGCTGCCGTGGCCGTTGAGGGCGCTATTTCCGAATGCCAGATATCTAGATTTATTTTGAATGTAATTTCCCATTCGTAATTAAAATCTTATTGACTTTTCTCTCCTAAAATTAACAAATTATACGAAAACATGGCATTTATGGCAGCCATTTTGAAAAATGGCTGCCATGGACGTTGAGGGCGCTATTTTCGATGGCCCAATATCTAAAATTAATCTTAACGTTATTGTCAACCTGTGTACGAAATTTGGTGCTTTTATCATAAAATGCACAATTGTTCGGCTATGCCGCTCCACTAATGTAATATTATGTTATATCAATATGTTCTTAATCTAAAGGTACGCTTTCAAGGGGAATAGCCGTTCAGTTATTTGTACTTTTCTACACATTCACTAGTCCTGTAGCACGAGTGCATTTGCTGTCGTAATATGGGCCAGTTTTCTTTTATCAACAGTATGTGCTACCTGAGCCGGAAACCGTCATGCCAGCGGTACGGGGTGCTGTTTGAAGCGTTAGCCCAATCGTGGTGACTGTTTGTGACAATACAAACACACGAATCCTCTGACCCAGCAAAGCAGGGAAAATTACTTACATAAAAATTTCCGCTTTTACGGTACTCTGTGGTAACATGACTGAGCAGCCAGATACACACACTCACCTCCATGATGATGAAGACGACCAGGGTCACAAACACATTGGGTCTATGCCAAGGCTTGTAGATGTTTTCCTCCTCGATATCCTCGGGGTCATTTCCCAAGGTGGTGTTGCTGAAGAGCTCGTTGATTTGCTGTTTTTGAGTCAGCTGAGCAGAACAAAGAGATTCTTTTATTGAACAAATGTAATGACTGACAAGGCATGTACAATTGATGCACACGCCTAAAGTACATCACATGATACATTGCATATGTTCAACACACATCTGAATGACAAAACCTCGTGGCATAGTGGACAAGACTCCCGACTCCTGACTCCCGACTCCCGATCGGAGGACCCAAGTTCAATTCCCGCCCAGTGCTTACTTCCTTGGATGAGATGTATTTATCCACCATGTCCATCTCAGCCCAGATGTATAAATGGGTACCTGGCAACTCTAGGATAATACAATTACAAGGCTTACAATTCAACAACTTTTATAGTGATCAACAAACAACATTCAGTCACACCACGTATCAGGCATGCCCTTCAATCTTCGAGTGATAAGAAATACATTAGGTGGTGTACTCTTGGTGTTCTTGGGAAATAAGATGAAACATGGGGAATAAGTTCATCAATTGCTGCTGATAACTAGCAGTTGTTTAAACTCTTGATGTGACCTTGACTTAGTTCACTTAGCTCCCGCCAGACAAGGTTCAATATGTGACCGTGCACCTCAAAACGAACATAAAGTCGCACACACTGATTTTGCGTGAGGACTGAAAATAAGTGAAATGGGTCAACCTAGCCGAACTTGACTTTTTCATATTTTCTAAAAGAGCGGGCCTTCTTTTACATTATGCTAAAATTTGGTATCATAAAACGGGCAGGAAAGTGTGTGATTTTAGCAGTTTATCTCGAACATTTTTAGTACAATAGTGTGATTAGGTGTGTCTTTAGAATCCCTTTTTCATTTCTGAAAAAAACCTTGTCCACACTCTTCACTTTCAACTGTAATAACTTTTGAAAGGATAGTGCTACTGCTTTGAAAGTTAGCATCAATAATGGACAGAATGTGTTAATGAGTCATGCTTAATTTCAGTTTAATCTAATAATCCCTTCATTGTTGTTACTCTGGTGGTTTACTTCTTGTTTTTTTGTCCCTTTCATCGCACAGCCAGCACGGTTTGGTAAAGATTAAGCGCTTGAATAGACACTGTACTTCAGAGCCTCTTTTCTCAGTTCACACTTTTCCTGAGTTTGTGCTTTCTTTCCAATATTTAGATAGGTTTATATTTAGGAGAGTCCATTTGATTTGAGTTATACATCATTTTAAAGCTTAAAGTCTGCTCTTTAAGAATATTGTCTTAACTAGAAATTCATGTCTGGTGACTTTTTGTTTGTTTTGAGGTGCAGGGTCACATATGTACTATGACAGTCACAAAATGGAGGGATTACCTTTCATATCTAGCTATGCATGGCAAATTGGATGATTGGGGCAATTCCTAAACTTACCTCCCCAGCCATAAACTGTCCAAGACCCAGCGGAAAGGTGATAGATGAAATGATAAATGCCACAATGGTGGGATAGATCAGCCGGCTGAAAGATAGAAAAGTAATTGTAGAAACATTAATTCCACACATTTATTCAACTTAATACACAGATATTAACCTCTTGCCAGTGTGACACTATAAATAGCCCCGAGAGTTTGTGCATGAGACATCAGCTTCCAAGAAGCAAATGGGTTATAAGTAAAATTTTATTGCAGTATGACTTCTCCAAAATCAGAGAAAAAGTCAAGCAACATCTTCAAAGATTCTTGCAAGGATATAACCTTCCATAATATAAATTCAAACAAAATATCTGAAAAGCTGCAATACTTCTTACTTTATCACTGTGGTTGTCAATTACAAATTTAACCAACAGTTACTCATAGAATTGTAGGACACACCCAGATTTGCAAATCTTAAGCTTGTTTTATACAGGGAATACACAAAAGTTTGAATGCAAAAACAGATAAATGCAATTTTCAAAGTTTCATTATCATTAAAGTCATCATCAAATAGAAAAAAAAACGAATAATTTTTTAATGACACTGCACTTATGTCATAACAAGAATTCTTATCTACATGGGATATTTTAGCGGCGCAATAAAAATGCGTATTCTCATGCACTCGCTTTTAACTGTGCAACATGGGAGCATATTGAATGAAACCGTCCAAACGCATAAGCCAATGTATCATTGTTAGTGGTCGTGCAATAATAAACATATATTTTGTCTCATCTCTTGCACGAGTGTTTGCTGAGTGTGCAAACTCTTGTAACAATTCACAAGCATGCATACATCTTGTAACATACACAGGTGCAAGTTGCTCCTTTTTCAGTGCAGAGCCGACTTCAAAGTCTGGTAGAAGTACAGTACATTTCTACAGTTTATGCCTTTCTCTATAAAAGATTTTAGATAATAATCGCATTGGATGACTTCTAATAATTCATGGAATATTGGGGAATATTGCACTCATCTTCGAGGTGTGCAATATTCCCTGGTACCCAATTTATAGCCATCCAATATAATGTAAATAGCTTTAAAGATCTTATCAAATTTATCATACATGTGTCTTCATCGTTTTCTTTGTTTCTCAGCAGATCTAATGAAATATCTCAAATTGATGCAAATGGATATATTTGTTTTTGCATTTAAACTCTTCATATACAGTATGCTACATAATGGGATTTAGTCTTCCCAAGGAAATACCTCGCCAGTAGGAAGCGTGTCTAGTCACATTCTCAGAGCAGGATACTTACTTCTTTTGGAGGAAACCACTGACGGTCTTTTGGCCTCTGAAGAAGTCCACGATTTTCCTGTGAAGGTAAACGAACAGGGCGCCCCCGAAGCCACAAACCACACTGACAAGAGACACAACAAGATGATCAAAGGTAAACATGACAAGAATGTATACATCTGTGCATACATTGCCCTACTGTATAAGCCATACATTTCGCAGGGTTATTATTTTTGCGAATTTTGCAAGTCAAGTGGCACTCGTGAATTCAGTAACATGCAAAAATGTTTACTCTGATCCCAACATAAATGTAAACTTCACTCATACATTTCTCTGTCTATTACTGTACTTCACCATTGCGAATTTATCAGCTCATGAAATTGTTGGGAAGTACCAATTCACAAAAAAAAAAATATATATATATACATGTATATATATCATTATGAAGTATGATAGTATCGCAAAATGCATGAAACACCTACACAAACACACAATATAAACATGTATACTTGGCAGGAAAAGAAATGATCATATTACAATGTGGTGCTAAATTGTGTACAAGACAATAACAATCACATTTTGCTACAGCCATTATTGTGCCAGAGTGCAGGCCTCGAATTACCCGGGCGGCAAAAGGCAATTTGCCGCAATGCCCCATCTACTTGCCGCGATGCCTCTCTCAAAATTACCATGTTCACGGCAACTTGTTGCCGTCCCCTATTTTTGGTTTGCCGTGATGCCCTTTCATCAGAAATACAGCTCAAAAATTTTGTATTTGTTACGAAAAATCGAAGGGAATACGAAAATACGAAAACGTCCTTAGAATGTACGAGATCACGGTTGGAAAAATAATGGGTAAAAAATGACAAACGCACATCGCATTTTCTGTGCCATGTCATCTGTACTCGGCTGGGATATCGACGCACCGCATACGCACTGAATGTATATAGAGAGTGCTGAATAGAAAAGTGGGCGCACACGCAAATCGCTGCTTGCGTACTCTATACACCGAATGGAACTTCGCGCGCGTGAATCCCTGCCGCCGACGGACCTTTAGGATGTTTACATCGTACATCGATCGCCGTGGCATCGCCGTGTGGTGTGTGTGGCCAGCTGGGGAGCACGACTAGCTACACACTAGTCTATAGGACTATACTGATAGCCGGTTTCCAGCCACAATTGTAGTAGTATCCTACGTCGTTTTGAGGCGGGGTATAAGCAATGTCTGCTTCTTTTTCTCTTCTTTTTCATCCGTTTTTTCCCTTGACTCCCAGTATGAAATGACTTTTAGACTGTTGTGTGTTTTTTTAAAACGTTATTGCATCATTTTTCTGCAAGTAGAGAGGTGAATTTCTGTTCATGTGTTGATGTGCACTGCAGTACCAGTGCAGTGGCAGTGCATACGTAGTGCAGGTGAAAAGCGTTCGAACTTTCTTTCCTGTGACTCGATGTATTTCTAAGCCTAAAGGAGATCTCATATAACAGAATACTTTAATATAACAAACTGTTTTCCGGTCCAAATGATCAATTTCCTTTGTTTTGTATCGTTTATTGACTGCTGATCCCAAGGACCTCGTCGTAATACCGAGTTTCTACTGTACATTTATTTTCTCTTAGCTTTTGGTGCGGAAAATTTCTGCTAGGGCCTACTTATCATTTTATTTCTGTCATTTCTCATGCCTCGTTTGGTACGATTTCTTCCATTTAATATCACTTTATCCGTTCCATTTATACTTTGAAGTATTTAAACGTAATTATTTCAAGTGTCTCGCACTGTACATGCATTTTCGTAATGGCGATTTCTCTGCTTTGCTGCAATATTTCAAAGCGAGTTTGATCCCAGCCGCTTCGGTGTGCTGTGTGTTATCATTTTTTAATGTTTGCGTTGTTGTCGGGAGGTTGTTGATGCTTTGTATTTGTGATTTATATTCCTAGGTGTTTATCTCGAGTGATGATGGTGATCGTGTTTCTAAATGTTGATAGGAAAAGGTCAAAATGATCAGAGTGATGCCTGATGGTGATGATAATTAACGATGCTGGTGTAAAAGACGGCTTGCTGTGAATGCTGAGCATACTTGCCCTTCATTTTATTTCATTTACCTCCGGTATCTCTCTTACTCTTCTTTCCCCTCCCAAGAATGATAAAAAAGAAAATACATGTATCCTCACAACAAAAAGAACCACATGCTACCAACCGTCATAAAGTGAAATCTAAATCTTCATAACTAGCAAAGAATAAGGGGAAAACACGAATGACAGTACTGTAAATAGAAGCAAGGAGAGTGTGTATGCAGTCTCTTTGGCTCGAAGAAACTTGACACTTCTCCCCTTGTGGAAATTTCCACAAAAGCAGGTGCCAGACCCAGGTGCCAGACGAAAGAATGCGCGCGCTGGAATAAACAGCGTGTAAATATCCTGGAAATATCGATCAAAGAACCAGCGCAAGAGTTGAAAGAAAGGCATCATCGCAAAGATATCATGATTCTATAGCCTTTCTTTTGGCACATACATATTGTACATGTAGTAGGAAACATCTAACAGTCGATTATAGTGTACTTGATTGAATATCTTATGTTTCCTGAACGATAAAAAAAAAAAGATTGATTAATCATTCGATTAAAAATACAATCATAGAAATACATGAAAGGTCTCGTATGCCCAGACAAATTCTTTACGAGTAGGTCCTATGAGATGCAGCCATCACCCACTTAGACAGCAAAATCATGACAATCAATTTCAAGCTCATCAAAACTGCTTATTACTTTTCAAAGTTTTGGCTGTCAACATTCGTTCGTGGGTGTTGTTTTGTTGTTGTTGTTGTTGTTGTTGTTGCTGTTGTGTGTGTGTGTCTTTTTTTCCTCGTGAAAGACGTATGTAATGATTTCTTCGTATCGAACGTAAAGTGTTTACCGTAACCAAGCCATTATGCTCAGCTATGGCGCATTCGATCCATCGAACATGGCAGTAAGCACATTGCGCATTCCTTTAAACTTGAAAGTCAAACCACGTGTTTTGCACATCGGCACATTGACACACAGCGCGGCATTTAACGATCATCGTTATGGCAGACTTTCCAATTCCATTCAGGGGAAAAGAAACTGGAATACTTCAGAAAATGATGATGTTTGAAATCCATTGAAATGAAAAAGCCTGAAAACGAGGCATGATTATGTTTTATAGTATGCAATAATTGGAAACACCCAACAGAGTTTTGCATTCGCTCACACAAAAGCTCTCTTGAGAATATGAAAGCATTCCCCCTCCCCTGCTACATAGTGGAAGTTTCCACAACCAGCCCAGCAAGTTTTTAGAGGTACAGCTGTACATACATGCGAGCGAGTAAGCAATCAATCAACACTGAACATTGCGTAGTTTGGAATCTTTATCGTGCTGATGACCAACTCGGTACTTCAGCTTGTGTCGTAACGTTATGTTTAGAGCCTGTAGGCCTCAGAAGTTGGCGAGTTTATTTCAAAATAGTAAAAAGAGGAGATTGAAAAAATACGAATTCTGATGGAATACAAATTTTGGAGCTGCTGAGTACTAATTTGTGCTTCCAAAGGTTGGCAGCTCTGTACAGGTAATAAAAAAAATCTTCCAGGTTTGATCTCAACCAGTGACAGTGTTTACTCTCCACCAACTGAACAGCTGTGCTTCAGAGTCCACCAAATCTACTGGACATGTACCTGTGAATGAATGATAATGGTATTTCTCTCTTCTCTAAATGGACCATTTTTATCATATTTCTTTCTTTCTTGAAAGATGTAATTAAATGTGGTCTATACTAATCAAACTCAAACTGAGGTGAGCCCTTACCATGTAAAGTACAGCAATGAATGATTGGAAATATGCGCTAATGCGAAAGTTTGGAAGCCATTTAATTTTTTTTTGGGGGGGTTTGGTTTTTGCCTTGGTGCCCTTTCAAATTTTTTGGTTTTGCCTTGGTGCCCCTCTGACTTGCCTTGTTGCCCTTAAAAAAATATTGCGAGAGAGTGCCCCCAAAACCAAAAATTGCCTGCCCCTAAAACTGGCGAAATTCGAGGCCTGAGAGTGTCTACATGTACAGCTGATCTGTGTGGTTGCATTTTTGTGCATGTGTGTATGAGCACTTTGTGTGCACAATCTGTGGTTGGGAGCACATCTTGGTGTCTGTTGTGAGTGTGTGGTTTACACGTGTGTTAGTGCTTGTGTAGGGACTGTAAATATACAGTGTGTGTAAGCATATGGGTAATTACATGAAAACAAGTTTGTGTTTGTGTTTAGTGTTATTATTCAGTACACCAGGGCTTACCCGATAAATGCGAATGCCACTAACTCTTGGACATCAAAGGGAAAGTCCAGTCTGAAATTTGTCTTGAATAATGCAGTAATAGTCTCTGTGTAGAGGAAATAAAACAAGGAATTCAGTGCACTATTACAGACAATAAGACTTTTATAGGAAATCTAGACCAATTATGTTCATTTCTGTACATTAAAGGGATCGTATAGTTTTGGTTGAGACTTAACTTCAGGTTTTTATCATATTTTGGTGAGATAGTGAGAAACCTCTCATGAAATATGAAAGAGCATGTAATTCCAAGAGGGATTCAATGTTTATTTGATGAAAATTGGTTTTGAAATGACCAAGATATCCAAAACGAAGCGATCCTGATAAAGTGTGGGACCCACCTTTATTACGATCGTTTTGTTTTATTTTGTTTTTGGATGTTTCAGCTATTCCAAACCCGATTTTTATCAAATAAAACTTTGAATTCCTCTTAAAATGGTATACTCTGTACTATTTCATAGGTGTTTTCTTGGTATCTCGCAAAATAGTTAAAGCCCAATTTTCATCTCCACCAATACTGTACCATCCCTTTAAGGATGTGACTACCATGCCATGTTTTCAAGGAATATAAAGACAATCAATATTATTTTTGCAGTATGTGAGTATGATACGTAGCCCTGCATCACAAAACCATGAAAAATTGCCAGACATGGATTTTTATTCAAGGGCAGATTCTGAAAGAGTAGAATGTAAACTTTAAAATGGCATACAATTCAATACAAATGGACTTTCCAAACCCATCTAAACAATGGAAAGAAAGTACACACTCTGGAAAAGTGTGTACCGTATGTCCCCCGAACAAAATTACAACGGGACCCTCCGCAATGATAACTTTAAAAATAGTGCATCAATCCAAATACAATTTCAGGGTATGAAACTATAACTCATTGCCCACATCTTACAGAAAACCTCATTCGCTTTGCTTCAGTGGTTAAAGAGAAATAAGGAATTTTGTAGAGCATGTCAGGAATCTCTTCCCTCCAAGTTCTGTCTATTGTGTTCACACACAAGAGCATCCAAGTGCTAAACTTGAAAGAATCAGACTCATGACATGCTTTACAACAATCCACATTTCTCTATGACTGCTTAACCAAATTGAATGGGGTTTTCTGCAAAATAGAGCTAAGATGTTGCATTTTAAGACTCTGAAGTAGCATTTAGACAATTTAATCACATTGGGTGTTATCAATGCGAAAATCTGATTGTATTTTTTTTTTAACATACTGTACTGAGAAAAGAGACTTTGAAGTTAAGGGTCTAGTCAAGTGTGTAATCTCACCCAGCTGTGCTCTCTGCAATGAATGGAACAAAGAGCAGGATATAAAGCTCCATGGCAACCACTATGAAGGGACTGTTAACCTAAACTGAAAGTTTGCACATCATTAAGTGCATTCTATTCATAACCGATACTAACTTCCAATGCAATAGCATCATCCTTTCAAAAGTTCTTAGAGTTGAAAGTGAAAAGTACTTGAAGGTTTCGAGAGCTCAGAATCCGTAAATCTGGGACGGTCTACATTAGCTCAAAACAAAGTATTCTAGCAAAACTGCAAAAACAAGACAATTTCCCATTCGGTTTATGATCCTAGGCTTTAGAAATATATGAAAGAGAACTACTCTTTCAGGAAATATAAAAACCTAAAATTGATTTGGTTTTCCTTTTTCATGTGTTTTGATTCCTCATGGAAAATCAAGTTGCACAACTTTTTGCTGGTTATGTGATGTACGGTCACATATTAACTCATTATGTGCCAACTAATACAGTCAAAGAAGAAGTCAATTGAGAAGCACTGTGACATAATGAGAGGTACATGTAGATATTATCCCTTTTCATTTATAGTAATTTCCAACCATGGAGATATTTTACACTTAATCACATGTAGGTCCATTTCAGTTATGGGAGGCACTATCTTAATGATTTATTTGTTTTGCAAATATTGGTACAGCAGTAGATTTGAAGAAAAAAACAATTCTCTAACATAAAAGCACTGTCAAATATATCACGTACGCAGCTAATGGTCCTTTAAAAGAGGCTTCCGAATGATTTTCAGACTTAAGCATTTGAACATCTATAAATTGTTTATACTGTGTACAGACTTTCACAATCTATAGTAACTATGATGAGGAATAAGAATGTTTTCATAATTCATTAAAAAAAATTACATGAAAGAGAATGATGACAAAGCAGCTTTAAATAAGAATACATGATTGGATACACAAGGAAGCAGAACAAAGGAGGAAAGCATTCATAAATTCTACACCTACCCTTGTATGCAAAGTTGTTTAGCAAGTGGTATGGTAACGGAATTACATTGCTCCTCTACTGGAATATGTGAGCCTCCCATGTCATCATTGCTCAGTGTAATTTGTTTTGGGTTTTTCAGAGTATTGGTTTACCTGCTCAAGGACCACAATAAATTCCACAAATCTAAATATGTACATGTACATTGCACTATCGATCTGTGTGCAGCATGATGTGATCTTATGAAAATCATCTAGAATTCCCCTTTATAAAATATTGCCACAAGCTCTAGACATAACAGGTAGGAAATCTGAAGAGAGAGAGCTCCCAACCTTCATCTTTGTTCCAAACTGCCAGCAGCCTGAAGACAAACGCGCCGCACACGGCACCGAAGAAACCGCGCCAGTAGTTGCGGACGGCAAAGTAGACCGAGGTTACCTCGATGCTGAAGAGCACGCCGCCTATGGGCGCAGCAAAGTTGCAGGACACACCCACAGCACAGGCAGCGGCGAGCATCTCGCAATTTCTAGATTCGTTCTGTGTGAAGATGGGTGTTGAAAGGGTTGGGGGAGAAAAATACAAATGGGTATTTCCATATAAGGGCCATTCAGGTATGTCAGGTTATTTTCTGTTTCTGTTGTGCATCCCCCTCCCCCCCCCCCCCCCCAAATATATGATCTTTTAGAACACTAATGAGAGATAACTTTGCCCAAAAATTGCTTCAAACAGGCAATCTATTAGAAATTTTGCCAGAATCAAAATTTTGGGGCGCATGTATGTTACGCTGGACTGGCATCTACATGTATGTGCTAACATATGAAGGTCAAATGATTGTTCATTGAAAATTTGTTGTTTTTCAACTACTTGTGATGGATAGAAGTTTGTATTGATATGGTTCTGAACAACACTCCTTCGTAATTCCCTGAAATAGGTCTAAATGTGTATCACTACTTCAGTTATATAACAGCGTAACTTATCATCTAATGGCAGTTAGAGGCTTTCTATATTTTCTGACAGTATTTCTTTTTTTTAAATTTGCAGCTTCAAATCAATCTTGGATACAAATTTGATAAATGAATTTTGCACAAAAGGTTACATACAAACAAATTTTAAAACCTAGAGACAATTCGACCTAGAACACATCAAATATTGCAACCTCACAAAGCAGTAAGGTCTATCTCACAGCCTTGAATGGGGCAAAAACAAATGAATAACCCATAACCATGTTTGCCAACATGTCTGCAGTCTAGACAATGGCTCCATGCATACATGTATGATCAAGAAAGAATATAAGGCTTAGAGACCAATGAGAAACAATCTCGTAAACCGCAGGGTGGCATTAAACAGATGAATGTACAACTGTTCCCTTTACCACGTGCGGTCTTGTCAATACTACGGTTAGATCATAAAAGTTCACTGGAGCAAACGAAAAAGGGGGAAAAAAGGACCTTTGGATACTCACCTCAAAGATTCCCTTGAATGACACGATCAGTTTGCTCAGCATGGTAGAGACTATGCTTGCTATATGGACGAATGGCCCCTGGAAGTAGATTACCAAGAAAAAGGCATGGTCATTTCGCATTAATCCTCTCAAGCAGATTATCTTGGGCATTGCAGACATCACCATGCAGTTCATGTGAAACTTCACGTAATCCCCTCACCCTCCCCCCCCCCCCCATTAAAAAAAAACAACACATAAAACTTCAGGAAATATTGTTTTAAATAAAGATCATGTGCAACTTCAGGCAATCAAAACGTTTATGGGAAATTTTAAGTACTTGTGCATGTAATCAATAACTTTAAACAAAATATATGATATGAAAACATGATTTTACACTTGTCTCTATGAAGAGGCCATATCAATGTGCACGTGCAAACACACATATAACGAAAATAAAAAAGAAAAACTCACCAATCAAAACCTTGGTGAATCAAGGACTCAGAACAGGTTTTTCTGCCTAATCAAACCCTTATCTCTCAATGCCCATTATTCCAACACATTTTAACTGCAAACAGGTTTTAAAGCAAGTGACCTTTTGTACAACACGCTTTGCAATGACTACATGAGGATGATGTACTTTTTATTGCAAAGTCAGTCATGCATGTCAAATTCTATATCACTTGTCTTAAACAATAATATACTTCATATTTGCATGTATACAGGTATCTTTTCAACAAATGCTGAAGTAATAATGATAAGGATGACAATAATCAACATTTATAAAGTGCTTAATGTGGGTGTTTCTAAGCACATTGATACAGAACAGAAAAGTTGAATTAGAATACAGAATGTACTTATGGACACTGTGAAATGTATACACACATGTGCAGCAAAGGAGAGAAAAATTTTACAATGGACTGAATAAAAGAACTTAAAGCGATGATTTAAACTTGTCTACACTTTGAACATTTTGAATGTGACAGGAGAGCTCATTTCAAAGAAATAGAGCAATGACAGAAAATGCCCTATCACCATAATGGGGATACGAGCAAGGACCATAGGATAATATTGCAGAGTAGAGGATGAACGGAGAGATCTGGCTGAAGCAGAGAGAACAGAGAAATCAGGTTTTGAGAAAAGATGGGGCACATTGTTGTGTATCATATAAATCAAATCATAAAAAGTTTTTTATAAGTGATCCAGTGATGTATGGGGAGCCAATGGAGGGATTGCAGAATTGGAATAATGGACAAAAAGGAAATAATGCCAACTAAATTTATACTGAAATTATAACAGAGGAGCAAAACAATGTCATAGCTTCCTTATGGAGTGAACTTGTAAAGAATTACTGAGTGGATTTTATTTTCCTAACACCCTGATAAGTGCAGATTTCAGAGTCTGAATCATTCAAGTTGTAAAAGTTAAAGTCAGTTTTAAAAGTGCCGAGAAGAGCCAAGTTTTTTGATGCAAGGTAACATGGTATGGGACTGTAGATATCACTTCCTCTTTCTTCATATATCTGCTAGTGGGCAGAGTTTGGCACTTACTTCTTTCCCGAGGGGCATGCCGCTCCCCACAGAAGTGGCAAGGCCAATCACTTTGGAAATGAAGGTTCTGAAGGAGAGGTATTCTTCCAACACCACGCCCCTTAGGATGGTCTTCATCTCCGGAATACCAGAACCTGATAATTGTAGCAACAACAACATGCAAAAAGGTAACAAATAAAATGAATACATAATAATAAAAATATCAGTATAAAACTGGAAATGAACAACAACAGCATGAAAACTATAAGACAGACACATACAAACTGCAAACTTAGTGTCTGCTACGCAACACCCTGTCACACATACGTAGTTTTGACTATGTCATACAAAATGTATGTGACTATGAATCACAAAACCACCATTTAAAAGTCAAGTGACCCAATTTACACAAAGACTAAAAATAGGTGAAATAGGTCAACCTTGTCAATCTTTGTTTTTTATATAATCTGAAAGAGCAATTTTTATTCTGCATAATTCTCAAGTTTGAGATAATAAAAAGAATGGGGAACTGTGGTTCTTGCAGTTTTCTGAGAACACTTCTTTGCAGAAAAGTGTGATTAGACATCCATCATGTCAAAGTCTCAGAGGACCACTGTCAATTCTTAAAAATCCTTTACACAGTAGTTGATTTCACCTGTAATTAAATAGAAAGGATGATGATACTGCATTGAAAGTTTGAACATTACATCTATTTGCTATGAATAGAATGTGCTAATAGAGTTTGCAAAATTTCAGCTTTAATCTGATAACCCCTTCATTGTGGTTGCTACGGAGTTTTACATCCTGTTTATTGTCCCATTCCTTGCATGGAGCAGACTTGGCGAAATTGAGCGCTTGGACGGGCCCTAAACCTCAAACCCTCTTTTCTCAGTAAATACTTTTCCAGAGTGTGCACTTTCTTTCCATCATTTTGAAAAGATAGTTTTGGAATAGATACACATGATATATATATTTTTTTAATAGCGTAGAGTCTGCTTTATCAGAATCTGACCTTGACTAAAGATCAATGTGTGGTGAATTTTTGGTGGTATTGTGATGCACGGTCACATTTAAACATGGATGGGACTGCTGAATTTCTGTTTTTCTCATAACCCTGCACTGGGCACACAGACAAAGAGTAGCGATAAACAAACCACAGTGCAAGTATCCGATGGAGAAGCCCCCCACAGGGGCAGAAACAAATATTTACCGATGGCATGAGGTGAGACGAGGTGAACGAACCCTGCTGAGAAGATGATGAGGACGACGGGGAAGCCCGCCCAGGCCAGGTACTGCAGGATGGCTTTTCCCTCCAGCATGTAGAACATGTGCACTTGGGCTGGTAAAGACAATGGCAGCGGTATGAAGTGCAACTTTAATGACTGTAAAGCAAGATACAGTTTGGAGTTGACGGTCTTTTTTGAGGCTGCACAACTGCACGAACTGCAGCCTCTGGCATTCAATGCATACAGTGTACACACGAACTATCTTGTGCATCTTAATTTTGCAAATCCTGGCTCTCGCAACATTTGTGAGATCAAAATGAACATGAAGAACACTTCTGATTTTACAGTAGCTTTTGTTTTCTTCCATTTCAGGTCATTTTGTTTCATGATTTTTGTAGTTTAGTTTGTTATGATTTCTTTCATTGGTTCACTGTGCCCTGCTGGCTGTCTTGTCTTGTCTTGTCTTGTCTTGTCCCATCTTGTTTTGTCTTGTATTGTCTTGTCTATATTTTGTTTTAACTTGACTTGTCATGACTTATTCTTCTTGTCCCAATGTATCATGTCTTGTTTTATTCCCTGTTTCATTTTTCATCTCTTCGTAGGGAAAGGAAACCATTTGCCCACAAATACCACACATCTAGCATAAGTGCGGACATGTCGGGACCGGCGCTCATCCAGATAAGGGATTTGGCCAGATATACTGTAAAAGTGGTTTCTTTCGCGTACAGAAACTTTCGCAGTTTCCATCGGTGCCGACTTTTTCGCGCGCGTTTAAATTCGCGGTCGGTAATCAGGGCTTGACCTTAGCGGGAGCCCGGGGACCATTGGCTCCCCAGAATCGCTACGGGCTCCCTAGAAATGCATGAAAAAAGCCCGGCTGGCTCCTTAAGTTTTTTGCCGTATACAAGTGTACGTATAGCCTCACGTTTCAACACAGAATCTACACACTCACACTATCATTTAATTGACGAGCGCGAGCGGCCCCGGCGCGCGCAGCGAGCCCTGACGCCCGAATCCCGTTATTCCTGCAATTGCAATATACTAGTAGACTACACACTGTACATGTTTCATTCTCCAGCCGGCCCACGTTGCCCGCATGTGTGTGTGTCTGTGTCTGTGTACCCGACGTGTGTGTGTTCGTAGCTTCTACATAGCGTGCGCACACGCAATCGCTGCTTGCGTACTGTGTACACCGAACGGAACTTTGCGCGCCTGAATCCCCGTCGCCTACGGACCCTGGATGGATGTTTACATCGATCGCCGTGGTATCCCCATGTGTGGCCGGGTGGGGAGCGTGAGTATACTATAGTAGCTTTAGCTACACACAGTAGCCAGCTGCCACTATAAACAGTACCCTATTTCGTTTTCAGTCGGGGTAGAAGCGCTTCGTTGTGCAATATCTGCTTCTTTTTCTCTACTTCTTCCGCTTTTCCCTAGCCTCCCAAGTACGAAATGATTTTTAGAGTGTTGTGTGTGTTTTTTGTAACGTTTATTGCATCATTTTTCTTCAAGGAAGAGGTGAGTTTCTGTTCGTGTATTGATGTGCACTGCAGTACTGTATGTGCAGGTGGAAAGCGTTCGAACTTTCTTTCCCGAGTATCGTGGAAACTCGATGTATTTCTAGCCCTATTAAAGGAGATCTCATATAACAGAATACTTATCAAAGCAAACCATTTTCCGGTCAAAATGAATTAATTTCCTTTGTTTTGTATCGTTTATTGACGATCCCAAGGATCTCGTCGCAATACCGAGTTTCCGATGTGTATTAATTTTCGTGTAGCTTTTGGTGTTGCAAACTTTTGCTAGGGCCTAATCCTACTATACTAAACTTATCGTTCTATTTCTGTCGTTTCTCACACCTCATTTGGTACGATTTCTTCCATTTTATATCACTTTATCTGTTCCCTTTATACTTTGAAATATTCAAATGTAATTCTTTCAAGTGTCTCCAGGGCTCGACACTAACGGTGGCCCAGTGGCCCGGGGCCACCAAAAATGAAAGTCGGGCCACCAAATTTCAAAAAAAGGCAAATTTGGCGGCCCGCCTCGGGCCACCAAAATTTTTTGAAAAGTATGTCAATAAATTCGTAACTTTTTGCGCCGGAAATTAGCAGTTAAATTTGTTCAAAGGATGGATGAAAAGGACTGAATGAATGCCTGAGAGTGAGTGTTGCAAGTTTGTTGAAGTTTATTTATGAGTAGATATGTCCAACTTCTAATTCTTACTATGATAAATCTTAAATATTTGACTCATTAAAAAAAAGGACTTTTAATGTTTTTTATTGGTTTTTTTTTCGGGACACCAAATTTTTCTCTCGGGCCACCAAAAATTTGAAATTTAGGATTTTGGTGGCCCCATCGGGCCACCAAACAAAAAAGTTAGTGTCGAGCCATGGTCTCGCACTGTTATTTTCGTAACGGCAATTTCTCCGCTTTGCTCCAATACTTTTTCGAATCGAAGCGACTTGTCTTTTCTAAAGATTTGTGTTGTTGGGAGGTGTTGATACTTTGCATCTATTTATTTTCCTCGGTGTTTATCTCGAGGGACTATGCATGTTTCTTAATGTTGATAGGAAAAGGCTAAAATGATCTGAGTGATGTCTGATAGTGATGGTGATGATGAAAACTATGCTGGTGTAAGAAGACGGCTTACTGTGAATGCTGAGCGTACGTGCCACGTGCCGTTCGTTTTATTTCACTTTCCCTCTTATTCTTCTTTCCCCCTTATACTCTTCTTTCCCCTCCAAAGAATAAGAAAAAAGAAATTAAATACACCTCACAACAAAAAGATCCACGATCTACCATCCTTGGTAAAGTTAAATCTAAATGTTCAATATCAGCAAAGAATAAGGGGAAAGCACGAATGACAATAAATTAGAGCGAAGAGATTGTGAAATACTGAATACATGCAGTCTCTTCGGCTCGAAGAAACTTGACACCCACCCCTCTCCCCTTGTGGAAATTTCCACAAAGCAGGTGCCACACCCAGGTGCGTGCCAGACGAAAGAATGCGTGCACTGGAATAAACAGCGTGTAAATATCCTTTAAATATCGATCGAAGAACCAGCTCATTAGTTGAATCAAAGGAATCATTGCAAAGATATCATGATTCTATAGCCTTTTTTTTTTTGGCGTATAGTAGGAAACATCAAGCAGTCAAATATAGTGTACTTAATCGAATATCTTATGTTCCCTGAAAAATAAAAAAAGGATCGATTAATCAGACAATTAAAAACGCAATCACAGAAATACATGAAAGGTCCCTTACGTCCAGACAAATTCACTACAGTAGGTCCAATGAGATGCAGTCACCACCTGGTTAGACAGCAAAATCATGACAATTATTTTCAGTTCATGCTCATCATAACTGCTTATTACTTTTCAAAGTTTTGGCTATCAACATTCGTTCCAGTGTTTTTTGTTTGCTTGTTTTGTATGTTTTTTTCCTCGTGAAAACGTAATGACTTCTTCGTATCGAATGTAAACTGCATGTTTACCGTAAACAAGCCATTCAGCTCAGCTATGGCGCATTCGATCCATCGAACTTGCAGTAACCTCTTAGGCAGGAGCAGATGGCGCATTCCTTTAAACTTGAAAGTGAAACCATGTGTTTGCACATCGGCGCTTCCACGCACAGCGCGGCATTTTGCAATCATGGTTATAGCAGACTTTCCGATTCCAGTCAGGGGGGAAATGAATTGGAATACTTCGGAAAATACTGATGTTTAAAATCCAATATAATGAAAAAGCCTGAAAACAATGCATGATTATGTTTTATAGTAAACAATAATTGGAAACACCGAACAGAGTTTTGCATTCGCTCACACTTAAGCTCTCTTGAGAAGATGAAAGCATTCCCCTCCCCTGCTAGATAGTGGAAGCTTCCATAACCAGCCCAGCAAGTTTTTGGAGGTACAAAGTGTACATTCATGCACTTGTACACATTCATTGCGAGAAAGCAATCAATCAACGCTGAACATTGCGTAGTTTGGAATCTTTATCGTGCTGCGGTGCTGGTGACCAGCTCGATACTTCTGCAATCCTGCATGTGTCGTAATGTTATGTTTAGAGCCTGTAGGCCTCATAATAAGTCGACGAATTTAATTCAAAATAGCAAAAAGAGGGAGATTGAAAAAATTCGAATTCTGGTGGAATAATACGAATTTTGGAGTTGCTGAGTACTAATTTGTGTTTCCAAAGGTTGGCAGCTCTGCACACACACGCACGCACGCACGCACACACTGTGACTGTGCTACATGTAAAACCCGTTAGAGGCTTGTGTCTGTGGAGAAATGCATGTTATATCTAAATGAAATCTTCTCCACCAGGTTAATACATGTAATAGACCTCTACTGCTGATTGTGACTGAGGGAAACGTGGCTCCCTAAAACTCAATTTGGCTCCCTAAAAAGGTCCCTGAGGAGCCCGGCTGGCTTCCTAGAAAAAAAGTTAAGGTCAAGCCCTGGTAATGATGGCGTTGTAACAACCCACGAGTTCAAAACATTTTCGCGTGATGTTAAGTTCGCGTGATGTTAAGTTCGCGGTTCAACCTCAAAGCGCGAAAAGCACGAAAATAAAACCACCGCGAAAGAAACCACTTTACAGCAGGAGACTCAATGTTTTATACATAGCTTCCTATCCAATGGTAGCTATATGCACATGTATTAGTTTTGTGTGAACATGTCACATCCTTGTCAGCTGGTCTGCTTTCAGAATTTTCTTATAATTTGCTCAAAGAATGATCGCCTGTACCGTGCCCTGATTTACAGAAACAAATTTATGTCAATGTTCATACTGTGATTTGGGGATAGTGAATGTCTGAATGGATGTTATTTGCACGAAAGTTTGGTGTGAATGTACATTTATTATGCTGGGAATAATAAATGTAGTTCGTGTGAGTTTGTGCAGGAACTGGAATCCTCCTTTTCCCTGTTATTAATACAGTAGATAGAAAACAAAAAATCACAGCGAGATCTAGTCTGGATAACAGAGAGATGCGGATAAAGGGAGGCCGAATAGGAGAGGTTGGACTGGGATACAAAGTCCTTTATCCTCATAAAAATACTGCTCAAATTTCAAAATAATTTTCTCTCTGGAATCAGATCTCCCAGGAATGTGATTAAGAAAAGCATCTGTCCACAGGATACGATACAGATTCACTAGAAAGTCTACAAGTATGTGTACAAATTGTGCCTAGTGACAACAAGTTAGATACAGATAAGAATTCTTCATGCAACTGAACTGATGTCATACCTGTTTGAAATTTTTGGATGGTGTAGTCAAGAGCAAAAGACAACAATGCCATGATCACACCGAGGAGAGCCAAAAATATCCAGTCCTCCCCGATCTTGGAGAACAGCCAGTTGCGGAACCAGATCAGTGATGCTGTAAAAAATGTTGGACACAGAATATGTTATGCATGTCTGTTTCAATTACGGAATAAGCTAATACAATTTTAATCTAATGCTTTACATATAAGGCAATGAGTGAGGTTGTAAGAGTGTTTATTTCATTCTGCTTACAGTACAATACAACATGTACATGTAGCTTACAGCTTTTCTAGCATCACTATCAAATGAAATGCTTCACTGAATATCATCATCATCATATGTTGCATTTATGGAATCATCATATTATCATCATCTTCATCACAATCTGTAACTGCCATTATTGAAAGAATGTATCATATTTTCAATTGCTTACAATATCATATCATACATGATTTCAGAGTATATTTGTAGTAGTGACAATGTAGTAGTTGTACATGTACTAGCACCACACTGTGATTGTGCGAGGATCCAACTTTCTTTGTATGCACATGTGCAATTTTACTCTTGCTTTCTCCAACAACAACAAAAACTTAAATATTCAATTATCCATCCCAAAAGAAAGGTATACATTGTACAAGCTGAGACATGCTTGACTCTGTCTTCAAATAAAAGCATACAATTTTTGTGACATCAGCATGGGTACAGAATGATATCCATCATTGTAATACTCTACAATTACCGTAGCTGAATTTTATTCCCATACATATCTGTACCTTTACACCGGTGGCATCTGCTCTCCCCAGCATACCGTCTGAATTCATCCTCCAGTTGTCTCTGTGTGCGCTCCTCACGTAACCTTGCTGCCTTGGCCTTCGCGAATTGACCTAGGTCACGCGAATATTGGCCATGCATCTACAAGTGAACAAGATGCCAAACAGTGAGGTTGGGGGGGGGGGGAGAGAAAACTACAATGCGAGTGCCTTGAATTGCATTCTTAAAAAGCTGAAGGGGAAAAAATGATTCCTTTTATTACTGCCAATCACAAAGAGTCTCCCGACTATTTTGACTACAGTACAGGCAGTAAAAAGTTACAGCAAAAAAAATAATAAATAAATAGATAGAAATCTCAGGTCTACAGAAAATTATAACACAATAGAAACACAATTGCTGTACATGACTGTTTGATGACATATCAAAAGACAAACTTCAAGGAATGTATCAGTCAAGTAGACTGTATGTTACATTTTATGTTCATGTTTTTCCTTTTCCTTTTTTACAGTGACTCGCATTGCAAGTCACTTCCTTATACCACATAAAACAAAAGAAAAACAAAATATCTTGAGGGCAAAGCAAATGAACTATTGCACAATGATGACATCACACTTACATACAGTATGTACATGACTGAGTCATTATTTCCTTATGTCTTGTTAGTCAATGAACTTCTTGTTTTTATTTGTATTATTATTATCATTACCATGTCTTTGTTTTATTCCCCATTTACAATGGGATAGTATTTTCACAAGTATGTCACTTTCAGTGAATAAACTGTAAATAGCTGTAAATCGCCAAATTTGCTCAAGGAAAAAGAATTCAGTGTTCATTTTCCGCATTAGCTGAATCGTAGGTTATAAAATGTATAAAGTTTAGTGCTATTACTCTCTACAGCAAGGAAGAAACATAAAAAGGAGGCATTGTTGAATGTGGTACAAAAACATTGTACACTACATACATTGTGGGCTTTGACAATACAAATGCTGCTACATGTAAATTAATCTCAAAATCCTAAAATATCTTTAAATTCCACAAGAAACCTATACAGATCCATGCTGTACAATGTATGCAGCCTTTCAAATACACTTCGATAAAGCTGATCTTGACTAAATTTAAGACTGTAGGATGGCTTTTAACCCCTTGCATGATGTGTTGGTTTAGTTCTATCACATACCAAATATCACTATAGAGCAGCAAGATTTTCCCAGAAGTTCAGGCCAGAAACTGGTCATGCACTAAGTTTTCATGAGCATTTCACCTTTCTAATGTCTAATGTTCCCTTCCATTAATCTAAAGCTGTACACTTCTCACCAAATGATATTAGCAATGAAGTTACAGAGAGTAAATGACCCTGTGATCTTCCACCATGGTCATTCCATGCCAACAGTTGGCTGTGTACAGTACTTTCTATCCATCATTCTCACCAAATTATATCATCATTGGACATTCTTAGCTGCACTAGTTTGCAGTGTAAGCTTTGACCTTTGACATGAAATCTTTTCTGCCCATCTGTACACCTCAGATAGCATAAAAGGTACAATATACTGTACAGATACCTGGACATATCATCACCAAAATCCACAAAAGATATTTTTAGGGAGGTTTCTGGTTTGTTTGTTTGTTTGTTTTTTAATTAAGTTTAAGCGTTGGGGGGGGGGGGTAGCTACTGTAGTGACATATGACACTGTTCTTTTGTTCTAATTCATGTTCAGTGTCGTGGGGCAGCTAGCAACAAATGACGCCTTTGTTGTTGTTTTTAATGTTAAGTGTCATCAGGGGCAGCTGATGACAGATGGTGTCAAAACATCGCATCTCTGACACTATGAGGAAGAGATCTAAGAATTAAAAAAAAGAAAGAAACATTGATACAAAACACTGACCATTTTCCACCTGTGGTCAAACAAATCTGTGCATACATCAAAAAAAAAAAAATGGCAAACAATTTACAAAGATCTATGACAGACGTGGGAATGACTTGAAACAGTGTGCTCTGAGCCAGGCTGTGCTAGAGAAGAACACAAACTTGGCATCATTCCATCATTGTGTCTATGCTACACTCAAAATAACACTATGACTACATTTGCTACAGTTATGATTGCCACTGCAGGTGTACACTCACTCACTTGCCAAGCCATTTTCCCTCATGATTAGATCACACAGAATTAAGACAATGAGATGAAACGATACAGCTACACAGGTACAATGTGTACATGTAGTGTACATTGTGTAATAAACCCTGATGGATTTAACTTTGTATGTTAGTGGTACAATAGGCCTATGGTGGCAACATTAAAACAATGAATGAAAAAAAAAATATATTGTATATAAATTCTATATACGTGACCTTGCATCATAAAACCAACACAAAGTCGCATGCAATGACTTTACATGAGAACTGTGTAGGTGAAATGGGTCAACCTAATCAATCTTGAGTTCGTCATATTTTCTAAGAGAGTATTTTTCTTGAACTACATTTTTGCATATTTTGGGCTCATATAGCAAATTAAGGGGAAAATTTTGTTTTTAGCAGTTTTTCTACAACATTTTGTTGTTGTTGTTGTAAAATAGTGTGATTAGAGAGGTCCCTTTTCATTTCTTCAAAACCCCTTACATACTCTTCACTTTTAACTTTGAAAACTTGTGAAAGGATGATGCTACTGCTTTGAAAGTTAGTGTTGGTAATGGATAAAGTGTGATAATAGAAAATTTTTAATTTCAGGTTAGTCCAATAATCCCTTCATTGTTGTTATTTTAATAGGCATTTTACGTTGTTTTTTTCCTTTGGTCCCATTCATTGCACAGCTACATCGTAGCACAGCTTGCTAAGATTAACTTGAATAGACCCTGTAATTCGGGGCCTCTTTTCTCAGTACACACACATTTCCAGAGTGCGTGCTTTCTTTCCAATATCCAGATAGGTTTGGACAGTCCATTTGCATTGAGTTACACATCATTTTAAACTTAAAGCTTAAAGTCTGCTTTTTCAGAATCTGCCCTTATGTAAAAATCCATGCCTGGTGACCCTTTGTTGGTTTTGTGATGCAGAGTTACATATTTTTTATGTCCTATTTGCTGTAAAAAACATTAAATCATTACTTTTTCTTTCTCTCGATTCCAAAATTTAACATGCAAAACAACCCAATTGTAAAGTAATGAATCATTCCCAAACATTTGTGTCCATCTGAATATACACAGTGTCATCACTGTATCACAAAATGCTAATATTATATTATACATATACAACTGTAGTTTCTCAATTACTGCACATGTAGACACAAACACATGCTTGTATGTATGTGAGTGTCACTATAGAGTCTCTGCTCAAAGAGAACAGTTATTGCAAATCACCATTCGGACCAATCATTACAATGAAGTTTTATTCTCCCATCTATTATATAATAATAATGACAATAATAATAATAACAATAATAATAATGACAATAATAATAACAACAACAATAATAATAATAATAATAACAATAATAGTAATAATAAATACATTGTACGTAATGTAGTGGGATTGGGTTTTGGGGACAGTCAGCCTTGACTTCCCCCTCCTCTCTACTGTACTTTACGACCTACAACCAGACCCAGACTGTGACTTTAACCTGACTGTGGGGTCACATGACTGACACATTTGACCCTGTCAGGTGACTATTGACCCCCATGACCTTGACTGGACACTTGATGACTGGACTTGTGTTACTGACAGATGTGGATGGAAACACCCCCCCCCCCCTAAAAATCGGTCAGCATCAGGCGCATCGGGCCATTATGAATATCGGGGAGTACTTATTTCACTAAGTGGAGCAAATCCCACTTTAGTTAATGAACACTGCATGGAATTGCACTGCATTAGGCCTACACGTACATGCACAGTATCCAGTAAGCAGAATCACGATCTTAACCCGTTGAGGACGGTTTGATTTTGCTACAACACGCATTTCCCATAGACACTTGCCCGAGTATACTCGGGACTCGTCCTCAACGGGTTAAAAACACGTTTGAGGCATTTTTGGGGGTTAGATAAATGTAACTGTGTTTTCAAACGCGTTTAGAAACTCCGTTTAGAAACTCCGTTTTGAAACGCCTTTCAAAGGGCATTTTAAAACGCATTTGAGATCACGATCGCCTCTCTGGGAGTAGATAAACGCATTGATGTTTTGAAACACGTTCATATCTCAAGGTCAACTCCGAGCTGTTTCCGGTTGTGTTTTCTACCCATTATTTGTGTGTGAATGATGAGGCATGTTTGGTGGTATACAGTTGACCTTCACTTCCTGGGTCGAACGGCGCAAAGTAGAAAATTAGCTACGCAGTGACAACACGCGAATCTACACTGTTGTTAGTGTTATAGTCTGTATGATGGATGGATCTAGGCTAACATTAGATCTAACGTTAGGATAAACACTGCTATCATGCACCCCGAGAATTGCATTTCAAACCACATTCGCAAACACCCCCCCCCCCCCCCCCCCCCCCCCAATACCACACCACTTGCCAAATGCGTGTGGCTGTGGTACTCGTGCATGTGGGATTTTGAGTGCGTGCATTTGTGCGTATTATTACAGCTAGCAAGCAAGGCTGTAACTGTTGTTGGGTGGTACGAGAAAAAAAAAAACAGTGGCGGGGGGCATAAGGAAGTCGGCTTTCCAAAGTTACCAAAATACTTACACAGTAACTTTGTTATGCATCTATTCTTCGCATTTAAAGGACGAAAACCAGAGTTGCGGCTGACGCCACCACTGCACTGGCGTTTGCTAAAATGTTATGTAGGCTAGACTTAATGTAGTCCCTTTCATTCAAAATTTTGTTGGTGCGGTAACACTCCTACTCCGGAATCGACGAACAACCATATTTCATCCGTAAAATAACCAAGGAATTCTAAAACTTGATGTCATATTGTTCATTTACGACGAGTTGCAAATATAAGAGTCTGAAAAATCGGTGTAAACAACTGTGAAATGGAACGTCAATCTTGTGAAATCTTACCAAAGTTTGCTCATATTCCATCTGCCGTCTGTCCGGTTGGAGCGCCATCTTGAACTTTTGATGTTCTTGTTTTTCTTTTGCCTGTTCGGCTTGCATAGCCTGGCGTGCTAATCGACTCGCTGCCATAATACAGCTGTTTGGACGCGTCCACTTGTGTACAAGGTATCTGTCAAAGAAGCGAGTGTCAAAACAACTTGGGGAGCATATGAAATTATCCATTGCACTATTATGATGTGTGCTTATTTGTTACAGCTCAACACAATCGAATCATTTAATTGGAAAGAATTATCAGTCATTACCTTAATACTCACCAACTGATCCATTACTGCAAATTAACAAGTCTGAACCCCTGCCACGAATGGAATTTCTCTATTCAGCATGAAAAAACGTGAAATTTCGCCAGTGGGAGGAACCCCAGCGACCGAGAAAGTTTTCTCCGTGAATGTTTCTTCCATTTTTCATTTAAACTGAAGTAAAATCTGTACTGCAACTCTTATCACAGCTATTCTACCATCTCATAAATATGCAGAAATCATAATCTGTCTCAGCTAATATAAATTTATGGCCTAATGTAATGTGATGTAGGCCTAATAATTATAATGTCCTTCATCTTTATGAAACTGATGAACTGTTTCAATCGTGTTTGTTACCAGTGTTTGTTTATTTTTCGTGTTTACAACGCATAATATTGTTCAGCAATTGGGTGTAAAAATGCTCTTGGCAGAAGATATCGAGGTACGAAGCACCAAAAAAAAAAGTTCAGGGCCATATTGACATCCAATATTAAAGGGACTGTACAGTACTGGTTGAGGTGGGGATTCATGTTTTGAACATTATTCTTAAGTGAGATAATGAGAAACCTCTTATGAAATATGAAAGAGCATGTGATTTTAAGAAGGATTCAACATTTATTTGATGAAAATTGGTTTTCAAATGGCTGAGATATCCAAAAAAAAAAGTGATAATAATAAAATGCGACATGCCACAACTTTTAGGATCTCTTTGTTTCACCTTGTTTTTGGATTTCTCAGCCATTTCAAAACCGATTTTCATCAAATAAACTTTTGATACCCCTTAGAATCGCATGCTCTTTGATATCTCATAGAGTGGTTTCTGAATATCTCGCAAAACGTAAAAAGCTAAATCCTCACCTCGACCAGAACTGTACACACCCTTTAAAGACAATTGACGTAATAGGTAATCAATGAGGTTATTATCAACATAAAGCTGATACCGTATAATCTTCAAGTGTCGTTCTTGATAAATCAACAGATCAGACTAATGCCCGGACATTAGTGCCCATTAATTTTGATTTTTATTTCATGAATCCTTGCGCGATTTCTATTCGTGCATCATCATATTATCATTATTGCGCCCTATGTATCGTTCATCTTTCATGAGTATAGCGATGGCGAAAAATATAATTAGCATCATAAAGACACATCTTCCCTAAAGAGTGGCTGGTCATTAAAGCAAAGCTGATGTATTTCAAAAGCTACAATAAATGAAGCTGAAACGGCCCACAAAGCACTGATGATTTCGTTTGACATATCAAAACCTTTTTTTTTTCTTAACACCTCCTATACCCCCACACCTACACACGCAATTTTCCGTCGTTTTGTATCTCAAGAAGGAATTTGCCTAATATGTGTTAAAGTTTTGTGCGCATGTACAACTTGACCAGACAAATTATGTATCTAAAGATTACGTCAAGTCCACAGTCACGCATACAGTCTCCGAGTCCTTTTCCATTTTGAGTCAAAATTAACGTACGAAAGTGTGCAATGCTGTTCAATTTGATAACAACGTGTTCCTTTTCCTAAATGTTTTGCTTTCTTCAAATGATTTCCGGTTTCAAAGACTAACCATCAGCGACCGATATTGGATCCTGCGTATATCCTACATGTATTATCTCGTCACAGTGACGATTGCAAACTCGTTTTATTATTTGCATAGAGCCGTGAGAGTACGGCTCTAAGAATTCGGAGAAGCCACGGATCACATCAAATGAAATGTGTCTAAGCATTTTCTAAAGTCCGGATTTGCCCTTTAGTTGCAGTTATACCACAAACTACACAACCTACAAAGATGCGTATTTGAAGCGATGATAATCCACTCTTACATGCTAATGAGTCTTATACTATGTCAAAGTTCATGCAGTGTCGGCACTACTTTTGTTTTTATAACTTGAAACACAAAATAGACCAAATCAGAGTACCTAATCCGAGCAAAAGAAGGTACAATGAGCAACGTTCTTCGCTGTCAGTATAGCCAATGTTTGTTGTTGTTGTTGTTGCTGCTGCTGTCGTTTAAAATAACCGTTGTTGTTTAAAGGCGCTTCATTCAATGTTAAGTGCTTCCATCAAAAGGCAAATAACAACTATACACAGCTTGCATTCATTGCTGTTTCCACGGTAACAAAGAATGGGCAACAAACAACGAGGAGTATCAGACTTTACAAAAATGAATGTTTATGGTGCAATTGACAATGATATCTATAGTCGTCTCGAATTTGCATGATGTTGATTTCACGAAATCGGATTTTTTTTTTTTTTTTTTTAAAGTAGCGGCAAATTATACTGGAATAATTTCCATAATACTCGTATTCGTCTGACTGCCATCGATATGAATGTGGACATTATGGAAGCAGAATATCTATGTGGTTATGATTGATGGATTGATTAATATTATTGATTCTTCGAAAAATGAATACGAACAAGAATAGGAAGTGGTAAAGAAGCAGTGTATAGGTCCTATACAATGTGTATTTGTATTGATTAGTTGAGTATAGTACAGCTTAACTAAAGTATCAGTAGTGATAACAGTTGTAGTAGCACTTATAGTATACTCAGCAGCAGTAGTAGTAGTAGTATAACAGTAGTATGTAGTAGTAGGAGTAGTAGTAGTAGTATATAGTACATGTAGTAGTAGTACTACTAGTAGTAGTAGTAGTATAGTAGTAGTAGTAGATAGTAGTAGTAGTAGTAGTAGTAGTAGTAGTAGTAGTAGTAGTAGTAGTAGTATACAGTAGTAGTTGCAGTAGTACTGTAGGTACGTAGTTGATAGTAGAAGGAGAAGTAGTAGTAGTATATATAGGTAACAGTATTCGATACAGTAGTGGTTTAGTGTTAGCATCAGAAATAGCAGTATACTCCTTGGAGGTCATGCACAGAAATGTATAGTAATGTAGAGTAAACTAAGATAAGAAAAATAAATTTCAGTCATCTTCCTTGACTTCTCTTTGGATCGTGACGGAAGAATTACGGAAAGTAATTATAGGTTGAAGAGTGTAGCCCATGCATGCTTCAAACCAGGATTCTCTTTGATTAGGCCATGCTAGTGACCCAGGGGACAGCCATGAGTGTTGGCCATCTTAGAATATCAAACAGAGAAAGTCGGAGAAAGAAGATGAAGAAGAAAGAAAGATAAATATGGAGAGAGAAAGGAAGAGAAGCTGGAGGTGAAAGAGAGGGTCGGAGAAGAAGAGGACAAAAAGTTGACGATGTATATAAAGGAAATCTATAAAGGGGATTACAAAGCCTTTTTGCACACTCGAGAATGATATTTAGGAATCTGTTTTGTAATATCAGGGAGGCAAGACTCCCACCTCCCTATTAGTAATCAAAAGTATACACTTTATCACATCGTGGATCGGGTCAGTTTGCTAGCAGGAGATCCCACAAAATTAGCTCTGTAAATATTAGCCCCAAAGTGACCTTTTCTTTATAGTTTGATTTTCTTTCTTTTTTCTCTTTTTTTCTGTGCACATTTTCACTTCCTCCCCATATCATGCCCGAACTTTGAGACGCTTTTATGACACTCCTTTCTTGTTTGTCCTCTCTTAAAATATGACCTGAAATCACTTTTGCATGGCTGGATAATTGTATTGCTTGGATGCTGCCGTATGTGTTGTTATCCTTTTACTCAGTTTGAGTACATCACGTCTTTTTGGTGTGATTCACATCCACTGTTTACCCATCGCATGAAATGATGATTAATCTGCATATCAGGGACGTATTATAGCCATAACTTAGCACAGAGTGTAAAAACATCGATTATCTGGCCGTTTTACGTATACACTGAAGTGTTACAAAGAAACGGCGCATGCCGTATCCCCACCTTAATATAATGTTTATAGCTTGATGTTATAACATAAAGAGAAGTTTTGAAACTTTTCGTCTTTGCTAACATCATGGTTTGGATTGCCAGAAACTAAAATCAAAGGTAGTGTAATCAACAGTAACTATAAGGAGAAGAAAACGCGGGAAACGAGCCCTCTTGCAATACTTCGACTTTGAGTGATAAATGTCATTTTCAAATACATTGTATTTTGGTCCGATTCAAAAGTATTGTCGCGAATATACTAGGTTCAGAGCTAATCAAATGGTCCGGGCAAGATCAACTCGTGCTATCGAAATGCAATCGACAGCATTCTGACAAAATATAATACACTTTCCCAGTCAGAAAAGCGAAGTAATTTAAGCGCGGAATAAGAGAGTGCACCAGTACGATAAGGAGACCAGTGTGCTGTGGTGACACTGGATCTCACTAAAAGACAACGTTCACTGTACAAACGAGTAAAACCAATAAAAAGCGAACTGCACTCACGGATATAGGCAGGGCAACACCAGTATGGGTCACAAAATAGATTCAACTCACCTTCAAAGCGTTTTTAGAAACAGCCCGGCTCTCCAGCTGATCAGCTTCCGGAACACCAGATGTTTGGCTTGCCCTCCCTACCGGGCCACTGGAAGCGGAGTGACAGATTCACTGTCGCACGGCGCGGCTCTAGGTATTATACCAATGAGTTTATGGCAGCTTTATACCACCGGTGTCCCAAGTAAACCAAACAAAGTGGTTGTTGCAAATAGACCTCGGTCATTGCTCATTTCTAAACACAAACTCAGCAGGAACCGCTGCTTTTCTCCTTTTTATTCTTGCCACCTCATCGCCATTACGTCTATTCTCTGCAGAAGACTTCGAAAATACAAACGGCATATCCTGTAATAATTCCTGCGAACTTCGCATGAAACGCGTTGTATTTCAGACAGAGCATGTGATAATACAGGCCAATACCAAAGTCATTTCACATGACGTGATGCGTTTTGACTTCGCTCGAAGTGTCGAATGGTATATCCCTTGTAACAATAGCGGTTATCTTTCAGCGGTTATTCAGACATTAAACAGTTTTATGGCCTCCTAAAATCCCGCTTTCTACTCTAAGTTCATCTCCGAGATTGGAGATGAACTATTTGTAAGATATGCATTTAATTTCTATACAGTATTATAGTTTGGGAGATAAGGAACGCATGTCTTCTCCATCTTCACAAAATGTTTCCAATATTTTGCTCTGTATATACGCATTCCTCCATCACCAACCACCCAACCACCTCCTCCCCAATCCTCTCTCTCTCCCTGCTTAAGACAGAGAAGGGGTGTGTCATGTCAAATAATAATATTATATACCCATATCAATAGCTATACATCCGTTACTCAGCTGCACGTACTCTTATTGATTACGGGGTCCCCAGTTCGAGCCCCTTGGCTAGCTTTTGTTTCCAGGGCGAGATTTTTTTTTTTTTTTTTTTTTTTTTTTTTGGGGGGGGGGGGTCCGTGGTAAGGAGAATACACACATAGCAAACACGTTTTAATTCATAACGTTAAGAATATTCTTTGTAATGTAACGAGTGAGGTATCACTGGAAATGTTTCATTTTGCTCTATATGATCTGATGATCGACTTTCTTAAATTTCTTTCTCTTTTCTTTATAATGGGGCTTGACCCGTTTTAAGGTCAAACTCTTTATGTATTATTTGCTAATGATATAGTTGAACGGATCCGTAATCCTCTTCTGAAATTCACGCCTAAACGTTTTTACAATACATAATGCACTGATGTCTGACTGCACAGCCGGGCGTCAGAGCGACTCATTTACGGATGTACAGCTGAGCCTAACCGGAGATAACCAGTTGGACACCACCGTGGCGTGTTAAAAGGATGGGGATAGCTTTGGTTGATGTGGGCTCCATAAGTTCCCAGCTTTTTTTTTATGAGATGATGAGAAACCTGTCATGAAATATGGAAAAAAAACATACAATTTGAAAGGAATTCAAAGTTCATTTGATGAAAACTTAGTTTTGAAATGGCTGAGATATCTAGAAACATGTTCCTAATAAAAGGTGGGAACCACCTTTTATTAGGACGACTTTGTTTTACTTTGTTGTTGGATATCTCAGCCATTTCAAAACCAATTTTTATCAAATAAACTTTAATTGAATACCTATAAATTGTATGCTCTTTGATATTCATTAGTGGTTTCTTGATTATCTCACAAAAAGTTAAAATCTGAATCCCCTATCTCACCCAAATCTATACCATCCCTTTAAAGGGATGGTACAGTATTGGTGGAGATGAGAATTGGGCTTTTAACTTTTTGCGAGATACCAAGAAAACACCTATATGATATAGTACAGAGTATACCATTTTAGAGGAATTCAAAGTTTATATTTTGATCAATGGAATGGAATTGGAATGACTGACACATCTAAAAACAAAGTAAAACAAAGCGATCGTAATAAAGTGTGGGTCCCACACTTTATTAGAATCGCTCTTTTTAGATATCTCAGCCATTTCAAAACCAATTTTCATCAAATAAACATTGAATTCCTCATAGAATTACATGCTCTTTCATATTTCATAAGAGGTTTCTCATTATCTCACCAAAAAATGTTAGAAACCTGAAATTAGGTCTCAACCAAAACTGTACGATCCCTTTAAAGCGGTTGTGTTTACAAGGGCATGTTTCCAGCGTTTGGGCTGCCATTTAGCCGCTGGTTTCCGATTGAGTTTCCCGAAACGAGGATGGCTAAAGTTGAGAGGAGAAAATAAACGTCACTTGGACGGATGGTCTGACAAAGATAGATCCTGATTACGAGAAATATCATTGACAGGTATACGGCCATGGAAAATGAATGCACAGACGGAGAGACAGACAAACAGGACATACATTACTGGATACGCCGAATATTTCGCGAGCTTTTTATTTTCGCGAATTTCGCGAGTCAGGTGCTATTCGCGAAATTAAAGACACGCGAAAATAATGACCCTGATCCCGATATGAATGTGACGCACACGTATGCATTTTTCCGTTCAGTACTCCACGATCGCGAATTTATCCTCTCGCGAAATCGTCGGGAAGTCCCAATTCGCGAAAATTTAGACTCGCGAAATACATGGCGTCTATGACACTATAGGTAGATAGATACACACTACAGATTGAAAGAAAGCAAACTTCTTGATAATGATGAATATTTACGAAAGTCTGTTAATATATCATGAAGTATCGTTGACTAGTATGCCGACATCGGATAGAGTTCCATAGAGAGGGGACATTGTTATGTAATCATCCAAGGATTTAGAAATGCATACGTCTGCTCACAAACGTAATCATCCATAACGTAAAATTATGCTTGGTAAACTGCACTATTAAGAGTAAAGTGGAAAGGGAACTGAGTTGGGATGATTGATTATCATACGACACCTGGTCATATTTCACCTTTTCACGCACCGCAACGAAAATAGATTCTAGTGTTATAGACTTTAGTGTGTCTATTATGTCAATTACTTTAAATTTTGCTCAACACTGACGTTTTGTTTTCAAGTCTGTTCTCGTTGAGGGCGCTCTCATCTGCACTGCATCAACCTGAGTACTGGACAGGTGAAGAAAGACATCGGAAAGATAAAACCGTGGTAAAGTTACTACCGTGAGAAGATGTTTTAAAATATTAGGGTTTGCGCTGGCCAGAATCTCGTGCCCCAGGATTTCCTAGTATACTTTCTTAATTCACTGCAGTGCTCTCTCCCTCCCATCTCCCTCCCTCCCCCTCTCTCTATGTTTGTATAATAGATAGATAGATAATAATAGATAAAATAGATAGATAGATAGATAGATAGATAAATAGATAGATAGATAGATAGATATAGATAGATAGATAGATAGATAGATAGATAGATAGATAGATAGATAGAATATGGATAGATAGATAGATAGATAGATAGATAGATAGACAGATAGATAGATAGATAGATAGATATAATAGATAGATAGATAGATAGATAGATATAATAGATAGATAGATAGATAGATAGATAATGATAGATAGATAAGATAGATAGTATACAGATATCTATTATGTAGAATGATTACTAAGTATGTATAAAAAAATGATAATATATCACTTAATTGTATCCTGTATACTATTCTTGTTAGAATGAATATAATATATTATAAAATTGCACATTTACATTTTATGGTATAGCACAGACCTATACAAATGCATAATTTTCTCTACAAAAGAGGTGATTCCGTGTCCGAGTTGCCTTCCTGAAAGGGGTAAATAATATGACGTCGTCTTTAGTGAGTTAGGAAACTCTACTTCAGCAGAACTATACGCCTGCAAAGAAGATAACAGTTTAATGTTCACAAAATGCAGTTTGGACAAGTAGCATTAAAAATTGAAGAGTTTGTTTGCAAAAACCGATAAATCCATATTTGTCAAATGGAGATATTTGCGATTAAAGTTCAAGAAAAATAATGAGAATAATAAGAAAAATTTTGCTTCTTTTGACCATAACTTCAAAAATGTACCTCTATATGTAGTGACCAATATATCATTTAAAAGGTATAATTTTGTAATTTATGACAGAGACCGTACTTCAAAATCTTCAAAAATGGACTTATCGGTTTATGCAAACAAACTCTTCAATTCTATGATTGACTGTCAGGCTCAAACTTTGTCTTCCAATACAATATTTCAATGCGTATAGTGAGATTGTTTCCGCAACAAAAATGCAATGTATCTTTACATGCAGTGTATTGCTGGCTATGCTATACGTGTTCACTTCAACAAAATGATTGAACTAGTAAAGATAAGCAATAACAACAATGCTATCATCATTACTATCATCATTATAAACAACAGCAAGAAATTTTAGACGTGTTTTAACCAATGTTAATAGAGAGAGCGGGAGAAGTGGAGGAGAGAAGAAAAGACAAAGAGAAGAGATTTCACGATCAGGGTCCCGTTTTATCAAGAGATAAAATCGATTTTAAATTTCCTCATCACACAGGCTGCCATAGACTTACAGTTGAAATCAACTATATAATCAATTTTAACTCTTCATAAAACAGGGCCCAGGTGATTTACAGGTTCCATTACTGCCTCCGAGGCGCTAAAGCCAAACCTAAATACATTGTACCCACAAAAATAATACCCTAGGTCCTTGGTGGAGAAAATAAGACCGAATCAATATTGTCGCAGGAGCAAATTACTGTCGTGTATCCGATTTACCGAGCTTGCTAAAAGTGCCACTTTGACTCATTTTCAGGAACTCACGTTGAATATATCGGTTCTACTGTAAACATTCAGCAATGCATGGAAGTTAGTGAACTATTTCGTAAGGGTATTAGAAAGGAAGACTGTGTAGTTAGAAAAAAAGTATCAATCTTTAAATAAAGCAATAAGGCATTGCATTAATTAATTGGTGACTCTTTTTTGTCTTGACAATACTTGACCGTAACTCATGCGAAAAAAGATGTGAAGTATTCAAACTCATATTATTTTTGACAATTGTATTTTCTTTTATGAAAACTCGATCTGCGTAAATGTAATTCCCATATGTATAATAGCTGCTATTACTTTTTGAATCACATTCAATATCCTTCAGACGTTCTAGAAGCGATTAGAATCATAAAAGAATAATAATTAACATCTTTATAGAGGAAAAACCAAAACAATGATACTACTGGATTTTACGATATTCTTAAAAAAAAGATAACTGCAGAATTTGTCCCTGTTGCATAAAAAGATGAAATCAAACATAAGTCAGAAAATCAAACATATGTCAGTTATTAGCCAATCAGAATCGAGTACTTAAAGAACCGTGTTTGATTTTCTGACTTATGTTCGATCTAAAATTTTATTCGACAGTGACGACTGTACAGCCGCAGCGGTTCGTACAATCAATAATAGCGCCATCTTTTGTTGAGGTATTGTTTATCGTAAGGGTGTTGGATGCAGAGAGCAGCTAGCTCTCTCCCTTTTCCCGTCTACGATGAGCTGTACCGTTGTAGTTACGAACCCTAGCGTCTCGCCGTGGCACCCCGAATGCACGCTTCATATTTGGCACGTGAGGTCCAAGCAGGTTATGCCATTCATTCGGTGACACAAATACGTACGTACGTTGGTGATTTGTTGGACCGGAATCCACTGGCACAATGGCAGATGTTTTTCGGACAAATGGAGGTGAAACGGCAAAAAATGATTCCCTGACGTGTGGTATGTATTCTTGCTTTTGTGATGCTTTAAATCTATTTGGGGTTTTGCTCTACTTGATGTATGTTTGTCGCAATTTGACGGTAAATTTGAACGTCGATTTAGAAAGACACAGCTGACTGAAGCCATCTCTTCACAACGGTCACGGAGGGGAGATTCCCCCGTGTGATCGGCGCAGTGACTCATAACCGGTCCGCTGGATCAAAGGATCATATCATTATTTCATTTTCTGTCAATTCTTCTACTATGGACAAATGTTCGATGAATGGAAGATGTACTGGAGATGATGACTCAGTTCTCCTAATGTACATAAAGCTGACTGATTATTGTCAACAGTTGATGATTATTCAAGGAATTTGCAGAAGGCCTATTCTTGAAGTTGTAAGAATGAATGAGAAATATTTCAGTGTGTATGTACAGTGACAATGGAATCTATGACTATGGATTCACTGACATTTAATTGTCAAAGAGCATATTGATTTGAACAATGTGTTATGTTGTTTTATGTTTTGTTTTGCTCATAGCAGAGCAGGTTTGGGTGCACTTTAATAATCTTAAGGCTATAACATTTGAAATTAGATCCCCCCTTTTACTTTCAGATAAATACCTACCGCATCCCATTTTCCATTGGACCACATCTGAAGAGTCTATGACTATGGTATAGAATGTAAGAATGTAGAACATGCTGGATTTATGTGATGCACAGATCAATAATATGTTTTTGCATGAGAGGTTGAAATTTTCCCATCTTCATTTTGATGGAGAGATCAGTCTGTATCTATCCTCAGGTACAAATGTATACAGTGTAATCAATTTCCCACGGAGACTACACACGTATGTCTGGCTTCACGGATCCTCCAGACAGACGGGGTTTTCTCTCTCTGTTATATTCTTTGATACTAGTGCTGTAATACATATCTGTGGAAATAAGAAGTGCAAAATAACTAACGTTACATGGTATGGCATTTTTATGGCCTAATTACTAAATCAAACCTGCTTTGCTATGACTCAGATTTTCTGTCATTTCAAAGTATAACTGTGTCATTTCATAATTCCATGCCTCACCACACCACTCCAGCATGTGCATCAGTCATAGAAAAATAATGATTAATCATTGAAATAGAGAACTACTATTGAAAGTCCCCCATCATGCATGGCACGGCTATACCCTACTCACAGGAGACTGCGGATATCTCCCCGCGAGGAAATGAGGTTACTAGTCCCTGGGTTGACCTTAATTCTGAATTACAGTGCAGTTAACAGCATGCCTCTTTGAGTGTGTTTGGCAATTTGTGCACAAAGAGTATGTTTGCATTGTGTTTATGTGCTGTGAGTGAGAGACAGATATTTACAAATTATATTGAGAGATTATAGATTATTGTATACCTAGTGATAAATAGTAGTACATGGAGATACACACAGAATGAGAATGAGAGTTGAGGGGGGGGGGGGGGGACTCCACAGACTTTGTTATTCATCAATTGAACCCCTGGTCTTTCAGTGACTACAGAAACTAAATTTCACAAATATTTATGAGTACATATTTGTGATACTTACAGTACTTCTGCAATCCTGTTGACCCTGCAACTGTAGTGGATATATTTGTGTGTGCGGGTGGGTGGGGTTAAATAAATAAGGGGGGGGGGGGGGAAGGGGGCAAGTGTCAACTTATGTACACTCTATGACAGGGTTGAGCAGAGCAGCATTCAGCTAGGAGTAGGAGCAAGTGGGTTGACGTTTGAGGTATGACCCGACACCTGTGGGTCTCCCAGCAGCCCCCCTGCCTGCCACAGAAGTGCCAGGGTGCCAACTTCCAGCGGCGGGGGGTCTCCGGCTGACGAGGAAATTGTTAATTTGAGTGAAATTGGCGCACTCGGCCTGTTCTCCTTCCCCCTCTGCGCATGAGGTTGGATGGGACGTGATGGGAAGAAAGTCCCGGGTTGTCGCTAAGGAAGGAACGTACTCCTCACAGAGCTTTCAGTAGATACTGATCAATTGCCAACCTGTGTGGTTGAAGGAGAGAAATTACGTGTAGACTGCAGATGATGTACAAGTAGAATGTACACTTTTTGTACATATTATATCCAAATGTAGAATTGCACAATGAGCTGCTGTGCAGCTGTAGGTTCAGTTACTCCTGCACAAATGACTGCCAAGTTGTCCGAGTCAAAGGACTATGGAAAGTAAAACAAGTCTCCCCTCATCTTACTCTGAAAAGTTGAGAGGCAACTTCTTGACTTCTTCCCCCCTTTGTGATTCTACAGAATGCCACCTCAAAAATGCTAGTTTTCTTGAAATGCTCTTGGAAAAATCATTAGGCCCTACTTTGTGTTTGTTTGATATGTGTGAATTGCTTTCATGTAGAAGAATGTCTTTGTTTAGAACTGCAGCTGCTGGTATTAAACCCAGGACTGCACATCATATTGAGGTCAACTCTTGAACTTGAACTTCAGTTTTACCACGTTTCCTCACAACGCAGACACAGCTGCCTTTATCAATTCTAGCAGTGCCCAGCCCTGATACTCAAGAGTGATATATTACATCATTTTGGCATTGTTTGATGTGCAGAAGGCTGATATAGAGCTAGAAAACATACTGCTTTTATAACATGCAGTGTGAATCAATGCTGAATAGGATCCCACCATCTTTTTTTTTTTTTTTTTTTTTTTTTTTTTAAGGTCATACTGTGGTGAAGTTTGATCAGACCTCATATCATACATACAGTGTTTAGGAATATCATGGGCAGTATTCTGATCTGCTTTTTTTTAATGTGTGTGTGTGTGTGTGTGTGTTTCTGTTGTGATTTATTACCTTAAGTGCAACTTTCTGTGAATGAGCTTAAAGTCATGTGTACAATGTAGATCCATAGTCATGCAAAGTTGTTGGGTTTAAACTCAGAGTTTTGAAAATATACAAGGAGTAATATACAAAGTTGTAGGCACCTATCTGATTCAAAGTCTACCATGCAAAAATTTGATGTCACTTTGCATTGTATACAGTGCATGGCCATGTTCTCCATATTTTCCATTTCATGTATTGTATTTATGAACATTGTGATATTGAAGAAGAACTCTTTTTAATGATTAAACGAGCTCATGATAGCTCATGGCCTGCATTTTATCTCGGCAGCATCTTCTGTCAATGAGAAACAAGAGTAGCATCGGCGTGTAAATAATAACATCCATGCAGAAAGGTGACATTTATCACCATCGCTTACCTGGTCAACTGATATCTGGTTTCATTATGGAGCAATTAACCCTGGTTCAACTGTTATTGTGAGTTTAATTGCAGTTGCAGTGTTTCCGACACCCTGCCGGCACTAATGCTTGTCGCACATGCTGGTTTTAATCTGACGAAGTCCCCCCCCCCCCCCCCCCCCCCTCCCCTCCCCCCCACTTGGCTATTGCGTTTCCACAAGGTGGCAAGCAAGCTCTGGCAACTGACATTGCAGAGGAGTCAAATGCTTTTACAGACCCATCTTGCCTTGTAACTAAAGCTCGAGCCACAAGATTGATTTTCAAGGGAATGCCTTTAAACGTTGACACTTCATCACTGTGACAAGGGAATAAAGTTTAGGACAAATTGCCATACTACAGTAAGCACTTTGAACTGTACAAGATACATGTACATCACCATCAACCACAACAACAACAAGTACTACAGTCATGACTCAGCAAGGTTGAATGTGCGTACAAAACTATAAGGTTATTCACCACCTTTTGGTATATAAAAAGTTGAAATAATCTTTTAGCTTGGACTAGCAGTTTACATAGTTTACATACACCTTGATAGAAGTTTGTCATTGTAAGGATCAAGAACTAATCTTTACATGTACAATACAAAGTAGACCACATGGAGGTCACTTGATCTAGTACAGTGTAACTGCATATTTTATTTTTTTTCCTGTAAGGTATTCGATTTGTTGTTTCTGATCCTGAAAAGCTATTCAGTACAGATCAAATGCCACCAGATTTATGTGTTTTTATACTCCCTCGCCCTTTCTGTCTGGGCTGGAAGTTTTAATATTTGCCTGAAGCACTTGCTTTAGGCAGATGTTTTGCTAGCCTGGCGCCATTTTGACAAGTGATTGTTGAAAGCGTAATTGTGCATGGAGATGTTTTTATTCTCAAGTAAATATGCCATAGGGGAGCACACACACTAAGCTTTAATATCAGACAACCCATCAATGTTAAAGAGCAAGTTTTGCTAGTGAAGCTACATTTAAGTGTACACAATTAATGGTAATTGGAGTGTATACTACTTATTGTAACTATGAGACATTTTTTTTTTTTAAAAGAAACAATCGGTCAAAGATGTTTTTATATCAGTTGTTTAAATTTTGATATCACTATAAATTGAAAATGTATAAAAAGTTGAGCAATGTTTTGTTGGAAATGAGAGGCTACGTGTACTAAACCCATATAAAGTGTACTACATATGTACAAGTAGTATTTATGTAGGTTTTGGTAATAGAAAATAGATCTGGAGATTCAGTGTCATTTCTGTATTCTCCTTTTCCCCTTTCTGATCAGTGAAATGAGTATTAATCAAATATTTACAGACGTGTCTCAATAATGTTATACAGATCTTGAAATGTTTCATACCACTGAACCATTCTGTGATTATGGATGATAAATGCATAATACAACAGTGTGTGTGTGTGTGTGTTTGTGCATTTAATGTCTTTTTTAACAACTTTTATGGTGACATAGCTCTGCATTGCACTTGACTCAAAACAAAACTTGCCTTTCCTGTTTTTTTTTTTTAATTCCATACAAGGTACGATGAATATCACTTTCAGTCAATGTTTGCATTGTGCAAATTTGATGTGCTTGGTGTTTGTTCTGCCCATTGTACAGACATGAATGGGAATCAGTCAAGGGTAATGTACATAGTACAACCCCCTATATTGTAATCAGGGGAATAAAATTCAGGTGATGAGATACCTTTGCACTTTAAGGTCATTGATCTCCAGAGTATGAGAGACTATAGATGGGAAAGTTTTCTCATCTAGGAAACTTGGAACTCATCGCTGGGTTAATAGAAGACTACATTGTACTACAGCTTGTGATGTCATTTAAGCAGAGAAGGATTGTATAAAAAATGAAAAAAAAAATCAACATATTTTCACTTTTCTCACATAGTAAAATAGCACTTGACTTGCCTCTTTCAGAAAGCAGGGGGACAATATTACCCTCAACATACATCAGTAACGAACTGAGGAAATGTGTTCTTTTTTAAGTGAAATTTTGTGGAATTCTCTATATTCTTGTACATGAGTATGCATGTGACATCATACATTGTGGTAGTCCTCTCATCCAGGAGTGACTGGACAGAAACTTTAAAAATGCATAACTTTGGAACAGATTGTCTGATTTTCCTCAAACTTTCTCTGATGTGTTTTGCAGATATTGCCGCATTCCCTCAATCCACTTAAAATATGGTACAAATCAAGGTGAACTTGTCCTTTAAATTCCATATGATCAAAACAGACAGTTTCATCCTTTATATTGCCTGTACTGTACCAATGCCATACCATTAGGCTGCGTTCACATAGAAGTATTCGGTATTCGGTATTCGGTATTCGCTATTCGCTATTCGCTATTCGGGCACCGAATACACCATTACCTGCACCGTCAACTCACCATCCCATGCAGTGAGGATTTCTTCCTCCTACATCCCAGCAAATCTTATTAACAATTTCTAAACTGCATCAGAATGTCAGTCTACATGCTTATTTTTGCTAAAGGGCAAATCCAGACCAAAATTGTCATTATTTCATAAACGAGAGACGGTATACGCTGCAAGAAAATCGAACAAGCTCGATTCCCACTTTGCTATACTTTTCGCAGCTATTCAGTACTTTCGAATAGTGCCCTCCTATGTGAACCGGTGTGAGGAAATCCTATCGTTCGATTCAAGCTATTCGCGTGCCCTCAAAAAACGAGCCCGAATACCCGAATAGTATACTTCTATGTGAACGCAGCCTTAGGCTGTAGGCCTATATCACACAAGATCTAATGAGTATCCATACTCTTACTTCATCCTTACCCCCACCCATCCCCCCTTAGTTTTTTTTCTCTCTCTCACACTCTCCCCATAGACTGATTTGCGCTGACCATGATGTCACCCAGTTGTTTCTATTGTCCACACCCTATTGTGGGGAACTCGCCCCTTGTGTGCAAATCCGGGATGATCTAACCATGGATTAAGTTCCCCTGTAGTGCTGTGATATGGATTAAAGTCCCCCTATGGTACTGTGATAGAATAAAATGCTTGTTCGAGGGGAGCACTCTTTTTTCACAGTACATGGGCTAATCCATACTATATGGCTAATCCATATTGTATGAGAGGATATTATTGGCTATTTATACTTATTGGACTGTAACTTGTTTTGTTTGTTAAAAAAAAACCCAAAAAACACCCTCCTCAGAAGCATCCTTTTGATGCAAGTTTTCAGGGCTTTTCAAAAGTTTTCAGGTGGAGATTGTTTGATTCACTGGTATCTCTCAGTGCAGTTTCCTTCAGGAGGGACTGGCACCAGTATCTCAGTGACCAGTACTTTAAAAGTAGTTATTCCCCGGGTCTTGAGTCTTGAGTCTTGATGAAGTAATCCCTGTAGCAGCTGCAACACAGCTTTCTGGGATGGGTCCTTCAGTTTATCCCAGACCAAACTGTTCAAGAATAACAGCATGGTTTCAAAAGCAAATGTTATAGTGAAATACATTGTTTACTATTAGAGATTTATTGAAAAAAAAATTGAGTGCCGCTTTGCCTTTCTGTGGCACCAAGAATTTGAGCCTTCGAGCATATTACAATCTTTGTAAATATCAAGTTACAAGTTTGTAGTTGCTTCGTGCAAAAAAAAAAAAATCCTTATAAATTTACATTGATGTAGGGCAATTTGTCAATCATTTGCAATGAAAACATCTTGAAGGAAGAATTTCATGAATTTGAAAAAAAAAATCCTTCTGACCACTGTGTCATGCTGCTCAGAACACATTACACTATATTTATGTACCATTTTTTTTTACAAACATATTCAGAATCAAACTTGCACATTGATATGCTTTTTTAATACATTGTAAAGATCACTGCTCCATAGGACTTGAGAGCACTTGGAACCAGGTTATGACAGTATGCTGCACATACAGTATGCCTACCGTGTAAAAGGATTCTATGTGTAGGCTCTACGAGATCTTTAATATTTTGCTTTGTATGAAAAGCTAAAGTTCTCGTTATCTGTTCTTATTATTGTTCTTATTCATTTTAAAAAAAAATTGTTAACCCAGCACATGGCTACATTTTTGCATGCGGCTGTTAAATTTGCTGTCCAACAGTGATTCGCGATATTTGTGAAAATTAAATCCTCGTGTAAATAAGAGCTGAAGAATACAGTAATGGCTATAATTAGTTGCAGTACACATGAAATTTGCCATTTTATTTGTCTCGTGTCTTTGCATGCATATTACATTGTATAGGGCCTAGGCTTTCCATTTGAGACCATGCAGCTCTTCTGTTTCGTTTTAATATATATTTTTTCAAACTGAAAGCATTGTTCAACAATGCCTTTAAATCACTCAAACTAGAGTGACACATTCTCTGTGTGCCACTGGTACACCCCTGGTGGTAACGATCCAAGAATTAGTTCAAGATGGACATGCTGTCATAACAGATGTGGGTTCAGTTGCCAGTCAGTAAAATGTCTGGCCCCTCATCGGCAGGCCAGGCAGACAGTATTGATTTGCAGGCCAGCGTTGGAAGCGAAAACATTCCACTGCGGCTAATGATACTCCTAGCTATATCACCTTCAGCAACAGTTCCGCTTCCCACCCTTTTATGATGCATGCAAATAGAATGCAAAACATACATGTAGATATTCCCTGTTAAATTCACTGAACCCCCCCCCCCCCTCCTAATTTTTGATAACTGCATGGTGGAACATTTATTAGTGGAAAATTAGTGTACATCTGTATTTCATGTGGTAATAATGTTTTGTCTGCTTTGAAATGGGATCTCTCTACTTACAATATACTGCCGCTTTGCTGCATTATTCAGAAAAGCGTCTACACATGTATAATGTACATGTATGTGGCATTGTAGACATCTGATTAAATCCATACTTTAATGCCCTGCCTAGCATACTCACTTACACACAGCTGAATTGAAATTATCACCTTTAAGAACTTGAAGGATTCCATGAAAACCAAAATCGAGAGATGTCAGGCAAAAGTACCTCATGATGAAATGCCACTTTCAGCCAGAGCATTTTGTGTAATAGCGATGGTTTGACTTACCAAAAATTTGAAACAATCAAAACAAAGCAGTAGTAAAGTTAGATATCACTGACTTTAATATGTAATCCAACTTGCTTTTAAATCAGGGCTACACACTAACCCATTTCTTCTACTGGCCCAAAATGTCCGCCAGTCCAATTGGTACTGGGTAGGCCCTACCTAGTTCTTTTCCATGTTTTACTGGTAAATTCCTGAAAAAGTTACTGGTCCGTCAGTGATTTCTACTGGTCAGGGACCGTCAGACCAGTGCCAGTGTGCAGCCTTGTTTTAATGTTTTATTAACAACTTCCATTGGATGTTCAGAATGTTCTTTCACTGCAATGTAATGAAACTTTCCATGATATTGCTCATTTAACAACTCTGTGTGTCTCTGTGTGTGGTTTTTCTCACTTGACCATTATCTGCTCATGCACAAATGTAACTCATTTGGTTTGGCTTTGTTTTATTGAGGAATTATGCAGTCTGTCTCAGAGAAGTCTACTGACCTCAAATGCTTCATTCTTTTATTTTTGTATCCATGAGCAAAGAATCCCATGCATATAGTCCGTAGAGTAGAATTTTCAAGGCAGTTTGGCTTTCTATACTGCCTTATGCCTACTTTACAGTACCTCTCTGACAAATATTGCATCAGCCTTGTTCAACTGTGATAGAAATTGATGGTGAGATATTGAAGTATGTGTCATTTGTATCAATGTGGTTGAATGAAAAAGGAATGATGAATGTTTGGCATTGATCAACATTGCCAAATCCTGTTGAGACATCTGTTCCAATTTGTTCAATGTTGCAGCCGACTCGAAATGTTTCGTGAATTTCAGTGACCATGAGCCGTCCACGCAGCATATTGATCCACTGAAAGCTAAATAGATGTATGTGCAGTTCATTAAAATGACCAGGGTTGCCTATATGTTCTTTCAAACGCTAGCCCCCCCCCTCCCCCTCTATTGTACCTCGACATAAGTGTATGTAATGCTGTGTTTATCCCCTGCTTGAACTTTTCCAGTCCTGTGTATACACACCCGAAATAGGCAGTTTTTGAACATTGATTACTGAAATGTGATGCAAAATATTTGTGTGCATGGGACACAAAAATATTGTTAAATCTGGTGATATATATTGCGATGCCAACTTTCTGCCAACTTTTATAAATTTCCACCAAGGCTGTTCTTTGGAGGTTGTCTGGCCTTGTTTACTTTCCAGGCCACTAAATTAGATCCAGACCACAGAAAAGGAAAGGAAAGGAAAAGAAGATTGTTTTTATTGAATGCATACAATATGTACAGATGTCAATGCAGCAGAGTGCAGAATGAACAATTTTGATTTCTGTATGATACACACATTGTACAATACTACATATAGGGTTTTGCATCATGGTTTCCTTGATATTGACTTGGGTCACATAGGAAGCTTCAAATTTGTGATATCAGAGTTGATATCATGGTACAGTACAAAATATAATCAAGCTTGCAAAGTTTAGAACCCTAGCATATCACTGACATGCAAGTCATGTAATTCATCACCTCGAAACGAGATCTCAAATCATTTGGACATCGTTAGATGGGGATGTGAGCATTCGCAGAGATATATACATTTTTATGTACATGTATACTTCTTGTGACTACATAATATTTTGTTGTATGAATCATATTTTAGTGTATAAAAGCCATCACCCTTGTTCCACCCATGTTTAAACCAATTAAAGAATTGTCCCAAGTATACTTCTAAAGGCAGGTGTCTATGGAAAATGTTTATATCGAAATCAGCTTTTGTCAGCAGGTTAGAAGTGCTTTCCAAGGAATGATACAGAGTAAACTGGAGGTATTTGTGTGTTCAGCTTGTGCAATCTCTGTAGTCCCACCCATACTGGTTCTTGTAGGTGTGTTTTCCTGACCAAAGCCTCATGGTGTTTTTACCTACAGTATATGTATGGCTGTGGTCCTCTATTGTCTTTTCCGATCAATGCACCCAGTTGACAAGTTTCCTTTGCCATGAATGGGTCTTAAAGCCACAGGATTGGACCATGAATAGAATCTGATTTGGCTTTTGGAAATCCATTGGATCTTGAATGAGGTAGAAAGATCAGAGAGCTATAGAGTGAGGGGAGGGGGATGGAGATGGAGATGGTATTATACAGAGGGAGTATAAGAATGAATGAGAAAATTAGAGAGAGGGGATATTAGATAGGGCAGGGGGAGTGAAAAACAGTTAAAAGATCAATACTGTTATTCTATTTGTATATTTTCTAAACTCTAGCTCTAGCGTCATCCATTCTGCAACAAGCATTCAGTGGTATTTGCACATGACCTCGTATTTGTGTGTGTGTGTGTGTGTGTGTGGGTGTGTGTGTGTGTGTGTGTGTGTGTGTGTGTGTTTGTTGTGTGTGCATCAGCTCTTCTGATGTATCTTTAGAATCATTTGGTAATATTGTTGACAATTTGAAATTATTTCAAAGATAAATTTTATGAGGTCAGTGTGCAACATTTTCAGAACAAATTATTATCCCTTCGACCCTAACATTTTGATATTAAGGCCTATATGGGCCTTATCACAAAATGAACCCTCGAATTAGCCCTTGTTTAAAAAAAAAGAAGATATTTATGTAAAATGACTTTAATCCTGCATTAAGATTATAAATCAAACTACTTGTACTAGAATTGAGGTGAAAAAGCATCACATACTTTATTTGATGTCAACAAAAATGTATGCATAACATTTTGATTTTCTCACATTTGTTTGATTGTTGTCATTTTTTTTTTTTTTTGGGGGGGGGGGGGGAGGTAGGAACATGAGCTTGTAAAATACATTGTATGCTGGATTTTAGTTCTTACCTTCAAAAGATAACACATTCTGCTATGTATGGTATAGATACAGACCCTTTTTATTCTCTTTAGTATTAATATTTTTGAGGTTTTATTATATATGCCAGCATTCATCATGAGATGTGAGGTATACAGTTTGTTCTGTCTGGACCCCCCCCCCCCCCCTTGTTTGTTTCTTTTACTGTATCTTACTGTATGTACTTGGACATCTACAAAATACACACTGTAGGTAGGGTATAACCATGGATCTCCGTGGTCTAACTTAAAAGCTATTTTGAGTTGCAGACGTTGATGTTGTGGTCGATCCACTCAAAGAGAATCCCCCCAAAAGAGGTTGTCACGCAAGTATTGATGTGGTCCAAGGTAAGATGAGATACTTGCAGAGGTTTTTGTCTCAGCCTGATCCTTCCTGTTTTTGTTATGGACAGCATGGGAGGATTACAGGAATAATCTTGGGGTTTTATTGTCATGGGTTGTGTTTTCCCCTGAGCTCTTCCTGTCAGGCTGAGTGGGTTTCACACTTGTGAAAGAACTCGTTCGTAACCATGTTTATGATAATGGAAACATATTTTTTAACTTGATTGAAGGAACCACCTCACAAACCACTTCAAATGTATACACAATGTATCTATGGCAAACTAAGTTTTGTGTGATGGTTGTATCTCAAATGCCATGCCATGTGTATCAAACGTGCAATCTTTGACATGATGACACACATCAGGGCCCCCTTTCATAAAACTTGTTATCAGTGACAAGTTGTCATAGATGTGACAAGCTACTGAAATCATTGCATCTGATTGGCTGAGAGCAAATTTGTCATAAAAATGTGGCAGTTGTCACTGATAACAAGTTTTATGAAACAGGCCCCTGATGTGCCAATTTGCATGCACTATGGTAGAAATGATTAAATGCTGTACATGCCATAAAAGTTTGTAGCCTTTTTTTTTTTTTTTCAAATTGGAATTTTCCAACAGTTTTGCAAGTGGTTGAATTCCTGATCGTGGAATAGCATTGGATGGAGAAATGTATGTGTGCGTCCACATTCATGTTGAGATCAGAGTTGATATTTTTGCATGTTTTAAATTTGTGAATAGCACCTGACTCACAAAATTTGTGAAAATAAAAACCCCACAATTTGGGTATAACAGTTCAATATCAGTCTGTATACAAGTATATCTCTATTGTAATTGGAGTGCAAACCATTGAGATTCCAAGTACGCATAGGATCCAGAAAAAAAAAATATGACTAGTTTAACAGCTTAGGACCAAAACATAATACCAGTTGTAAACATGGTTTTAATAGAAATATGTTTTCCAGGAATGTGTTTGAGAAACATGATTTGAGGTTGCTTTATCTCGCATAGTAATTGCTTTTAATTGGCATTAGACACTTTCATTCAAAGATTCTAAATGTGTTTTCATACCAGTTCTTATGCCAGTCTGAAAGGGTTTCCAGCTACAACCAAGTCCAAGGGTGTTTGGATACATCAATACCAAGGGGGGAATGTGTCCATGACAGATTAAAACATGTCAGACAGAATTTCTGCTGTCATGCACTAGCCTCCATCTTCCTGGACTCGTGTTTCAATGCTCGCACTATCACAGACACAAAGGGATAAAATTTTTCCTTTGGATTCCCTGTCTGGTATTCAATGTCAAAGCATAATCATCATTGCAACTGATTGACAAATTGCCCTACAAATTTGCATAATCATCATGTTTAGGTTTTGTTTTGTTTTGTTTTGTTTTAGGGGGTGTTTGTAGACCAAAAGATTGCAGAGGTGAAAATTTAAGTGTGCATGTTCCCTTGGACTAGCATGGTCTCATGTGAACATGTGAGTGATTCAGTTTAAAGGGTGTGTACAGTTCTGGTCGAGGTGAGGATTTAGCTTTTAACATTTTGCGAGATATTCAGAAACCACTCTACGAGATGTCAAAGAGAATGCAATTCTATGGGATATCAAAAGTTTATTTGATAAAAATCGGTTTTGAAATGGCTGAGATATCCAAAAACAAGATGAAACAAAGAGATCCTAATAAAAGGCGTGGCCTGTCGCCTTTTATTATTATTGTTTTTTTTGGATATCTCAGCTGTTTGAAATCCAATTTTCATCAAATAAATGTTGAATCCTTCTTAAAATTACATGCTCTTTCGTATTTCATAAGAGGTTTCTCATTAACTCACGTAGGAATGTTCAAAACATGAATCCCCACCTCAACCAGTACTGTACAAACCCTTTAAAGTGTCCAGGGCCCGTTTTATCAAAAGATAAAATTGATTGTAAATTCCTGTACCACACAGGCTACCATAGACTTATGATAGAAAGCAACTATATTATCAATTATGTTTGATAACTCTTCATAAAACAGGGCCCAGTTAATGCAGTCATTACTAATTGGTTTAATGTCCTCCTTTCTTTGTTTGCCCCAATGGAACACAAACAGAAACAAAAACAAGTGACAACCTTGCAAACAACTACATTGTAGCAGAAAGAAACAAATAGCGACAGCAAAACAACAATTTGGCAAAACAATCAGCACCATTAATTACCTGAGCTTATGACATATGATTGATGCATTTAAAATGTATGCTGCCCAATTTGTGATATGATAATGTTAATGAGGTTGAATGTTGTTGAATGACTATGTGCATTAACTACACTTTGTAAACTTTAAAACTTTTACTCTGCTCCTCCCCCCCCCCCACCACCATTGTTCCTGACCCTGCAAGTGCCACGTATTGTCCCAGTCTTTGTCTAAATCCAATTTAGAGCAATTTTGTGCGAAAACGAGACGATTATGACTGGATAACTTTGTTGTCTGAGATTCTTCATCACCCCATTGTTCCTGTCAGTGCGAGACGCTGAGGTGTCAGGAAGCGAACACTTCGGATCCTATCTCCTCGTAAAGCCCTCGTTAAAGTGCTCTCTGCCATTTAACGTTCTACGGGTCTCTCGCGATCCTTCCATTATGGTTTTTTAGTCTCGTTGATAAATCAGAACAATTGAGTTGCTTGGATAGAATCTCGTTATGACTAACTGTCTACTCCTATTTTTGTCATTCCAAGAAGTATGATGTTGGTAATATTGTGCAAGTTACTGTGTATGTATGTCTGTTTGTATGTGTGTGTTTTTTTTGGTTGTGCATTTGTGACAATTTTATGTGTATGTGCTTTGTCTGTGTGTGAGCAAGTGTGTGCATGTAGTTGGGTGTTTTTTCTTGTTTCTCCAAACTTGTCACTGTCTTCCAGGCGCAAATCTAAATTCCGCCCAATTTATTGAGCTCAGCGGGGAGAATGGAAACATGCAGGCCATCTGCACTCCATAAAAGTTGACATAGTCTGACTCTCTGAAAGGGAAATGAGAATAGACAGATGAATGTAAACAGTCCAATGCATAGAGACATCAGATGAAATATTGGAATCTGTTGCAGATTTGATGTTTGTGCATTTTGGAGTGTGATTAAAGTGCTATTCTATACCATTATGAAAAGGGGAATGCAATAGAAATTGAAGTAAAATCATTACGGAGTGTTAGGAATTTCATCAAAACTGGACGGGCAGATGCTGTATTTTAATCTCATTCTGATGCCAGCTGATGCATTACGATGGGATAAATGACTTTAGGCAGTATTTTATTTTTGTTGTGGACATGCAACATTGTCTAAAGTGCTGTCTTTAGGCAGTTAAAAGAGAGCTACAGGTGCCAATATGTGCCTCAACTTTCTCCATTGTTTAATAGTACCTCCTCCCCAAATCAACCCCCATCCCCCCCCCCAAAAAAAAAAAAAAAACAACAACAACAGACAAGCTAAAAACAAAATAATAACAAGAAAACAAGTTTGTTGAAAGTGCAACTGTGTCAGGTTTTATTTTGCAGACAGTGTGAATTGCTAATGATATGAAGTCTAGTATTGATTGACTCACAGTGTTCTGGATGTGAAATGTATCATCTACTTCGAGGGGTGAGAAGCCATATGATTGAATAAATTCCTGCGTAATCCTGTCACAGCATGCATTTTTTTTGTTTTTGTAATTTCGCTGGTAATGTGGAGTGCGTACATATGCACGCCACCTGTTCTGCTACCTGTGTCGCCTCACACTAATAAAATTTGCAGTTTGCAGTGCCGTGTGCTTTTTCCAAGGACGTCATTGCAAATCTAATTCGCATGTGATTAATTACATTCGTGTGCGTTGTACAAATTAGCAAGATGAACCGGTAATTTGCCCAGTTGCCCGCCTTAGGAGTATTCTACAAAACACAACTGCATTGTATGTACACTATTTTGGGGGCAGTCATTAATATTGTTGATCTCTGGACAGGAAGTGTCTCATAGGCATTGCATTACTTTCACACAATGCTTCAGCATTCAATCACATTTAACACAAATTCATGCCACTTTCACCTATTAGTGCAGTTATATAGTGATTAGTTTAAAATTGGATGAATGATGGTGATATTATACCTCTTGATGGTATCCCCATTATTAATTGTATTATTTTTACTACAGCTAATAGTATTAATATTAATGTTAATGATAATAACAGCTATACCATGATAATGCTGTACTTACAATGACAAAAGAAAAAAGAAGATTATTTTGATTAAAGCAATGTAAATGTGTGTACAGATTTTAAGGAACAGTTTGGTTAAAATATGAAGAAAATCAGACATTGATCAAAGATTACTTTAATATCTAACTTTCTTGGTCATATCACTGATTTTCTTGCAAGAAAACCCCCAGAAAACTTCTTTGTAAGGCATTCAGGCATTAAAAAAAACCCAAAGCCAGAAAAAACAGCAAAAATAACAAAACTGAGCAGAACACCATGTTTCAGCAAAGGGTTTTTTGCATGAATTCTCACAGAGTTTTCATCAGGGAAATTAAAAGAAAAAACAATGAGAGGCTTTTTATCAGAATGGATATTGCATAAAGCTGTCATGTACGTAGGCTATTTAGAATTAAAAGATTATAAATGGCATGAATGCTTCACATGATTTGGAAGCATACACTGTATATTGAGAGAGCACTGAGATACATTGTATTGTGCATGTTTGTGTGTGTTTTGCAAATTGTTTTAATACGTGGAGAGAAGTTGCTCATATTTTGGTCATGAATATTGTACTGCTTAACGATCTTACAGAGTATGAATAGATGCAATCATGCTTAAAATCAGTTGCATCAATAATAAAAACCAACAACAGCGACAAACTAGTTGTAGTTTTTATGTCCTTGGATAAGGTCTGTCAAAATGCAAATCTTTCCTGTATCAGTTGTGGAGAATAAAATGAAATGTATTGAAATGAATTAGGGCCTATTTGTTTAGCGAAACTGCATCGAATTGGAGCTATATAAGCCAAAGGTTTGAATGTAACTATTCATGGTGTGAAGCACATGCTATTTACAAGCGAAACAATTTGGAGGCAGATTTGATATTACAGACTGCACTTTGCAGTTTTCATTGTCAGTAGTTTACAATGAAAGTCTGTTTTCACTGCGAACTCTGGCAGGAAAGCAAGCTTTAGATCACTTCCCGCTCACAGAAACAATAGAAGTGACACTTGACTGTCGGTCAGATGAGGACAGCTAGTATAGTTGTCTGACTGTCCTTCATAGTTTGGTGACTTCGGTGTTGTCGCAGTCCTCTCCCCCCCCCCCCCCTTCCATAGAAAAAGTAGATAAATGAAATAAAGTAAACTTTAAAAAAAAAAGCTCCGTGCAGCCAAGGCAGTCATTCAACCTTTCTGTGGCATGAAACCATGGATTGAAATCAGTTAACAGTATGTAGCCACTCTGGTATTAGAATTGGCACTGTTTTGTTTTTTCCTTTTTTTTTAAGTAGTCATCCCATGGGTGCTGTAGGCATTATATCTTTGGATAGATCCTAATAATCATTATAATAATAATGATAATAATAATAATAATAATGATGATGATGATGGTGATGATGATGATGATGATGATGATGATAATAATAATAATAATAATGATAATAATAATAATAATAATTATAATAGTAATAATAATAATGATAATTGCATTTATATGGCGCTTTATACATATACTGGTGTTTCTAAGCGCACTGGTGCTATTCACACAAAAAGACTAGAAAACACAATAACAGGACAATGCAAAACCAAAATTACAGTCACAAAAAAAAAAAGAAGAAAAACAATGCAGGTGATACAGTGATACAATAATGAATAACTGACTGTGTGCACCTCCAGAAAACAAAAAGTTACAACTGATTTAACAGATGAGTTTTGAGAAAAATTTTAAATGATTCAATAGATGAGGCATTCTGAATATTAAGAGGGAGTTTATTCCAAAGGGTGGCGGCAATGGAGGAGAAGGCTTGGTCGCCATAACAGGTTTTTGTATGTGGGCCATGAAGTAATTGGAGAGAGGAAGATGAATGCAGGGGTCTGGCAGAAAAGGAGGTGCGAAGAGACGCTGGGTTTTGAAGATGTGCGGGTGCAAGATTACGTGTGATCTTCTCTCGTTTTACCAACCAATTTCACTCAAAATTTGAATCAACATCTAGTACTATGATACATCATGTGGCTGAAATAGTATACATTGCATTAAAACTTGCTTGTTGCTTGTTATCTATTCTATTTCTAGTCTTTCGCTGTTATGATTTTTAATAGAGGGGATAGGGTGGGGAGGGTGTGGGAGGCTAAGCATGGCAGGTGGGCAGAGGGGAGGAGGACTAGATGTCCAGGAAACTTCACTAGCTATTGCGATCCACCTAATTACCTCTTTCACACTTCCTGGCACCCTGCGCATGACTCACAAATAGTTTGTCAACCCCGCGGCACCGTCAATCGGTCAAGTCGTTGAGATGCGGTGTCACAAACGATCGCGCTCGAGGCGGATCCCGTCGTCAAATGACACCGCCAACGCCAGTGGACGTTTCTTTCACGGTGTCTCCTGAGTGCTCCCAATTGGGAGGAGGGCGTCATTACCTCCGTCTTCGCTGTAGCGAGTTTTAATGGGACTGACGATGTGCCAATTACATGGAAAATTAGCTATGAATCTCAAGGCTTGCTGGGGAGGATCTTGCTTTGCCAAGAAGTTTCTACGCCCCCCCCCCCCCCCATCGTGATTGTATGGCAACAGATCTCTTTGATTTACTAAGATCTACATTCTTTTATTAATGGCCTTCATCTTGTATGAAATACTGTCTGTATCAAAACCTTTTACCATTTTTATACCCCCGCCAAACGAAGTTTGAAGGGGGTATATAGGAATCAGCGGACGGTCGGGCGGTCGGGCGGTCGGGCGGTCGGTCGGGCGGTCGGTCGGTCGGGCGGTCGGCCCATTGCAAATCTTGCGTCGCGAACTACTTCTTCAGTTTTCAACCGATTCCCATAAAACTTGGCACAGATGTGTGCCTTGGGTTGTAGATGTGCAAGACGTATTTTTTGACAGTACCCAAAAGTATGTTGCCATGGTAACGGCATATTATGGGCAAAAATGGGTACAAATCTTGCGTCGCGAACTCCTCCCACAGTTTTTGATCAATTTTTATGAAATTAGGTACAGATGTTCATCTGAATATGTTAATGTGCAAGACACATATTTCCGCAGTGGCAAAAGGTGCGTTGCCATGGTAACGGCATGTTATTGGTAAAATATAGGGCAAAATGCTTCATGGCAAAACTGCTTCATCAGTGTTCTTCCAATTCTCATGGAATTCATATTGAATGTTTGTCTTAGGATATAGGTCAGCATGACACATTTCTTGACAGTGACAAAAAGTATGTTGCCATGGTAACAGCTCACATATTATGAGCCAAAATGATGGAAAATTTTGTGTTGCAAACTACTTCCTCAGTTTTTGCCCAATTTCCATGAAACTTGGTACAGATGTGTGCCTTTGGTTGTAGATGTGCAAGACGCATTTTTCGACAGTACCCGAAAGTACATTGCCATGGTAACGGCATATTAATGGCAGAAGATCAAGGAAAGATCTTGCGGATATAACTACTTCCTCAGTTTTTTGACCAAAGCTTATGAAATGTTGTTTTGACCAAAGCTTATGAAATGTTGTTTGGCGGGGGTATAACCAGTCGCTGTAGTGACATTTCTAGTTTTGGATAGTCTTCATTTATTAATTCAAGCGTATGGTACAGTGTGCTTGGTTGATACCGTTTTGCTGACTAATGCTAGTCACCTTGAGCAAACCATGAGGGGTTGGCATCATTCGCCCGTTTTCTTGTGTGGGTGGATAGTCTGAAAGATATAAACACAGTTGGTCATTGTTTGGAGACATGTCCAATATCTGTGGCTACTTGAAACTTAAAAATTTTGTATTATAATTTGTTTTTAACTACTACTGCTGTATTTTCTTTTAAAATGTCAATCAGCTGCTTACATTGGTGAGATGAGCTAATTATGCAATGTGACACAGTCAAGGTTATTGGTAGTAATTGATGGTAACATCTTACGAAGACCTATTTTTAAGCTGCTTTCTAGTGTTCAAAATAGCTTTGCCACAGTTGTCTGATACTGTGTCACTTCTTTAATAAAACACAGTTTTAATTTGGGATTAGAATATCGGGCATGATTATACGAAACCACACAAACCTCTCCACTATAAACAAGTTTGTAATACAGTGTAGCTTTTCCATGAAAAGCATTGGTTGTGGATAGGGGATGAGGGATGGATACCAAAATAAGATAGGTGGTTGGTTTCTCATTTCAGTTTTATCTGCGTTCAGAACCTGCTCCAAATTGTTATCAAAATTTACAGAAAGAAAAAAAAAACTGTCCCTTCGTTTATTTTGTTAATTAATGCCTGTATGAAAAAGTCTCCCAAATTTTAATTCTCATATGAAAGTTAGAATATTATTGAAGTCACACACAGCCTACCATGATTTTAAGGTGATCTTTAAATTTAAGATCATCTTAAATTCTTTGTGAAACACTCCCCTGGTTTGCTCAAGGATAGACTGTCAAAATGTAGCACATAGAGAGGAAAGTTATTCATATACAGTATATAAAGCATTGATCAACAAAATTTTAAGAGCAAGTTACAGCTGTTGTAACCCAACAGCTTTGAGATTCAAACCCTAAATCAAGCAAATATGTTCTGTACGCCACTGATGAACAAACAGGTGCCATATACCGTATGTCCCCTCAAAAATTACAATTGTATCCTCCGCAACGATAACTTGAAAAATAGTGAGTCAATCCAAACACAATTTCAGGGTATGAAACTATAACTCATTGCCCACATCTTACAGAAAACCCCATTCAGTTTGCTTCAGTGGTCAAAGAGAAATTAGGATTTTTGTAGAGCATATCAGGGATCCCTTCCCTCCAAGTTCTGTCTATCGTGTTTACACAAGCAGTTCCAAGAGCATCCAAGTGCCAAACTTGGAAGAATCGGACTCATGACATGCTTTACAACAATCCACATTTCTCTGTGACCGCTTTAAAGGGTGTGTACAGTTCTGGTTGAGGTGAGGATTTAGCTTTTAAAATTTTGCGAGATATTCAGAAACCACTCTATAAGATGTCAAAGAGCATGCAATTCTAAGGGGTATCAAAACTTTATTTGATGAAAATCGGTTTTGGAATGGCTGAGATATCCAAAAACAACACGAAAGAAAGAGATCCTAATAAAAGGCGTGGCCTGTCGCCTTTTATTATTATCACTTTTTTTGATATCTTAGTCATTTGAAAACCAATTTTCATAAAATAAACGTTGAATCCTTCTTAAAATTACATGCTGTTTCATATTTCATAAGAGGTTTCTCATTATCTCACTTAGGAATGTTCAAAACATGAATCCCCACCTCAACCAGTACTGTACAGTCCCTTTAACCAAATTGAATGGGGTTTTCTGCAAAATAGAGCTAAGATGTTATATTTTAAGACCCTGAAGTTGCATTTAGACAGTTTAATCACATTGGGTGTTACCAATGCAAAAATCTGATTGTAATATTTTGGGGGACATACTGTTGTGGCAGATTGGTTTGTGCATTCTCTCTGCAGAATAAAGTGAATAACCTTTGTGACTTGTATGGATTATGGTGTGTTCCCTTTTTAGCATCATTCGGAATAAATGCGTCGGTCGTTTACTTTGATGGCCTATTAGTGCCGGAGCGCTATTTTCTCACCTCTCAAGGCAGGGATTCCAGCCTCGCAGGCGCACACAATCGGCTGCGCACACGCATCGTCCACGAGGACTTGTTTACTTGGAGCACGTGAATGCCACATACAGTACCTATCTGGTCCCCTTCTGCGCATTCCACCCCATTCTTTACCATCCACCCCATTCTTTACCATGTGCTGTACCGCTGTTGTTATTGGGATTTAAATACTTGGCATATTGATTACAGAGTATTGGCACCGGGGTCTCAAAAAATAGATGTGGGTTCCAGGGTTGTTTTTACTGGGCCATCTCTTGACAAACAGCCACTAAAATTCCGATACTCGCAGGTACTAGCCCTTTCAGAAAGGTGTGAAGGACTAGGTAGCCGAACATACATTTCTCTCTGTGGTACTTTTCTGTTCTTGAGATATAAGCAAGCCTCCAGTGGGATTTATGACTCAATTGAGATTGACATGTCATTCAGGTATCCGAAAGGGATAGCAGTGGCGTAAATTTGGGCTTCGACATTGTCTTCTAGTCTACTTCAGAGTTCAGAGGCAGTTGATATTCAAGTAAAAGAGGCTAAAATAACAGTGGAGACACTCCACACCGCTACAGAAATAGATCCTCGGGGTGGTATCACCTACAGTTAGTGTAGCTGTCATCCATTGGATGTATAATGTACATCAGTCATGGTGTCACTGGAAATAGACATGCCCAGATTTTCTTTTGCATTGAGATAAAAAAATAGAAAGAATGAGACAGTTAGTCATGACAGTCTTGAGAATGGAAGGGGTGGGCAGGAATACCCCCTCCCCTCTCCCACCCCATACAAACAAACACATACACACCACCACCATAACTATAGAATCCCTGAGATCTGTGTAGAAGAGTATAGGTCTGAAAAGAGTTTTCTGTAAACTTGTATTACTTTTTATTAGTCAGTATAATTAGCATAAATTGACTCATAGACAATGGAAGAAATCATTCCAAGTACTCTCAATCCTTAAGTATTTTTTTCTCACTTTGGTATTCTTTTTTTTTTTAAGGAAGAGTGAATATTTTGATTTTATAATGTGTACCTGTATGAAACATCAGTCTTTCCCTGAAATAGCAGAGCAGAGAGAGAATTATAACTTCATCACCCATCAACTGAAAGTCATTTTGTTTTTCTCCTGAAATTAGAAACAGTATCTTATAACAACTTTTGAAGTTTGTGGCATTGAACACATAATTGTAGGGTTGTATGGTCTGTTTCATTTTGCACACATGCCATGGGCCTCTGCATTTTGTAGGTCCTCAATTTAAAGGTGATTGGAATTGACATCACCCCATTCACACGTGGCTTAATTTTCATGAGGTTGTGGTCAAATTCAGCATTTCATCCTCATCTGTGATCAATGTCTGGATATTGACTGCTTATCCCGAGATTTTGTTGTGGTAGGTGTGACCGATATATGCATCAACATTAACATGGAGGCTTGTGGTATAAGTGTGATTTTCTGTGGTGAGATGGTTATACCACATCAGCTTGAATGTGGTTTGACTTCATTTTATTATTTTTTCAATGTGTGTTTGTATTTTCATATGCTTGTTTGTTAGAGTTATGCATTTTTGTCAGGAAGTATGTGTGTGTAGTATTCATAATAGTTCTATAGATTAGGGCCTAGATTGATTGATAGATAAGATAAATGAGTAAATAGTAACATTTTGTGTTTGTTAAAGTTATGTATGCCATTTTTTCAGGGTATACTGTGTACTATATTCATGAATGAATGAAAAAAGTAGATTAATTCATACAACATAATCAATAAATCAAAACATCCACACAGTAAACAGTCATACATTTGGTTGCAGTCCTTTAAAAAATGTCCCTAGTTGAAAAAAAATATCAGAAGATTAAAATCTTTATACTTTTAAAATGTCCTTTCCTTCTTGAATAATAAAATGTTATGTACAATATCCTCCTTGGAAAGAGGGTGGGCGGGGGGTGGGTGGTGTGGATGGGGAGGGGAGAGGAAAATGGTGATGGGGCAACATTCTTCATCGTCACTTATCTGAGCTATAAAGTGAGTGTGTCTTCTACTCTAGGGAGAGTCAGATAGCATTAAACTCATGTGACATAGAAGGGAAATACACAAGGAGATTATTATTTGAATTAAGATGATAATAACACTGATAATTAGTATTATTTTCATCATGATTATCATAATTATTATTATTGTTTTTGTCATCATTATCATTATCATCATTATTATTATCATTATTATTACTATTTTTTGTTTGCTTTCAAGGTGTTCATGGTTCAAGTTTTTCATGAAATTTATGAAGGGGTGGGGGGGGGGGGCAATGCAGGTTTGGTATGAAGTCTTATTTTGCAAGAAGTGTGATATTGCATGAATGAAAATACCATGCACGCGCAGCTTAGAGGCAAATTGCAATGATGAATTAGCAAGATGAGGTCATGCTGCTCCATCTTCTACTCCTGAACTTGTACATCAATGCATTTATACCAGAAACTATGCAACATCCAGCCCATCGAACTCACACTTATAAGCAGATAGGAGTTCCATATGCAGACATAGGTTGCCATTTACAATTTGTATGTTGGCCGATGGCCCCTTACAAATTTACAATTTTGTAATTCTGATTTGCCGTAAATGTTTGTCTTGCTCTGTGATTTTTTCATCTTTTTTTTTTTTGGGGGGGGGGGGGGAGGCGATGGGAATATTTTGCTGATAGGAGCACTGTTTCATGGAATTTCTGGCCTTGAACAGATTTTGAAGGGAAAATGGGAGGGTGGAAGCTGCGGTTTTCTCTGCTAAGTCTTCCTGTCAAACTGTTTCTCTTCATTTAAAGTAACATACAGTCCCTGGCATTCCTTATGTTATTTGGGAGGGGGGGGGGGGGGGAGAGGGGAGGAAGGGTTAGGGATGGGGTATTCCTCTTACCCCCTTGGTATCGCTAGGGATTCGATAGCATGTTGAGCTGTTACCCTGGGCCCCTGCTGGCTTCATCATCTCTTCCTGCTAGGAAATTTGATTTGAGGCCCCCATGTTGAAAGACTCAGGCAGGGGTGAGAACTCACCTCAGATGAGGGCAGTGCAACACCATTCCGTATGCATGGGACTGGGCTTTGTTGATACTGTCATCAATTGATATAAATCCTTGAACCAATACAGTGGGTCACAGGGTCTATGTGTAGCGAGACTTAACACTGTGAATTTTGCCATTAGTTTGGATGTTTTGTATCTCATTACAACCCCTCATTTTTCATGATGTGGTATGAGGTCGGTTAAACCACACAACGGAATATGAAATGGATTATGACTAGCCAAAAGATTAGTATGTTGTATTGATTTGGCAGAGGATCAGATCAAGAAGGTTTATATGTGTGCCATTGAAGTGTCAGTCAAGCAATTTTTGTCTCTATAATTAGTTTCTATACCAATACTACTGATGTATCTATAGTGAAATAAGTGCAACAAAATATAAGGAGTCATTACCATAAGTGCTAAATTCCATTTCATGAGAAAAGGTTATACTTTGACCAAAAGCTGTCAACTTCACTCATTGTGATTTGCACCTAAGGTCATTGGTTGTGAACCTGTGCTGTATCCAAAGATATGAAAGCAAAAACAAAAGCGGGCTAACATTGTATAAAAGCTAACTTGAATGCCAGATAAAGGACATGTGAAGGTCAGAGAGAGACTAGGGAACATGATCGTTGGTGAGAGCTTGGAGACCAGTGACATCATCGGGGAAGGGACCAATGGGAGAGCCCCAAAGTCCTCTGATCTCAGCTGATGCATTCAATACTTTGCTGACTGACATGGTTGTGACAGAAGGAATGGCAGGTGTGCTTTAAAGTCCATTTTACCTTGGACATTTTGCCCATAGCTCAGCATCAAATGTACAAAGTCAACACATGACCAAATCTGGTATGTGTAATACAAATATGTGCATACATTGCAGTATTGTCTTGCCCAAGTCATTTTTCCAGGGTTGAACTGTAGGGGTTCACTCCAACTTTCATGGAGGATTTGGGATGTAAGGTATTAGCTGATTTGAAAATTTTGTAGTAGGATCATTTGACAATATGCTAATATGTCATCATGATTGTTTTATCTTGTCATATATAGTTGAGAGGTTAAGAACATCAGAAATAAAATAATAAAAAAAAAGAGAGAGAAAGAAGTAAAGCAAATGGACCCATGTGATACTCTGAGTAGTTTCCAAGGTTTTACACATTTTACCTTCGAGTATTTCTCTGCAAAGACAGATTCTATCAGCCTCTGACTGCCATGCAGATTTGACCATGGCTCTCTGACAATACAGAAACTTGCAACAGCAGCAAGTTTTGCAAGAGTGGTCAAACCATGCAAGAATAGAACCAACAAATGAGCCTCCAATTTACTTGCAGCTACTTTAACCCATTCCTTACTGAATTCTAAATTCCCCATAGACTTAATACACAGGCCACCAGGTTCCTGGAGTGAACAGGTTAATTTAGCCTAGATTGTGTCTGTTGTTACCTTCATAAAAGACAGCATTTGAATATTCAAGTCTGCTCAGTTCATAATATTCAGAAAAATTATTTTCAGCCAACAATATTGAAAGGCTTTTGTGACACATAATTTCACCATGTACAGTCCCTTGATCCAGTGTATCATTAGATATGATTAGAGGTATAGTCTAGTCTTCTTTCCAGATCTATGATTTCCCACCATCCAGATGTAATGAAAGTGTGTTGTAGGATAGCTGTCTGACTAGGCACGAGCTGAATAAGGTCAGTGTGACAGGCTTACAAAGTGACTTTGCTATTATTGAGTATTAATCCTGTGTAAGACCACTAGTAGTCCTGAGTGTACTTACACGATCGACAAGTGTCTGTGGGGAAAGCATGTTTTAGCAAAATTGTCTTGTCCTTAGAGAATTGGAGGGGGGGGGGGGGAGGAGAGGGAGAAGAAATGTGTTTTTATGGGTTTTCAATCGTTCCAGTTTGTAAAGAGAGTCAAGTATGGGGTATGGATCCCAGACTATGATTTCCCAATTTGACACCAGGTAAGATGTATAGGCCTTGATATTCCCATCTGAGAGTGACACGGCTGTTTTGCCTTTTGTTTATTCCTTTTTTTGAGCATATGTACGGTTCCCAAAATACCTCAATATGGAAATACAGAACATGTTCCATCCCCGTTTCAATGCTTAATCTGTGCTCGACGGAGTGTTTGAGGGAGATGGAAGGGTAAGATTGGCACCCAGTTGTTGCTCGAGCTCAAGATGGCATCCGCAGATTCTGCTTTTGTTTGCGTCAAACTCCGTTGCTGGTTGTCCGGCGAGATGGTGGTGGACGATAGTGTCCAGGATGCAACGTCCAGGGGTTTCTATGTTAACCCACTTTGTGGTCAGCTCCTTCAAACACAGCAGTGTAAATTTTTAGAAGAGAGCAAAAATTTTGTTTGTTGCAAAGTTGCCCAAGCCTTTACCCGGTATTTCTCTCTCTCCTTTTTCTTTTGTAATATTGCAACCTTCTTTGATTTTCCCAAAATTTCTTGTGTATTCATTTCCCCGAGGCATCATTTGATACAATTTTATAGGTGTCCTGAAGACAAGTTGGTGCTGCACATTGGACATGCATGGGTTTCAAACTGAATCCATTTTGAAATGTTCATCTTCTACACAAATATTCAGATGAAATGGACTGCAATTGCTTTGACAGGCAGTATTTTTATACTCTTGATTGTCTACACTGCATATATGACAAGATTATGTGTCAATATGGCATGGACTGTTTTATGGTACACTTTATCTGGGTTCTTGTTGCTAAAGTCATTAAGTTATAAACTTACGTTTTCCCTGATGAAGACTTGCCTAACATGGCAACAACTAATGCATGACATGGGCTTTCACATACTGAAGTGAATCAAGCATAAGAATGGATGAATTTAATACTGTAGATATACAGTATGTGTTTCATTTTAGGTCTGTATCTAGTTAAATGCGCATATTTAAACGAGTCGTTAATCATCACAGGACCATCTCTTTAAATTACGGCCGACATCACTCGCAAAGTATAGCTGCGAGCAGTATTCCGAGACTGCACAGAGCGGTGCAGTGAAAAGGTGCGTGCAAGATAAAATGCATCCAGAGAAATTTTCCCGGCTTTTCCCTTCTCCTTCTAATCCATCATCAGCTGCGCTTCCTTGCCAACCGGTATTTAGCTCAGGCAGAGTCTTTTGTTGACATCCGCCTCCTCTGAGGATCTTGCTGCCTGTGGGTGGATTTAAAAAAAAATGATGCCAAATTATGCATATAAAGGGATGGAACCTGTGATATTATCTCTGCTATCAAGTATCTTTTAAATGGGAATTGCATACTTGAATGCTTTTTGATTTTTTCTTTTTCAACATGCCTGTGCCTGTTCTCTCTCCCAATAGGAGGCATCGGGAGGTTGTTTGTAGTGGATACTTGTCTTTAGTACTTGAGAAAGCAAAAAAAAAGTTTGTACAAATAGTCAAACAGACATTTCATTTGAGATAAATGTCAATAATTGTCCATCAAAGTCAAAATGAAATGGGAAATTCATCATTGTGTTTGGATAGGTGCCTACATACATTGAGGTTGCATGCCTCTATGCCTGTAGTGTTTAGTGTGTGTGTGCACATGTGCATGCTGTATTTTTGTGTTTTGTGTGTGTTTGGTGTATTATAAACATGTGCAGATGTGATGCAATGGTGTTAGGAAGCAGGAAATGACCTCCAAACCTATGTTACACTCCTTTCACATTGTCAGGAAGCATACAGGGATGTAATGCATTTGTTGGAATGCAAATATACGATTAACACTCTGATAGGTCATGGCACCAGAAAGGTTGACAGGACCAGCTTCTGTTTATACTTAAATTATATGTCATACCCAAACTGAATTGCCTTCATGAATGACCTGTGTTTTGATAATAGGTGGTATAGCAAACAAATGTATACTGCAAGCTTTGAGTAGGGAGGAAATGTGGGTAGAATTATCAAGATATTGTTGCGCAGTTTGAGGGAACATGTTGAGTTCATTTTACATATAATGCAGGATAAATTGGGAGATCAATTTTATACAGATTGGAAGATCAAGGATATATAAGTTTAAAGAAAAATATGGGTTGATGGAGCCATGAGAACTCCATTCATCACTCTTAGTCTCAATTTTTCAAAAACAATCACAAGAAGTTCTTGCATTTTTGTTTTTTTTCTCTGTAATGTGACAGTTTTACTTTGTAAAGCACATTAATCATATGCTTTATGTAAATGTATTGTAATGATGATGGAGATAAGAAAAGGGCAAAGAATACACAATAGATCCAGAGAGATAAGATGGCTAGATGAATTACTAGAGAGGAAGAGAGGGAGATGAAGAGAGGTAGGGAGGGATGAGGGAGGGATGAGGGAGCGAGGGGTGGGAGAGGGGAGGGATAAAAGACAAGAGATTGAGGTATAGGAGGGGTGAGGAAGTGGGCAGAATCCATGAGAAGTAGATCAAGGACTGAAAGAGGCATCTTGCCAAGTGAACTCTTCATTACCGGAGGCTGATGATGAGGATGAAAAAGAAGAGGAAGATGATGATGACGATGGTGACCTTTCAGGCTGTAAACTTGGTGTGAAGAAGACAGGAATTCTTCGCACATCCTTCCTCCTGTCTCTGCGCATCCGCTGAACTCGCTGGAGCAAGTTTTGTGCCAAGATTCTTGCCTCCTCCTCCCCTCCACCCCCCCCCCCCCAAAAAAAAAAAAAAAAAATCAAATCCTGCACACGTTGCCATATAGCCCCTGGATGGTCTGGTGAATATGTTGTTTAATATGCACAATGTTCTGCACTGTAAAAAACACATAACAGCACACAGGCAGAAGTTATTTCATCTTACAATTTGTTTTAAACAGTTTTGCAAAATTCAAGTGATTGGGCATACTACTATCCAGAGTAGGTTGTAGAAGCATCAGTGGACAGAATGAATTTCAAAGAGCTTGTTTAGATACTAAAGGTATGGAATTGATGTCATTGTTTTGACATTAGCTTTTTTTTTTTTTTTTTGGTTATCATGACAGTTTTGATGATAAATGTCATTTTCAAAAGTCCTTTCCTACACGTACATACATGTACATTGTAGTTTCTAGCTGGCCATCATGGAAGTAAATTTGTGAAACTTGTATCTTGTCTGTTTATATTTCATTTTTATCTCCAAGCTACCTGGACTTGTGAACTAAATTGAATAACCCATTCCAAAAAAAAAAAAAAGAAAGAAAGAGAATTTGAACTGAAGAAATTGTGCATAGATTTCATTTGTAGAGTGTCTTGGCATTTTTACTCACCGACTGGTAGCATGATGCTCTGCTAACAGTAGAAAAAGGGGGGAAAAACTTCATAAGTGCTAGGAAATGATAAGCTGCAATATCCTGTCTGAAAGTCTATCTTTTATTGGTTCAGTGTAACTTTTTTTCCCCACTTAAACAAATGAAAGAATGCTGCAGCAGTTTGGAGTTACATTGTATTGTATGGAAATGGGAGATACAGCGAGAGGATTTAAAGAAAGCATGCAAGCCTACTCAAGTCAGCTAGTTTTCTTTTGTCATCCAAGAAGGTAGAAAAGCCGAATAGCTCTATCCCAAACCGTGTAAGTGCCAGTCATTAGTGAAACTTGTGGTGTAGGACTAGTGACGGCTTCTTGGAGATCTAAAAAAAGAAAAGGACTGAAAAAAAAGAGGAAAAATAGCCAAGACAAGCAAACCGGGAGTGTCCAGGCCAACATGTGAATTCCTTTTAGCATACCGCTTTCGGCCCATGTGAGAGGCCGGCTGTGAAAGTGTTGTACACTGTACGACTTGTTCATCAAGTCCCTTGTGAATGAGGCAGGGGTGCGATGGCAGAAATGGAGGTATCCAGCGGACTTGTCGAGATTCTGGACTACTCTGTGTCAGGTGGGACTATACCAGTGACCCTTTTTGTGATACCAGCAGCTCTCCTGCAAACAATTTGATTGCTTTGAATGTCTGTCTTGATCTTAGACCTGATTGTGACTTTAGGGGACATTTGCACTTGTTCTGTTATCAGAGTTATGTGAGGAGATTTCAAGCTGTGAAAAGTTTTTGTTTTGATTTGTTTTGTTTTGTTTTTTTGTCTGGAGTTTGTTTGATATGCATGCAGTGTTACAAATAAGATCTGCTGCATTCTCTTGTTATCTTTCAAAAACTTTTGTGAGGTTTTATACACATGACTCTTGAAGTGTTAGTCTGATAGCATTAACTCTGCCAAGTGGTTTAACTGCGCATCATGCCCACCATGCCAGTAACTGCAGGTTTCATAGGAATACAGGCTGCAAGCTTGAGTACGGCAGAAAGAGTTCACTGCTATGAGCGCAATGCGTACATGAATGCGTGTAGATGTGTTTGTGGGAAATATATCATTGTTTGATGTGATGTGAATTGAGGTGAATGTGCAGGGAAGAGTTCCACATCAGACAAATTCGGCAGCTCTGGATGTGGACAAGATCAGTGACTACAAAACCTGTACTTCCATTATCCTTCTAATAGTCTTTTATCATCACATTCATGAGAATGTCTGTAGCATGTCCTTGAAATGAACATTAACTTAACCATTTCTCTTCCAGAAACGTTAGTTAGTGTATACAATGTACAACGTCATGGGTGTTTTCTGTACCACAATGGGTTTAGTATTTCAAAGCAGGCGCATTCTCACTTTCATGAGATTTAATGCAGGAACCACTCTCTGCAGGGTCCTATATCTACTCTCTATCAGTATCATACTATTACTATATATAGCCTTTCCTTTGTATCAGGCAATGCATTCATGCTATGTAATTTCTCTACTGTGTACACATTCTTTCCAAGTGCCCCTGTGTGCCCCTTGTAAAAAGCAAGGGATTACAACATGCATTCAGAATGTTGAGAAAAGGAGAGAGAGAGAGAGTCGAGCTATAGATACACTTTGACAAGGGATCATGAAAAGCAATTTCGCGAGTTTGATCCTTTCAATGTGTACCTCGTTAATGCTGCAGAGTCTTCACAGGCTGGAATTTGTAGAATAGATCATAACCATTTTGAATGGCAGCAAATATGAATGGAGATGGCTCTGTGAAAGTTAAACCAAAGGCATGATTCTCTCATAAAGATTGTTGTTTTTTCCTTTGAAGGCATAATAAAAGCATAATTTACCATTTGCAGGTGAAACAAAAACCCAGCATTAGTGCTTCAAAATAGTTCTAAAATATGAGTTAGGGATGGAAACAACCAATGTAAAACTTTGAACCAGTATAATCGATGTTAAATATTGTTAAATTTATATACAAAATGTGAACAGTAGTTATAATAAAAGTGTTTCCTGACTAAACCATCTAGTTATGGTTTAGTGAGAAAAAAGGTGATATTTCCTTATATTTAGGCTTTATTGCAAAAGTTTTATATGGTAGGATTTTTGTGATACAACTGACGTACATGTACACATATGCATAAAAAATGATGTCTTGAACATATTTTAAATCACTGTTCCCAAAGGTAGACAGGACCTTTAGAAGGTCTGCAGAGCTGAGAAGATGAAAATCTCTCCAAAATGAAATTATAAAACTGTAGTCACTATAGGAGCATTTCAACAATCTTGTGTAGTGATTTATATATTATGTTGCAAACTAATGATTTTCACTATCTTTCCTTTTCTTTCCTTTTCTACATATATTTCATTTTCATGGATGCTTCTCTGCATACTTCTCAATGGTGCACCACACAACCAACACAGGTGAGTGATGAGTTTTTGTTTCAGTACAAGAACCAAACTTTCTCTTCGAAAGAGATGTTTTGTTGTTTTCGAAGTGCAAAACTTTATGTGTGTTTTGTTGATGTTTTCAATTTCTGCTGTGCGAATATGTCATTTTACTGCCAGTTGAAATGTTCAATGGGTACATAAGTTCGATATACTGATGTGAACACACATTGTTTAGGAAATTTTTAATGTGATTAAAAACAGCAGAAAGGCAAAATGTACATTTTTTTTTTGTGTGTGTGGCTCAAATTAAGCATGTACCAGTATGTAATGAAAAAAAAAACCCTGTCCATCACAAGTGAGACATTTGTAACAATTGCATTGCAGTGTGCGTGTGATCTTTAGAAAAACTGCGCTACTGAAAGAACTAGTTATCAATAGCATGACACAATACATACGACTGACATTTGTAAGCTTTTTCCCCCCTTTTGAACACCAGAGAATGGGTGCTGATTGTGTAATGGGATTGTTCAGTTCAAGTTTATTTCCACAAATTTACTTTAAAAAGATGCAGAGAGACAATCAATTGGAATATTGTTGTTGTTATTTTAAAGATCGAAAGAAGAGAGAGAATTGGAATATTACATACAAACCCAAATTATTTCAGGTGAGTACATAGGCCTACTCATCATAATCAAAAAGTGTGTGATGGAGATTGACATAACAGTTTAATTCTGAGCATGTGCACTAAAATGTATACACACACACAAACACACACACACACATGAACACATAAACACATGAATTGACAGCATCCAGCAAACATGGTCAAGATACTGTAGGTGACATGTTCAATTTCCATTTTTGAAATTATATTAAGATTGCCCAGTTGATTTTGATGCAGCTGCATGTATGTCTGGAGCAAATTTAATCTGCCTTCAGGACTGGCCGTGTAATTTCATTGACGTCTTTCTTTGTCGTATCAAATTCAATAAGCCCATTGCTGCAGAAAAGATTATCTTTTGATGCCCAGCTGCATTGATGTCATTGACAAACATGAATCTATTCTGAAACCATGTATAGATCAATACAATTGCTTGAGGCAGGGCAGAAAATTACAGTAGCCCAGAGACTTGACGTGAGACTAATATCTCCCACTCCCCTTTCTGGATGAATGAGGGGGTATGAAGTGAGGGGAAGGTTTACTGGCTTAGTTGGATTGATCCCCTTTTTGGTGTCCTGTTAAGTATGATTGAGGTATCCGTGTACGCCTTCAGTCGTAGGTGAGCGTAAGTGGAGAATGTAAGAAGATTACAACGATCTCTTAATCCCAGTCTGGAGACAGTTTGTGATGTTTTGTCGGCGTTGGTTACTGTCTTCAGGTAGAGAGTGAATGTAGCTTTCTCGGCACTTGGAAACTGGTAAAATGCCATCAAAAGAAACCCCCAGAGACTCAAATAATCATGAATCACCGTTTCTTATTACTTCCAATTACAAATGTCGTATAAAATGCAAGTACGACATGAAGGTTTGGCATTTAGGAAAATAATTGCTTGGCGCGGCTACGTACATCTCGTCCGCCCACGGAGGAGTGTAATTTACTGCACTCGGTAAGGCATTGGAGCCATGGAGGCGTGATAGAATCACAGCTTGAAAAGTGGCACATAAATTTCATCTCCAGCGTTGTCGCCATATTCAGCCCAAGCTCTGCTTTAGGCGGTAATTGACGCCACTTCGGGGCAGAATAATAGGTAGCACTTCTCAATGGGTCTCCATATTTTTTCTTTTTCAGGTAATAGTGAACATAGTGAGCCCACTTCATTTTGGTGGAGGATGCAGTTGTGTTTGTTCACTCCATACATCAATCCTTTGATTATCTATTTCTTCACTTTATTTCCTTGCTTCTTAACCCGTTGAAGTCTAGTCTCGAGTATTCTTAGGATGGGATGAATGGGAAATGCATGTTGGAGGAAAATCAGTCCATCTTCAACGGGTTAAAAGTAGTTAGGCAGTTTGTAGTAGGCCATATGTTCGAATACAGGTATAAAACACCAGTTCGCTGTTGGGCATGATTGCACAATATGATATATCTTTTGCCTTGAGGGCAGATCACTTGTTTTATAGGGATTGAATAAGTCTTAATTTGGACAGACTACTAGCTCAATGAGCTACGATTGTAGTTTACAAGATGAATGTGCAGTAGAGCTGCAGATATATATGCTAAACTACATGTGTATGTTCATGCCAGTGTGATATATTGGACACGTTGCCCACTGATGTAAATAAATATCCCCGTCTTGGAAGGGGGTGGATTTGAAGTGCAAGCATTCTGATTGAGCCGTCTGGATCATGCTGAGTTGATGCGATCATGCCTTTCCACCACCTGCCTGCAGTTGAGAAATCTCCAGCTCTCGTCTGCACGGATGCCGTCTGCGCGATGACAAGTATTTTGCTCCCAAGACATTGACCTTGATTTTAGGCATGCTCCTCTCCCAGGTTGTTTGTTTTTTACTTTTTCTCTATAAAGAAAATACAGAGGAAAAATATGACAGTTTAATTTTGCACCTTGTGAGTATTTGATGAGACAAACAGATGCTTAAAAAGGGATAGTGTAGTTTTGGTTAAGGTGTGGATTCAGATTTTAACTTTTTTGCGAGATGATTAGAAACCAATAAAGGAAATATTAAAAGAGCGTACAATTTGAAGAGGAATCAAACATTTATTTGCTGACAATTTGTTTTAAAATGGCTGAGATATCTAAAAATAAATGGAAACAGTGGTCCCAATAAAAGCTATGACAAAAAAAAGAGCTTGTCGTGTACCTTTGTATCTGGTGAGGGGCTAGACTCAAAATATGCTAAAAGAGCTTTCCTTGGACAAGTGCATTTATTGTACAATATCAAATTATAAAGAATGTGTGTTTATGCGTGTAGGCACAAACAAACAATTTTAAACTCACTGCCTTGAGGTCAAGCTGAGTGTGTGTGTGTGTGGGGGGGGGGGGGGGGAGATAGGGGGGGGGGAGGCAGAAAAAAACAATAACTCACTGCCTTGAAGTGAGGCCAGGGGGGCATTTCATGAAGCATTTTTGTCCGACAACTTGTCGGACAAATTTGCTTCCAGCCAATCAGATGCAAGGATTTCAGTAGCTTTTAACATTTTGTCAGACGAAATATCTGACAAAACGCTTCATGAAATGCCCCCCCCCCCCCAAGTCAGTGTGTATGTGTGTATATGGGAGATATGGGGGGGGGGGGCAGACAAAACAATAACTCACTGCCTTGAAGTGAGGCTAGGTTTGTTAATTTCTGGTAGGAAGGAAGCCCTGGTCAGCATGTAGAATGACTGTCAAGTCACTCTCACACGCAAGCAAACGCAAATGATGAGACCCTGGGCTGTAATCTCAACCGAACACACTGATTGGGGAAGATTGCAGCAGCGCCACTGCAGTGATATCAAATAAGTCTCACGCTATCATACGGCTATCTGAATCAAAGCAATCCAAGACTAGTCTTCATTCCTTGCTTTCCTGAGGATATTTTTTTTTCATTCTTTCCGACCACTATTAAAATCGGGACGTCTCCTAAAAAGAAAGTACTAGAAGAAGAGCTCCGCAGATTTTCACACTCGAATCTATTCCACACAGGAAGGCAATCAGGGTAAAGTTGAATGTTATGACAAATGAGACTGGTAAACCAGTCTGACACCTCAGGGTTTTAGCTGGAATTCTTTCTGCAAGAGAGAAAAGACATTGCATGAAATATTTCGGAGATCTAGGGAAACAGTACTGTACAGACTCGTTTTACCTCCCCCCCCCCCCCAACTGTATACAGGAAGAGATGCTTGGCACTAAATACATACTACGTAGATGGAAGATACTCATAATTTTTTAACAGATTTTCATATCTTTCTTTTAATACAAAAAAAACAAAAACAAAAAAAAACCCCAAACAGGTAGAGTCCACAGTGCTTATATGTGAAGTAGTATTGTTCAAATGCACTGTTTCGCGATATCATGGAAGCACAAATATATTCAGTGTTACAATAACACCTTGAAACACATAAATTTACTTAGTTCGTCTATTATTAGTACAGGTAATATTGAGTTTGTGATGACTCTGATTAGTTTTCTCTATTCAAATACTAAGATTTCTTCATTTGCATGTTAAATGCAGTTAGCGCACATGTATGTGCCAAATGTTGCTGTAAACCTTTACTAAAAAAGGGAAAATAATGAGTATTAATGCTGACCTTATGCACAATGCATGGGATGGTTGGAAAGTCACCAACATAATACCTGTATCAGGATAATTACCCCCCCCCCCCCCATATCAAATACTGGTTAGTGCAATGATAGGGTTAGACCAAAGATTAGGGGTTAGGGTTAGGGCTAGAGTTTGGATTGGGGTCAGGATTATTTGTAGGTTCAGGATTAGGTTTGGGGAAGGGGAAGGGGAAGGGGAAGGGTATGGGTAATTCTCCAGGGGGTAATTGTCCTAGACCCCATAATATGTAAGAACCTCAAATGTGAGAAATTTTACAGAAGGAAGAATACCTTGCACCTTTATTTTCACCTTGGCACAGTGCACCAATTCCAAGTGCTCAGGGGCATTTGAATTGATATCATGCACAGCTCACATGAACAGCCATTCAGCGGTATTCCAAGAAGCCGTGCCCAAGTACACACACACATACTGCCTTCTATTGCAGTATCAGCCCTAACCCTCATGTAAATATTTGGACTAGCATTGTGTATCCAGGGGATATTTGGATTTGGGTACAATCCTGGGATGATTTTAATCAGAAGGCCCATCAGTCTGACTGTAGCAAATGTTCTTGTGGTATGGATATGATCGTTGTGCTATCACAGCTCCAAATCTGTCAGGATGCTTAAAACTCACATAATACCTCATCACCTGGGGCAACAGAAATAAGTTATCCAAGCGTTGTATTTAGTGAACCATACTTCTTTCACGCGCTTGTCTGATTGCCATGTGAGCAAAAATGGAAAACTAACAAATACATTGTTTGTGTGTGTATGTGAATTGCCGTACTTCAGAAATCTTCATACAGGTTGTAGGTTTCAAGAATTCCATTCCTTAATGTAGGCCTATTCCGGTCTGATCCTCTGTAATCGTTAAAGCGGTGAACCTCATTCGAAGTTGGAAAAGAAAAGAAAAGAAAAACACAGGTTCAAAAAGGGGATGAGTATCTTCACGTGAAGAAGTTATCACCAGAACTGGAGATTTAACATCATGACATTTAGATTATGATTTGAAATCGGTAAAAAGCAAAGTACTGGGAAATGAGGAGGGTTGGCATGTATTTATTGTAAATTTTTGCCAAGAGCCAAGATTCACAAAATTAAAATGCATGCGAAAGTTCTTGTCTATACCATTATATGTGTTGAATGTCAGTGACAATTTGCGAAAAACGCTGTCTTCTTCAATTCGAGATGATTTCATGCTGTGAAAATATTTTGCTGTACAGTGAGTCAGGAGAACATGTTTAATATTTGTGCTATCCTCAGAAAGCAGCCTTGTTATAGTGCACTCCTGTTATAACAAACATGGATGAAATGAATTTCTCAAAACAGCGTAGTAAAAATTCAGGTCTCAAAATCATTATACATGTACTATTTGGCTATAATTAAATGTTTATATAACAAGAGAAAACTGCAAGTCCTAAAGACTTTGTTATAATGTCGACAGGAGTGCACTGTATTCCACAAATTTTGTAGCAGCCAGTTTGGGTTGCCAGATAATACTATTACCCTAACCAGATTATTTTGCAAACATGTACTCTATGAACTGACGTTGCTGTTCCCTCCAAGATTAAATGAAATAAGAAGTAATAATGAATTGAAAAAAAGAAATGAAGTTAAAAAAAAGTACATAATGCATATATAGTTATTCAGGAAAATGTACATTAAGCTATTATGACCTTCAACCTAGAACATCAATACTATTTTGAGTACACTCACATACCACCGGATTTATATTGCCTATTTCTACATCTACTGAAGATCAGTGACACACACACACACATTTTTTTTTCTCAAAAATTCATTTCTCTTTAACTCAGCTATCAAATATTGGAGTCTGCACCCCTAATTGTGTCTGAAAAGAGCTTTCTAGACAAGATAAGAGCAAAGGCAGGAACAACAAAAACAACTGATCTCAACCTCCTGGGAAATGAACAAAAAGTAAATGGCAACAACAACCGTACAAAAAGAGCTCTGAGTTGATGTTCTGGTAATTTGCGAAAGGGCAAACCTCTTTATAGAGGGCCGCGTTCAATGGCAATGTGCATGATTGAGCATCAGCTGTATATTACTATTTGGTGCATTGGTGCAGTCATTTTTATAATGTTTTTTCCCCCAAGCTACGCTGTGTCACCCATTTGAGTATATTGCAGTTCAGTGTCTATTTCTGCATTGACTTGCGATGCTATTGTAACGATGTTAAAAAAAAAAGAGATTGTTGATGTGAAAGAGAGAGAGAGAGATTGAGAGACAGACAGACGGACAGACAGACAGACAGACAAACAGACAGAGAAAGGTATCCAGTCAGGATGGATTCAATAGAAAGAAAGAGACGATATATTAGAACCAGGAAGAAAGAATGAATGAAACAGGTGATATTGGTCTGGTATGTTTGACAGGTGCTGAAAGAATGAGAGGGGGAAAAAAAGGGGGAAAGAAGGTATATTGGAGAAAAAGGGATGCTAAAGAAAGAAAGAAAAAAATCAGAGGCAGGGAGAAAGAATGATAGAAACAGGTGATATTGATTGTATCATACAATAGGATGAAAGAATGGCAGAAAAAAGAAAACAAAAAGAAGTATGTTGGACAAAGGAGAAATAATATGACAAAAAAGAAGACAGGGAATAAATTGAATATGCACAATTATCAGTTGTTACTCTTTGAAATTATGTACAGTTACTTTTTAAAATATTTGTAATAATATTAGAGCAAAACCAGATAAAAGACTTTAGCAATTGAATATCTGTTGACTTGTAAATTTGTTAAAAACCAAAACAGAAATTATGCGCTTGTTTGTGGTATTATTTCCAACATGATAGTTTCAGTACAGTGGAGCAAAACCTGGCAGTAGACTTTAACAATTAACTCTCAAAGTTTGAAATCTTTTCCCCTGTGGAGATTAGGATATATTTAAAAAGATGGCAAGTTTCTGTTGAGTGTATCAATGTTTGTGATCTGGTGCTGTGCCGGTATCATATTATTTGTTATAATTAATACTGCTATTCATTTAAACATTCCCACTATTGATAAAGAAGAGGTAAAAAAAAAGTTATCTCTCAGTTTCAGTTTGAGCCCTCTGTTGTTCATATATTGTACATGGTGGTTTGTTCCAGCCGCAGAATTTTCAAACACCCATGCATTTTTAAATTCGTAGGCCTGTGAAGTATAGATTCGTAAACTGGCTGATCAAATGAAGAGATTTTTAGGTTCCTGTATCCTCTCGAAAGTATCAGAAAGTGTCGGGTGTCTGGGAGAATGATGCGAATGGGCACACCTTCCGTGAATCACTATGCATTTCCATCCTTCTCTCGGGCACATGACAAAATAGTTGTGAATTGATTTTTTGTTTTGTGCAGATATAATGAAATCAACCAATTCCATCTAATACTTCCACAGTGTAGGATGTGTGCAGTGAAAGTCAGAAGGGCCGATTTATTGAGAAAAAGGTGATGATTTCCACAGTGAAATTCCCTGGGGATTTGAGCATTTACAATTTGATCAAGGGGATACTGGATTATAGATTACTTATATGCAGAGAGGAGTGTTGAAGGTTTATGCAATCAAGTACCAGTGCAAAGACCCAGCTTGAACTATCCACCATTGAGCTGAATTCATGCGGACAGAAAGGGCTGGTTTTCCAGGTCGCTGAAATGTTTGAATGATAAACAGTCGGATCGTAATTTTCACGCGCGTATGTGTTTACTCTCGCTGTGCGCCATTCATGATGTATGAATGCAGTTTGGCAGAGTGGAAGTCTAGTTTTTCTGAGTGACTGGTTTCAACTTATTTTTTTTTTTGAACCTGAGTGAGCAATTGGTGCTTTCGTAGGTCAATCAAGCATAGAATGAGTGACAACCCTTTGGAAAAGCCCCACGGGCTGAATATATACACACGGCATTGAAAACCACTACAGTGGGATCGCACTTGTGCTTGTGTTGATCTAGAGATTGCTGTACTATTCAATGAGTCCAAAGATGGCAGTATTTCAGTGTTTGCGTGGAATTTTGACCAATGGTACATGCCTAATTTGATTGTGATGGTGGGGAAAGTTTATTGCAAGTGAGTTAGGTAAGTTTGACATTCTTGTAAGAACTACAATTGTATACACACAATTATCAGCGGTATGAGCATAGTGGGTGAGCTGTAATGTTTAAAAATTGTACACTCAACCTACAGTGTACTTTCTGTCATTTTATTGTGCATTGTCCCTGTCACTAGGCCCATTCACACACAAAAGTTAAATCAGCTTTTTTGGATAACGTTGCATTAATAGTGATTTATTTACCACGTTCAAATACATGGGACAAAAATTATGTGGCTGCAAGTGCTTTAAAGGGACTGTACAGTACTGGTTGAGGTGGGGATTCATGTTTTGAACATTCTTAAGTGAGATAATGAGAAACCTCTTACGAAATATGAAAGAGCATGTAATCTTAAGAAGTATTCAATGTTTATTTGATGAAAATTGGTTTTCAAATGGCTGAGATATCCAAAAAAGTGATGATAATAAAAGGCGACATGCCACAACTTTATTAGGATCTCTATGTTTCACCTTGTTTTTGGATATCTCAGCCATTTCAAAACCGATTTTCATCAAATAAACTTTTGATACCCCTTAGAATTGCATGCTCTTTGACATCTCATAGAGTGGTTTCTGAATATCTCGCAAAACATTAAAAGCTAAATCCTCACCTCGACCAGAACTGTACACACCCTTTAAATCTCCAAACTATACGTACCCAAAAATGACTGGAGCATGACCACATGCACTTTGGTTTGCAGACGTGGTGTAGCCAGTTGCATCATGGGATTGAAAAAAAAAATTCACATTCCATTGACAAACTGTGTGAGACAAATTATCTCGACCTCAGATTTTAAAGAAAAAATATTGAGTTGGACTGATTTTAGCATCATGATGTGGATCATGATATCTAGTTATTTTTTGTGTGTGTCCACACACAAGAAGGGATGGCTTTTCGCATCGTGTTTGCAAGGATCAATTTTTGAAAACTGTTAATCACAGGTGTGTGTGAATGGGCCACTTGCAAAGTGATAAAGATCTTTGCATTGACAATTTCACTTGTGAACAGTCAATCACTCTGCAATATTCTCAGGAGGCCTGCTTGTGCTCGTGCAAATGTATCACCATTTGTTCCAATAAGACAGCAAGGAAGGAGATATCTATTTGTGACTGTGTAGCCCCACAACAAGAATTTGTGTCTCATGCAGGCAGTATACGTATAATCTCGAATCAGAACTCATTCCATCCGTATGTTGCGAGAGCCCTGCTGTAGTTATTAGATATTTACTGGCTGCCACATCACTCTGTCGTCAACCAATTCATCATCGGCTTCTTGCCCGTATTTTTAGATGATTCCTCTCACAACAGAAGTCGATGATGAGCAGAGTCTTGCTGTTTTGGTTTTGTTTTCATGTTTCTGCTGATTTTGCTTCTCGCTTTCTCTCATTTCTGCTGTGATATTGGATTTGGAATGAGAATATGTTTGACAGCCACGCTGTGGAAAGACACTTAGGACAGTCTCTGGCAATGCCATTCACCTCGGAGTCCAAATTGTATTGTTGATAATAAAAAAAGCATTCTTGATATTATTCCATTGTTACGATTATTAACTTTTTTTGTTACCATATGACAAAGTGCATTGTTTTTTTTTATGACATCATTTGTGCATAACGTTATTATTGTATTTGGAAAAAAAATGCTCTTATCAGATGAATGAAAGACAGATCAACAACTTGTATCACTTTGAATCATGTTCTCTTTTTCTTTTTCTTGTTTTGATGATGGAAATAAAGTATTGAATTGAGAATTATTCAAAATAAGAGAACAACTCATTCCATAAAAATCGGGGGGGGGGGGGGGTGGGGTGGACCCACTACTAAAGCAACAGAGTAATGTCTGATATTTGTATTTGGTCACAAAGCTTTCATTCTGGCTAGAAGATTGTCAGACAATACCTGGTGGAATGTGGTCATTGTTCTTTTTGTTATTTGTTCATATTTTTGTGATATCTTGATAGCTAATATTTCTAACATCAGGAGGATATTTGCCTCTAGAGTTCATTCACCTGCCTTTTACTTTGTACTCAGATTACTTTGGGCACATTTTCAATATATTGAGAATTTGTGTTCTTTTTACATTGTTTCTCTTTACTTTTTTTTTCTTCTTCTTTAATATCCCATTTCTGCTTGCTCTGGTAATAATGGCATGATCCAAAATGCTGAATTTTTGAATCCGTGGTAATGTCCCAGCATTGATTGAAATTTAGTTCAATTATTTGAAATTATTACGATTCTGATAGACACAACAGTATCAAAGTTCAGGGGGGTGTTTCATCAAGTTAGTCAGCGTTGACAAGTTGTCAGTCTCTGACAATCACCATAGTGACAGTCAGTGACCATAGCATCTCAGCCAATCAAAACCAAGGATTTTGCTGAAATTGTCAGTGACTGACAACTTGTCAGCGCTGACTAACTTGATGAAACACCCCCCAGTTACACGTGTTGTAGTGCCGTAGTTTCAGTCAAGCATTTTCACTTTCTCCCAAATAAAACAACTTATATGAATTCTGAATATGAGTGATTCACTTAAAATATGAATTGCCAGGTATTAAAGACAAAGCTGTCTAGATACATTAAACTCGCAGCATATCATGCTGTACATCAAGTTAGCGTGGCTGCTAGGAGTGTGCACTGTTAACCCCACGCATAGGAATTTGCGTTTGTCGCAGCCGGAGATGCTACCCTAGATTTGCCAATTCCAATTATCTATCACACTTGAGTCCTGCATGTTGCACTGGGTCGTCTTTGATGGTTGGGAATGACAGGCAGCCGTGACGCCGTCTCAAGGCTTGCCAAGTTCTACCCTTGACATAGATGTTTGACAGAACTAGATTGCATTTCCTGCTTCCTTCTGAATGTACCGCAACTATATAAATGCATTTCTTTTTTTTGGGGTGGGGGGGGGGGGGGGGGTGGGGCTATCCAGCACTTTTAATTGCAGTGATCATGATTCTTTACGGCAAGTTCACTTCTTTTGTGTGAGCCCCCTTTTCAAGTTAAATTTTTGTTTGTTTGTTTTCTCTCATCCACAAGAATTCAATGGATGGAGACGATTGGAGCGTCTTTGGCACAAATCTATTCAGCAAATAGATTGGGGGGGGGGGTTAAGATTGTTGTCTTGTAGATTCTAATGTTTGCCATTGAATGTAGATGGTGGAAAGCTGCACTTTCAATTTTTTTTTCTAGGTTTCTATGGAATTGTCTCTGTTTTCCAGATGAGAACATTCTTCTGTCTTCACTGCCCCAGACATGTTAATATTTTGGATTGTCAGATTTATTTTTTTATTTTTTTTTGGTGACACGCACACACACACACACACACGCACATATGAATGTTGCTGCCTCACCCTACCATATATGTCTAAAGGCCTATATTGGCCCTAAACTTCTTTTAAAGTTTCCTTTTTGCTCTCTGTAAGAACTGGTATCATCATTCATTTGTATGCCCTGGTGCTTCCCATTAGGCCTCCATGTAGGCCTACATACATGTATGTATGTGTATCCTCCTCCTGATGTTGATCTCTTATAACCTTTGCTACAGACAGCCAAGTATCTGCCTATTCCACCAGTATGGTCCGTACACAATATGTCCCCTGATAATGGATAGCGGTGCGGTCATGACCGTACGTCCTCCGTCAAACACATACGGCTCGTAAATTTGTTTGCAGCTGAAATACCACAGAGGGTACAGCTCCCCTCTCACAGAGTATGTATGCAGAAAGTCTTTGCCATTTTCAGCACAGACTGTACAGGTGTGTACATCTGTGGGAATTTTGTCTGTTAAAGCTCAAAACAAACCATGAAACCTATTAAACTTTGACGATTGTCCACATGGTACTGAATCTTTAACCCATTGAGGACGAGCTGATTTCAATGCTAAAACACGCATTTCCTGCAGACTCCTGCCCGAGTATACATAACTATGTACTCGGGACTAGTCTTTAATGGGTTATATGTTATTTCTGTGCGAGAGTCTTACCTGATAATACCACAGAACTACAAGCTAGTCATCAAAGTTTAAAACTTTGAATCAATCTCTACAAAATATTGAATTAATCTCTGCAATTTATAGCAACACTGTGTGAGTGTAATAAACAATCACTGAAGTGCGGGATTATGTACTGATACACGTATGAGATCTACAACAGTATCAGATGATCGTTGTCACGTAAATAACTGTCAGGGAGATTCCAATGTAATTTACATTTTCCACCAACTTAGATCTCGCAATATCATCTCTCCCTTTAGATCATGCCAAGAAAACAACAAAAAACAAAAACGAAAACAGAAAACAAAAATTGAAGTTCCTAGCCCAATATTTCTCGCTTGAATCATTAATCAGGGCATCAGGAATTTATGGCCATGCCTCTTCCATAAGCACTGAGATTGTTTACATCTTAATGGAGTTGCGACCCGTCTGGAGAGATGAAGGGGGATAAAGGGATGTGTGGGTACACTTCCGATGGGGGAGAATTTAAGCCCGGCTCGGAAGTGACTCATTCCCAGGCTTCTTTAGGACCCCTCCCTCCCTCCCCCAACCCACCCCCCTCAATTCATGTTTTTTGAGCGATGCAGCGATGCGTGATGCATACACACAGAATTTCTACGTGCCCAACATGCTCCGATTATATTCAATGCTCTCTGTGTACATGTAGTTCCCATTGTAATGAAAGCGTATTGCTTCTTATTGACTCAGTGTCTTCCATAAGAATGAGACTCATGAAGCTTGTAATTTGTTCTTGAGTATTATTATTCCATTCTGTTTCTTCCCATTAAATTTCATGAATCTTTGCATGTGACGTGCCAGACAGCTGAATTCAGCGTTTCTTGTGAAATGTTTTGAAATTTAAGTTTGAAATGGTGCGTAGTTTTAGCCCCTGAAAAGGAGAGAGAGAGAGAGGGAAAGAATAAAAACTAAGTCTGTTCATAAGGATTAGGTATTAATGCTTTGCATGTGATACACAAGTATGGTAATCATATCAGCAGTAGGCCCCACATATAATACATGTGTGCTAATGTGTAAATGCTTTAAGCAATCTCCACGTATGGTATACATGGATATCATAAATGTTTTATGAGCCGTCATTTTCATATATTGCTTGGTGGTGATGTATTGCAGATTTCATGCATAATGCAGGTCTGTATTATTGTCAAGCAAATGTGATTTGTGACAAGTTACTTTATAAAATGGGTTCAAGAATGTAGCCAATAGGAAGCGCTGAAATGAGACACACCTTCTTCCTTTACTTCAGTACAATTGCACTGCCTGTAATCCTATGGTAAATTGCCGATCGTATGTGCGCTCCTTTGAATTGCAGTGCCTGCAATGCTAAATATGCGAAGTCCAGAGGTTAGATATTGCGATATCGATAGCCCAGCGAAACGAACGAAAAATGGCTGCCTCCAGCTCGGATCCGTTGCAGGCGCAATTTGAACTGTTAAATGACGAGGAATTGGATGAATTAATCAATGGAACTGATTCGGCGAGCACGAAACGGTCTCTGAAATTCGGATGGCAAAGATTTGAGGCCTTTGTGAAATTTACCAAGACTTCATTGACTGATATTTCCCGTGAAAATTTGGATCAGCTACTGTTAAAATTTTACGCTGGGGCAAGGAAGGAGGACGGCACATCGTACAGCAAACGTAGTATTCAGTCAATCAGGTATGCAGTACAGCGTCACTATCTAGACGAACAAGATTTTGACATTTGTGACAAAAGCACATTTCCGAAAAGCAATAGAGTGTACAAGGCAGTTCTTGTAAAGCTGAAATAGAGTGTACAAGGCAGTTCTTGTAAAGCACAGTCCAAGAAGAGTGTAGAACTTCAAAGACATGATCTTTCTGATGCCAGTGTTACTACTGTTAGATCTACTACTGTTGCTGGTGAAGAACATAATCGTCATGATCATGGAACAGAGTCAGAGGAAATGTCAATTTCTATTCAGAGTTCTCAGACGCAGAGTCAGGTTCAGGAGTATCGGTATCAAAGTGTCTCCATTTTACAAAACTCACCTCAAGTTCGCACTTCTAGTGCACCTCACTTCCATTTCCAGAACTGCGAGGTGCACTTCCACCATAAGTAAGGCAATTGGAACTTGTACATGAGTTGATGTTTGTATTAGTCTTCATTTCACTGTTCATCTTCAATTTGGTTGACGTTCACTTCACTTCGACGTTCACTTCACTTCGACGTCTTCACTTCACTACTTCTTCATCTTGAATTTGGTTGACGTTTACTTCACTTCGACGTTTATAGGTAAGTAAATAACTCATAGACCCATTTTATAAAACAAATGATGCACAGGATTATTTCGTGGCGTAAGTGAAGGTGCGGCGCACTTTCGAGTATTGACAATGGTGCAACATGCACTCGGCGCACTAACGCACTCTCTCCTGTGCATCATTAGTATATTAGCACTAAATGTTTTTATACTAGCAACCAAATGAAGTTACAAATACACGTACAATAATGCCGGCTACATTATGAGGACATTTTCTCTCCCCCCCCCCCCCCCTATGAAAGGGAAACTATAGAAAAAACAACAACAAGGCACAGACAGGCATTTATGCTGTCACTATGCAAAGGAGGGCTACCATCCCTAATGGCCACCAAAGTGTTTTAATATGGCCAGGTGTGTGTTGACATATCCCTTAAAAATGAATAGTTCACTTCATTCACATGTTGTCTAGCTCTGTATTTAGCAGCACTAGGACCAAAGATGCATTTACATTGTAGCTACCTAAATGTTGCCCCAACAATAATAGCACACGGCACTCTCCATTAGTCACTAAAAGCCATGCTGGACGTCTAGTCTTAATTACAGACATTATGGGAAATCAATTCTGCCGCCCGGCTCAAACGCACTGCACGGTATCGTTTGTCACGCTCAGAGACCCTCGGTAAATGGCGAAACAAACGCCGGGTGATCAATTAGCCGGGATTGATTTCAGTATGAAAGCGAGGGGCGCGTCTGCATCTTCTCGCGAGGACGTCGATCATTTGCTGGGTGGAGTTCGTTTTAAAACATCGAGACAGCTGCAAAGAGAAAAGACATATTTCAGCAGTGATTAGAGTGGAAAGCCCTTTTTGTTTTGTTCTTTATCTGTTTGTGTAGCAGTTTAAAAAGATATAGAGTGCCGAAGATATTCCTATAAATACACCTGTATCAAACTAGGTAGAGCAATATGGAATAAGGTGTGATGCACCCAATGGAATCAACCTCCCCAGCCATGTTTCCAACCGTTCATTCTGTTCACCTGTTTTTTGTTTTTTTTTCCCCCTCCCTTAGCTATTGCTATTAACATAAGTTTGGACCATTAACCCATTTACAGCTGGTGCCTGGGGGTTCTCAGGCAGGGGCACCAGTAAACAAGGAGGGAGATGTGGGCTGTTGCAAAATGGAATGATCCTTTTCTTGGGGTGAAATTTGTGAGATCATGGACCCTATCCATGGTGAGATGAATAGTCTTTCCAGTGCATTGCTTCCTGAATGAAGGTCAAATCTTCTCCTTAAAGGGGAAGGCTAGTAACTGATCAGTGGGAATCAGTGGAAATGCTGGGAGATGATTGTTCCAATCCTTATGGGATTCATTCAAGAGTTCATTGTATATCTATTGTTGTGTGAAAATGATTTGCTTCAGAACGGTCTCATATTCAAGTAATGTGCAGATTAATGCTCCGTCACTGACCAGGGACGCTAACCTGGAAGCATTAAACTGCACATTATTTGAACATGAGACCATTCTGAAGCAAATCATTTTCACACAACAATAGATATACAATGAACTCTTAAATGAATCCCATAAGGATTGGAACAATCATCTCCCAGCATTTCCACTGATTCCCACTGATCAGTTACTAGCCTTCCCCTTTAAAGCAATCCTCCTTTAATAAAGACTGCATCACACTCGTGAGTATCAAGCCAACAAATGCCCAACGAATTTGAAAATTTGAAGAAATATGTTCACATCCGTTACTAATACTAGAATAATTTGTAACATGTTTGATGTTCTTTGTATTCATTATGTATTCATAGGGATTCGCAGAGGTAGCCGATATTCGATTCTGAACATGTCCCAAATTGAAAATCGGCTCCCGCATAACTCTGTGAATCTCCACAAACAGCTAACGAATACAAAGAATGTCAAAACATGCTATAAATTATTCTAGTATTAGCAACGGATGTGAACAAATCTTCAATTTTCGAATTTGTTGAGCATTTGTTGGCTCTTTACTCCTTCACTCCTGTAGGTCTCCTCCCCCTCCCCTCCCCCCTCTCCACATACCCATGTTTTATACTCATTCTTTTTGTGAAGCACTGGTTGTGGGCTTGGAATGGATGGGTTATCCCCAAGGTACTTTTCAATGCCCTTTCTACAATTGTGAACTTGAATATAACATGTAGTTACATGTTTACATACCTACCCATTCACATTTCAATGCCACTTTCAATTTCAGTGGTCTCGAGAGAGAGAGAAAGATTTTTTTTTTTTTCATGTTGCCTCAATCTCCCTAGCTGCTGTTGAGCACCCGCTAAAAGATTGAGGATGCAATCTGCTATGGGCTGATATATGTCTGATGATGAGGGTGGGTTGGAGGTGAGGCAAGGACAGGTTATATTGCGCTGATGTTTTCCCGGATTAAAGACTCTGTGCATCTTTTGAGGTGGATCTCAATTTCAGAAATCTGGGAACTTTACTGCCGGAGCTGTATTGTGATATATTCAAAGACATTCAGTGTAAATGAACGCTGTGGTGGCACATTCATTGTGAGAAAATTTAGTGTGTTACTTTCGAGAGAGCTATGAACTACTGATAAATGATTAGGATATTCATGTTTTTTCTATTAATAACACTGAAATACTGTCATTGGAAAATGCGGAATATTATATAGTCTTAAATTTCAACCCATTTTTATTTCCATTTCTTCAGGTGATATCAGAGACTTTGCTCACATAATGGACCTGGCACCATAGATTTCTGTTGCTGGTTTTTCTCTTTTTTTTTCAAACTGGAAACATCACTAAGCAGTACCTTTTATTAAAGCTCCAATATGCCTGTTGTTATTGGAGCTGCAGATTTTATTACACTTTATAATCTCCAAGATATTGCCAGTAGCCCAAGGAGGATGTAATATGCAAGATAGAGACAGTGGGCTGTTTTATGACTCGGAGATGACAGCATGTACCATGCGACAGAGATGTGGGACCATGGTTTTGCAGTCCCTCGGGGAATACATTCCCACAATGAGATGAAATGTATCCTCTCGGATAACTCCCACCTATGGGGGAGGTGTGGAGGGAGGTCTGTTTACCCTACAAGCAACAACATGATGCTCTTGCGCCCCACGGAAGTGTGGTGGCAGTATCGAAGGAATGTTGGAACTGGAGTAGGGCGGTTTGCAAGTCGCTCATACTCGAACATGACGCTGGGGGTTGCTACGGAATATTGATGACATCTGGAAAAGGAACATCGTGCGTGCAGAAAAATCAAATTTCTCCAGGGGCACGTGCGCACGACGTGCTGTCATCTTTATTATCTGGAAGGAAGGTGAGCATGCAAACATGGGGAGGGATGAAATTGCGGAGGAGGTCTGGCGGCCTTGTGAATCCCCCTTTGATTGGCGTTGTTATTGTATTCATCCAGACAGCATTCATGGGATCATTAAGGTAGACATACATGTGTACCTCCGGTTGAAGATAAAGGAGAGGGCCTGTGGTGGTGGTGGTGGTGGTGGTGGTGGTGGGGGGGGGGGGGGGGAGCGAGGAGAAAGGGGGCTAGCATAATGGAGTGGTGGTAGGGAGGGGCTGGTAGAAGTGGGAGTGGTAGGGTTAAAAAGAGGGCTGTACAGTACAGTGCAGTCTTCTGGCCTGAGACTATTATTGCCCCATGTTCTGTTTGTGTTCCTGTTCAGCACACTTCGTAGGGAAAACCCCTGATAAGAAAAACATGAGATTTACTCGATGATTAGCAAGAAATACATATCACTTTGATGGGTTTTGTTAGAGGTCCATTTTAATGGAGGAAATGGATGTAAAGAACAAGGTTTGACAGAATTCATCAATATCTTCCAAGGCTAAAGAAAAAAAGAAGTTGTTATTACATTCAATTTTATTATTGGTTATCTAGGGTGTACAAATGATGGATTAGAATTTATGTGATGACTGTAATGATACCAATACCACTCATCCCTATCCTGTTGCTACAGGAGTGACCGTTCTTGCTCCATAGTCCGTACTTTGCCAAATGTAGCATATTAGACCTATGCTTTAGATTGACAGTTTTGTTTTGTTCTTTTACTTCAGTATTTTGTAAAGGGATGTGCATCCATCATGCTCTGTATGATAATATGATTTTAAAAAAAGTGAAGCGTATGTTGTCTGCACAGATTGCAAAAGCATAAAAATATGACAGATTTCAGAGTGATGAAAAAGCGTGCTCCAGTACTGTGGTGTTTCGCCACTCAGAAGGGACAGGTCTCACCATACCTTCTCAACTGAAATTGCTCAGGGGTCACAAATCAAGGTACATTCAGACAATTCGTTTTTCCGTTTGTGAAACAGAAAAAGGAAAAACAGAATATTGATTAAAATACTGTTTCCATTTTTGGCATTTCAAACAGAAATACAATCATTGGTAGATAATTCTGTCAGGAATGAAATAATGATAAATTACAAAAACAGAAATTTAAATCTTTTTTTTCTTTTTACCTTTTTCTACAGGTAAATCAACAAATCAAACACGTTTTTCTGATTTAATTTTCCGTTGTACTTCTTAAAAAATGAAAAAATGAATACCTGTTCAGATTTCGTTTTTCTGTTTATTTGTTTTTGCTTCTGTGAAACGGATAAACGAATAAATGAAGACTGCCCTCTGCGATGATTTTTTTTTTTTTTTTTTAATGTGCAAAAAAAGGAAGATATTTTTGCTTTTCTTCTGTACCTTCAAACTATGCAGTTCCAATGCCGATTTATTAGGCCTTTTCACTTTAACAGAATTTAATTCCGGAAATTTAACTTTCAATCATTTAATAGAATAGGATTGAGAGCACAAAAATATTAATGTTTACTGGCTTTGATCAGAGACTATTCTTTCCCGCTGGCGCGCTAATTTTGTTTTGTCAGCAACACCATATCCCCAAAAGTCCCCTCCGAGTTCCGTGCGCTGCTCACCGTATGCATTGCATATAGGACCTCAGCCAGCGCAGTCTAGCCCCGACGTGACGTGGAAAGTACCCAGCTCCGATCATATCCACCTGCAGGTAGCTAGTTCTAGTTCATCATGGCGTTTACTAGTGTGTTTTACACAGATCAGCTGCGCTTAACCCTTCAGCACAGTGACGTGCAAAAAACCTTTCCCGAATATTCAAGGTAAGACTAAGCTTTATCAAGGTTTGTGACCGAGTATTTCCGGAACAATTGCAGAATATCCCCTGCCCCCCGGGCCCCATTACTGCATTAGTAAATACATGACTGTACTTAAATTTGCACCAATGACCATGTCTTAGACAGTGTTGTTATACGAGGCATTCACTTCAATGCATTAAGTTCCTCTAGTCTGGTCCACTGGAAGACGTATGGGGGAGGGGGGGTATTCTGAAATTAAGCCTTTCTGGAACTTCTTTTCGTACTAACTTACTATTACTTGTGTAAACTGTAATGATCTTCAATGGGTAATTTCCAGTACAGTCTATATGGTGTTAGTGTTAGAGTTTCATAGTGTTATGAGCCTCCCGAAGCCCTTAATAATCTGAGCTCAAACAGCTGAGGCCTAGAATCCTAGATCTAGCCCGGCTAGGACGGTTTAAGCTCCAGTAAATTTAACTATAGAGTCTACTTTGTCCTTGATCGATAGCTAAACACCAGACTTAAACACCGACACGACAGCGTCACTTTTCTCTCGCATGAAAGGGCCGAAAATGAAATGCAAATCGAGTTAAATTTGTGCCTTATAGTTTTCCATATTCAAAGCCTACTAACTGTTAGAGTCTAACGTTAGATCTAGGTCTGTAGATGGTACAAAATAGCGATTAGCACATTGAAATACAGAAATGCAATTAACAATGATTATGAAAATTGTATATACAAGGCACATTGAACGATCAATCTATTGACTTCAAAAAACATTATTTTATCACCAAACGAACGATGTTGTTCGTGGTGTTGATTGCTGCTTCACATGTGTTTTGCGTATGTACGTACTAGTGTACGTAGCATCCATGTCAGTCCAGGAAACCCACTCACACGGGGGGCCATGCGCATGACTAACCCCTCCTCCTCAGGAGTAACCCCATCCCCCTCAAAAGTAACCCCCGGTGCCCTCCTGAGGCATCAGCGCACTTCACATTGTTGTTAATCTAAACATTGATATTGTTAGAACATTTTTATCTCAGTCATTTGGATTCACATCTTCATTGTAAACTCACAAAATTTCACTCCGATCGTTCATCATCAAAGTCGTAAAAAACTTTAATTTAGAGCACGATGTTGATTAAATGTCGCAACCGCGCAAAGTCTTAACCTAGCCCAGGCGGACTCTGCCGCAGGCGCGGGGGCAGGACTATGTTACGAAATCAAGTTTACAAAATGATTTCGTCACGAAATCAGTTGAGGATATTGGTTTCGATTGTGACATTTCACAAAATCACTTTGTAAACTTGATTTCATTACAAAATCATTGATTTCGTAACGGAATCACTACTGGTACTTTTGGCGCCCCATGCATGCCGCACTCGATCGGCCTGATTTTACTCAGTCATGACATAAGTCATGGTCATTTGATTTGTCAATTGAACACTTCATTGTGATATGTCCTATTCCAATTATTATAATTATTTCCAACTTGAGCAGATCAATGCACCAATTCACGAGTCTAACCAGCGCCTGACATGTCGAGCATGAAAAAATGAATTAATTCATGCCTTTGTTTTCAAAGAGTATAACTGGAACTACTCTGTATATTATGATCTGACGATACAGTCCAAAACCTTTTATAAAGAAAATCTTAGAGTTATCTTACATCAAGTTAATCTTTACTTTGAATGAATTTGAATAATTGAATATGTCAATGAATGACTTTTTAGGGAAAACAGAATTCATGTTCTTTTTTTATTCACTTTTAGTTCACTGCAGAACCTAATGCTTCCATCCATATGTTTAATGCAATTAGACCTATTTCGAATCAAAATCTAATGGCCGACAAAACCACATTTAATCTCACATTTCTCTACTTAGTACTTGCAGTTGATGGAAGATTCTAATAACAGTATCCTATAATTCATTTTACAGCCTTGGTTACATTTTAAATCTTTGTGATTAACATGCAAAATGGATTCCAATCTTCAATAATTTCCATAAAAGTTGAAGTAATTCCCATCTAAATTCATATTCAATCAATTTATGTTTGTTTCTCCTGTGATATACCTAGTTTCAAAGTGTGATCCCTTTTGTTGTTTTTTACCCTCTTTGTACTAGTTACAACCGGATTCCATCTTTTTAGTGTCTGATACAAATCAGGCCATGTTCCCTGAAGATGGACAGTTCTTATCAATAGAACTGTCCAGCACCACTCATTACAGAGTGCGTGGGAACCCCATCAGCAGCCAGGAGAGGACCTGCACTCAAGTCTCCCCCACGAGCCAGCTGAGGCCCCCCGCAGCACCTGTGCAATACAGGTCCCAATCTGTGCCAGGTAAATGTCTTGTCTTAGTACATAATGGCAAGCTGTTCTTAATAATATTTCAATTAGTGTAACAGTATAATCATGTTTTAACAGTCAAATAATCACATCATTTCACATAACTATGTTTTGCTTGCATTAATTGACAACCCCCACCCATGTCTATGAGGAAATCTTGCATAAATCCAGACGTAATCATTCTGAACGCATCCAGGCATGATATTTGGAACACACATCACACTTGGAATCCACTTTTCACAAAGTGAATTTTATTATTAAATTTGCATGCATTGTTTTTTTTTTTTTGGCTTGCCAGGACTTCTATTTTTGTCTGTAGTCTGTGAGTGCTGTGGTATGATTGGTAAGGCGCAAGTCTTCCAATCAGATGGTTCCGGATTCAAACCCACTGTGTGATTTCAAGTTCGGTGCTAGTGCTAGTGCTAGTGCTATCTCAGCACTAGCACCGGTGATAAAACCGAACTTGAAATCACGTCGGTGTTGGGAGTTGACCTCAAAATTATGACGTATTTCCGGTTGCTGGTGCTGGGCTCGGTGTTGAATGTCGTCTGCTGAACCGAGCTCCGCCGTTTGTGTTAGCGATTTACGTGCTTTTTCACCATTGACTAACACTAGCCCCTAGGGATTAACATTTTCGTCATTTCAAGTTCGGTGCTGGTGTTAGCGTTGCCGTGCGAGACTCATATTCACGTCCATAATAGATGCACGTTTTACGTGCAAAGTCTATGCTAATGCAGTGGTCGCCCACGTAACGTACACGAACACTCTCGACATGGCTTCATAAATCTGAGCCTGGGAGCAAAATTAAGATAGTTGTATTTTGGGGAGTGGATGAAATTTGTGGCATTTTAATATTTCTTCCCCACTATGTCCCTAAAACTAAGCAATTTTGTCTACATCTTTTAATATTTTACTGTAATCACGCGCAATCACTTTTTTTCGTCGCGCAATTACCGCGGAGCTCGCGGTGCTATAGCTGTGATTCCAACACCTAGTGCTGGTGATCGATAATTTTGATCGGTATCGCCTCGTTAATCTGACCGTCGGTGTTGGAGCTCGATTTAACGCTGTTATTCGGGGGCTAGCACTAGCACTAGCACTAGCACCGAACTTGAAATCACCCATTGCCTGCCATTAATGTCCTTCAGCAAGACATTTTATCCACATTGCTGCTTTTCACCCAGGAGTATATTGGATACCCAGTAGGATATTAATGTCATTGTTATTGAAGCTTAATTTGGTTGTGCGTTCCTCTTTAGAGGCTGCCTGGCCAGTACATGTATGCTCCCAAGGGAGATGAAAATGAGTACTTTAAGAGTGCAGGAATAATAATTAATCCAATGACTGGGATAATACATAGACAGGGCTCCATACATTTACATAACCCTTTTTATGACTTGCCCTTTTGTAAAATCATCACACTATCAGATTTTTACTTGTGTGAATGAAAACTTTACTTGCCCACAATGTAGCAATACATTAAAAAAAAGAAGATAAACATCATTAACTTTAACAAACAAGGTGTTTGTATAGCCTGCTCCAGGGCATCTATATACGTGTATAGTAGAGCTCCAAGTATAAATGAAATGGTGAATAATTAGGTCAATTTTGGACACATTTTTTTATCTTCCATATTTGATGATCAACTTTCTACTTGCCCAATTGGACAAGTATATTTGAACATTTGATATTACACTTGCCTGTTATGGAATTTTACTTGCCCTGGGCAAGCGGGCAAGTGCTAGTATCAGCCTTGGGTTAAGGGTGATTTATATTAGGCGCTTTATAAATTGAAACTAATACTATGGACAAGAGTAGACGTCTGGCGTATCAGAAGGGTTAAATATTACACATTAAAATTTCAAATTTTTAGATTTTTTGCTTGTAGAAATAATGAGCATATTCCTGTACCGAACTATGTCTAAAGTAATGTTTTGTTTTGTTTTTTCCACATCCAGGCATAGCACAGTCTTTACATTTTGTAGATGCTTCATGATTTGAAGACTGAATTTTTTATGACATTCCTCTTGGTGGTCCCATAGGCTCCCTGTATTACAGGAGGTAACATGCTGAAGATGGACAGTGCCAGAGGAAATACACATTAGGGAAATAGGATCAAAAGTTACAAAATTGATGCATGTGGCCCATGGCATGGGGGCATCGGGTGAGGGCCTAATATTATAATTAGTTTAATGTACAATAGATGAGAATTGATTGACCTCCGGTGAGTTGCAATGGCTGGCATGGCAATTACCAATTCATATTTCATTGTAGATTTAATGGAGGCTTATTAGTACCTCCAAATTTTGAAAGGGATTTCCGCCAATGTTGACTTTTACGATTGATCGCAACAAAATTGGGAAATATTAGAAGCATTTTTGTGTACAATGAAATGATGCACATAGTATTATATCTATGGGTTGGTTGATACTGTGATATATAATAAATACCTTGACTCGTGATGCAAGACAGGTGAAGGCATCAAGTTGACTTGCATGGAGTCAAATTGCTCGGAGTTTCCTATGAGTAATTCTATTTATCTCTTTCAGGCTCATCTACTTCCTATCTGATGCAGCCACATCGCTCAAGTGGGAGTAAACCAGTAAAGCGGTATGTTATATTCTGCCACTGACATCATCCAGGAAAGGCCAGTTCATATACATACAATATATATGTATATGAAGAGTTTGTTTGCAAAAACCGATAAGTCCATATTTGCCAAATGGAGATATTTGCGATTAAAGGTCAAGAAAAATAAAGAGAATAATGAGAAAATTTGTGCTTCTTTTGACCATAACTTCAAAAATATAACTTTATATGTAGCGACCAATATGTCATTTAAAAGGTATTATTTTGTACATTATTACAAAAACCGTACTTCAAAATCTTCAAAAATGGTCTTATTGGTTTTTGCAAACAAACCCTTCATATATATGACATGTATATTTATATATTCATATATATATATATATATATATTTTTTTTTTAATTTATTACCTAGCATGAGGGGTTACAGCTCACTTTTGTTGTTACACATTTCATTTTTTATTTCTTTTTTTTTTGTTTCACAGAACGTACAAGTGCTTGTCATATTATGTTAAACCAATGTTTTTTTTATTTTTTATTTTTTTTGGTGGGGGGGGGGCACAGTTGTTATTCCTGTGGAATTTTTTTTTTGTGTAACAGTACAAACTTTATAGGGGCATTGTTTCAGTGTTTTGATAATGTTCGAAGAAAATATGAGAAATGTGTTATGAAACTTACATTACTGTTCATGATGTTTCTCATTTTTTCATTCATTTTTAGAAAAATTCATCTTGCTGCATTGGAGGGTGGGAACTTCAGGTCAAGTAAGATACTTCTCCTTGCTCTCCGCACAGGAGAGTTTAACGTAGAGACAGTCAAAGAAAAAATTCAGGAGGAGCTGCAGTCCCCCGACGCCTTCATCCTCCTGGATTCAGGAAACAAGGAGGTTGTCGACTCTGCTGCAACTCGAGGTACAATTATGGTTCATGAAATCTTGGGGTTTATTAGATGGAATCAAGGCATTGAGATTTTGTTGTGTTTACAATTGCAATGCTTCTAGTTATTGAAGAAAGTCCAGTTGAATCAGTTGTGTCATGATGTAAGCAAACAAGAAAGTGATGTTTGTCTGCCAAGATTCTGCCAGTACTTATGAAGCAATGAGGATGTAGAGCTGCTTAGTGTGCCCCTTACATTAAATAGTATGCACTTTGAACAAGTTTGAGAGTTGCCAATTTTCATCTTACTAATTATTTGCTCACTTGAGCATTCAGCTCAAGTGAGCTATTGCCATCCATTTTTGTCCGGCGCGCCGCGGCGTCCATTGTCCGCCGTGCATTCAGGGTCGTCAATGAACTTTTACATTTTCATCTTCTTCTCTAGAACGGATGGAGGGATTTATCCAAACTTGCAGACCTGTAATCATCCTTATGGGTAGGGGATTCAAAGTTGTTCAAAAAATAACTGTAGCCCCCATGGAGGCTCAGGGGGAGGGCCCCCAATGTGCAAAACTCTGTAAATTTCAAAGATCTTCTTCTCCAGATCCAGAAGATCAGTCAAGTTGTTCTGTGTGTGTAGATATCTTTATAAGTGAAGAATTAGTTGTTCATAACAGCTCCTGGGGTGGCCCCCTTGGACCCCCAATTGGGGGTTCAAAATTAGGAAATGGGGCATTTCAAATGAAAGTTATATTTCTTTGCTTCTTTTGCAAAAGACCTGATCAGATTTTATCCAAACTTATCAGAATCATGCTTATTGGAAAGGAATGCCTATTTGTTCAGATGATAACTGCAGCCCCCATGGGGGCTCAGGGGTGGCCCCCTTGGACCCCTATTGGGGGTTCAAAATTAGGAAATGGGGCATTTCAAATGAAAATTATATTTCTTTGCTTCGTTTGCAAAAGACCTGATCAGATTTTATCCAAACTATCAGAATCATGCTTATTGGAAAGGAATGCCTATTTGTTCAGATGATAACTGCAGCCCCATGGGGGCTCAGGGGAGGGCCCCCAAGGTGCAAAACTCACTAAAATTCAAATTCAGATCCTGAAGAAGATCAGTGAAGTTGTTTTGTGTGTAGATACCTTTATAAGTTGAGAATCAAAGTTGTTCATAACAACTCCTTGGGTGGCCCCCTTGGAGCATTATAGGGGATTCAAAATTAGGGAATGGGGGGCATGGGGCACTTGAAAGGAAAATTGTATTTCTTTGCTTCTTCTGTAAAATGCTTGGTCAGATTTTATCTAAACTTCATAGGAATCGTGCTTATGGGCAAGGAATTCATAGTTGTTCAAATGATAAGTTCAGGCCCGATGGGGTCCCAGTATATGGAATAGCCCTTGTTACTTTCAGTAGCTCACCTGAGCCGAAGGCTCAAGTGAGCTATTGCCATCCGTTTTTGTCCGTTGTGCGTCATAAACTTTTACATTTTCATCTTCTCCAGAATGGATGGATGGATTTTAACCAAACTTGCAGGGAATCATCCTTATGGGTAGGGGATCCAAAATTCTTCAAATGATAAGTGTAGCTCCCATGGGGGCTCAGGGGGAGGGCTCCCAATGTGCAAAGCTCTGTAAAATTCAAAGATCTTCTTCTCCAGATCCAGACGAAGATCAGTCAAGATATTTTGTGTGTAGACACCTTTTAAGTGAAGAATGAAAGTTGTTAATCACAACTCTTGGGGTTGTCTTTTGGGTTGTCATAATTTCACCTTGAAATGCCCCATTCCCTAATTTGCTTGCTTCTTTTGCAAAATGCCTTGTCAGATTTTATCCACACTTTGTAGGAGTCATGCTTATGCCTTATGGCATGACTTCACACTAACTTTTTTTTTCTTGGTGGCACAATTGGGCCACCAAAATCATTGATTTTAATTTTTGAGTGGTATGAAAGTGAAATCTGGTGGCCCAAAAAGAAATAAAGAAAAAACATGTAAGTTAAATCGGTTGCTAAACTTCAAAAAAATTGAATACCTAAATGGTACGGGTATCATGAAAACACCTGATGTTTCAGGTGATAAATTGCTCACAAATTTCTTTCTACAATTAGAATCTGTGCCCCGATTGCAACAAAATGGCTAGCTAATTAGTTCTGAAATCTCACAGAAATATGATATCTGTTTTCAGGATATGAAAACACATTGACATTGTGCTTAAATACAAATTTTTGGTGGCCCAATCGGGCCACCCAGAATCTTAATTTCTGACGTTTTGGTGGCCCCACATGCATTTTTGGTGGCCACGGGCCATTGCTAATGTCGAGCCCTGCTCATAGGCAAGCGACACATAGTTCTAATGATATGTACTGTATGATCCTCTTGGGGGTGCAGGGGGAGGGCCCAAAATGTGCAAAACTCTGAAATCTTCTGCTGATCCAAAAGTTGAACAATCAAGTTGTTTTGTATGAAGATACATGTGTTTTGTTAAGTACACATTGAGTTTGTTCATAACAGTTTCTGGGTTACTTCCCATGGGGTGGGGGAGGGTGATATGTTTGTGTGGGGCACTTCAAGGGAGTTTTTTTTTTCAGTATGGGTGGTCATTTTCTATTTAAACCTGGTAGGAATCATGACATGACCTGGAATGGCCCCATGGGCCCCTGGGTGGTGGGTGTGGAATTTCATAATTCAAATTGATGACATACCTCTTGATTGAATCTAAGTTTTGTTCCTTGGGACCCAACCCCCCCCCCCCCCCCCCCCCTTCCCCCCTCCACCCCCTGTCCCATGGGACTACAGGGACCAAATGACATCCCTTGCCCATAAACATGATTCCTACAAACTTTTGATAAAATCTGACCAAGTATTTTGCAAAATATGTAAACAAATATAATTTTCCTTTGAAGTGCCCTATTCTCAAACTTTGAATCCCCAATAGGGCTCCAAGGGGGCAACCCCATGAGTTGTCATGAACAACTTTCATTCTTCACTTATACAGGTATCTACACACAAAATAACTTGACTAATCTGCTTCTGGATATGAGAAGAAGATCTTTGAAATTTACGGTTTTGCACTTGGGGGCCCTCCCCCAGGGCCCCCATGGGGGCCGCAGTTGTCATTGATCAACTATGCATTCCTTGCCCGTACGGATGATTTCTATAAAGTTTGGATAGAATCTAACCAAGCATTTCGTAAAAGAAGCAAACAAATATAATTTTCCTTTGAAGAGCCCCATTCAATAATTTCGAACACTCTATAGGGCTCCAAGGGGGCCACCCCAGAAGTTGTCATGAACAACTTTCATTCTTCACTTATAAAGGTATCTACACACAAAATAACTTGACTAATCTGATTCTGGATCTGAAGAAGAAGATCTTTAAAATTTACAGTGTTTTGAAACTTGGGGGCCCTTCCCCTTGTCCCCCGTGGGGGCTACACTTATCATTTGAACAACTTTGGATCCCCTACCCATAAGGATGATTCCCTGCAAGTTTGGTTGAAATCCATCCATCCGTTTTTGAGAAGAAGATGAAAATGTAAAAGTTTACGGACGACAAAAAACGGATGGCAACAGCTCGCTCAGGTGAGGTAAAAAGTTGTGATGAAATACTGTATACGCCAAATATTTCGCGAGTTTTTTATTTTCGCGAATTTTGCAAGTTGGGTCCTATTTGCGAAATTAAAGACACGCGAAAATATTGACTATGATCGCGTGTACATATGTCCTTTCAGTACAGGACTCCATGATCGCGAATTTAACTGCTCGCGAAACAGTCGGGAATTCCGGATTTGCGAAAATTTAGACTCGCGAAATATATGGCATATACAGTACATTCAAGTTATTCATGATGAAGGTCCTTCATAGGTTGAAGATAAAAATTCTCACATTCACCCTGTTTGGGCACTCATATTTGGATCAATTTTTCTTTTCTTTTAATGGGAGGTGGGGGCACAAATAGGATCTACATGGCAGACATGTTGGAGCATCTCTCCAAAATGCAAATATTCATTAAGGAGATGTTGCAACAAAGTGAGCTTGTGTTGATCATGAAATTCATCCTTCAGCTCAGGTATTATTAAACTCCTATAGCGTCTTGCTTTTATACAAAGTCTATACCACTGTTTTTCCATGGCATCAAAATCACTTATTCAGTTCAAATGTCTAGAAGTACTTTTAAAATTTGGATTCATAAATTGGAATCTACAGTGACCCTGCACCTCAAAACAAATAAAAAGTTGCCAGACATGAATTTTTAGTTCAGACCATATTCTGAAAGAGTAGACTTTAAGCTTTAAAATGATGTATAACTCAAATCAAATGGACTCTCCTAACCTATCTAAATAATGGATAGAAAGCACAAACTCAGGAAAAGTGTGAACTGAGAAAAGAGGCTCTGAAGTACAATGTCTATTCAAGCGCTTTATAATCTTTACCAAACCATGCTGGCTGTGCAATGAATGGGACAAAAAACAGGAAGTAAACCACCAGAGTAACAACAATGAAGGAATTATCAGATTAAATTGAAATTAAAATGCCTCCTTATCACATTCTGTCCATAATTAATACCAACTTTCAAAGCAGTTGCACGCTCCAAAGTGAAGAGTGTGGACAAGGTTTTGCAGAAATGAAAAAGGGATTCTAGAGACACACCTAATCACACTATTCTACCAAAAATGTTCGAGATAAACTGTTAAAAAAAATACTTTCCTGCCCGTTTTAGAATACCAAATTTAAGCATAATGTAAAAGAAGACCCGCTCTTTCAGAAAATATGAAAAAGTCAAGTTCGGCTAGGTTAACCCATTTCACTTATTTTCAGTGTGTGTGACTTCATGTTCGTTTTGAGGTGTGCGTCACAGATACAGTCAACTATGCGCTGTGCCTAAGTTGAATCTGTAGGGACTGAAGAAATACCTTTTACTTGATTTGATAATGAGGGGTTAAAATAATGGAATACAAAGAGAAGAGAACTTGGATAGACCTTTGACTTAGGCGATTATTCAACTTATGCGTCGTTGACTTATGCAAGGTGGCTCTACAATGTACATAATTAGAATTTACATGAAAAGAATCTTAACTTTGCATTGAATCTCTCATTTACTATCATAATTTTACACCTGATTATGTGGGGTTTTTTTTTAATTTTCATCTCAAGTGGATATCCTGCCTAGTAAAATTTGGAGTAATAAATGACAGCTAATTTCCTGATTTTTGTATTCATTCAACAATTTCAGAGAGGGCATTTTGGGCCATGCCATCCCGCATCTTAAAGGCAGTGTCAGATGTGGACTTTGCCAGTTTCAACGAGACCAGTAGCCGGGCAAAGTAACTATTTTCATATATTTTTGTGTAAAGATTGAAATTTATTTTGTTTGTAATTTAGTACAATGAATTGTGAATTCAAATAAGTTAAAACATATGGCAAGATGTCAAAAATTATACAGCTTGTGTCTAGGGCTCTTTGACTTGCCTGAATGAAGTTCTGGCAGAGACATAGTAATCACTTTTCACGTTGGTTTGTTGGTCTGTTACAAAAATGTTATTAAAAATGATAGATTTTGTTTAATCTCGGTCATAAAATGCATCAAAACAAGTGATAATTCTACAATGGAGGATCACATTTTCACCTAATTGACAGGGTATGTTGATAATGAGGTAAAAGAGATTGATGCAATTTGTGTATGATGTGGTAAGAAATAAACGATTAAGTTTTGGGGTCATGAGGTCAAAGGTGAAAGGTCACAGTGGTAATAGAGTGAATTAGATAATCTTAATATCCCAGTAATTTTTCAATGGATGATAGGATTTTCTTTAAATTTGCTGGATGTGTTCATGACTTCAACAAGAAATTCTTGAATCTGGGGGTCACATGGTAAAAGGGTAAAGGTCATAAGCTTGATACAAGATAACTTGAGAATTTTCAATGAATTCACAGGGTGGGTTTATATTGAAGGGAGAAATTTAAATAAAATTTTGGGGTCATGAAGTCAAAGGTTACAGGGATTATAATGCAACTTAAACAATCCAATTTCCGCAAGATTTGCAGGGTATGTACTTGTGATGACCTCGGAATGAAATATTTAAATGTTTGGCCATGATGTCAAAGGTCATTTTGGGTCACCCGTACATAAAAAGTACCGGTATGTCTGTGTTAAACATACTTTCAACCAAATGACAACATTCCTCTTTTTTAATGGCTGCTTGGTGGATTGCGTCTTGTTAAAAACTGATTTACTGCAGGGTAAACCACTGTGAAGTAAATTATCACACCAAATTCTTGTCGGAACACTGCATGTCTTCAAGTCTATGCAAACATTGTTCCTTGAATTATTTCCTTTATTCTTTGTTTCACCTTTGCAGGAAACCCAAACTAGCTGAGACAACAGAGTCTCTGATGGAGGTGGAGGATACTCTTCTCCAGTTAGTAGAGTGTGCCTCCGCTGCAGCACAGAAAGATAAGGTGTCAGTCATGCTGCCTTGCAGTCTGGCTGACATGCGGCATTTGCAGGACTCACTGTCATGTGTAATTTGCAAAGGTATAGCTACATGTGCATTATATTTTTCTTGTAAAAAAAGAAAAGAAATTATCCTTGTTATTGAGTACTTAATGACAATAGCTTATATATGGGGGAGGGGGGTCTACCATTGCCACAATTAATCAATCTGGGTGCCATATGAGATCCTGATGTTGTGCGACAATCATTTCTTCTCTATTCTTGCAGCGCTTCATTAGTTCAAGGGGGCAATACCAAAGGCTCTCTGCAGCCATCCCAAGTATGTAAGGCGTAGCCGCCCATGTGACATTCTGTCATCTATCTTCCTGTAAGGGCTAGGTCCTCAAGCTGTCCTTTTCTGAAAACATGTGCAAGAAAATGGATCTGTCTTGTAATTATAGTCTTGATAACATGATTTTGAGTGTGTGTGTGTTTCTTTTTTTATATCACATGAAATTTGGATGATCTGTTGCAGAGGTAATTATAATTAATATAGTTACCTGTGCAACATATCAAAATTTCATGTGAAAAACAAGCACCAAAAATTGTTATTACCTCTGCCAAGGGAGGAGGTTATGTTTTCGTTACTGTTGGTTTGTGTGTTCGTTCGTTCGTTCGTTCGTTCGTTCGTTAGTTAGTTAGTTTGTCCGTGTGCAAAATAACTCAAAAAGTAGTTAACGGATTGGGATGAAACTTGCAGGAAAGGTTGAGAATGACACAAGTACCAAATGATTAACTTTTGGTAGTGATCTGAGAATTTTGGGGGAATTTATGAAGGATTTTTGATATTTTGGCAGGTAGGGTCAATGAACTTGGGAGTTCAGGCTGCACGTATTTGAGGTTTGCATGCGCGCACTAAAGTGCATGCTCTAGTTTCTGCTGGGGAGAGGCGCGCCGCGCATCTGAGGGTTTATGACGTAACAAAGGCTTCTTTATTCGGAAATGGGGCAATTTTCAGTGGGTGATAATCACTTATCTCTGTGGAAGAGCAAGATCATATTTTTTTAGTAGAAAGTAACTGCTTGGTGGAGGTCTGTGCTCTCGGAGTGCTTTTCTAGTTTGGAATATGTAATCATGCCATTAAGCAAAAAGTGGCAACTCTGTGATATCTCTTGTCAACTCTTCTTCTAGTTACCTTGTAAATCACAATACATCCTCAGATATTTTGTAAAACCTCACTCACAAATATACACATAAACTAGGTTTTTAAAATGTTTTACACTTTTGATCGTTGATAGCTCAAATAGTCTATTACTAATTTTGTTCAGATTAATACATCGGAAACCTGAATTGTGTAAAATACAGAATACATGCTCAAACTTTTACCAAAATTGTTTTTTTTATATTAGGGATAGGGAACCCAAAGTTGAAGAATTATGACGTATGGTCTCCAGGGAACCTTGAGAAGGCCACAAAAATGATAAAGAAGAATGTGTAAATTCAGGCATTTTCCAGACAAGTCAATGTTCTATGTTTACTGATACTTCAAATATATGGAGAATATAAGTTATTCATGGTATTTATGTGGGTAGCCCATTTGGGCCCAGGAATGGTACCGTTCTGGAAAGAACTCTATTAAAAGAAGTGCCCATTTCAATTGTTTGCCTCAAAATGAATAATGTACAGATTTGTACACAAGATTAAGTTGAATTATCATTAATGGTAGAGAAGCCATAAGTTGGTAAATGTGGTCCTAGGGGGCCCCCAAATAAACAGCCAGAAATAGCGCAGTGTTTGTATTTTGTTGTAAATTAGACATACAGTTGAACCTCTTGTATCCGGACAAGTCGGGACTGGGGCTCATCCGGATAAGGGATTTGGCCGGATACGGGAGACTCAATGCTTTATACATGTACATACATACACATGTACTGATGTAGCCCATTGTAGTACCACATGTAGTAATGTGTATACTGCAACCTTTTCATTGTTACACTCAGTAACAGACCCCAAAATAGAGGTTTGTGTTTGCAAGAATGAAATCATTTTCTTTTATAAATTCTTGGGATGATTTACCTAAATAATTATTAAGAAATGTATCAAGTATATGTAATTCATGTGTGTTTGTGTAGGAGTTCTCAAGGAGTTGGGAATCCCCCTTTCCTCCCGTAATTACATTGTATTAAAAAAAAAAATCACGTCGAGATTGCGTCTGTATAATAGAGAGATGTGGATAAAGGGAGGCCGGATAAGAGAGGTTCAACTGTACTTGATTTTTTGAAGAGTATACGTTTTTCAAACCATTTCTATGGGTGGTTCCAATAAGGGCCCTGTACATGTATTGGTTTAACATGCTGAAGGGAGAGATTTAAAAGGAAATACATATTTGTCTATTTTTCTTCAAAATGCCCTCTCAAATTCGTACCAAATTGTTATGAATCATTTTCAGGGGTAAAAGATCTGAAGTTGCTAAATTGATAATAATTACCATTTCTAATTTGCAACAGACGGTTGATTGACATCATGTGAGCCACTGAGGCTCTTGTTTTCTTATTTTCTCCTGCTTTCACATGTTTCTCTCAAGTGCCTTGTTTTTACAAAAATCAACAGAATACTGTGGTAGACTTGAAAGCAAAGCTTGATTTTGGGGAAAGTTTCATAACATTTTTGGTGGAATATAGCACAATGAAGAAACCAGGCCAGTGACTCAGATTTTAATGTATTTATACTATACCTGTTTCTACTTTATACTTTGGTAAATCCACTTTTTACAGATGGAATAGAGAAGCCTGTAGCATCAGCCTGTTGCAAGTCCCTGTTGGGGTGTACTGCGTGTCTTGACGAGTGGTGGTCCACATCAACCCAGTGCCCAAAATGCAGGGCTGACAATGCCAAGGATGCGGCCATAAACTTGTGTGGATTGGACAACACTTTCAAATTGTTGAAACCTATCACCAAGATGTAAACATTTACTTTTCATGTTCCTGTGTGGGTATATGGCATTGAAAGGGTAATTCCACCTCGATAGAAATTAAACTTGTCTAAGAAAGGTATTCATGGATATTTTAATGATATCTCTTTCCCCTCAAGCATGTAAATCAAGAGGTATACTGAAATTCTACACAGAATTTCAAAATTTCATTTTAAAAAGTATGCAAATTGATCTTTAGCTCACCTGAGCCGAAGGCTCAAGTGAGCTATTGCGATCGCTCTTCGTCCGGCGTCCGTCTTGCATCGTGCGTCGTCTGTCATGCGTAAACTTTTTACATTTTCATCTTCTTCTTGAGAACCCCATGACCGATTTTCACCAAACAAGGAATCTGTAAAAATCTTCTTAACCAGAACCAGAAGTGATAGGGCTTAGTTAATACTATGAGTTAGTACATTGATGACTGTAGTTTCAAGTTTGTTCATGGGGGAATCAGGGGTGCCCCCCTTGGGACCCAGGGGAGAGGTTCTACATGTAATGGGGCCTAAATTGTAAATTTTTATCTTTATTTTGAGATCCCCATGTCTGATTTTCACTAAACTTGGTAGGTAGTATCCCTAGGGGGATATGATCTCACTTTGTTCAAATGGGCACCATGGCCCACCTGGTTGCCCCCAGGGGCTCCAAACCCCTTAAATTAAGGAATCTTTAAAAATCTTCTCTAGAACCAGAAGTGATTGAGCTAAGTTAATACAATGAGTCACTATATTGATGACTGTTATTTAAAGTTTGTTCATGGGAGAATCAGGGGTGCCCTCCCCCCCCCCCCCCACCCCCCTTGGGAACCAAGGAAGCGGGCCTAAATTCTCATCTTCTTGCTAAAAACAACAAAATGGATTTTCACCCAACTTGTCAAGTAGCATTCCCATAGGGATAAGATCTCAAAGTGTTTGAATGGGCACCATGCCTTCCTTGGGGGCCCCAGGGGGTCCACACCTCCTAAATTAATGAATATTCAATAATACTGTATTTTTCTATAGTTCTAATCAACAGTGATAGGGCTTTAAGTCTTTTTCCCCCAAAGCTGCATAATGCAACACTCTATAAAGTACAGTGTACTTGGCAGGTGTTTTTACCAGTGTGATGGAATATGTAAATGGACACCATGCCCCCACTCTCAAAGCTACCCCCACCATAAGTATCCACCTCCTCAGGTAAGAGTCTGCAAGAATGCATGGAAGGTGAACTTGCGATACTCGGGTGAGCGCGTGACCCCCGGGTCTCTTGTTACTTAATAATCTCAACATAATTTCACTTTTACGATTTGAAAAAAAATGTAGATATTTCCCAGTTATTTCACATTTTCATCAAAATCAGCAAGGCGGTATTTACCGGTAAATACTAGTAGTAACCGGTAAATACATGTACTAGTATTTACCGCCCAGTATTTCCCGCCATGGTATTTACCAGCCAACCCTGGACTGTAGATACCTTTATAAGTTAATGAAAGTTGTTCATGACAACTCTTAGGGGTGGCCTCTTTGGACCCCAATGAGAGGGGGGGGGGGGCACTTCTTTTGCAAAATGCTTGTTCAATTTTTATCCAAACATGTTAGAAATCATGCTTATGGGCCAGGGATAAACAGTTGTACATATGATGACTGTCGCACCAATTGGGGCACATGGAAGCTCCACAAGATGTAAATTTCAAATTTCTTTTCCAGACCAACAATAACAACCAGGTTGTCTTGTATGCAGATGCCTTCATATGTGAAAATAAGATTTGTATTTAACAACTCCTGTGATGAGCCCCGATTGGGGTAAAAAGTTAGTGGGTGTGGGTACTTCCAGGTGTTTTTTTGTCTCGCCCACCAGAGGTGAAGGCGAGACTACGAGATTCAAATGGTGTCCTTCTGTCGTCTGTCACAAATGTTAAAGTTTACCTGCAAGACTCTCTTATGATGCATAACTTGGCAACTGTTGAAGCAATGGCAGCCACACTTGAGTGATAGAAGCACTAGGGGTATCTTCATGTTATGGTGTTGTCAGAGATGATGTGATGATGTCAAAGGTCATTTTGAGGTCATATATTAAAGAGTACGTGCAAGACTCTCTTTTTCGATGTTAAAGTTTACCTGCAAGACTCTCTTCTAAAAAGTAACTTCACATAAGTAGCTTGGATTACAACCTAACTTGGTTCATAGATGCAAAGAGGGTACCTTCATGATATGGTGCTGTTGGAGGTTCAGGATAAGGTTAAAGGTCATTTGAGGTCATACATTAAAGTTTACTTGCAAGAGTCTCTTATCACACGTAACTCGACACATGTTGCTACAATGGCAATCAAACTTGGGTGATGGATGCTTTGGGGGTACTTTCATGTTATGGTACTGTAAGAGGTCACATGATAAGGTCAAAGGTCATTTGAGATCATACATGAAAATTTACATGCAAGACTGTCACAGACAGGGGTCAACATACTTTTAGGGCCAAAAGTTTTTGTGACGCGTTTAGATTATGGCTCATAACTTTCGATCCCTTTGTCCCTTTGTGACCAAACTTGGATGGTAAATGTCCCTCGGGGAGTTGAAGGTCACCACTAGGTCAAAGGTCGTAGGCAGGTCATTAACTTCTTGGAGTTAGAAAAATATTAATTTCTTGTACGCGAGTGGGCGAGACACAATTTGGCACTTGCCTTGTTTCTTCTCTTTTTTTTTCTTTTTTTTTTTGGGGGGGGGGTTCTTTTACAAAATGCTATGTTGCATTTTATCAAAACTTGCTTTATGGGCAAGGGATAGATATTTGTTCAAATGCTACCTGTGGTCCCCACAAGGTTCTCTCCATTGGGCCCTGTAATAAAGATCTTGTAGAATTCCATAGTTCTGATGACATACTTCTAGGTGCCAAAAAGGGAGCTTACAATGGTGGTGAAATCATCCTTCAGCTCAGGTGTGTGTTAAGTCTCCTGGGACTCTCTTTTTTTTTTCATATATTCCTGTCTGTAAATAGTACTTTATTCTTCATTAGATTAGCTTTTTTTGTGACATTCCCATGTGTGTGAAACATTATGTACATAAAAGTATGTATTTTGTACCGAACATTTTATTTGGCATATACGTATTCAGCAGTTGTACTCAGTAGCATTTATAGCTAAATGTTTATTTTTTTTTCAGTTCAAGTGTGTCATTATATAAGATATCAGTCATGTTCCAAAAGTTGTTAACCAAAGAAATACATCGTTGTAGTAGTCATGTTTTCTTGCAAAATGTACTGTGGTAATGAGATACATGTATATTGCTACATTCATATATTTGTGTTTTATTATGGATCGTTGTTGTTTTTTTCTTTAAGTACTAGGTTTAAGTGTGTCATTAGATATAAGATATCAGTCATGTTCTTCAAAAATGCACAGGCTGAAACTTCATGTAAGTTAACACAGTAATAGATGACTTTTATCATGTATGATATATATTTTTATATCAAAATTATATCTATTTATTTTTTATTATGTATGATTGCATGCAGACATTATGTGCTAAACATTCCTAAAGTTGTTAACCAAAGACATACATTGTTGTAGTAGTCATATTTTCTTGCCAAATGTACTTTGTGGTAACGAGATACATGTATATTGCTATATTTATATATTTGTGTTTTATTATGGATCTGGTTTTTTTTTTTCTTACAAGTACTAGGTTTATACTTGCCTTGCAGAGTTATTTGCAGAGGTGCTGTGGCACGAAAGCTAAGGCGCGGGTCTTTCAATTTGGAGGTCTCGGGGTTGAACCCACTGCCCGGCATTTATGTCCTTCAGCAAGACATTTTATCTGCATTTGCTGCTCTCCACCCAGGAGTATAAATGGGTACCCGGTAGGATGCAAACGTTATCGTAGTTTGATTTGGCATGTGTGCGCCTCTATAGCTGCACTGGCCAGTATGCTCCCCAGGTAGTTGAAAAGTTGGAAAGATAATGAACCCATTGGCAGGGGTAATAATAGTGTGAAGCGCTTAGAGACGTTCATATTTGGCACTATATAAATTGAAACTTTTCTTCTTCTTTTTATAATAACGGTAAAAAGTGCATTCTGGTTAATCAGTTGCATTGATGATTAATGGCATAATTTTTATTTCCTGCTATGCGGCATCATACATACAGAATTATCTAGCATCTCAAAATTTAAATGGTACATGGTCTCATATTATATCGACTCAGGCAAAATATTTTCCAAGATTAAAGGTACCTTGCAAATGCAATACATTTGACACCAAAGTGGGACTAGCTGTCATCATATTGTTGGTAGAATGCTTTGGTAAATATTGTCAGCTTTGTCATATTTGCCAAGTCATATGCTTGAGTGATGGTAGTTGCATTACAGAATTATATGAATTATTGAAGTAGACCAACTTGTATCCATGCAATCAAGGTACATACCATTTTAATATTGTACTAAGAAGGTAAAGAATTATACTTATATGCATGTTTACCATGATTGTACACAGCATCTTCACTCTGTTATTACTTTACAGTACATTTAAAGGGGCATAGTCCCAGCAGTGTAGAGGGCACTGTTGATGATACTGCCGATCACTGTCAGCAATGATACGAAGATTACCGAAGTTGAGCTGTCATCAAGAGTAAAGTGCGTAGGTGTTGCTAAGTAATGTTGCCTAAAGCTGTCATCCCCCTTAGCCGAATCATGAGCCAAACTGTGATCGGACCACTGACACCAGTGAATCGGACTTCTTTGTACTTGGGGAAGTGGGCCAAAGCGTAAGCGCTAAAGAGGAGTTGATACTGTAGGTCTCTATAGGAAACGTGCGCAGTGTGCCCGCTTCTGCATTCGACTAAAACACCAGGACCATGCACCTTTAAACACCAATTTCATAGACAATTGTGGGATGTGTCACCTGTTTTAATGTAAGCCAAGTACTTCAGAGGATGAGTTGCTCACAACATGTATTGAATCTATTCATCATGCCAACATGTGAAAAGAATAAAAAGTGAACCAGAAGACTACCTCAAATATTACTTGTCAATGTTTACATTTCTTTCATTTTCATCAGATTTTAGGATTTTCTAAGTTACAGTAACATGCATTTGTTTTTTCACGCTTGCTGCCACTATAAGGGTCTTAATGATAATAATACACCTCCCATTCCAATCAATTATACTCTGTACACTGTGTTTTTTGAAGGTAAACGTTTAGTATGCAGGATGATGAAGTAAGCAAGAACTGGTGGTGGGGGTGGGGGCACACAACACTTCATAGCAAGTTTTACTAGAGAATTTATTACCAAGGTTCTGTAAATGTGATGTCCATGTAACATAGGTATTTTTTGTGTAATTCTTCTATTCATAAAAGATTTCCATTTTTACAATATGTATTAAAACGGGAGAGAAGCCTTACAATGACACCTCAAAACTTCATTGTGAACTGTAAAAATTGATGCCCAAGTTGCATGAACATTGAATGATTTTATTGCCTCAAGTCCATAGAATGACCCATATACAAGCATGTTTGCACCAGTTCAAGGCCAACAGAAACAAGCAGTCACAGTCCACACTGTACACCAATGCATACATAGTGATGTTCTAGTACTTGGTTAATCTGCACGTGTACATCAAATCCCATCACAAGGCCAGCTTGGCAAGTGTAGGTGTGCATGCTTAGCCTTAATTGTTCACTTGACCTTATGTTAGGTCATGCCATACATTTATGTTCAAGATGCCACACAGATAGGTTTTGAAAGTGATTGTTCCTTTGACTTGCCATGATGTGATGCAAGTATTGTGGACAAGTACTATCACTGGTATGTGAATAGGAACTTTAATTGGGACATCGTTGAGGTAATAGTCATGCCCTGTAGGGACATAGCTTCACTTTAATTAAATTTTGATGAAGTAATGGACACAAACTCCAAGGAACCCGGTCATGAAGAAAACTGTCCAAACAAACTCTATACATGTGACAAGTTATTTTGCCCATAGTCAACCAACATAGTTGGTGATATATGTGTATGGGACAAATTGTTTTATCATGGGACACCAAATTCAGCACACTGGAAACATTGCATTTCAAAAATGAAAATTTTCCATGGAATGCCATGGCAGCCATTCATCCAAATTGTTCACCATGCTGAATTGCAGATGTAGGCAATGCATCATTATCAGCAAGTATGGACTAATAAAAGGGGTCAATCAATATATGAATAATGTATTAAAGCACACAGATAGTTTTGGTCAAGAAAATTTTCAACATTGAGACTTGTTCTATATTTGATAAGTTACTATCCACAGCACGTATTTGTGAACTTCTATTCTTGGAACCAAAATTAGATTGACAATTTGATATTACAATTTGCAAAGTTTCATTGATGATGTGCATAGATTTGTTCAGAGCCCCCCCCCCCCCCCCACAATTTGACAAAAATCAATTCAATTATTTGTAAAAATATTACTGCTCGATAAAGTGCCTTTGTAATCATGACAAATACCAAGATTTGTTCCATAGAAACATAAATACAAGTCCCTAGGCGTGACCAGTTTGGTGCTCCAGGATAATTAACTGAACAATTGTTTTGATTTGCTGCTTTACTAGTCCCAGGTGCGTGTATTTGTTATGATGATGAAGAAGTGTTATCACTGGTTTGAAAAACATACATGTACTTCGTATCAGGGTTCAACTGCATGTCTACATCCCATTAACTTAACCCCATTTCTTGAACTCAGAAGTCATGCTATATAGGCTAAATTTAGAAAATAACAATTTTTACTCAAAATAATTAAAGCAGACAACAGTATTTGACTGATTCAGTTGTTCATTTAATTTCTTGCATATGGAACAATTATTTTTCTCAACATGCCACAAGTCAATATTAGACGATCCAAAAACTTCAAACACTACATGGAGTAGAGACATGAAAGAATTAAAACAGAACACCTCCTGGTTGCCATGACAATCTGCCAGATTCACTCTGCACACACAAAATGAATTCCATACCACATATCAAATGAAAGGATTTATTTATTTACTTACTATTTACCAGGTAACTCACTTGAGCTTTCTGCTTGGGTGAACCAAAAATGTCAAACATTCTATACATCCAGATGATCAATTGTACCAATTTTGATGTGAATCGCTTCCACACAGTAGCATCATGAAACGTAACCAACCTATTATGGACTATCTCTGAGATTGGAGGAAAATCTATCGAGGTGTTTTTTTTACTCTTGCAGCACTGAAAAAGCCTAATGGAGGGATGAACGCAAAGGATCATGGTCGTCTAAAGTGTGTTTGCAGCATGAAGACTAGCACATCATGGTGCTTCCCCCTCTAATGTATCAAATTTCACGACATCTATTAATGCAAACAGGGCAGTCAATGTGCAAGTGAACATGACCGTGGGCGCAATGAATGAGTCGCCCATCTTCCACACAGTCCCATGCACAAAAAATTGTGTTGGTAACTACCTGTTACAAATGTGCAGCCCTAAAATCGTCTTGGCTATTTGCTATCTAATTTTTTAGAATTATATATATATACCGAGTTGCCCAAAAAGAAAGCAACACTTCAATACAAATAGTGATTTAAAAGTAATGAGGGACAATGTCAATGTTATTTCCATAATTGCGTGGACAATTCTTTTACCTGCAAAATGACACCGAGTGCAGATTCTAGGCTGATTTTTCCAGGGCAACATCAATTCAAATAAAAAGCAATGTCTAACAAATCACAGTGTTCCAAGAATGTTTATTGAGTGGCTTCCCAGGGTAGTAGCTTACATAATCGAGTATATACAGTCAACTCTGCCCAAGTCTAAGTCGAATAATTGCCTAAGTCGAAGGTCTAGACTGGATCTCATTCCTTTGTTTTGTTTTCTTTTTGACCCCTCATAAGTAGAATTTTCTCTAGGTCGAAGCTTTTTCCTCAGGCCCAAGAGATTGAACATATATGTATACATTGTATATCTAACCCAATTCTAATAAGTTTGTAAAAGTTACTCAACTGTTGAAATTTATCTTTCCATCAATGTTAAATTAAATTATTAACAGGTGATATGGATCCTAATCAGAAGATCGGCTGATGATTGGTTGATCGAGAGCAATCATGTGACAATCTTTTGTTTGTACTATCATTCCCGTGGGAACACTCTAGTAACACATCGAAATGATTATCATTTTATTACTTTTTACATCCACATCACAAAATAATTTTATTGCTAGTGCTCCCTCTACACAGTACACCACTTATTATTTATCATTATTTGAGTTGAGTACATTGATACTCAACTGTTTTAAATGTGGTACACGTACATATCTTCATTTCAGATGGGTGCAATATAGTGGGAAGTGGTACTCACTTTTGCTTCTGAGGGTGGTTTCCTATGTAAATTTAAATGAAGAATATGGTGGTGTTACCCAATTTTCGAGAATTAGAAGTCCCAAAGCTATTCTTTTTCTTTTTCTTTTTTTTTTTTTAATTTGGGCCGAGAGTGGCCAAAAACACGTTTTTTGGCACTTTGGGCAAGTTAGACATTGCATTTAACTTTTTTCTTCATGAGCGATTTCAGGTGTTCAACCATGATGCATGTTAACCTGCCTTTCATGTCATATGTGGTGACCAGCCTTCCATGGCCCACCAGGGTAGAGCGATAGACATTTCCATTTTTTTTTTCGCCATGGCAGCTCACTGCTGTTGCAAGAATTCCCGGATTTATGCCTTGTGTACTGTTTGTGGCTTTGTTTCATCTATTTCATATCAATTCTCAATTGATGATTGATGAATGGACATGCCAGCCAGGGCATAGTAGAAGACCGTTTTCTCTACATTAGCACAAATAGGAGGAACTGTTAAAATTCTTGCAACAAGAGTTGACTGCTCTAAGGGAGAAAAAAACCAACTCCTGTTACAGAGGACACGATGCCGTGAATGGGGCCCTCTTCTTAAGAACTGGTTAAACTTGTAAATAGCACATGTATTGGGAAAGTGAATCAACCTCCTTATCAAGAAAAAATATTTTTGTTTCCTGTTTAACTTTGCCAAATATAAAATACAATTGTTTGGCCCTTTAAGAGGCAAATGGTCATAATGGACATTTTGGGCTCAATTTTCTCAAAAACTTATTGATGCCCTCACATTCACTTTGAAATTTACTGTAAACATTCACCAGATGAAAGAAAAGTAACTTCCATTGTCACTGACTGAGAACATCTAAAATGTAGCTACTTTATCATAATAATGCACCCGAAAGGTTAGTGGTCTTTTTTTTCCCCCAGAACTGTATATATGAAATCCAACATCAAAGGGAAGATAAACCCTAAGAGCAATGTGGATTGAGTGAAAGCAGCAACATTAGTAGAACACATCAGTGAAAGTTTGAGGAAAATGGGACAATTGATGCAAAAGTTTTGAATTTTTAAAGTTTTGGTGTTGGAATGCTTAATGAGGAGACTACTACAGGTTATGACGTATGAGAGGACCATAATACAAAGAAAATATGAAGAACATTCTACAAAAATTCATTTTTCATGAAAATTACAAATTCCATGAACTTGATACTGACATATATTAAGGGTAGCAATCATTCCCTCTGCTCTCTGAAAGCAGTCGGTAAAGTGCTCTTTCATAATGCTAGAAAACTGAATTTTGGTTCAATTTCCTTTATACTTTCTTTGTATTGTGGTCCTCTCATACGTCATAACCTGTAGTAGTCTCCTCATCCAGCAGTTCCAATGCCAAAACTTTAAAAATTCATAACTTTTGCATCAATTGTCCCATATTCTTCAAACTTTCACTGATAGGTTCTACTAATGTTGCTGCTTTCACTCAATCCACATTGTTCTTAGGATTTATCTTCCCTTTAACGGGAAAGCTGTTGCCTTCTCCCTTTGTTCAAAAGAGCAAAACTTTTGCCTTAACGTATGGCCTATTCCCCTTAACAGAATAAGGTCCATTGTTAGGCTAAATACATTTTCCCCCTAAATTTTAATGTTTTGATGAGTTTCTATACATTTAGTGACCCTTGTGGATTATACAGTCATTTGCAAAAGTATAGGGACCAACAATAAGTTTTTGCACTTGCCTCAACTCATTCATTGCCTTGGTCAAAGGAGGTTTACTCCCAGATGTATGCAACTTGCCCCCAATTTGTCTGCTCAAATGGTGAGAAATAATGCTCGGATTAACATCAGTCTCCTTGTAATGAGAGTTGCCTCAAACTTTCAGAAAGAGCTTGTGTGATCTCTCTCTCCACAATGATTTTGATCCCCCACATATGTTTTAATCATCACATGCCTGATGAAAGGGGGATCATTGTGTGAGATCCATCAAAGTTTTGAGAAGAGATCAAAGTAGTTTCTTCATTTGTGAGGGTGTTTATTGTTAGTGTGAGCAGTACCTCTTGCTGTTTGAGCAGTGAATTTTTAGCAAAAGTCACCCAAAACCTGTCAGTAAAACCGCTTCTGACTACCGCAATAATGTGTATAGTGCACATATAAAAGGCGGTCCTATACTTTTGCAAATGACTGTAAATGTCAATATTGGTTAACAATGAATGAGAAGCATTTACTTTCACTTTTTGTGTCTGAAAAAGGCACAGAAATTAGCATTCAGTTCCAAATTTTCTGCACACACATTTTTTATCCAACTTGTGCAATCATATAAAGCAAACAGAAGTGAGATCACACTAGAAATGATAAAGAAGAAGGATTTTTGAAATTGTGGAAGGATGCATGCCAGGTGACATATTGCAATCACCATGCTTGGCATCATGATATCTGGCCCCCTTTAGACCAGATAACATAGTAATCAAGGATTTTCATTTCTTGGACTTATGCCACCTTAACCACCGAGACAGATGCATGAAGGGGTTTGATATTTCATATGGAATTACAGATACAACTATGAACAGTGATGTTTTCAATAGCTCTACCATATGAAGCAATGACTGTTGGAATGGAGCATAATTGCGGTTCACAGCACAGTCCCATGAGTGGGTTTAAGGTCTGGTGTGAATTGTACAAATGCACTCTCAAATTCTTCCTCTGCCACCGCAAAAGAAAATGGTGATGGTTCAAAAAGATGTGGCCGTGTTTAATGCAGACTGATTGGCAGCTTCGTACAGCAGAGCAGCTTCTGTAGCAGGTGGGGAAGTCCTGTTTCTGTTTACTGCAGCATTTCCTTCGTCCTGTATATCGCTGATTTTGGAAACACCTCTGCCTAATTTAGGAGAGAAAAATGAGATATTTACAGATGTTGTTTGATGATACATTCTGCAATTTTAAGATAAAAATAACACCACTTTCACCAAATTTTGGGCATATCATTAAGGACACTGCACAACCCTTTATACATGATGGTCAGAAAAATTGCTCAAAAAATGGGATTTCAATTTTCAAAACCAATTTTGCATACAGAATAAACTGTGACTGTTGATTTTCAATCTGCACACTCTAAATGTGAAACGTGACCTTGTATTTTTCTGCTATGTTAACTGTAACAGATTGTAAAAAATTTTTTCAATAGTTTTTCTCAAGCTATCTTTCAGAAACAAATTTGCACATATGATGAGCTGAGATGACTGACTTGTTGCTTCCAAATTTTTTACTTCACCTATATGTCAATACAACTACATACAAACCAAAGAGATTTCAAGTTACTGAATGGAATACAATTTGTATAGAAAAATGAGCTGTGAACTTGCAGATTGGGAATAAAAACTTGACCTTTAAAGTAATTTGAGTACTATCTACTTGCAAACTACCAACATTTAAAAATCCATATATATATATCTCACATTACCAGGCAGAAACGAGGTTGTTATGACCTATGACCTGCATGTTCAAATTTAAAACTTGACCTGTATTTCAGTCCTATCTATCTATGTAAAGTTGGTTTTTATAACAGACAGGAAGTGCAGAAAACAGATCAACAGAAGTTTGAACAATATACGACGTGAAAATACATAAGTTAGAAACGTTTTGAAATTGTAATCAATCAAGCACAAATTTTCAACTTGTATGACATGGGAGACATGCTCACAAAAACACCACAGAGAGTATCCATTTTTGTGTTTTTATTGATTAAAATTTTCAAAACATTCACAACTTTCCCGTAGCATATCAGACCTCTCACTGATGAACTTTCTGTAATTTTCTGCTTCTTTCTGCATCAAGTTTATATCAAGAGTAAACTCCCTTTTTAAAAACCAATTCATGTTAATATTATCATTACTTGCCCTTAACCCAGACCTCCTAATATAGGTGACTAGGATGCAGAATGATTTTAGCTTGAAAATAGGGAATAAAAATGGTTTCCTTCTCCATAGCATTGTGTATCAACTTTGTGATGAAAATTATGCAACCTGATGGTCCCTACATAAAATCAATTGAAGATAGAATTCTATATACTTAATTCCAGGTAGTAGGAAAAGTTTCTGCGCAATAGATAAGTGAAGTGAGATTTGTCTGCTGTGTGCTGTTCATCATCCGTAAAACTTGTGTCCCGGTAAGGGGTTACAAGTTTTGAGTGCAGTACTTAAAAGGGAAAAAAAACAATTATGCTTCTTTTTCAAATTTTTCATATTCACATTTTTCATCAGATTTTTTGCTAAACTTTGTTGGAATCATGGCTTATTAGTCAAGGCGCTAATTCCTGTAAGGGGCTTAATTAAGGAGTCCTGTTTCAACCCACCCCGCAGAAAAAGGTTTTTGACCAGACAGGGTGGTAGATGGGACCTCCATGAACATCCCTAGGTAGTATGTGATTCCAAATTGTGGTGTCAGTAGAAATTTTACTGGCCACTTTTCATCATTATTTTTTGGGAACAACGTGAAAAGAGTCCTGCGCACGCCAAGACTATGACACGCACTGCTCGCACTGCTACAGGCACCAGTGGCAGTGCTGCATGTAGTAGTCTTAGCACAAGCACACTTTTTCTTTGACCAACAAGGGTTTTGCCTACAAACTGACTTTTTTACGCCAAGCTGGGGTCGGTGTAGTGTAGTTTCTAGACGTTTTTATTTCGACTTTATTTTCTCCATGTTGAAGCTAGCTAAGTGAGAGTGCATACCCAGTGATTGCGACGTCCAAAATCGCAAATCACTGGGTATGTGCCCTCACTGGGCCTTAGCGCAATACAGCGGGTTTTCTGCACAATACACAAGCTGCTACTCAGAGAAATACAGACAAAAATAAAAATCGGCTAGAAATTAGACTAGGATCGGCAAATGCTTGTTGCTAGTGGGGCACTGAAAATGACAATCTTATCACTGTTTTTTTGCATGTATTTTCATGAATAATCCATTAAAAACTGCATAAAAACTATATATGTTCATGTTGCTAAAGATGTCAACAATACAGTGGGATTCATTGTAAGTTATAATATTGTGCATAGCTACTATGGTAACCGGATGCCTACAGGTGATTGGTACCCCCCCCCCCCTTAAAAAAAAAAAAGAATGCCTCCTATACTGCTGTATTTTTTTTTTTTGTCTTAGAGATGCAATTAAAAAAAAAAATTCTAATGATTATCACAAAAAAAAAGTTTCCATGGCAACCAGTATCATGCAATCAGGATTTCAGCTGTCAATAACTTAAAATCTGAAGCCCATAATTTCAAAAAGCTCAATAAGCATGACTGTCCCTTCCTTCTGCATAAGTGTACCACACAATATGTGAAGAATATATTGAAACATTCTCAAGTTACAGCAAAATTTGTATAATAAACCACCATAGAAAAGAAGATATCATTTCCGAATACTCAGTAGTAAAAATGCATTAAAAAAACTGCATCCATCGTACTTTCAAAAACAAATTTGACTTTTAAGTAGAGGCAAATGTATAGTTTTTTAGTAATGTATGGGACACAAATTTTCCCTTAAAAAATATAGGTGAATACAGAGAGCAAAGCAATTAAATTCTAATGTTAGCTCTTTTTGGTATTTTACAGAGGGATGGTTATTTGAAAACAATCCTGAGAAAGAGCAGAGGAAAGCAATTGATTGTTTATGTTCTTAAAGAATGGTTATTCAAGAATGCAGATAAATTCCTTTTGCAGATAAATTCTTTTTCAAAGAAGGAATATACACGTGCGCTGTATTTATCCATCAAAGAATTAAGCGTACTTTTGAGTTCGTTAGTTATTGTAGAAGGAAATATCAAAATGAATTGAAAATCATGATATGTAAATTTGTATCAAAACGTGAAGGTGAATTAGTGTTAAGGAGATAATGGGGGGAAAAATCTTGGGCGTCCTTTTCCCGTTTATCCATTCTAATTTCACAGTGTTTGAGGTACAGTAGGTACTTTAAGAATCTGATCTACAATGGGTGATGTGCACGAAAGGCAAAAAAGAAAGAAAACCTGTCTAAATTCCAGATATTTTTTTTTTTTTTTGGGGGGGGGGGGGGTACCATGGTAACCATGTACAATATTATACATTAAAAATGTATCCCATTGTATTGGTGACATCTCCAGCAACTTGGCACATTATATAGTTTTTTATGGCATTTTTGATGAATTCTTCCTGAAAATAAATACAAAAAAACTGAGATAATTTTTGTCACTTTTCAGTGCCCCAATAGCGACAAGCGTTTACCGATTCTTAGTCTTAGTTTTCTAGCGGTTTTTTCATTTCGTCTTTATTTCTCTGAGTTTGCAGCTTGTGTATTGTGCAGAAGCCTGCTGCATTGCGCTAAGCCGAGTGAGGGGCACATACCCAGTGATTGCACAAAAAAACAGTTTCGGGAGTCATAATCACTGGGTATGCGCTCTCACTCAGCTTGCTTCAACTCAGAGAAATAAAGACAATCTATATAAAAAACGTCTAGAAAACTACACTACACTGACCCCAGCTTGTCATGAAGAGTTTAGTTTTGCAGGCAAAAACCTTCGTTTGTCGTAGAAAAGTTTCTGTGTGTACTAAGACTACTTCACGCACCACTAGCACTGAAAACCTGTAACAGTGCTAGTGGTGCTTGTAGTAGTTTTTTGGCGTGCACAGACTCTTTCTTGAAGAATAAGGGTCTTGTCACAACTGTCACAAGTGGCCTGTAAAAATTTCATTGATACTACAATTTGGGGGTGTTTCCAGAGGGTCCAAACGACCACCCCATGCAGTCGAACCTTTTTCTGTGGGGTGGGTTTGAACGAAGTCATTTTTTTCTGGGTCCCCTGCACCTTGACTATATGGGCAAGGGATACATTTCTGTTCAAATGACACCTATGGTCCCATGGGGGGTGGGGTACTAAGAAGGGAAAAAACTGCAAAATTTTAAAACTCTTCATAGTTTTACATCTCTTCTTTTCGAAGGGTTCATTTATTTTTGATAGTTCGTTATTCCGGCGGGTCATTATTCCCAAAAGATCGCTATTCCAAAGGTTTCATTAATCACAAATCTAAATTAGGTTCTCTATTCCGAAGGTTTTGTTTAGTCCGAAAAATGACATTAGGTTTCATAATTCTAAAGGTTTTGTTAGTCCCAAAAAGTAAGGTTTTGTTTTAGTGAAGAAAAGTATTTGTTCAGGGACAGCACCTGCACCTTATTATTACTGTTGTTATTATTACCATCATTATCATCAGCATCATTGTTATTATTATTCAGGTTAAGATTTAATTTATTGCCCAATAAATTCAAGTTCCTTTTTCTCACTTTTTAAATACATCAGTTTTTATATAACATTTTAATTTAAACACATTACAATGAAAACATGAAATGATACAATCCTATTCATATTTTCAACATTTATCTAGTACTGATGAAAAAAAAAAAAACAAGAATAAATGCCCATCTTCTTGAATATCCAAGGAGAAAGGGAGAATAGGATAGACAAAACATAACATTTATGTCTGATTATAAATATGGATCAAAAAAGAACTAGTCATTGTTATGATAATCATTGTTATTGTAATTATTATTATTACTATTATTATTATCACTATTATTATCATACTATTATTACTTTAATAATTACTTCATATATTCATTTTACTTATCTATTTTTATTTTTATTTATTTATTTATTTTTTTTTTTTGGGGGGGGGGGGGGGGGACTGAGTGCACTCACTTTACCTGAAATAGCATGGTTTATTCCATGAAGCAACACATCTCTGAACGCCAATTCTAGAAACTTGGATCAGAAGATTTGATGTGCAATACCGGTCCAGAGATGAATCCATAGATAAGTCACCTTGGTCAATCAATTCCACAATGGCTGTCTTGAGAGGATAATTGACCCTGTTGTTTATCTCTGGCCAAATACGCTCCACTCTCAGGTTCTATTTCAAGAGGGGAAAAAAATACATTTCTTGGAATAAGACATGAACTTGAGATACAGCTTGTATGTGTTGAATAAAATAGATACCATATTGCATACATGTGACCGAATAAATGAGAGTCAGGTCTCATGTATGATTGCAGTTTCCAATATTCAACTGCTGTCATAGATGCACTACTTTTTTTTTTTCTTGTTTTTTTTTTTCAACTGCTGTCATAGATGCACTACTTTTTTTCTTGTTTTTTCTTTAAACAAGGCAGTTCTCAGACCACTAATGTCACCTGATCTCGTAATATACATATTCAACATTAAAATTATGGGAAAAAATGTTTGCCCTCCAATGAGGAGCCTCAAAGTACATCATAACATGAAGGTTGCCATAGTGCACCTTCGATCCAAGTTTGGTCATACATGATACCAACATATTTAAACAGGAGTAATTTGAACAGGCTAACTGAAATATCTTACTGAAGTATTATTTTAGATTAACCACCTGTCCGTCCATGCACCTATACAGCTTACCTGTCTTGTTACTGCGGTAACTGAAGAACACCTTGATAAGTTTTTATCAAACCTGGCTCATACACCACGATGTAAATGAGCTGATTATATTTTTGAACACATTGGCCACAGGTCTAGGTCAATGATCTTTGAAAATAACATTCTTGGCTATTACTCACGTTAGGAAAATCAGAATAAGTTTGGTAGTAAAATTGTATTGGCATTCAATGATACACTGTATGTTGCTTACCAACTACATACTGCCATTTTTAGCTTTTATGCTTCCTCCCCACGGTATTCAGGATGTATCAGGGTTTCAGGAATGTCCTTTCACACATCCTATCACATATCTCACTGTTGTAATAACTGAAGGACACCTTGACACATGAAGAAAAGAAATCATATAAATGAAATTCATTCCCAAAACATATATAGAGTTGCAATGACATAGCTACACAGTATACATTATCTGGACTGTCAGTGTCACTTCTCAATATGAGTGTGTTGATAAAATTGGAAGCAGCAGAGTAATCAGCTAAATATATTTTTAAGGTCAGACTGAGCCTACATTAAGGTGAGGCAGCTTCCCAGCTTTAAATTGCACTCAATTTGGCTAGCACTGTGAAAGTGGTCTTACATGCTTAGACTCTGTCTGCAGGTAGGGCGACCTTTCAACATTGGTCCGTAATCTCTCATTCCTTTCCTGCATAAATAGGGTTAGGTAAAACTCAGTTCCATGGTCCACACGAACCGAGTCCCACATCCCTTCTGTAAGGACAGCAGCTCTGAGTTGGTCGAATTATTTGGGAGGAAAAGATGAAAAGAATCTCATTAGTAATGGATAAACTACATACATAATTCTTAATACATGTATTTATATTGATTGCCACAACTGATTCGTGTCAATACACAGTTTTATATCGGAGCACGAAAAATAATTTTTGCACTGCATTCACTGAACCTGGCTCCTACCAATTACCAATACACATAATACATTATTGTACAGAGAAATCGTTTGTCACATGTGCTCCTATAAAATGAATATATCAATATCTACAACTGTTGAAGAACTAGCATATAATACAAGTGTACATGTCATAAAAAAGTCAAAGTTCTTGATGTTCCCTAATAATCTTTATTATTTTTCTTATTATTATTCTAATCAATTCCTAAGAATCATTATTCTTATTATCATTATCAAAATATCAAAACATGATGATAATCATTTACTTTACCTGTACACGTCGTCATATATGGTGAGATTATTTTTAACTGGCATGGTGCTGTGACTAACAATTCTGCTACTGAAACCGTCGACTGCAATGACGTGGGTGGCTCCAAACATGGCCAATTTTTCGTTTTGGTCCAAGTGAATCTTGTGTCCATAGTACTCGGCATTGTAGGGCACTGGGTTCAGATTTCTTGCTCTCTGATGGAATACAAAGTACTATCATTAGTTCCATTTTACAATCAAACATAAATTCTATACATGACACAGATAAATTGGTCATTATAAAAAAATTTTTTCCTTCTTTCACTGTTCCATAATGCATACAAATTATGCATTCCATACACACTCTAACACAAACACACACACAGAAACAAACAAATATGTGTGTGTGTGTAAATCTGCCCTCAAACAAGGCTTGACACTCACACTTGCCAGTGTGCCTGGGACAAATAAAATTTTATGTGGGGTGATTAAAATAATAAATGTTCAAATTTACTTGCCTGATTAGCGGTCGTTCAAGATTATCAACATTTTCACAAGTGTACAAACCATGTACACTTTTCAAGATCCCCCCCCCCCCCATAAAAGTGTGCGAAGCAAAACATCAATTTTTTTTTCCACAATTAGTGTCATAGTGTGGATCAACATTTTTTGAAATTGAAAAGCGTACGCCGGGTGTTGACCCCCTCCCCCCTTGCGTACAGTTTGTACGCTTGTGAAAATGTTGATAATTGTGAACGGCCCCTTAGGCAAGTAAAATATTGATCATCTCAAATATAGAAATACCAGAAATATAAACAAAATTAACCAAATTATTCACTGTGTCTCTTTTATACTATGCTACATGTATATACCCTTCAGAAAGCTATACCAACACCTAAATTTGCTATTAAAAGTTTAAAAATAGTGATGTCTAATCTCTTTTAAAAGTAATTTTGGACAATTCTTCATTCGGGCAAGTAAAATCTGAAATTGATAACTTTACTTGCACAAAGAGCAAGTCAGAAAAAGATTAGTGTAGAGCCCTGCCTAAAATGCAATAGTAATTAGCATGAAGAACCACATTTCAGTTAATTTTTAAACAAAAAAAATGTGAACATCCACATAACACTGAAAGTATATTTTATTAGGGCAGAACTACAAAATAGGAGATGAAAGATTATCTGTACATTTAATATAAGATACAAAGAAAATTTGCAGGCACGATGCACAACTTGAATGCTCACTTGCACACGTTCCCTATGGTATGGGTGATTCTGACGAAGGACACCAGCAACCCTGGATTCACAGACATTTAACCCTTTGGAGGCCAAATACCCTTTCATCATGCGGCGTCCATATGAGGGGCCAACCTTTAAAAAACAAACAAAAATCAAATCAAATCATATCATAAGGATAGGTACCTTGCATTAAAATGTGCTCATGATTATAATAAATATTTTACCATCTTATGTTAATTAACATCAATAAAAGTACAAAAAACAAACAAACCCAGAATAAAGTAGGCCCCTACTGATATTTAAGGGTTTTCATATGACATGGGGATTATTATTTCTAGAAAACTCTGCCCTCCTTCATTCTAGCACGTTACAGATCCAATTTTTAGTCCTATTTTACTGTTGAGTTGTGTTGTGTTGTTGTAGAAGGTGGTCGATAGGGCTACCATACACTAGAGTCTATAGACGATCACTACTGGCACTGCTACAGAAGTTCTTTTGACTGTCGCTGCGCTTACTCACGACAATGTGCCCAGCGTGTCCACGGTTAGGTCAACTTAAAGACTAATATTAGTAATAATATGATCCAACCTTGTCGCGAATCGACAGGGTTGTGTGCATGTAGCTATACGTACCTCACCGACGGCCTCGTTGACGGCACGGGAGACATCGTTCTCAGTCATCCTACTCTGACCAGGGTTCATCTCCTCCTCCCGACATACTCGTTTGATATTTGAAGGTGATGCCCCTCTCCCGATACCTAATTCCCGAAGTTTATAAGATATTGCATTGTAGTTTAACCCTTCTTTTAACCACCTCCTTATATCTTCTACATGATCCTGGAGAGCCATCGAATTCAAGGATAGAACATTCTCAGAATGTAAACGTAAACTATAAGTAAGAAGTCACTGGGTACGGTATACTACGAAGCGTGGTGGTAGCGAGCGCTTGACGTACGATCCGAGTGACCGATGGCAAGCTCTGCCATGATTGCATTCATGCAGTTGATTACACAAATCAAAATAGCGCGCCGCCGGATAGCGCTATTAGTCTACAGTACTAGCAGCAGCATTGCGAGCGCCGCGACAGCCCGAGGGCGAGGAAAAAAAAAATCATCGCAGAGGGCAGTCTTCATTTATTCGTTTATCCGTTTCACAGAAGCAAAAACAGATAAACAGAAAAACGAAATCTGAACAGGTATTCATTTTTTCATTTTTTAAGAAGTACAACGGAAAATTAAATCAGAAAAACGTGTTTGATTTGTTGATTTACCTGTAGAAAAAGGTAAAAAGAAAAAAAAGATTTAAATTTCTGTTTTTGTGATTTATCATTATTTCATTCCTGACAGAATTATCTACCAATGATTGTATTTCTGTTTGAAATGCCAAAAATGGAAACAGTATTTTAATCAATATTCTGTTTTTCCTTTTTCTGTTTCACAAACGGAAAAACGAATTGTCTGAATGTACCTTGATTGTCACAGTCTATACAGTTCATTGCTATTGCTTGCGAAAGTCCTGATTTTGACTTTGATAGGCTGAACAACTGTTCACCCCTAAATTTACGATATCACTCTTATACTATAAGTGATATTCTTCAGAGAATATTGGTCAACGTGTGAACATGCCAAGGAAAAAAGAGGACTGTGCGATGGAGGTTGTATGGACTGATATATGAGATATGGAAGTGAAGTCCTGGGGATTTGTTTACACGTGTTTATCTGCTTTTGGAAGTCAGACATCCGGGCACTAGCTCACTCGCATCCCAGGTCCCAAGTTTTGTCTGTCCGCTATCTTAATACCCATTTCATATCTTCCTTTTCTTTTTTTTAAACATAAACATCCTGGCACAGTGTGACATGCTGTAGGCCAGCTATCATGTTCTCTTAAAGGTCATCTCCATCCGTCACCACATCCTACCCATTCTTGCATCCTTTCTGATCTACTTCACCGCCTCGATTTACAGCTGGAGGAACATTGTTCATCGGTGCTTTGGCGAATGCTGGCAAAACTGGCAAATTCGTTTTGATAGCAAAAAATGGAGGAAATCAATATTGTCTCACCCAACCACAGACAGAATGTTCTCATTTCAAACCGATTGATGTCATAGCTATCTTTACATTTTGTCTCTCCACCGCCTTCCTAAGGAATACTTCCCCCCCCCCCCCCAGTTGTTGCCTCTTTCCTCATTTTTTGTGCATATGTTTGAATGTATTTTCCACCTTCTTTGATTTGACTGTAATTTCATAGGCATTATTGAATTGATTTTCTGCTTTCTGTTTATACTGCACGATGCATTTTCAAACTGCTAACTGTGCCTCATCAGTCATTTTGCATTGCTCTCCCATACTCAATTTCACTTTGTTTTGGAACTCTTCCATCTCATCTATTTTCTATTTCAATCTTTCTTCTTGTTCCTTTTCTTCTTCTTTTCCTCTTTTCTATCTTTCTTACTTCTCTGTGTTCTACATTTCTGCTCAGTTTTCTTCTCCATCATCATCTTCTTCCTCTTCTTCTTTTCCTTTTTTCCATCTTCTGCCTCAGGCTTTCTCTTGTGATACAGTTGTATGTTGTCAGTGATTTCAAGACAATAATAGTTCGTCACAAAGTGCGGACTTGACCCACTAACTTGAAGTTGAATACGATTTCCTAACCCTCGTTGACCCCACCCCCACCCCAACAATTCTCACACCTGTCCCCTGCAACAATCCCGTGAAGTAAATTTCTGGCAAGTGGTCGCCCGTCTAGGTTGGGGCAGTATTTCCCCTTCACACCAGCCTACACACAAATACCTGGATGACGCCCGTAAAACGTGCACGCGTGAGAGATTAACCGTGAATCGTAAATGTGCGAGATGTGTGTGCCGAACGACTGTAAGGACTGCCAAATTGAATTTTGTTTCCAAAATTAGCTCGGTGGGGGAAATGCTTTCGCAAATCTCCCGCTCTTTTTGGTAATGAATGGTGAGGAACACATGCTTCTGTCAGGGTCGGGGGAAAAGTAGAATTTAGCTGCATAAGTTGGAAATTGTTGCAGGATGTGTAACATAATTGCTCCAGAAATTTTTCAGCATTGTCATTCTCCCCTTTAAGAAATTGACGTCCATATCAAGGTGGAGCTTACATGTTTGTGACTGTCTGTGACTTGGGCAGGAAGCTATTAAAGTACTGTCTCTGTGTATCAGTGTGGTATTGTGAATGTTGAAGATTCTATTTGATGGAGATGCAGTTTGAGTGATGAGATGATGGGTATATCAGTGTGTATTGGTTGTTACATTGTAGTACTTTCGATGCATGCAGTGCTGTCTTATTTTTCATAGTTGCTTCAGACACTGCTAAGACTTACTATGTCTTTATGTCGGGTGAATGTAACTCACAACACATTCTTATTGTGACATTACAGCAGACTTTATGTGAATGTACCCTGAAGCATAAAAAGAAAAAAGAACGTGCAAAAGGTTAAACCAGAAAAAGATTTATGCTAAAAGAATCAAAAGCAAACTGGTATGTCAATAATATTGTCAGCTGCTAGTCAGCGTGGGATACAGGAAGGCTAAATGAACACTTTATTTTAAGATTAGAATTCTTCTCGTGACCAATCATTTTGGGCGAGAAACTTTCGTCCACGCCTTGTTCCACCTCATTCCGATTTGCCACATGTATGTACACATCACAGTAAACTGTTTGTTACAAACACCTTGTCGTCATGGTGACCGTACCTGTGAGCGTGCTTGGAGCGATAAGTAAGCCACGATCCAGGAAGGCTGATCAATGTCTGCATTCTATGCCAAATTTGAATTGAAACAGCCAGGTGCGAAGCTGAGAACACCTTAATTAGTTAGCCTGCCAAAGACGGAGAACTGTAATACACCACCCCTTCGTTTCATTAACCCTTGCACTGCTGTTTACCATCCACCGAAGGTACGGGTGTATGGACTATTTGAATCAGCTGGACTCTGCTTTGAGAACTTAAAACATTCACTATGACAACATGATATTAATCTCAGCTAGAGTAGAAACAAGCCAATGACTTTCAATTCCCATGGTATTGAAGACGAAAACAAACAAACAAACAAACAAACAAACGAACAGCAACAACAATGAAGCAACAAATAGTAAAACAAAATTACATGCATAGAACTTCAGAAGTGGTGAAAAGTCTGACACTTCCACACACATCTACACATACATGTATATAGATTTGCCCACCTGTTTTGCATTTTAAGAAATCATATATCACAGGATATGGCTCTTAAAAACCCACCTCTGTCACTGCTTTGTGTATATTGAATTATAAGCACACAAATCGATCGGTCCTCAGCCCGCAGAATGTAGGAAATTAAATGATGACAATTGTGGCGACTTTGATAGATATAGAAGAGTCATTTCCACACTGGCTTATGCCATTCAGGATGACCCAGATTGGAGCCCAGCATGACCTAGTTTGGAGAACCCACTCGACATTGTAGCTCAATCCCATAAAATATCAAGAATATCCAACGTGAAGTAATCGTTGAAAGCTCTCGTCTATTCTTATTTTTTCCTTATAAGATGCTACAGCAGTGTAAGCCGGACACTGAACTAAGCAAATTGCTATACAGTTGAACCTCTCTTATCCGGACAAGTCGGGACCGGGGCTCATCCGGATAAGGGATTTGGCCGGATACGGGAGACTCAATGCTTTATACATGTACATATGCATACACATGTACTGATGTAGCCCATTGTAGTACCACATTTAGTAATGTGTATACTGCAACCTTTACATTGTTACACTCAGTAACAGACCCCAAAATAGAGGTTCGTGTTTGCAAGAATGAAATCATTTTCTTTTATAAATTCTTGGGATGATTTACCTAAATAATTATTAAGAAATGTATCAAGTATATGTAATTCATGTGTGTTTGCGTAGGAGTTCTCAAGGAGTTGGGAATCCCCCTTTCCTCCCGTAATTATTTTAAAAAAAATCACGGCAAGATTGCGTCCGTATGATAGAGAGATCCGGATAAAGGGAGGCCGGATAAGAGAGGTTCAACTGTACTTTGCAAGAGGTAGAAAGGAGGACATTGGTGTCACTTTGGAGGAAAGAGGTTTTTTTTTCTTTAATGAAGAATCATGCAAAAGTTGCATTCAAAATATGAATGTACCATGAAAGTCACATAATTTATTTCATGGTCCTCCCGTTCTCTGTCCAATTGCCACCTAATTGCTGTCATTATGTTTACAGCAGGGCACTTCCTAGAAGCAGGTTTTATTGCTGAAGTTCATAGCCATCTCATCTGTCACATTCAGCACAAAGTAGTTCAACATCTGTAGAATGTTGTAATTGTTTTCCATGAGACAGACGTGGCTGCATTATCAGTTGGGCTGCGAGTGATGTGTGTTTATGGGAATGGGATTTCGCTGGAGACCGAAATAGCCCTCTGCAATCTTTTGCCGAGCAAAACATCGATCTCCTGTTCCTGCCGCTCTTCCAGGCAGTCAAAAACGGCCGATTCTTAAAAGCCCCTCCGGGATCTTATCTGAACCCCCCTGCTAGTGCACCGGGATGAGAGACATCGGCGGAGATAACAAGGCCCGCGGATTCTTTCGTGATGTCATTAAAAGTCACATGAGCCTATCTGAACATGCCCCCTTGAACCGCCCGCCGACTTGGATGATACGTTCAGTGTTTGCGAGAGTGTAGTGACTTGTGGGAGTATATCTTGCCTCGCAAAATTTTATGTTAGATAGCTGCTTAGAAGCTCCACAATTTGGATTGCGTGCCATTAGAATTGAAGGAAAAAGGAAGATGATGAATTTGCGTGACAGATAACTCATAATATAATATCATGAACAAATTTGACCTTAATTCTTTTTTTCCCATTTTGAAAGGAAATGCTGTTGCAGGTGTATGTTCTTTTGGGCTCACTGAAGTTCAATGGAATCTGTATCACAACCTACAGTATATAGGGATGACAAGTTAACAAGTGCACTGTTGGCTCACTGAAACCTTAACACAAAAATGTGCAAAATGTTTTTGCCCAATTGTAATATCATGCCACCAAGTTCAGTATAAATCTACATTCTAATGCTCAATTGAGAATATTCATACAATCTAATGCTAAATTGAGAATGTTAATACAGTGGAGGTTATTTCAATGTAAAATTCATACCAGCATCATCAAATATCTGTCTGAAAATTGATTGCCTGCTAAAAGTGGCTTTTTCAATGCTACATAATGTATGTAAGCTAAACATACAGTATTGTAGGTAAAATGCCTGAAGCAATCACTGACATTAAAAGGGAAATTCACTGCAGGTTTTTGATACCTTGAAAATGCAAAATCCAGATCAGACTGATGTTGATATTATAGTTTCCTGCCCTTCAATTCCTCCGCACTTGTCATTGGCAGCTGAAATGGTATAATGGTAAGTTGTGTCTGTTGGGAAGAAAAGAACAAAACTGGCTGTGACGCATTAAACACGTCTTTTACGATGGAGGCCTCGTACCATTGAAAGAATAGTGGAAGCGCCTTTGATCTTGATGGAGGATTTCGTCTGACACTGGATCCCGAGGTGGTGTTTCCCCCGCTGCAATTTTAATTTCTTTCCAATCACATATTCGGCACGTCGGTGGGAGGAATCTGTCGTTAATTGAGAATCTAATCACAATCGGGAGGCCAGAGGGCGCAATTTGTCTTCATCACCTCTCATTCTCTCGCTGGGTGGGAGCAAGCCGCTATAGAGGTTGGCTGAGGAATTGCGTGTTGTCACTTCGTCGCCGCAAGATTTCTTCACTCTGTAGAGTTTGCACATAAAGGCATAATGAGATTTTCTTTTTTTTTAATCATTACACTCTGTCTTTATGACTTTTTGCTGCAGGGGTTTCTTTTATATCATTTTTGAAAATGTGCAATGCCAGCTTTAGCGTGAAAGGTCATAAATGCAGGGGTATTGCGTATCTAGATTAGAAATTACCATATATTACAATGTGAATTCCTCGTATAATCTGAGACCAGTGCAACTCCTGTATACAGGTTCGGGTTAAACTCCCTGTTAACCCTTTCTACACCAGGGACTATGACAGTGTGTACAATGCCATGGGATGTTGCTTTTGTCAATTGGCACTCTCGTGGCCGCATCCATTTATGTGTGTCTTTCATTGCACGAAAAATTCTCTGACCAAAATGAAATGCAGTGATATGCAGTGTCTATTTATATATGGTAGTGGAAAGATTAAAAACAACGACAAGATCATCCTCAACAACAACAACAACAACAACAGCAGCAGCAGCAGCAGCAGCAGCAGCAGCAGCAGCAGCAGCAGCAGCAGCAGCAGCAGCAGCAGCAGCAGCAGCAGCAGCAGCAGCAACAACAACAACAACAACAACAACAACAACAACAACAACAACAACAACAACAACAACAACAACAACAACAACAACAACAACGAAGTTTTCCTTATTTGATGTTGCTGGGCTTTATTATTCCAGTATTATTCGATCTTCCAAGATAATACCATTTTATTGCCACTTCTGGTAGATCCTTGCTCTAGTTTCTACAGAGGTTTATTGACTTGGTTTTCACCAAATAAGGAATGTGGTGAACAGTGTCTGTAGACAGGATCACGAGTGAAATGACTCATACTATTCAACAGCAGAATGAAATTGAATCTCATATATAAAGAAAATGAGGTAATAAAATCATTTCTAAATACATGTAGGTTGTTTTCCATCTTGTTGACATTCCTTTTTTTATGGAAGGGGGGGGGGGGGTGCAGGGAAGGTGAGGTAGAAGAAGAGATGAGAGTTTGGATTAATTCAGGTAAGCTGTTTTTGCCCGATTAAACACCTATTAAGTGGATTGGGCAGTGTAGTTGAGCAGAGCAGCAAAGTGACGGGTAAGCCGTTACCAAGGGGGATGGAGAATCGGTACAACCAACTGGAAGTCGCCTTTTCAAGTCCCGGGTTTTGCCACCAAATAATCCAGCACGAGCTGCTAACAATTAAAGGTCCTGTTTACCTTTGGGATTACTGATTTAAAAATGTTCAAGATATCACATTTTATACATATATATAATAGGTCAGTTGTATCACGAAACATCCTCCCCTGTAAAAATTTTGCAATAAAGCGTAAAATATAAGGAGATATCACTGTTTTTCTCAGTAAACCATAACTGTAGACGGTTTAGTCTGGAAACATTTTTATTATAACTATTGTTCACATTTTGTATCTTAAACGATACTTAACATGGATTATACTGATTCAAATTTTTACATTGGTTGTTTCTATCCCTATCTCACATTTTAGAACTATTTTGAAGCACTAATGCTGGGTTTTTGTTTATCTGCAAATGGTAAATTATGCCTTTAAGCTATGAGGGCATATTTCTACAAGAAGAAACTGTGTGCAAAAGCTGCAGAAAGCAGGGCAAGGGGATTGTTACAACAAAGGGGATAAAGGCAAAGGAAAGAGATTTGTTCCTATAGCATGGAAAATCTGAGGTATGACTTTTCTTCAATTTGTCTGTCCTCTGTACAAATGAAATCTGTAAGATCACAACTGCTGATCTACATTTTTAACAAACATGTTGGAAAAGAAGGAACCAGGTGGAATCGAACCTGTTATCTACTGCTTTCTGGGTAGTGACACTACCACCAGGCTATCCCTGGTTGCTGGCAGTGACACGATGAACTTGGAGCAGACACCCAAGTTCCAAAATTTTGACATTATTATGTTTAGTAGTCCAAGGTGGACAACTCATATTAAATGTAAGCAAGAGATTATTAAGCAGACAAATTTAAAAAACAAAACAAAACAAAAAACAACTCATACCTCGTATAGACCGTACACCTCAATGCTTTAATAATCTCTTGCTTTAAAGGGAAAATCTATTCGCACTTCATGTATGATTCTGCCAATTCTTAGCCCCACCGTTGGTACGGGACTATCCTTAGCCCACTTTCTGTTTACACTCGTTTTTGCCAAAGTGGGCTAGCCCCACCGATAGTACGGTACTATCTGGCCCTGCAAAATAGCAGGGGTTAGCACCGCAATTGCGGTGCCAAGCAAGTGAGTGTAAACAGAACGAAAAAATAATCCTGGGCTAAGCGACGGAGACGAAGTCCGACCCTCACTGACCAATCAGAAACGAGGTAATCAGTGCTGCCGGTGCGTGCGTGTACGTGTACAGTACACAGCGTAATTATGAATATTCATGTGGTTTGGAAAGTCCGGGGCTAAGAAATACGAGTGTAAAAAGGTCAGTTTTCTCCTTAGCCCCGGACAAGAGATAGTACGGGACTAATTGGCGAGTGTAAAAAGCTGAAAAAATTGGTACGGGACTAACGATAGTCCTGGGTCAGAGAAAGTCCGGGGTTAAGAAACACAAGTGTAAAAAGCCCTATACAGTGTTGTACAGCAATTCTGTTTCTGAAGAGGAGAGTCACTATATTTACCAAATACCTCCTTTCTAAATTCTGCTGTGTTTATTAGAATAGAACATCACCAGAATGGTTGGAATGCTAACAATGTACAAATATGTGAGCTTGTTCATTTTCCCCCCACTTTTTTCTTGTCTGGCCTGTGTGCCTGTCTTGTAGCTATTGTTATGGGAGTTGCTTCCTCTTCTATGATTCCACCCCCCACCCTTTCAAATTTAAAAAGTCGTGCTTTATATTGCCTGTCCGATGTTGATACTGGCACAACATTATCACCGTCTGTTATTGTGATTTGTGATCCAGAGGTGAATACAGTCAACTGAAGCTCTTTAAAGAGTTGCAAGCTATTTGCAGACGCACTTTTAGAGTTGTGGACATAATGGCTTATGGATGAATACCTCATTTTCGGCATACTTGAAAAAAAAAAAGAAGAGCAAAGAAAGACAGGAGGAATAAAAAGGGCAGCGGCTTTCCTTTCATCTCATCGAGGCATTATATGTCGGTATTTGTTAAGCATACCTTGATTTCCGGAAAAGAGTCGAGTAGGTTGGCATAAAAGCAGAATGTTAATAACATGGAAAAAAAAAATTGATGGGAATCGAGGATCGGGGAGGGTTTTTGGTCATGTTTCAAAATGGTTCATTTTATTCTCTCTTATTCTCATGGATATGGCATGTGCCTGTTGAGGTTTTCCTAGGGATGGTTTAGACCTAATGCATTATTGTGAGGCCCCTGGCAATGATGGGGTGGGATGGGGGACAGGAATATTCCTTTGGAGGTCCATACAATTGTTAGTTACATGGCCACCACTGAAAAAGAAAATATAAAAGAATAGAAAACAACAGGAAAGAAGAGCAAAGAAAAATGCTGACCTTGTCGTACTTTGTAGCTCCAAATGATAATGTTTTGATATTGATATTTTCTTCTCTTATTGTCATTCTCTGCTGACTTTCCCCACAGGCAATAATTTGTCTTTTTCAGAGATGAACTGGAATATGTAGGGCCTACTGAGATGAACTTACACTGCAGGATTAAAAAAAAATCAGATTGAGGCATGCATATCTATGTGCTATAGATTGGAGATCTGTGTGTTTCAACCTAAGAGGAAAATTCAAGTTATTTAAAATGACATTGTCAAGAGGTACTGTAGGTCTAAACATGCCTACTGTAAACACAATTTTATTGTACAATTGTCATGAATTACCGTGTTTTGACTTTTATTCCTTTAATTTGTTATAACTGTTCTATATTGATTATTTTAATGTGTGTACATGACAGTTTACAACAGTCATATTTTTACTTATAAAAGAAGTTTCATGTTGAACTTTATATGAAGTAGGTTAACTGTGAAAACATGATTCCCTGTAAAACTGAAAATGTGGCATTGGCCAAAGAAAGAACTGAATTCCACTACCCCCTCCCCCCCCCCCCCCCCAAGTCATAAAGTATGCGTTTAGTTACTGAAGTCCTGATTGTTGAATTCCGAGTGTTTGACTGATACCCATCCTCCAACCCCAATCGCAAACCTGACAGGACCTGGCTATTTTTTTTTTGAGAAGGTGACATTTACTCTTCCAGAACAAGCAATTCCTCTTCTTGGGGAGGGAAGGAGAAAGAGAGAAAGAAAGAGGAATATAAACAAAAACAGTGCAGAGACAGACAAAAACAAGAGTTCATGCCTTTTAGGCATTTACTAGTCTTTGATCTTGGTCCCTGATTGTCAGGTTTTTATTTTGTCACCCTGTGTTGATAGCGTTGTTGTAGTTTTACGCTACACACATTGGGTGAATAATGTAAGAAGAATGAGGGTCCGCCATCAAGAAGAGAGACTGAGAAAGTTTATATTGGGTCTGGGGAGCAGAGACTAGGTACTGTTACCTGGCATCCAGCAACAGAAGAAGAAGAAAAAAAAAATGTTGGGGGGGGGGGGGAGGGGGAGGGAGGGTAGAGGTAAAAGGGAAGAGGTGATTGTGAGCTACTGGCAATGCAGCATTGTGACCTCATAGACCAGGAGCTGGCTGCTGGTCAATTTACCCCATCAAGCCCAAAAGGTTTGACCCCTCAAAGTTACTGGGGCCACCCCCCTCATTACAAAACTGGGCGTCAGCCTGATACCTGAGGGCGGGGTCGTCCCCCAGGGACCCCCCCCAAAATGGCCCCCGGCGGGTGTAATTTACCCCATGGAGCCCATGGACCAAACCTGGTCTAAAAGAATGGCCTAGGGGTGTACATAATAAAAATATAAAAACTGACAAAATATCTGGTCGGGAAAGGGGTTGCCAGACCATCCCCCCCTGGGCCCCCCCTGGCGGGTGTAATTTACCCCACGCAGCCCATGCACAAAACTTGGTCCAATGAAAGTACTATGGGTGTACATAATGAAAATATAAAAACTGACACGATATCTGGTTGGGAAAGGGGTTGCCAGATCCCCTCACCCCCCCCCCCCCCCCCCCCCCCACCGCCCATTACGCCCCTTCGTGGGTTTAATTTAGCCAACAGCACCCATGGATCAAATTTGGCTGGGGGAAAGTAGGCCCCACTATGGGTGTGCAAAAAATAAAGATAAAAGCTGACAAAATATCTCACTTACAAAGAGTAATCAAACATATCCCCTACCTTTGCTACCCCCCCCCCCCCATTTTTTAGTGTGAAGGGCCTATACGGTTTGGAGAGGTATGAATGAGCGTGTCATAAAAAGTAATAAATGGAACTTCTTGAATTAAGATGAAGTTATGACAACAGAAGCATTGTGTGTGTACATATATCCACATGCCCCATCCCACTCCCTCCCCCAAAAGAATGGAGTTATCAATATCTACACTAGAAACATACTCAGACAGTGCAGACCTTTGCCAAGCAGCTCATTTCCACCCATCCACACATGCTAAAAACTGCCAAATTTCCCATATAAAAGCCTTTTGCTTTTAAATGCCATCAACTTCCAGCTGTGTGGTAGTGCATTATACCTTGAGCACATGCCTTTACCTTTAGTGCGCATGTATGCAAACCTCAAATTCATGCAGCTTGAACTCCCAATTCCATTGATCTCATCTGCCATAAGATAAAAATCATCAAAATTTCATAAAGATTCCCGGATCACTACCAAAATTTATATCTATCATCTGTTTTTAAAATGTAATTGTGTTATTATCATCTTTTCATACAAGTTTCATCCAAATGTGTTCTCAACCTTTCAAGTTGTTTTGCATACAAACAATAATGCAGACAATACTATATATAAGTAACATAAAACCTCAAGTGGCAGAAATAATTACTCTGTATCCAACATCCTACAGTTCAACTGTGTTACCATGCATGTGGAGCAAGCTCATGTACAACAGTACAAGAAACTGTATACCTGTGATACAAAATTGTACATGCAGTGGGTGCATAGGCCATAGTGTGGTTAATTGCATGCAAATATTTGTATGTTGTATACATTTTACTTGTTGCATGCAATTATACATTTCGAAGATCGGCAACACGTGTATCATCAGTCTGCAAACAATAAAAAGGCGGTGTTTTCCTGACCTTGGTAAGTGAACTGGGCTTTCCTATTGTAGGTACTATACTGGTAGGCCCCTATGACAGTAGTACATGTATTTCATCACTGGATGACAATTGGTGTCAGTAACAGAGCAAACAAAGAAAGGTCAAGAGTCTAGATCTTGGACTAGATCTAAGTCTCAAATATGCTATGATATGGCTAGATATCTAACGTTAGACCTACATTTCCTATACATGCTATAGCTTGTAGAGTACCTAGTACTATTTGGCGAAACCAAATGAACTGGAACAGGGGATGGATTATCAGTGAGATGTAGTGTATCATGAGTCATAACTGAGAAACCAATAAATAGAACATCAATGTTCTCAGCCTATATAGGTTTAAGTGTCAAAGGTGTGCATTGCTTTAAATTTGCATAGAACACTTAAACCCTGAATTTGTTCAAGTCACTGCACTTCCTATCATTCATAGCTAGAGTCAAAAAGGCAGAATTATACTACATTTCAATTTCTCTATCTAATAGACAACTTTGACTTTAGGATTAGAAATAGCCCTATTAATTGCTATATGTGTCATAAGTGTTGAAGATGCAGATGTTCCAGTGAATGAATACTTGCATTCCCTGTGTTGTAGCCTCTCCCAGGAGAGGCTGCAGTGCCAGTGTGGTGCATGTAGTAGTCTTTGTGCAGACTCATTGACAACCAACAAAGGTTTGTACCTGTAAACTATGAGAGCTGCACAAGGTATAGAAAACAAACAACTGAAGTGAAAACAAGCTTATGTGTACTTTTGCCTCATACATCAGTGTAAACAAACTCAGAGTTGAGCATAAATACCGTAGCAATGCACAATTATAGCTTTGGCTCTAACAGAGGTGTAAGTGAATGACCTTTGGTACAGATTCCTATATTTTTGCAGGTATTTAAAATATTATCTTACTACCAATGGTTTTGATTTGCAATTTAAGCAATTTGAGGCTTCATTTGGGCACAGCTCTTCAATCTTAAGGCTCTCTGTCCATGTTTCTGGCATGGTAGACATGCTGCATGTACTGTAGCTTGTTAAGACATTGGTATCACAATATTTGCAACTTTAATCAGGCTGTTTGTTATTTCTTTTGCTATATTTAAAGAGAGTTTCAGATTATTGGCCTAATCTTCATACCCAATTCTGCAAGTATTCATTCACTGGAACATCTGCATCTTCAACACTTATGATACATATAGCTATTAATAAGGCTATTTCTAATCCTAAAGTCAAAGTTGTCTATTAGATAGAGAAATTGAAATGTAGTATAATTCTGCCTTTTTGACTCTAGCTATGAATGATAGGAAGTGCAGTGACTTGAACAAATTCAGGGTTTAAGTGTTCTATGCAAATTTAAAGCAATGCACACCTTTGACACTTAAACCTATATAGGCTGAGAACATTGATGTTCTATTTATTGGTTTTTCAGTTATGACTCATAATACACATCTCACTGATAATCCATCCCCTGTTCCAGTTCATTTGGTTTCGCCAAATAGTACTAGGTACTCTACAAGCTATAGCATGTATAGGAAATGTAGGTCTAACGTTAGATATCTAGCCATATCATAGCATATTTGAGACTTAGATCTAGTCCAAGATCTAGACTCTTGACCTTTCTTTGTTTGCTCTGTTACTGACACCAATTGTCATCCAGTGATGAAATACATGTACTACTGTCATAGGGGCCTACCAGTATAGTACCTACAATAGGAAAGCCCAGTTCACTTACCAAGGTCAGGAAAACACCGCCTTTTTATTGTTTGCAGACTGATGATACACGTGTTGCCGATCTTCGAAATGTATAATTGCATGCAACAAGTAAAATGTATACAACATACAAATATTTGCATGCAATTAACCACACTATGGCCTATGCACCCACTGCATGTACAATTTTGTATCACAGGTATACAGTTCTTGTACTGTTGTACATGAGCTTGCTCCACATGCATGGTAACACAGTTGAACTGTAGGATGTTGGATACAGTTGTAATTATTTCTGCCACTTGAGGTTTTATGTTACTTATATATAGTATTGTCTGCATTATTGTTTGTATGCAAAACAACTTGAAAGGTTGAGAACACATTTGGATGAAACTTGTATGAAAAGATGATAATAACACAATTACATTTTAAAAACAGATGATAAATATAAATTTTGGTAGTGATCCGGAATCTTTATGAAATTTTGATGATTTTTATCTTATGGCAGATGAGATCAATGGAATTGGGAGTTCAAGCTGCATGAATTTGAGGTTTGCATACATGCGCACTAAAGGTAAAGGCATGTGCTCAAGGTATAATGCACTACCACACAGCTGGAAGTTGATGGCATTTAAAAGCAAAAGGCTTTTATATGGGAAATTTGGCAGTTTTTAGCATGTGTGGATGGGTGGAAATGAGCTGCTTGGCAAAGGTCTGCACTGTCTGAGTATGTTTCTAGTGTAGATATTGATAACTCCATTCTTTTGGGGGAGGGAGTGGGATGGGGCATGTGGATATATGTACACACACAATGCTTCTGTTGTCATAACTTCATCTTAATTCAAGAAGTTCCATTTATTACTTTTTATGACACGCTCATTCATACCTCTCCAAACCGTATAGGCCCTTCACACTAAAAAATGGGGGGGGGGGGTAGCAAAGATAGGGGATATGTTTGATTACTCTTTGTAAGTGAGATATTTTGTCAGCTTTTATCTTTATTTTTTGCACACCCATAGTGGGGCCTACTTTCCCCCAGCCAAATTTGATCCATGGGTGCTGTTGGCTAAATTAAACCCACGAAGGGGCGTAATGGGCGGCGGTGGGGGGGGGGGGGGGGGGGGGGGGGGGTGAGGGGATCTGGCAACCCCTTTCCCAACCAGATATCGTGTCAGTTTTTATATTTTCATTATGTACACCCATAGTACTTTCATTAGACCAAGTTTGGTGCATGGGCTGCGTGGGGTAAATTACACCCGCCAGGGGGGGCCCAGGGGGGGACGGTCTGGCAACCCCTTTCCCGACCAGATATTTTGTCAGTTTTTATATTTTTATTATGTACACCCCTAGGCCATTCTTTTAGACCAGGTTTGGTCCATGGGCTCCATGGGGTAAATTACACCCGCCGGGGGCCATTTTGGGGGGGTCCCTGGGGGACGACCCCGCCCTCAGGTATCAGGCTGACGCCCAGTTTTGTAATGAGGGGGGTGGCCCCAGTAACTTTGAGGGGTCAAACCTTTTGGGCTTGATGGGGTAAATTGACCAGCAGCCAGCTCCTGGTCTATCACCAACTCAGGACAGTCATGTGACAGAGGTAAACAAAGAGGGGTCGTCTGAGGTCAACCTGAGGGTCTTCAAGTTACCTCCTGGTCCTCTACTGGAGTTTCTCACCTGGCCTGCTAGCCTGACTTCCAGACTGTTCCACATTTTGCTGCTCTCAACAAGATGTGGGTCAATGCTAAAAACTAGTCATACAAGTTCTTGCTAGAAATCTTTTTAACCCCCCTCCCTTTTTGATTTTACAATGTTGGTTCAGAATTTTTGTTGACACTACATCAATCCTTGCATAGGAGCCAGAATGGCATTTGAGCAGAAAAAGTCTGTTGTGTTTGTAAAGTAAATCCTCCGGCTTCTTTTGTTGTTGTTTTTGTTAAGCACTGTATTCTTTATATTCTAGAGGGGCAAAGTGATGTATTGCACTTATTGCAGGGTGGATCTTAAAGAGAGAGTGTGTGAATGACAGGGTAATGTGCATTTCATCAATGTTTTACCTGGCACGATCGGCAATGATTAACTAGAGTAGGCAAACTGTTCAACTCATGTAAGATGAATTTCAGGTGCATGGATGCACAATAGATGTAATGGCTACCAGGGGAAATTGCTATTCAGTTGTTTCCTTTTTTTTTGGGGGGGGGGGGAGGGATGGGTTTGTTCTGAACATGAACTGTATTTGATAAGGCCCTTTTCCTCTCAAACTGTGCACAACATCAATATCTGGTAAAACATCATGAAGTGTACAGAACAGTGTAGCCCTACTTTTATCTTCTGTCAGCAGACATATTACTGAGCAAAAAATTATTGTATGTTAGAAATGAGTAAAAAAAATTTCTAGTCATATGCCATCTTTTCCTGAAGAAAGTGTTGGCAATCTTAAATGTTGTTGACTGCCTGGTTCTATGTCTTCAGAATTGTAATGCAAAAAGATAAATAGGAAATAACAGAAGTACAGTAATTTCAGTCGAATAGCGCAATGCAAAGGCCACGAGCTGCCACTTGAGAGTTGACCTTGGGTCTATTTTCCCATAAACATTTTGCAAGTCTATGGCACAGCCTTGCATACATCATGGTAAATCATTTCCATGAAGCATGCTTTGTATGAATGCTCTCTGTTTTGTTTTGTTTTGTTATGGTTTTTCGTCGTTCTGTTGCCTCAGCCAGCTGCATAGCTGAAGGCCACCTTTGCCATTGTGCTTTTACCTGGGCAAATCGCGCAATCGAGCCGCTTTTTAGCCTCCTGTGAAACGCCGGTTGGTTGTATCTCCGCTGCAATCTTTCCCATAATATCCTGCCTGTGTTACTGTTAGGGGCCCAACAGTGAACCGGGAGTGGAGTGAGGGAGGTGAATGCCCACCACCGATTTCCTTGCCTTCGTGTCTATGCCCTTGGCGTCAGCCAAAGAGAAAACTACATTGTATAAAGAACAAACAGTCGACAAGGAGATTGATGTGCTTTTGTGTCCATAAGCGGTTAGGTTCATGTAAACGTGTTTCAGTTCATGCTATGAGGAATGTGACAAAATGGTAGCAACAACAACAAAAGAACCTTGCCTCTAGTAAAACTTCTACTTTGGTTTCTCTGCTATCCCCACCCCCCAACCGTCTTCCCTGAACCTAATTCCTCACATCGAATTGAGTTTCTTAGAGTCGTTACACTGACGATTTATATACCTGAGAATGTCACCGCAGAGAACCCTGTGGGCAAGTTTTGCTCTGTCAGAGTTCATAGACGTACTCCTTGGGAGACCGAGTATTTTTAGGTGACAAGGGGCTTGCAAATTCTCCCTATCGCATATACATGTAGCTCTCTGAATCTGAACGCATGTGGCACTCTAATTTTTTTTTACCTCTGATGCTTTGGAAAGAAACTTGTGGTTATAAATGCGCAATGTGTAAATGTATGCTTTTATGCACATGGAACGCCAAAGATTTACGCCCAGCCCTTTGTTAACTAGTCGTAGGAACATTTCTTTCCCTAAGAAGTCCTTTAATCAGGACACTGACATTCTTCGAAATTGGTCATCAGGTTGATCCATGTTTACCTGCGCATGACGGGTTCTGTGCGTTTTGAATGTACTATCAAAGATCCTACTCTACATGGCCCTGTAGGATCTTGATGGTACAATTTTTCAGAACCGCAAAACTGGAAGTACACTTCCCAGAAGCGATCGATGAGATATTGGTATCGCAAGGTGATATTGCTTGATATCGGCTATATGCGATAGGGAGAATTGTAGATGGCCAGAAGGCATGATGGGCATGGGGGGGGGGGGGGATGGAAGGGGGAATTACTGTTGCAAAGTGCAATCTATTTTGCTGAAAGTTTATGTCCTTATCAGTGGATATACATTAACCAGCGAAACACAAAAAAGGGGTGGCTATTACCTGTTATGCATTTACAGACTGGGACAGTACAGTAGTGGGTGATGTTTCTTCAAGCATTCTGACGCAGTGATACTCATTCAAAATGTAAGTTGGGTTGAGATTGATTGGACTTGAAATATAAATGACGATTTAGGTGCTACAAATCGCTTCAATTAATATTCACTGGTGGATGAAACCACTGCCATATGCAGGGATGCCAAGTTCAAAAAAAATTTATGAGTGAGATTTTCATGACTCAGCATCTTGGCGCGCAAATGTGCGCACAAGCGAGGGTGGGAGGGATTTTTTACCCCTCCCACGGTAGGGAGCATTTTCAATTTTTAGCTCTTATGGTGCAATCAGGTGCATACTTAAGTGACTATTCTTACTTATTTTGTAAGACATGAGGGAAATATACCTTCAATTGCAACTATCACTTTAATCCTTTGGGCTATGCTCATTATTATAGGCCAAAGTTGCAGACTTTTCCCAATGCATGAGAAAAATGGATGCCATGCGTGAGATCGTGAGATGGCCCCTAAATGCTTGAGTCTCACTCAGAATGCGTGAGACTTGGTAGCTCTGCATATGCATGCTGTCCACAGGATTTCTATCACAGCAATAGTAGTGCTGTGCCACCTTATTTAAGCAGCACACACACACACACACACACACAAATGACTTCCTCATTGTATAAGGTTATTGCATGTATGTCCATAGATGGGTTGAACAAGAGGAACAAGAGGTGATTTAAAATTCAGATAGGTCGTTGAATGAGTTGTTGACCTCAGGCGCTTGCTGGATGGGATCTCCTGGACAATTCTGCTGGAATATAATGTGCCTTGGCTGTGTAGCGAAACAATCCATCGCTGCAGTTCGTGTCAGGGGCTCGGATCGAATCTTGATACGTGGGGCTCAAATTGCCAGCACCAAGCAGTATCACATTCCTGGGCACTACAGGCACCATACCAGTGGTAATGCGACTGGAATGTTCAAATACTCCCGAAATAAAACATATTTTGAAGCAGATATGAGAATGGTATTAGGAAACTGATACTTTTATGGTGGTCCAAGTTGGCTTAGATTCATGAAATGATTTTGCTAGTACGAAAATAACCAAAAGGAGTTGTAAATTATCACATATTTGTCACTGCCTCTGGGTGACATGATTGACAGTGTAGCCATGAAATTGTTCCTCTCTTGAATGCTCAGTAAGCCTGATTTGTAATCTGATGGAAACCAGATAGAAAGTGACAACCTTCTATAACCAATCTGAGACACCCCTCCCCATCCTTAAAGGACAAGTTCACCTTAAACTATGATATGTGCATTGAGTGAATGCAGCAATGTTATTAAAACATGTCAGTGAAAGTTTGAGGAAAATTGGGCAATCTGTTTAAAAGTTATAATTTTTTTTTTTTAAGTTTTAATGTCACCATTGCTGGATGAGAAGACTACCACAGTGTGTATATCTCATGCGTAGAATGATATGAAGAAAATATGAAGAGAATTCCACAAACTTTCCTTTTTTTTTAAAAAATGTGCACATTCTCTCAACATGTTACTGGTGTATGTTAATGGTAATGTTATTCCCCCTGCCCCTCTGACCCCTCTGAAAGAGGCAAGTCAGGTGCTCTTTATTATGTGAGAAAAGTGAAAATATATTGCATTTTTAGTAGATTTCTCATAAACCGTTGGCGGTACTAAAACAAAAATTAATAGCTTTTGAATAGATTGTCCAATATTTTTTTTAAACTGTCACTGATGTGTTCTACTAATATTGCTACATTCACTCAATCCACACATACATGTAGGTGAACTTGTCCTTTAATATCTTTGATATTTGATCTGGACCCCTGACCCCCCTCCCTTTATAGAGGAATTTAGAAACAAATCATGATGGGCTGTTTGGTAGTGTAAAACCCACAACATCAACACCAAGGCATTCATTCTCTTTTTGCATCATATTCAGTGTAAAACCAGAAACATTTGTGGCATGAAACCAAATGCAAATTGGATCCAAGTAAAAAATGTTAGACACAACGGGGAGGGGTTACTTGTGTACGACACAACGAGGGTGTTCAGACACACAAAAAAAAATTGTACGAGAATGGTATAGCTATACCAAAATGGTATCGCTATATGATTAATTCATGTCTAAATGCTGACTATTATAAAACGAAATGACATATAACGAAACGACGTATAGTGAAATGACGGTCAGAGCATCGTTTCGAACTAGAACTCAATAACGAATCAGCATTCCATCGTGTCCATTGTGCATCTGAATGTATGGCGACCATAGAACGGTATAACTGGGTGGGGCTTAATGGAAGTGCACACGAAAGGTGACCTTGTACCTGTCACTCATGACCATAACAACATGCGCAGTGAGAAACTGCACATCTATACAATGTTTTCCAGAATGGTCGAAATTAGCGTTTGAACAGTCTGTCAGCTATATGATGATTCTTTATATGTCGTTTCTTTATCGAGTTTTGATATAAACTGGCTTGCGTCTGAACAGGGGGAATATGTGTTCCTCTGCATCAAGGTATGTTGAGAATGCCATTTTTTTTTCAAAACTTATTGATGTTGTGTTCTGTTTGTATCTTCTTTGAGGTAGTGTAGCATGCTGTTGTTGGATTTAGCAAGAAAAGCAAAACACTGCATCGTCTAGGTCAACGACCCCTGAAGGGGCAACATTCGCTGTTGACGTCCGCACAGAACAAAATGTGGCTGGTAGGACACCCTCCCTTTCACATCTATAGGTCAAAAGACTGGGAACTTCACACCAGTGCTCTGTGCTTCTACATTTGGTCGTCCCCAAGGATGCCGTTTTTGGTAAAGTTGAGGGGGCTCTATTTTTACCACCCCTTTCTTTTTTAGGCCCTGCAGGAATGCATTGAGACTTACCCTGGATAGTTTGGCGCCTTTGTGTCAAAGAATGTGCTTTCAATTTAGGACTCCCACACATTGCAAGTGTGTGGGAGGTGAAATTGTGATGTACATGTACATTCATATGTGTGTATACATGGATATATTTGTTTGTGTTGTTGTTATTGCTATAGGAGAGTTAAGAGTTAACCACTATCCCTTGTTGCTGTTGTATGTGAAACACCTCTTTCCCTGATCAAATGCATTCTATGCCTACTGCTACGTAGAAGCTATAAAAGATAGGAGAAAGGAAACCTAGTGCACTTGAGGATGATAAGAATGTTGCCAATTCCATACATGTATGGCAGTATTGTAGTGCTCGTCGACAAAATGACCGTTTAGTTAACGAAATTATCATTTCATCGACGAAATGACTGATTTCGTAACAAAATATTCCATGCGACCCTTGGAGCTCCATGGTTTTTGGTCATGGTTTAAACCATGGTTTTATTTGTACCACCTTCGTGAATTCGGGCCTTGGTGTGTTAGAGCAGTCATTCATTTTCCTGTTGATGCAGTGCAATGTGCAGTGCAACATTGAATATTTATATAGTGTCATATTTACTCGATTCCATACAATTGTACTTTGAGCACCATTGGTCAGTTTGTATTTCTTTGGATGTGAATTCACAAAGCAGTCTTTCTCAGTGTCCACTTGAGGCTAATTTGGATGTGACGGTCATTAGTCAGGGACGCCAATCAATGCGGCCGGCCTCCAAAGGCAGAGGTGAGAGCTGGAACACCGGAGAATTCTGCTCCTGGTAAGGGAGGGTGATGTAGCAGAACCGCAAGTGAAACCGAAGCCGGGACCTGACGGGGGAAATTCCAAATTTGCTGCGCTCTTCCGCAAGAGCAAATTGCCCGCACAATGCTCCAATGCATGTTCCACTGACAGATTGGTCCATACCAGGGGTGGGGTGGAGGGGTGGGGTGGGATGTGGGGGGGGGGGGGGGAAGACTATGAGGGAAAAGGAAAGAGAGGGAAATGGATAGAAAAAGATGGAGACCAACAACAACAACAAAAGAAGGAGAGAGGGAGAAATATGATGTGTGATTGACAAGAATTGTAGAGAGATATTTAGAAAATGGAAAACTGTGTGAAGATATGACAAGACTGATATGCAATGTCATCATTCCAGTTAATTAGCATGATTGGAAGAAGCCAGTAAGGGGGGGGGGGGGGGGGACTGCATTTATGAGAGAGACAAACCTTACCAGGAGGAAAAGTTTCAAAAGTTTTAGATTCATCCCAGGGATGAAGTCTTAGAAGGCATTTATTGAGAGGTATTTATTTGTACCCATCATCTTCTTCTTTTTTTTTGTTATTATCTTTACTTATTTTAAAAATTCCTATTTCTGTTTGTTCAATGGTATTGGTGCCAAGGAATGGAGACTATCGGTGGTGGAAGTAAAGGAAACGGCGAAACTTTATTTGCCGGACTTGTTTGCCGTGCACTCACACTCAATCCATCCTGATCTCCTCTGGCAGACAAAGAATCATCATCGGGGGAGACGTGCCTTATCGACTGTGTACATACTGGAGGAGATTCCTCCTGATGACATTTGGGGGGGATGACATTCCTGTTGCCATGGTGACCAGTAGAATGTCACACATGTTTTTCTGCAGTATGTTCATTTGGTTTGTCTTGGGCTGTTTTTCCCCCCATTTGATTCTAAGATGTTAGATGGCATTTGTTACTCTCTTTTGACAAATTATGTAAACCTAATGAGGTTGTCATAGCGGTTTATGCGTCATTAAAAAAAAAATGTTTGTGCCTCTGATGCAAATGTGGCATTATGGTGGTATTAAGTATATCCATTCATAAAATGCAACCTGCTATAGATGACTTTCCATCCTTTCAGATGGCAAAGTACATAATTTATCCACACATTTATCAGCAAGCAGAACAACTACTGCATATGTTTTTATTTTCGGGAGCTTTTAATTTTTCATGAAATTCGCTAGAAGCTCTGTTGAGCTGCAAATTGAACAATATGCAGAAATATCACAAATAGACAGGCTTTAGTGCATGCATGATGGACTTGGTGTCAAATCATGAAAATAGCTTGTAGCAAAAATGTTTATGATCTCCTCATTCGTGAAAGTATGTGTACACAATGTAAATGAAAAATAGCAGCTCATACAGTATGATACAAAATAGAAGAATACAAAATGTATAGGTCCTATATGTATGTATTCATACCTACATGTTAAATCAGAGACGAGCAATAAAAATTGTTTTGAAACAGAAATAACTAACATCAGTAGACAAGTGTTATTATGATGTCAGCAGTGCGATGATTGTTAATATGGTAAAAGAAACCTGGTTGGACAATATAGATATACTCTATGAGACTCATAATATGTTTGAATTAGCATTTGAGTACTGTACTGGAATATAGGCCTACTGTTTATCCTTCCTTTGTATTATTATACAATTATACACGTCCTTTGATACATTGCAGCTTCCAGTGAACCGTGCACACAAATGACATGCCATTTACCCTGCCCCCCCCCCCCCTCTCTCTCTTGTGGTATTAAACTAGGTCATTCGGAAACCCAAAGGAATGCTAATACTTTCATCTGGGGTATCATAAATTCAATATTTCATCACTTTTATTCACCTAGTTGCTGTTAATTTTGTATGTCATGGCCAGGCTCTGAATAGGGAGAGATGTGAATTTATCACAATGGCCGGAGGCAGGTAAAATGGAACAACAGAGCGGGGAAAAAATGCAGGAATGCCAACAGGGGAACCCAAATATGTTAATATCTCATAAAAAGTATGACTCATGCCCAAAGCAACCCAAAAAGGGGCTGAAGAGTGAAGGGGGGGGGGGCAGAGTGGAATAATGGCCGGGTTGACTCTTCCATGCCTACGTCTTGGGCTCATCTGGTTAATTTTCGACAGAGGCGCTGGAATAATTTGAGCCATCCGTCACTTGTGAGGACAATATCTGAAGATATCGTCATTTACGCTGTTTCATCCCTATCACTGATGTGGTTCTCTCTTTTCCAACCCCCTCCCCTCCCCCCACCCTTCAATTTGTTGCTGTCTTATTAATGCCAGAAGTCCCCCAGCAAGTGTGCCATGATGACTTAACATTCTCTGATGAATGATTTTAATGTGGACTGCCATTCTAATTTCATAGGAAATACAAATTTGATCAAGAGTATTACAAAAATAGCAGTGTTTACTGTTTTAAGAAACGTGATAGCAAGAAAAATACATGTCATGGTTATCTCATCCATTTTTGTTTCTAATTTATGGAATAAAAAAAAACAGGAGAGGAAAGAACGAAGAGTGTGGAAATTGACAAGAAAAGGAGGAAAAAAGGCCTTTAATACACATGAAACACACCGATAGAAGAATGTGTGTAGCAAGAAAGAGAGAAATAAGGAGCATGGTGAATGAAAGCTTGAAAGTATTCCGCAGAGAGATATTCAAAGCATTCATGTCAAAAAGTGAAATGAAATATATTTTGTGGGGGAGTATTTTTGCTCCCCCCTGAGGATTTTGCAAAAGTCATTTCTCTTGGCATGCAGACTCCAGGTGTCTGGTGACTCATCCTGGTGGATATTCCCATCTTGCCGCATCCTCGAAAAACTAAAAAAAAAAAAAAAATTGCTTTTATGCGCTGTCAATCATGGTCATGTATCCTCTGGGGAGAAACAAAACAAAACGAAACAAAACAAAACAAAACTGGATGTCTTTTCACATAATTCATACGAAAAGCAACTGCTGACACCCACACCATGAGTAGTCAAGTTTACTTGTAAAGTTTAAATTCATATTGCAACCCCACTTTTGCAACAGAGGTTGCTCTTAGCAGCCAACAAGCTTGATGTATGTGCTCACTTGGCAGAGTGAACTAAAGAACCTATAGCATGGGAATTTGTGGAGTGGGAAGACCGGCCTGGTTCAGATGATATTTGAGAATCCCTGTAATTATTGTGCACACCTTTATCAATGATCTCTATGTAAATACACACACAGCCGCAGAATCTTGGCTGGATTCGACCGTCACTGATGAGCGTGCGCTCCGATGCACATATTCGCTGACCAGTGCTATTCATGGTTTTCGTGTGTACCCTGGTGAGCAGCGCATGAATTGGACTACCTTTATGAACCCCCAGGAATCTTTAAATGCATACTGTGGGTTGCATACTGTGTGAACCTCAACAGAGTGATTTTATACAGGTCTTTTCATTTTCATCAATTAATAAGAGCCTGTCTCTCGGTGGTAAAGAATTTTACCTCTACTTGTATATATATTATTATATATTTTAAAATCATTTTTCTCCTTTGTACAATCAACTGTGGTTTCATGATTGTATGATTTTGAAATTGTATTAGGTACCACCACTCCTTGTCCTCCCCCTCCCCCCCTCCCCCTCCCCCCCCTCCCCCTCCCCCCTCCCCCTCCCCCTCCCCCTCCCCCCTCCCCGAAAAAAATAAATGTGACAACAGGATACCTGAATCTTGTTTAAGCAAGATTTAGCTTTATCATTGCATCACATCTCTACATCTTTCATGCCTGGGTTGCGGGGCTTGTGTAAAGGGAAAAAAAATGCAGCTAGTGATGATTTCGTTTGATATCGTCCTGAAGAGGACTTGTATAGTCATGATTTGTATTCATATAAGACAGACCAGTAAGACGTGACATGGATGATGTACAATGTACGGATTGAGTGAAACCAATAAGAGATGAGGAGTCTAAAGGAGGACTATATTTAGCTGCTACTTACTCAGAGTTGCCCAGATATGGATGAGATGGAGTCACGTTTGGCTTCGTCTTCATCTCGACGCAAAAATTTTTCTAATCGCTCGTCAGAGCTCCGGAGCATCAGCAGAGACAGTTGTTATGATCGATGTGTCTATCCTTTTCCCTTTCAAACTTTTTGTTTTGTTTTGTTTTTTCTTTTTGAAAGATGTCTGCCTTCGCAACGGGGCAACACCCCGGACTGAAATAAATCATAAAGCCTCGGGGAAATGATTGGCAGCTAGGCGCGGAGGCGATGGGAGTGCTAGATCAACCCGGCTGCCGCTGGTTGGGGCCGATAATGCTGCTGCTAATTTATCTCTAATTGCTTTCTGGCGTCACACACAGGGTGGGGATTACGAAATGAGCATTCCGCTTTATAGTTTAGTAAATGATGCACAAATGCACACATTGGTTGCATACACACATGTACACACACATACAGAGATGAACATGTATACACACACGATTCCATCTGTAATATACCAAGTGTGTGTGTAGTTTTTTAATAGGTAAATCTTTCAACACATTTTCTTGGCTCGCCCATTTGTACTTTCTCCGCTTTCTATCTTGAGTGCATTTTTTTCTAACAGCTCTTGACTTCTAGAAATGGGCGTAGGTGGATCTGTAATGAAGTTAATCTCTTAGGCTGCCTTGCATTTGGATATATGTTCTGTGAATATATGTATGTGTATAGAGTATATGTATGAAGCTGAGAGGAACAAAAGGCATTAACTCCAAGCACAAATCATGAGCATTTATGCCCTTCTACATCTTGTGCTACAATGTATCAAAATCTGCTCCTTGCTTGTGGAAAGTCTGAGAGATTGAGCAAATTTCCTGAGCTTACATGTCTTTGGCAAACACATGTTCAGACAATTCTCTGACTTGCACTACCAGGACTAAGCACAAGATAGCAAGCCTCCGCTGCATGGAGAAAAGGAAAATTGCTCTACACATTCTGAAACATACAGTAGCTATTATTCTACTTTGAAGCTTTCTTCAAATTGTTCCTTGGGTCTGCACAGAAGATGAAATCATCTGCTTGCAGTTATGTGAATATGCTCTTTGGATATTACAACTGCCAACGTCAACCAGTATCATAGTGCACACCTGCTTGAATAGTTCTGGTGTACATGTCGTTTCCATGGTGACACAGGCAAATAGAATTGTCCCAGACTCTTGAACTCTTGTATGATATGTAGTCTGCCCATGTGTGGCGGTCTTTTGTACGTGGAACTCCCTTGACTCCATAATACTGTAGACGTTGCCACAAATTCGAGAAGTTGGAATAATGGAATCAAACCGAATCGACGGTCGACGCATCGTGCAGTACCGCGTCAAAACAAAATTCTACTACATTGTCATGTATGGTAAGTTTATCATGGAGTGTGTATAGTCAGGGAGAGTTTGTTATACAATGTGCAACAGAAAGGGCTGATTTTTGCATTGCGATCAAAATAGCACTTTTGAAGTTCATGCATGCGAATGAGCCTACAATGTTCAAGTATGGCAAAGTTGTTGAATTAAGATCTCTTCCAGCCTTTAATGGTGCACCTGGGATAGTGAGCAGGCACGAATGAGTCACCATTTTATTGAATTTTCTGTGCACTTGATTGCGCGATGGGTTGTGTCTAAATGCTTTCCAAGATGCCCATGAATTAAACTAGAGTGGGTATCCTGTAATGCCCTACTCAGCTTTGGTCGTCCGTCCGCGGGGAAGTCGTCCCCTAATTGTTTTTCCCCCCTCGTCTCTGTTGAGCTCGGGATGCATTCTTGAGAATGTCCTGTCTGAGTGGATTCATTAAGTCTTTCTGTTCTTCATTAATGCCAAGTTTCCCCCCATTCCTTGGGTGAGGTCCGAGACTTTGTAAGGGAGCATGGACCACAGATCTATGCAGAACTTCACTTTAAAGGGATGGTATAGTTTTGGTTGAAGTGGGGATTCAGATTTTAACTTTTTGCGAGATAATTAGAAACCACCTAGGAAATACTAAATAAAGAGCATACAGTTCTAAGAGGAATTAAAAGTTTATTTGACGGAAATCGGTTTTGAAACAGCTGAGATATCCAAAACAAAGTAATACAAGTTAGTCCCAATGAAAGGTGGGTCCCAACTTTTTTATCAAGACTACTTAGTTTTTGGATATCTGAGCCATTTCAAAACCAATTTTCATCAAATAAACTTTGACTTCCCCTTAAAATTGTATGCTATGTGATATTTCATGAGAAGTTTCTCATTATCTCACAAAAAAAAGTTGGAGACCTGAAGCCCCATCTCAACTGAAACTATACCATCCCTTTAATGACAACTACCCTTTGACGTGATGCATGAAATACCATCTGCAAATGGTTATCTGAATGAAGTTTATGAGAGTCTAGATTTGATTACCAGCAGTACCGCATATGCATCGAAGATGTGATGAATTTGCAAAGACATTCCATCAAATACATCCTCATATTTCTTTGATATATAAAAGCTGAAAGACATGTTACAGCCACAGTGGCATGTTACAGTAATATCTCATCTTGCTATTCATGGCCATGACATTGGCTTGTAGTGCAAGACATGAGTTTGATGCACAGAAGTGCCATGATTTCCCGAAGAGCGTTCATGTGATATGAGCTGTGATAAAGCCTCATCGAAGACCCGCAACAAGAATTTGTATGTTATGAGCAGATTTTTTTTTTCTCTATTGATTACAGGAAAGGGAAAGCGTTGCCACCATATTCAAGTACTTTGCACGGGGGCATAGGGATCAGTATTTTGTTTTTGCTATTAATAAATTTATGAAAATCAGCTAGCATTTCATGTTGAATATATCACATGTAATAATCATTTCCTGAGTGGAATGATAGTGTAAGCATCATATATCATGTATCCCTTATCACTCTTTGCATCTCATGTATGATTACTTGTTAGTGTATTTTCTGTTTCATCCTTTATTTCTCTTTTCATTTTTATTCTGCATCTCCCTCTCCACACACACACACACACACACACACACACTCTCTCTCTCCCTCTCTCTCTCTCCCTCTCTCCCTCTCTTTCACATTCTGTCTCTCATATGTTCATTCTCTTCTAGTCTACTAGTCTACACCTTTCTCTTTCTCTATCTTCTTCCATTCTGTAACTCTCATTCTCTGTCTTTTTTCTTTTCTTTCTTAATAATCTACATAGATTTCTCTAGATTTTCTCTTACTCTATCTCTTTTCTTTTCTATTCTCATATTCTGATTATCGTTTGTTCCGGCTTCTTTGTTATATTTTATCTCTGCCTCTCTCCTCTCTTCACACTCCCTCTTCTGCTTTCTCTCTCGCTCTTAATCTTTTTAAGGACTCCATGTCTTTCCCCTCAGCAATTGAGATACAAAATGGAACAGAAAACAGAAATTGCGACAAGTTCACATAGGAAACACTATGCTATTCATTTTGGCATTTGAACTTGATATGATGTGCTCTCAAATCACCACACAGTTATGTGTAAGTAACTACTTAACTGCACATCATCAAGATTGAAAGACCAGGTGGTGGATAAAGCTGGCATTAATGACTAAAGCCCTTGGGCCAGATATCCTCCTCATGTTAGTAGAAGAGGATGCGATCATCTCAGCCATATACAGATGCCAAAAGAGAGAAGTGATTTGTAATATTTCCATCCCCATCAATCATCCTCCTCTTCCTCCTCCTCCTCCTCCTCTTTCTTCTTCTTATCCTCCTTGTCCTCCAAATAATCTGTAATCCATCTCCGGGACGAGACAGCCATCGAGGTCCCGCCGAACATGAACATGCATGCCCGGGTGCGCGTGTGTATATGTGGGCGCTTAAAAGGTCCGTGTCGCATTCGATTAAAACCAGCCCAGACATACTGGACAACGGATATGTCTGCGAGGAATTTCAATTAGGGGCTTGCGTGAGCATTCTCACTCGGGGCATCTGCATCACGTTATGAGATAGGAAAAGAGAAAAATGAAAGCGAATGTTGAGATGGAGAATTCAGAACATGCACATTCAGTAGTGTGTCATATGGAGTTATCATTGACATTGTTTTCCCGACCATGCATAAAGGAGAATAATCTTGCATAATATGATTTCCTCATTCTTTCTTGTTTTGAATAATTTTCTTCTAGCTAGTGAATGTCAGTGTCTACTCTACCTATGTTTTTTTCTGTATTCATCACAAACAGAAAAATCAATATTGGGGACAATTTCCAAGGGGTGGGATTATCTAGGAAGAATGAGGTTAACATTGCACCCATTGGCACTAACATGTATGTTTTCTAGGAATTGCAGGGAACACAGAACTGTACAGGTTTTAAAGGGGAATTTAGTCCAAACATTCTGCATTTCCTCCAACCTCACTGATGTGTCACTACCAATATTTTTGCATTTTGATAACTGAATTTATGCATAGGCCAACATGATTTAAGATAAATTTCCCTTTCAGATGGAACTTGATGTACTGTACCCTTTGCCAGAATTGACCCGGCAACTTGTCTGCAGGACTTGCAATTAGCCAGCTACATTATGCATCAGCTTATGACAGCCATGTAAACCCTGTATTACACTTGTCATCGCACTGCATGTGATGCTTAGTCTTGAAGGGATCATGTTTGCACGAGTAGAAACAATCAAAATGAAAATGAAAATGACATGGGAAACATCAATATTTGTCAGAACTCCGAAATGCAGCTCTAGAAACTGCAGGGGCCACTCCCAAGTAATGATGTTGATATTCACTGTTGTCGTTTCATGACATGGCGACGGTTAAGCTGTTTGCATCTCGCAGAAAGTAATCATTGCATGTCATGATGGGCGTAGCCAATGAAATTAATGATTTCCTCCAGCCTTGTTTGCCATGCGAGTTCCATATAATGCATTTGTACCCCTGCCCCCAATACTTTATCGACCCTTCCAACGCCTCTGTCTAAAACCCTTCCCCCTCCTCACTTTGCCTTCTTCCAAGGGGGCTTGCTGTCTTACTCGGCAAGGATTCATGCTCAATTCGGTCTGATTACAAGCGCCATTCTCCCGCTGAGTTCCTCCATTTCCTCACTAAACCCTCGTTAGAGGGGTGCGATCCAACGCCCACATCTCCCCGGCCACACCCCTTCCCGGGGGGAGATATAGAGCGGGACAGTGAACGGGATGTTTTTGCTCAATGATGCAAAGTGGATAACATGATAATAGAAGAATGACATGAAGATGTAATGCCGTCTGAACAGAATTCATTCACTGGAAATGTATGGGTTATTGAGCAAAAAAACAAAACAACAAAACAACAAAACAACTACATAGGAATTCTATGTTGTGGAGTATTGAGAGTCTGCTTACTTGTATGCCATTTACTTTGACCCCAACAAGGCTAGGATGCAGTTTGTTTTTTAATATACATTTCGATAAGCAGAACAAAACTAAACAACACTCACCTCTTCAGACTCAAAACTAGATAGAAAAGAAATTAGATTATTTCCTCAAGAAAGGTCCTCTTTGAACTTCCCTTGTGTTTGTGTGAGTTAAAAACAAACAGTTATTTTCCATGGTATTATACTAGAGTAAGCAGCATGATTTTGATAAGTCTTGTGTAAGCCCTTGTTTATAATTAATTTTGTTAATGTTCAACTGATTCTGTGATTAAGTTGCAAATATAAGAGTATTCTGCTCCTAGGAAAGGCAGAAAACTTTTGTGAAAACATTGAAACATTGCAGTCAGTCACAAATAAAACTTTAGTTTACTATGTCTATCAGCTGGTATGTAACATAGTTAAAGAACTAAAATGGTGATCAATAGATGAATGTCAATTTTTGCACAGTTACATATCAGTCAGAGGAGTGAGATAGCTGTGGGAATGAATTTCCTTCATTAATTCATTCATTTATTTCCATTTCAAGGCATAATAACAGCATATATACAAACTTCAAAATGATGATTTATATGGCTTTGGATCATTACTATAAAGTACATAGGAAGCCAGATTGGAGACACTAGCAGTGACCGGGGGCCACCAAAAATTGATGTCGGCCACCTAATTTCCAGAAAGGCTATCTTTTGGTGGCTAGATTGGGCCATTAACGTATAGGTCCCAACATGAATTTTTCTTTTTCCTTTTATGTGGGGCACCAATTTTTCTTTTTAGGGCTATACGACATTTCTGTTTCGGGCCACCAAAATTTCAAATTCATAGATTTGATTGGCCCAAACAGGCCACCAGATAAAGAAGTTTATAGTATCAAGCCCTGATACAGGGTGATGCTATCTGTTCCAGTCCTGACGCACCATCAAAGGGGCAGAGGAAACTACTCACTCAGGGAATCGTAAGTGAAATAATTGGTAATTCCCCCCCCCCCCCCAAGTGTCTGGCCAGTCATCCTTACCCCTCCTCCCTTCCCTTCCACTCCATCATCACACCCCTCTGGGTCCAATTACCACCCCCACCAGGCAGGCAGTGACATTGACCCAAGTTGGAGCCAAATGGGAGGAGGGACTTTGTCATGGTAGTGATAATTTGTAACATTTTCTTTCCCTGCCCCCCCCCCTTTCACATCATCTCTCATATCAGGGCTTGACACTATCTTTTTTTTTGTGGTGGTCCGTTTCGGGCCACTAAAATCTTTAAATTAGACAATTTGGTGGCCTGAAATAAAAGGAAACATAACAGTCCATTTTCATTCTTAGTTACCCGATCAGATCACCAAAAGGTGGAAATTTGGTGGCACAACATTAATATTTAGTGGCCCGGCCCCCAGGCCCACCATGTATGTTGGGCCCGGCATGTGATATATGTTTAATACATGTATATTTCTATGCTTATATATTTTCTCATCTCTATTTCTAACTTTATTTGTCTGCGAGTTTCTCGGCTATGCATCTCTCTCCCTCTCTCTCCATTCATCTCCCCCCCCCCCATCTCTCTCTCTCTCTCTCTGTTTTTCTCTCCCTCTCTCCAAGGTAGCCAATTACGGAGTGGCTTACACCCTGCGATCCCAAATTAGCCTCACGCAAGGCGAGATCCCAAACTTGATTACGTCCAGAAGTGTCCCCACCATGCTTTTAACATTGAGAGGTTAAACTTGGCTGTTTCCCCCCTGGCTCAATTGTTTGCTTGCAAAGAAAAGAACAAAACAAAACAAAACAAAACAAAACAAAGCAAAACAAACCCAGTTATCTCTCGTCATTGATAGAATCATTTGGAGTAATTTCCTCAACTCCTCGTCTTTCTCTCTCGTTTCCCTTCCCCAAGGCATTGGAGATCAGTCCTTGTCTCCGTTCTTCCTCTTCCTCTATCTTTATTTTCTCTTTCTCTTCTCCTATCACTTTGACTCTGTCTTTTCCTTCCTGGCTACTTAGATTATAGTTTAACAAAACCCTGACGTGTTGTTACAGTAAGCCAGGGCTTAATTCATTGTGAAGGGGAACTCTAGAATCGTGTGTCACATTTCTTTTTTCTTTTTCTTTTTTTTTTCTCTCTCTCAAATGATGCTTGTGCTGAATAGTGACAAGCTGGTTATCTTATCTGCCCCCCCCCTCCATGGTGTTTGTTTGTTTGTTTGTTTGACTAGTTTATGGCAGACTAGTTTATGGCTGATATTAATTTTTAGCTTGCATGTGTTGACATTTATCCAGAAATGCAGAAAATGAAAGAATTATGTGTATCTCTTATTTATTTGTATGTTTGTTTTCTTTAATAGTCAACATTATGTTGTGCTGATAAATCTCCCCTTGAAAGTTGAGGTTGGACTTTAGATTGTTATGGTAGATGTTAGGTGATTCAGCATCATTTTCATTTTATTTTTTAATATCAGAACTTCATATCTTTTTTTTTTTGCCATGAAATTGAGTTTTGTCTGTATTAGATGTGAAGTTGTTCGTCCAAAAAGTTTCCTACTTATGAGTTCTGTTTTCAGCAGGGTGTGGGGATGATGACTGCACTTGATTTGCAAATGTAGATATTTTGATGAGCTATTTTTTGTTATCACACATTGCAAGCTGTGTGAAATTATGTACTTGCAGTTCATGGAGCTTTTGTTGCAATTCTTAGTTCAGTAATGACCTTGGAATATGATGCATCTACTCGTAGTATAGATCATTATGACATATACTCTTGTCAAAGATGAAAGTCCCAGGTGGGGGGGGGGGGGGGGGGGCTTTTATCACAGCAATACGTTTAATAGACCTATTGTGTAGATGTGAATTTGACGTAAGACATTCACATTCCAGGTTGATTGTCATAGAATGTTCATGATGCTCTGTGAAAGACTGTGACTATCTAATGAGGCATGGAAAGGATACGAACAAAGATATGTTAATATAATACCATATTTATTCACCCTTGAAATGAGTGCATATTTAGCATACAAAGAACTGTCTGGTTTTCCTCTTGTTGTGCAAACAAACATGTACAATTGTCTTCCCTGAGACAAACATCGAAACGATATACTTCAGTGGCTGCATGCATTTGAAAGCTAACTTGCACAAGTTTTCTCCACTTCAACTATGTACTACCCCCCCCCCCCAAAAAAAAAAAAAAATGATAACAAAATTTTGCACCAACAAATACAAAGACAATATGCCAGCTAGCGAGGAACGAATTATGTTTGTTGACAAAATGCTGTCAAAGTGACTTTATCCCTTTCTGTAGCACCCAAGGAAAGCCATGTGGGTCAAGCCTAGAGTTGACCTGGCCCTGACTGACCCTTGGTGTGAGTCACTCCACTCTTTGGGCTCTATGACGTAGGGGGGGGGGGGGTGTCAGTGTGGGTTATGCACATAACATATGCAGAATGAGATCAACTTTTTTTCAGGGAAGGTGTTTCCCATGATACTGCACAAAATGTCAGCGAGTGTAGAAACTTTGCAGACTGACCACTCCTGCTGTCTGTCATCAGGATTGTTCAGGTCATCGAATGGATGACCAGCAGTAGTGATAGAGTCCAGAGCTATGGCATGAAAGAAAGGAGTGTTTCAGAACTGCCCCCTCCCCCAACAAATAAAAGGAAAACAAATTTTCAAGAATTGGGAGAAAATCCATAAATGAAATATGAAATAAATTTTTGCTCTGATACATGTGTAACACTCAATAGTTTAGAGGTAGTGTGGTAGAGTGTTAACAACAGCAGTTCAATGATGAAGCGTAACACATTTGGTTGAAGTCCACCAGCAGGTTTATTGAACACAAGATGCTTCGAACATGGAAACAAGTTCACAATATCCAGTCAAGTATAAGTGCGATATAACCCATATATAATATAAAGCCGTAACCCAACGGAGGGGGTGGCTAGGGTTTTAGCTTATCTGAGGTCCTCACCTGAAGAAGGTGGGAATCAAGACTGACCCTCTTCTCTTGGTCACACTGTATAATACACTGTATCTATGTTTATGCTTATTAGTCTGGTTACTATAACTACAGACATGTTAATTAATAGCTGTACCAGTATATGTTACATGTGAACAATATACTGCTTTAATATAAAAGATTGACTCACTTGGGGAGTAGAGATAGGGCTATACATGCTGTACCCTGTATTATATCCTTAATCCTAGTGCTATATTGTTAATCTAAACCCTATTCAGTCGGGTTCTATTCATTCTGTTGTGACACACAGTTTCTTACTGCTGGGCACACTGTTTATACATACAGTGTTACAACATATATCAAACTTACATACAAACCCCTTTACTGGTGTTATAAACCTTATCAACCATACATAAAACTACCTTACACATGTATTAGATAATCATAAGGAAAACAATCGAATTAAAAAGACAAAGGAAAGAGGTTTTTAATTAAAAATGTAACTTTTATTAGCGTGACATGGTGCAACACATTATACACGGATCAATCACATAAGGAAATAATAGGTTCCTACTTCATGACATTTACAAATTTCAAGCATACTCAGAAGAAGCTTGCTGCAATTGTCAATTCTGTTTTAGTCACATTATCTCACATATTAAAGGTTTATGATGACTGAGATTTGCAGCATGTGTATAAAATGTTTGTCCCACATAGGCCTATATACAATGGGAGCGCTCATGTATTAAAAGCATCCAGAAACACTCTGGGAACATTTTGAATCTCATTAAGATTTATTGGTTGTGACCCTGATTTCCATACCCGAGATTTAACAACTTTTAATGGTGTTTGCCAGTGATCTTTGATGACTCCTATGTGAGGACTCCTCCCATCATTTAAAGGTAGTGTTTACCATTGGGAGCAGTGATTTAAAATATGTTCAACTAATCACATTTGATGCATATATGTGTAGGTCAGCTGTATCACAAAACATCCTATCATATGTTTGCAAGACAGCCTAAAATATAAGGAGATATCACTACTTTTCCCATTAAACCATATACTGTAGATGGTTTAGTCTTGAGACAGTTTTATTGTAACTATTGTTTACATTTTCTATGTTTAACAATACTGTGTTTTTGTTTCATCTGCAAATGGTAAATAATGCCTTTAATGTATTCATGTGTAAATAAAGGATATGACAGCTGGAACAACATGCTGGCTGGAGTGTTACTGTAAAACATGATATATTCGCGGCACGAAATTTTCGTGAATTGGAGCCGACGGCCTTTTTCGTGGCAAGAAATTTTCGTGAATTGCCTCTTGCGTTCAATACATATAGTGTAGATAAGAAATTTCGTGTGCATTTTAATTTCGCGAATCTTGGCGCTCACGAAATTCGCGAAATTAAAATGCACGCAAACATTTCTCGTTTTACAGTATGCATACCGTCCTTCATACAGTGTGCTATCAGTATCTAGTCATGTTTTGACTTCATCGCGTGGAGTTTTGCATGCCATTTCTCAAGGTGTCAGCATTATATGTCTGTCACAGCAATACGTTGAACCCTTGTTTCCATTTTAATGTGGAAACAGGAGAAACAAGCGTACATTGATCTGCAAGAACATGATTGAATTGACTCTCTAGTATGGAATTGAGAAATACAAAGTAGTCATTTTTATGATAGTTTCTTGTCGATTTCGTTTCTTAGAGCAATTTCTTGTTTCAATTTTAGGTGTTATTGTTGTTATTCTTCACAGAAAGCACATCACATTTTGGTATTTCCATAATTATGAGGAAGAGAGAGAGAGAGAGAGAGGGAGAGAGTCAGCTGATGCTGTATTTGTGATATTCTTGTCTTCTTTGACTCAAGTTGTTGATTTTTCATCCTTAACTAATGTTCCTGAAAATATTTACAGTATGTTCCCTCTCTGCCACAATTGTTCTCACAGACATCGTCATTTGTTGCCATGCCAACCAAACCTTATACTGTACTTTCTTTTTGTATGCTTGATAACTTTAGTTGCTTTTTTTCCCCCTCCTTCAACGACACAGGAGTCCCAAAGTACATTTGTAATGCCATGAATAGCAGCACCACTAATGTAGCGCTAACAGAAAGAGAAGCAGAAATGTAGATATGTGGGAACGATGTGCTTTTCACCATGAAATCTGCCCGTCATGGCCTGCCTCCGCACACGCTTGCCATTCCACGGTTGCCATGGTAACGTTTCCTGGAACAGCCAGAGTACCTTTTCAGCGTCAGTGAAGAAAGCAAGACAGAAATAATTTTTGCCTTCTTTCCTGAGATTCCTGTGCAATGTGTTGTGGCTAATAATGGACAACAGGAGTAGAATGATTGTGTTGTATATATTATTTGAGTGAGTTTTTAGTTTGACTAAAAATAAAGGGAGAGGTAATATGTGTATCTTAGTTTCTTGACGACAGTAAAAAAAAGGGGGGAGGGGGTCTACCCTACATCCTTTCACTTAGAGTGTACAAGTGTAGCTGTCGGCCCACTAAGGTATACAGATTTTTGGGGGGCAAATTCCTGATTATGCTGAACCATGTTTATAGAAGTTCAGAAAGGATGCACATTTTTCCTCCCCTGGCTTGAAAAAAATATATGCAATTTTACATTGTTTTTTTTTTCCTTTTGGTTTTGAAGGGACATTGGCATTTGTGGGATAGAGTCAAACTCTTGTATACAAAATTAATGGAAAAGATATCCAATGTTTATATTTTTTTATGTTTAAAGAAATAAGCATTTGATTCCATCAAAGAGTCGTTAAAATGTGAGAATATGGACCTTGACATTTCTCATTCCATGAGAAAAACTGTAAAATGTTTGTTCAAAGGCTCAGAGATACTGAAACTCGTGAAGCCATGTGATATTGCTTTAAACAGAGACCCATCAAACTCCAGATATATATATTTTTTCTTCTTTATTGAAAACAAAAATGTTAAGCTGCAGATCAGTTGAGATGGGTGGACTTGGATAAATATTAAGAATGTTTTGATTTTTCACTTACTTCCTGAATATACCACAGCTCTGCAGACTGAAATCTCTAAAAAGAACTCACATGACTAAGCAGGAAAAAAATCTTTGTCTCTTTATTGCGGCATCATAATAGTGTATCGATTGCTGGAAACCAGAGGCATTAACCACGGCTTTTGTTTCCTGTAGTGTGTATGTGTGTGTGTGTGTGTGTGTGTGTGTATGTGTGTGTAGAACCACAGACAGTCAAGGTATATTTTCCTTAGCTTAAAGGCATAATTTACCGTTAGCAGATGAAACAAAAATCCAGCATTAGTGCTTTAAAATAGTTCTAAAATGTGAATTAGGGATAGAAACAACCAGTGTAAAAATTTGAATCCATATATTCAATGTGAAGTATTGTTAAATACACAAAATGTGAACAATAGATAACAATGTTTCCAGACTTAACCGTCTACAGTTATGGTTTTTTTAGAAAAATACTGATATCTCCTGATATTTTAGGCTTTATTGCAAAAAAAAAATTATATGATAGGATGTTTTGTGATACAACAGACCTACAAATATGTGTCAAATGTGATATCTTGAACATTTTTTTTTTTAATCACTGCTCCCAAAGGTAAACAGGACCTTTAACTTAATAGTGCAAGAGAACCTACACACTCCCCTGTTTCATCTTGTTGGCTTTCGTAGAATTTTTGTCAGGCTTCTTCCTGCGTACACTCAAATATTAATCCCAAAGAAAGATAGCCAGCCAGCAAGGAGCTGATCCTTTTCCGTACCTTTGTCGGCGGAAGTATCTGGGGCTTCTTTTTGTCTTGTGCTGAAATAGGAAGTCTGAAGTTCTCTCCCAGTGTTTATTCATTGTTTCTAGCCCCGCATTTAGAGACGGAAGTGGAATGACTACCATCATTCTCCCTGACCAAAGACAGACAGACGTACAAACATACACCCACATGTTATTTTTATTTGTTGAAGGGTATGTGGTTTGGCAAGCCTTTGTGCACGTTTTCTTCAGCTTACAAATTTCTTTGGGCTCTCTTATTCATTTCCCTTTTAAAAAGAAATGAAATGAGCAAATGTGCATTAGATTTTTTAGTCAAGTAACTGGATGGATCTATTTTGTCAACTTTTTTTTTCTGTTTTTGTGAAGTGGAATATCAAATGAGAAAAAAAAAAACATTCCTTCTACAGTGTAGTTTTGAAGTATGAATACAACAAGGTTTAAGCCCTGATATCATCCACTAATAATGCTGTTTAGCCATTCCACGGAATGTAGTATTACTATCCCTCCCTGCAATTGAGAAATCATGATTTCGCTTTGAATGTACACAATGTCCTTCAATTATTAATTAAAGAGTACACATTCACATTTTTATATCTGTATTTCATATGATGTTTATTGTGGAATACATTGTCACATCAAGTGGTAGAGATATCACAAATAAGTAGTGATTCCCAGTATCAGGTATGATGATATTAAAATTGATCAACCACTTGACCTTTGTGTGTGATTGCAAATTTGAGGTATCCTGAGGAAGTAATACAGGAAATGAAACAAAAAAAAAATGCATATTGAAATATAATCAAATGCAGACCTTTGTAACACTATCAAATACATGCTTGGTAGTAGTCATAGCTGAAATTTCATGCCCAATGGTATCTTTTCATAGAACACCTTCTAAACTTTATTTAATTGGAAACTTGTGAGGTGTAGCTAGGGTCAAATTCTTCCCCTTTTTGTAGAATATTGCTGAGCCTTTCATATGTAGAATGGTAGTCCCTTGTGCCAACTGAAAGATTTTTTCGTAACGATACAATTTTTTTTTTTTCATATGTCATTGCAATATCATGTAAAACATTTAAGGCATGGGGGGGGGGGGGAACAATGCTTTCAGAAACAAGTTTGCAATTCTGTGATGTCAAATGCAAGCTCATTCCCCTTGCCTCCCCTGTATTTTACAATGGGAAATTGTCATATTCCCATCAAGGGAATTTTCAGTTGCACATGTATGCACCCTTACTACAATCATCGTAAATATTTTTTTCTTTATGACCCCGGCATGCAAAAATTATATTCTGCCACCAGTGACAGAAAAGAATAAATACACTGCATAGAAATTTATACACAGTGAAAACGAAAGGTGAGCCCACATGCTACATCACAGAGTTATCAATTTTTGTTTGATTGGTCATATAACTTCAAATATCATTACTTTTAATCAGAACTTGATCAAACTTTCACCATTCTGTTCCTGTCATTTTCCTGGTTCTCTATCTTCACACAAACTTTTTTTTTTTTTCAAGCCGGCTTCACCTTTAAAGTTGGCAGTGTGCTGACAATTTCCATTGCAAAGTATGTACAGTAACCACCAACACTGAATGAGGGAGGGGGTAGGGGTAAGGGAAGGGAGGGGAGTATGAATGGACAAGACAACTGCTCTAATGGGGATTAATAACAGCACACTTTTTTTTTTTTAGCGGGAGTTGCGGGCTGGGGATGAGTCATATGTGGAGCCCTGCCAAAGGTATTACGTAAAAGCTCTCTCGGAGCTTGCTTCGTAACAAGGTTATCGCGAGCTTGCTAGTGATCTACTGCCTTGATGGAGAAAAAAGCCACAACTTTTGCCTGAAAATATCCTTTTTAGGGATGCTTCTAAACTCATCCCCTGATTAAAGCAACTGCAAGAACAGATGATGATACATTTACCAAAGCCTGAGGGTTGCCTTTTTTATAGATCTGTGTAACACTGCATATTGATACAATAATTGGATTAGCCTAAGAGAGTTTGTGAAAGTCACATTTTTCTTCTCTCCTTCCTGAGTACAGTCTGTGGTAGCAGTGGTCAAACATAAAATCATTTCTGGTTCTCAAACAGAAGTACAATGTGGAATCACTCTGACTTGATGATGACAGTGATAAATTGTGTTATTTGATGCATTATACATATACAGTAATACTGGATTTATAAAGTCCTTTCTACAGTGGAAGACCCCCCTCCCCCACCCAATTTGATTTGTTCACTTTCTTAGGGACTACAGCATGTAACATATATTGTGTGGAATACAAGAACAGTGAATTATATGTGGCAACCATTCAGGTTTTTCACTCATACAGGTACTTGCCTGAAGAGTACATCTATATGAAGTCTTAAAATACATGTAGTATCTGTCATGTACTAATCATTTGATGTTGCCAGTAGTTATGATTCTCGAACAGTAAAGTGTTAAAGTTGTAAAAAAGAACAACAACAACCCAATATTCAAGGATCTGTCTCTATCCCAGAGAAAATGGGTATTCTTTTCTAAATTTTGTTGACTGTGTACCCATGCCCAACCGAAGTGCAGATCAAAGTATTGTAAAATATGTTGCATCAAAGATATGTTCTATTCAAGCAACATCCAATATTCTAGGCTGGATGGTGAGAGGATTATGTTTTTGTTAATAGGGACTCCTGCTTGGATTTCAAGTGATTAATCACGCTGCTGTCAAGTTTTGCTGTCATGATGCATTCATTAGGATAGATTTATCACTTTTTATTAGAATGAATAATGCTCACAACTTTGATTCAATTTGTCCACACACAAAAAACAACAACAACAACAACAACAACAACAACAACAACAACAACAACAACAACAACAACAACAACAACAACAACAACAACAACAACAACAACAACAACAACAACAACAACAACAACAACAACAACAACAACAACAACAACAACAACAAAAAATCAGTGCATTCTCTGGTGTACCCTGACTGAATAGGGCTGACACATAAATGAAATGAAATTGAATTAAAAAGAAAGATGGACAGACAGACAGACAGACAGACAGACAGAAAAAGAGAGAGAGAAAGAGTGAGAATTGAGTAGCATATGATCTCAAATAACCTTATTATGATGTAACGTGGTGACAGTGAGTAATGGTTGGGAATTGAAACTAAGTGGAAATTCAGGAATCCGACGACGCATCACAGGATATACATACGTCATGGCAGTTTGGCCACGGAAATGCATGCTCATCAAATGGGTGAACTGTTAAATGGGCAAGGTTCAAGAGAAAAAAAAATATTCCACCGAGTTGGCATGTAACATCACACCTTATTGTCGAGAGGCCGCTTTTCTTTCGGTAGCCTAGCGACGTAACTAGCTCGAATGTTTTGCAGGATCCATTGTTTCCGGCGTATTCAAACGTCTGCAAAGTTTGTTGATGTTTTATTGCTGCGTGATGTGCCTAATGACTAAGTATTCCATGAAATGCCATGCTGCAAAGTTTGTTGATGCTGCTTTTTCCTGTGATGTCACAACAGAATCTGCTTGGTTAAATGGCCAAACTTCTGCTATCAAAGGTACTGTTTACCATTGGGAGCAGTGATTTAAAAAAAATGTTTGAGTTATCACATTTGATGTATTTTTATGTGTAAGTCAGTTGTATCACGAAATATCCTACAACATAAAAATTTTGCAATAAAGCATTTGAAGGCGATATCACTATTTTTCTCAATGAACCTAAACTGTAGACAGCTTATTGTATATAGAAACAATCTTATCATAACTATTATTCACATTTTGAATATTTAACAATACTTAACATTGATTATACATTGGTTGTTTCTACCCCTAACTCACATTTTAGATCTATTTTGAAGCACCAAAGCTGGGTTTTTGTTTCATCCGCAGATGGTTAATGCCTTTGACTTCAGTATGTGCCATATATTAAGCAAGTCAATTTCTTGTGCATCGGGACTTCCTGTATTTCACGATTGTGGAGTACAGTATTGAATGGAGAACATATGCTGGGAATAGAGTTAATATTTTCACTTTTCTCTTAAACTTTTGAATAGCACCTAACTGGCATAATTTGGGAAAATAAACACTTCAATAATTATCAGCATTATACAGTATTTAGTTCAAACCAGCTTGACTTACTGAAGCAAAAGTGAGTGAATCCTAGTCTGTGGTTGCCACAAAATGTCTTTTCTTTGAACCTGTGTCAGTCACCAATTAACAGCCTGTGGTTGGTTGCAAGCAGCAGTTGGTGGCACATTATTAGAGGGAACTCACCAACAACCATCAACCTTTCCCCCCAACCATCCCTTGTCCTCCCCCCCCCCCCCCAACACTCTCTATGAAAGAAGAGGGAAATGAAGTGATATTTGCTAATTACTACCATTGGCCACCTGTATGTGCATAAAGTCAATGACATTATGCTTCTGAAAGGGTTAAAGGCACTCCATACTAGTCTCTGTCAAAGACCCCCTTGGTTGAATAATTTCAAGAGAAGCCTGCAGCACATGGTTACGCAAGACAGGGTAAAGCCACCAATAGGCCTGTCTTCATCAGCCCAATGTTTCAAAATAGTGCGCTATTTTGCGGTTACGAAACTAGCCCGATGTCAAAATAGCGTGCTATTTGTGTGGTGAAGACGCAAATATCGCGCTATTTGATCGGGAAAATTTCCCCCAAAATCTTGGGCTAGTTCGTGGACTAGCGCGCTAATTCGTGTGCGTCTCCATCAGCCTGAAAAATTTCTCGTTCCCACCATACATTCCGGGGAAGCACTGGCTGATGCAAGCAACAGATTACGAACTGTACCCTTCAATTTGCTTCCCTGCGAAGGCCCCGTCTACTTATCACGGATACGGTGTTCCGTAAACTGTTATTAGTTACGTTCAGATGACAAGCCGTAACCTCGAGGTTAGGAAACCTCAAGGTTAGAGCTTGTAGTTAGGGACCGTGAAGACGCACTCGTAGTTAGCTAACCTCGAAGTTTGCTCGATGTTAAGAGCCACGAGAAATCTTATGGTTAGCGCTCTAACCACGAGCTGTGGGGGGTCCCCACTCATAGTTAAAGGACAAGTTCACCTTCATAAACATAAGGATTGAGAAAATGCAACAATATTAGTAGAACACATCAGCGAAAGTTTGAGGAAAATTGGACAATCCGTTAAAAAGTTATGAATTTTTTAAATTTTTGTGTTGGAACCGCTGGATGAGGAGACTACTACAGCTTGTGAGTCATATGCGTACAACAGTATAAAGGAAATGTAAAAGAAAATTCAACATATTTTCACTTTTTTCGCATAATAAAAGAGCACTTGACTTGCCTCTTTCTAAAGGCAGGGGGAATAATATTACCCGTAACATTTGTCGGTAACGAGTCAGGGGAATGTGTTTTTTTTTTAAAAGATGTAATTTTGTGAAATTCTCTTTATATTTTCCTTATATTGTTGTACGCATGTGACATCTAAGTTATTCCTACACTGCAGTAGTCTTCTCATCCAGCGGGTAGTGCACAAAAACTTCAAAAATTCATAACTTTTGAACGGATTGTCTGATTTTCCTCAAACTTTTAATGATGTGTTCTACTAATATTGCTACATTCTCTCAATCCTTATGTTTATGAAGGTGAACTTGTCCTTTAAGCATAGTGTGGACACAAATATCAACGCACTCGAAGGGGCAGGAATTTAACCTTGAGGTTTTGTAACCTCGACGTTAAGATTCGTCATGTGGACGCACGTAGTAGTTAGGGGGCAAGAGCTTTACCTTGAGGTTTCCTAACCTCGAGGTTATAGGGCCTGTCGTCTGAACATCACTAATGTTGACACAATTTACACACCAAGGTGCCAACAGAATGGTAGAAAATAGACCTGAAAGCTCATAAATGTATTGTGTACATGATCGAGATCAACGCAACGAACGTGAGTCCATCGAGCTTGTTAGTTTTTACTGAAGTACTATTCTGATACTAGTACCTACTGTACCGAAACGCGTGTCTGTACCATCTGTTGTGTATCGTACATATACGGTGATAACGGGAGATATTCTGTTTGCACAGAGAAATCCACTTTCAAACTGAAACGCGCATAGGTCAAATTTTGGGCTAATTTCCCCAAGCGGGCTGTTTCGAGCTGATGAATAAGCACATTCGCACTATCGGGCTATTTTCCCAGACTGCAAAATATCCCGCCAGTTTGAACATCAGGCTGATGAAGGCACACCTATTGTGAGGGAAGTCACTTGCAAGTGGGCCTTCGGATACCGTCCTATTTTCTTAACTCATACCTCAGCTCTTTTCGCTTGGTACTGTCGGTGCTAACAGCGAGATGGCCTTTTAAAAATGGCTGCCACCACACCACCCCATTCCTCTATTCATGTAACAGAGATAGCTCCATAACTCCTGCACACTCCAAACTTTCAAACTTTCAAACAGCACATAATTATAATATGATAATGATAATGATAATAATAACTCTGAATCACTCACTAAATTTTGCCAACCAGCTCTTGGTAATGAAAATCACAGCCAATCAACAGAGTTCTTTTTGAAGACGGTCATGCATAATTAATTTTGCTCTGACTGCAAGTTGGTGAAGCTAGCAATTCTCATTGGTTTATCAAAGTCATCAATAAGCCAGTTCGCAGTTCCACTTTGCAAATGAGCAGAAGAAAGGTCATTTGTACCAACAAGCATGTTGGTTTTAAATTCACTGGGGTAAGCATCTGTGATGTAATGATTATTCATGTAATCCTTATAAATACTGCTTGCCAGCACATCCACTTGACAGCAAAAGTAGTATTTGGCAGTATCAATGGAAAGAGATTGTGAATACATTCAATGCAAAATAATGAAATGGATGCTTTCTCAAGTGTGAATTGACGGTTCATTCTAGTCATCTGGTCTTCACACGTTCATTCTTTCTTTGGACAGGTTCAATGAATTCCATAATATTTGTTACGTAAAGTTTACGCATATTGTCGCTCAAAAATGAGTGAAGTGCCCCTAACTGACTGAAAAAAAAGAAAGGTCATTCGGACCAATATTGTGCCCATGAGCTCACTTCGAACTGGCTTATTGTGCAGTGTAGGAGTTGTACCAGCACATGAATAATAATCACATTCGCAGGTCTCAGAAGGTCCTTGCGTGAAATGCGCTTCAGCTCTTTTCGCTCGGCACTGTTGGTGTTAACAGCGAGAGTGCCTTTTAAAAATGGCTAACACCACACCACCCCACTTCACCATTAGGTAATAGAGGGAGGTCCTTAGCTCCTGCGCACCCCTTTATCATCCCCCCTTCAATCTACCCTCTGTTCCTTGGCAGTGACATCCACGAAGTTTGACACTCAACATCACTCATACTCCTGCAGATGGGCTTGTCTGTCTGTGTGTAAGTGTCTGTCTCTGTGTGTGTCTGTGTGTGTATAGGTGTGTGAGGGAAAGGAGATTGACGGGGACCTTGTCACCACGACCGCAAAGCTTGTGAGCAGTTGGGAGGTGAGGGGGCTATTTTTTGCCGCTCACCTGCGACCCGCTGCCATTTTTGGCAACGTGTTAATTACCTCCGCCTAAACTAAAACTTCCTACTGGAGATGGGGCTAGCCTTATCTGTCCATCTCCCTGCTTCTATGCTTCCTTCGATCCTTTCTTGCTCTCTCTCTTTTTCTCTCACTCTCTCTCCAGTTCTCTGACTGTCTCTCTGACTGTTACTCCGCCGCTCATCTCGTCTCATTTGTTAACCTGTGCCGTTGTTCAAAGATGACGTTTATAAATTGGGCTGCGTGAATCACTGATTACAGCATTGCAATGCCATTGGAAGAATAGACGTAGGCGCTGTCGTGACAGCATCACACATGCTACCAGTGCATTTAGCAACTGCTCGAGTCTAGGAGAGGGAGTTCGAGAACATAAGCATCCAATTAAAACGTGATCTCCACACATATGTTCAAGCCGCCTGCATTATTCATTGGCAGTAAAAGTTAGATGAACAAAAAAGTGGCAACTGTTTCATCAGATTTGGACTTGAAATTAGAAAGTAATTGATGACCAGTATTTTCTAGTGTCGTACGTTTTTATGAAACAGTGGCAGTTAGTTGCAATTACACGGGAGAGGGTTTGTACAGATGACAAATGACCCATCAAAAGAACATGATTCTTATAGTTTGTATTTTCAGATTGGACAACATATTTCTGCTCGTCTTCAATATGCATGTGTTGTAGGAACCAATGATAAAATCTTCAGTGAAAATGTGTGAATATGTAAAAGTTTGATGGCATTCTTCTTTTCCTGCCAAATTTCGATGAGACCTGGGCCTTTCTGTGCAGCTGATTTTACTCTGTTAAAGAGGAAAACATAAACATGATGTGGGATTGCACTCTAAGCCTCTCAAAACCGATATTTAGAACTACCCATTAAAACACTGAACAAACACAGTTCCATGGTAGCGGTAGCATTAAAGGGGATAGCTAGTACCTGATCAGTGGGAATCAGTGGGAATGCTGGGGATGATTGTTCCAATCCTTGTGGGATTCATTTAAGAGTACATTATATATATATTGTTGTGTGAAAATTATTTGCTTCAGAATGGTCTCATATTCAAGTACCGGTAATGTGCAGTTCAATGTTTCCAGGTTAGCATGCCTGTACAGTGACAGGGCGATCGTTACCGGGCCGTTAACGATCGCCCCGACACTGTACAGGCATGCTAACCTGGAAACATTAAACTGCACATTACTTGAATATGAGACCATTCTGAAGCAAATAATTTTCACACAACAATAGATATATTATGTACTCTTAAATGAATCCCACAAGGATTGGAACAATCACCCCCAGCATTCCCACTGATTCCCACTGATCAGGTACCAGCCATCCCCTTTAAAAAGCAGATGTATTATACCCAAAATGTAGAAATTTCAGAGCAGCACACATTGTAAGAACTTTTGCCATCTTGATGCAAAACTCCGATGATACTTGAGAGTGTTACCGGTACCCCCTCTCCCCCCCCCCCCCCCCCACCCCCATCCCCTTAGCAGTACCTTTCTCGCAGAATTGATACGCAGAATTCAAGAGATGATAAATCATTTATCTACATTGATGCCAAACTCCAATGGCATTTGGAGTGTTACCAGTAGTCCTTCTCCCCCCCCCCCCCCACCCGCTTAACTGCACCTTTCTCTTAGAATTGATACACAGAGCTCAAGAGGTGATAAATCATTGTACGTTGATGATCAAACAGCATGTGGCAGGCTATCATGTTTCATGCAGCCAATGTATAATATAGTGCATCCGATACACGATGAGTCATCCAACATGAATGTAGAGTAGCATGAATCCAGTGAGGGAATGTACTCTGTCCTTCCGCTGTGCTCCGCTCATGACGTAGTTTAATGATATGCTGATGTCACGGTAATGAATTACGATCACATTTCTTCAAATGCATGAATGAATCTTCCCAACTGGTTTTTATGCCATTGTCATACATCTTTTGCTCCAAACTATTATATTTGGTAATATGAAATCCAGCTAGCTTTTGATTTCATTCATTTTTGTTAGATGAAAGAAGAAATATTCTTTAAATTCTATTAAAGATAATGGATTTGATGTTGAGATGAATGAAGTTGTATTTGAACCAACAACCATTGGTCACTTGTCTTAAAAAAAAATGGTATTCAAAAGATTGATAATCAAAGACTTCTGAGTAAAGGTGACATTTGTACTTTTGTGCCTGTGAGTTTTTTTCTTCAACCATTATCTAACCGAATGAAATTTGTTAAATATATAAAGCCATGCATGCAAGTTGTTTTCTATTTGATCACAGCTTAGGTTTTGACATAAAAAGGGATAATCATTAGAATCTTGTATTATTCTGCTTGGTGATGTGGTTGTGTTTGAAGCAGAAGAAATCTGCTTACTCCACTCTTGAATCACAGATTCAGGGACATTGAGATGTGTGGTTTGTATAAAAACCTAAGCTGTGGAAAGTTATGTGGTAAAGAATCAACAATGTTCCTTTCCAGGCAACACCACCAGTAAAATGTGAAGACGCAGGAAAATAAAAGATAGAAAAGAGCTACCATGCTTTGAAAGATGTGGTTAAAGAAGAAAATATGGAAAAGAGCTACTGCGTCTTTGAAAGATGTGACAATAGTAAGAAAGAAAAGAAGGAGAGTTTGAGAGATTGTCAATTTACATGAGGGGCAAGGATCTTACATACCACCAAGATGAGCTAATCGCCTTAAAAAAGAAATACAAATCCCTCAGTGAATAGCCCAGCCCGCAAATTCTTTTGAGAGATAGAGTCGACTAATCCAGTCTCTCTCGGTTTCCTGCCTGTAACTTGATTTCTCCGGTTGAGCGCACAGCTCTCCGAAAAGGACAGACAAAAGCACAGAAAGCCCGCTGGCGAACAATGTGAACTGGACTTTGACCTGAGCACTAGTACAGTCTGTGTGTGTTTGTGTGTGTGTGCGTCAACAGTTAGCTCACTGCTTGCGTGCACTCACTTGATGCGTCATTCTGTCTAGCTAGATCCTGTCTCGCTATTAAAGAGCATCTCATTCTGCTTCTGGCTGTCGTGGGAGACACGCCACTCAACGACGCTTGACGAAGTTAAACATACTGGGTTTGTTATGGAGTGCTGATATTCTCTTGTGCGAGGTAGCGTGGGGGGAAAACCGTACTGACGCGGGAGCACCGACTCGTGCTTTGTGATTTTTAGCAACGGAGATTCAAGAGAGTGGATTCTGCAGTGAATGCCTCCTGCTTTTGAAACAGTGTTGGATTGTTTCAAGGAGCTGTGGCAATATTACACATGGATGTGTGAAGTGAGGATTTCATATTTTGTGGGCCGAGCGAACACTGGAGTGGTCCACTTTTGGGTTTGAGAAGTCTTTCTGTGAGGTGGAGTCGTACCAGGAAAATTCACAGATTATTGGCATTAGGCATTGCATCAGCATCAAGATCTTGGAATTTTACCTTTACATCACTTCCTGTCATACAAATTTGTAACCAACATGGAATTGGAAAACAAGAAATCTGTTCTCTTGCCTGGTGAGTTGGATTTGATTATAACTAAATTGGTTCATGAAATATTCCAAGTGAAAAGTCTCTTCTAATACAAAATGACCACAATAATCTTGCTTCTCGCCTTCGTTACATGGGCTGTTGCTATTTTGCTTATGTATTTCCAGCATTATGGGGCTCTATAACAAGAAACCTGTAAAACAACTGATGGTTCTTTGAGTTTCCCAGCCCCATTCAATGAAATGAAGCCATTTTTAGAGTTTTGAATGATTATGATCATGATGACACTAGTGATGATATTAATCATTCGTAAAGCACTGTATCCACTGTTAATGTTTGTGGTCAACTCAAAGAACAGTGCTCGTGATAGTGCATGGTCAAATTATAAAAAACTAATACTGTACAAGCTGAAATTTTCGCGGTGGTTTTTTTTCCGCAAATTTCGCGAATCGCCTTTGAACCGCGAAAATATCAATGCGTGAATAAATAAGTTCAGTTAGACCCTCGCAACCGCGAAATTAACAACACGCGAAAATGTCCGCCAAGTAGCAATTCGCGAAAATATCTGTACGCGAAAATTTCAGCTAGTACAGTAGTACACAGGTGCATAAAACATAAACAAAAAGTAATAAAAAAGAGAATTAGAAAGGTACTGTATGTCATGCTAACATGTATTTTGAAAGTCAAAATATTTCTGTGTCACGTTTACTCATGACAACGTTAATGGATTGTTTCTCATGTTTATGTACAAAATGTGTGTGGATATGTCCAACATAGAGAAGTGCGTATAAAAAAAAGATCCGCTAGAGTTTGCACAGATTTTGTCAGAAACTCTACACTATGTATATCATACTGAAGACGATCTGACGTGTCACAGTGCAGTGTGCATGTACTTCACATGGTACGATTGTTTATCAGCGTCTTGCTATTGTCCAATTATGGCAGAGATAAGAGGCAATGAAGCCGTTTGAATGCAGAGCAAACAAGTTTCATGATGTCACTTCATGCTGTGCGCCAATTGTCTGTCGCAGCTCTGCCGTGTCTACCAGTGAAGATAGTCTCGTGCAGATCTACCCCGAGGAATCGAAAGGGTCCAAAGGACGTTGTAGGCAGTGGCAATGTTTTCCTGAGGTCATTCGAGACTAATCTTTCCCCGTGCACCCATTGACTTTATTGATCTGAAGTCCCGTGTATCTCTCGGTAATTAGGTTTCGAGGTTGCCATGTGGGTTTCTCTTTGAGTTGTTGTTGTTTTTCGCTCTGTTCATATCCTCTCTCTGCTCTTGATTTGTATCATGTGTATGTGTGTATGTGTGTGTGCATAGACCTAGGTCCATGGTGTGTGTGTGTCAGTTTGTATACTGGTAAAAAGCAGATTTAGAAAGATATTGAGAAATATAGAAAAAGATTAACAGACAGTAGATGGAGAGTTTTTTTGTTTTTTTTTTACAAGTAGATAGGCATATATGAAATTAAAAAACAAACAAATCCATGTTTGTTCTTGTTGCAAGCTTTCTTAGTTTAAAAGCTGCTGTACTAAGAATTATGGATCAAAAGAAATGGAGAAAGATAGATCGAAGAGAGGGAGGGAGAGAAATACTGAGTGCTCCCTAAATAGCTGTCAGAATGATAAGTCATTTGACAACACAAACTGTTATCTAGACCTCCATTACATAACAGGATTATCCCAGATGTGTTTGACTGGCCTTCCCTCAATCCAAATGCTCAATTGCAGTTGTCATTATCTGATAATCTTGGATTTAACCCAGCTCTCCCCTTGAAAAGCAAGGCAGACATTCCAGCTGATTCGGCAATCAGAGTCTGGAAATTACACCTGGTCAGCAATTGAAATGAAACTTTGCCTGATGCTCGAATGTGTTTAAGAGCTGCAAGCATGTTGATCCATACTAAATCTTTTTTGAAGGTGACCTGTGTATGACTCATAACTGGCAATTGTCATACAGTGTTGCTGCAAGCCTGTGTTTGATATGCATCAAAGTTTTCAAGCTGATTTCAGAGTGGACCATTTCATTCTTGAGTGCAAATGTTTGTCCACCTCCTTGACGAGTTAGCCTATCAAGGATGTTTGTGTTTGCATGTTCACAATGTTATGTTTACCAGAACATATTCAACATTTTCACGGCGGCAAGGATGTAATGTGTCCTTTACTGAATGTTTGCATGATCTCCTAACTGACTAGGCCTATTTGCACGGATGTTTGACAAGGCTTTCGGCAGAGTTTTGGTATCCTTCAGCGAAATGGATGAGAACACAAAAATGTGAAAGAGATCTTTGACTTTAGTACAGTCCGTCCTTGTGGTAAGGGACACGCACTCTGGTGCTGTTTAGAGACCTTCGATTGTTGCGAATTTGTCGCTTTTAGGCTCTCCAGTCAAATAGATCGCACCATGTCGCCATCAAAGAAATGTAACGTTTGTTCATTCCCTGCCTGTGAAATTAAAAATCGCCTTTGTTGCCAAAGCCAAATTTTAATATGTGCTATGTGGGATGATGGTTAGAAGGTATTTTGGGTATTTGTGATGAAATATATTTCTCTCCTTCTCTTCTTTTTTTTTTTTTTCATATGGGAGAGGGGAAAAGAAGATGGCGTGGGATTCGTGATTTAGATTGTGCACTGTATTGATTCTTTTGTGTACATTGTTGAGTTTATTCAATGAGGATGCACACGTGTGTGTGGAGTAGTTGATGTAATGAATATATATTTAGGGTATAAGCCACAAAGTGCCTCGCATGAGTAACAAATGGAGTGAATATATGGCAGATGGGTGTCTTTGTTTTGTCGCTCCTTTCATGTCCGTCGCACTCGCCAGCCGCTCACGTGGGAGCGCGGCTCATGCCCATTCGCAAGGCCCGGTGAACCACGCTGCGCTCCTTGGCTTTTAAAACTCGAAAAACAGGATGTCCGTCTAAATCCCCCATAATGCCAGCCACAAGGGGCGGAATGTATATTTTCCCCGCATGTAATGACGTGTGGTACAAGGATGACAGCGGTAGTGACAGTGAGCAACAAGTCATGCAGAAGAATAGATTTTATGGAATATAGTCTGGACTGACCTTGAGTGTTATATACTACTCTTTTCTAGCAACATTGAATATACATACATTAGCGCTGACTACGGAGTAATGTAGGTGCCTACTTTAGTCCAGAGATGCCCATTGTTATGTTTTTTTGTCTTTTTTGACAATATTTTGGACTTTAAAAAAAAATAAAAACTGCAAGTTTAATGGAAAATACTGTTTTTCCCAAAGACTGTATTGTAGGTGGAAATTTTCATGGTGTCCAAATTTTCACACATTTTGTGTGACCAGAAACTAGCACAAATATATTTGCTTTTTATTATGTGTACCACTGTAGTAATGTCTTGATTCCACAGAATTGAAAACGTGCGCAATTCATCTTACTCCGTAGAGCGTGAAAAATTACTCACTCAAAAATATCTACTTTTATAAGATAATACACGTGTCTGTTGCAGGAAAGGTATAGATTCTGTTTTTCCACAAACTGACAAAGATAACCTTTTTCAGCCCTTGGAATACTGCAGTTTTGTTTGCGAAGCTGAGATCCCAGATATTGTATCCATTAGCTCTTGAAGAATGCACTCTTGGGATAATAGTTTTTCAGATCACACGCAGAGAAGCACAAGCAAGCGGTTAATTAAAGATTCAAGCGACGTCGGACGAATGGCTGCTAATGGCCGGATGACTGTGTGTGAGTCATCTCGAATGGTGGCGTACAGGAAGCACAAAGAAATAGTTTGGTCACATGACTAGTCGGGTCATGTGACTGACGTACGTCACTTGCAAGAAAAAACAAAACAAAAACAAAGGACTCTCATTTTCTCTTTCTACACCGATGTACAAACTGTAGAATCACCTCTAATCTTATCTCTTCTCAAATATTAAAGCATTCTGTCTTTGATTTGGCTTGTGTTTATTATATTGTGCGTTTAGGTACAAATTGTAAACTTGCCAATGTTTGTCCTATATATGCTTTGTTTTTGTATCTAGAAATGCAAAATAAAGAAACGTTTCAGATGAGAGTGATAATAGTTATTTAAGATTTTGTGCTTCAGATTCAGCCAAGACCAGTAAAGAGATAAGTCAGAATTCTTCCTGACGAATCTAAAAATATCTGTATTTGGCCATGTTATGTACAAAATGTGTAATGAAGAAAAATATTCATTCTTCAAGAAACATGCTGAGATTGTGGCCATGATGTTATGTTGTATAATTCTTAGGTTTCTACAGGATGACAGCATGATTTCATTTCATTCTTGTCACACCTACAGTGATGTAGGATTTTGTTCCAATGGAGGGCAGTTGTCTTTATTCATGAAAAACTTCTCTGAAGTGGTAAAGGTAAACTCTAGTATTAGAGGTAAAATAAAGGCATTGATACTGAAAAAACCCAAACTACACTGTAGGTTACCAAAAGGTGTCTGCCTGTCCTTCTGTAATCTGTTGTCTTTAATAATCAGATAATCTTGAAAGGAATGATGGACTAAAAAGAAGGGGGGGGGGGGGGCAGACAGACAAACGTAGTATTGATGAGGGACATGGCACAGCTTTCAAAAGTTTCTGAATACTGACTACCATTTCATTGGATTTCCTTCAGTCAGCTCTTAAAAGCTCATCCAAAGCTAATCTCTGAAAAGCTGTGTGATCCCAGGGAAATCCTACCTGAACACGCAATAGGAAACATACAAATGACAATGCCATAAAGAAGTGTCAAGCATTGAAGGTGTGGCTCTTCTGCACTAAGAACAGACTTTATAAGTCTCTTTCTGAATTGAACAGTGCTGCTACTCTGATTGTAACTTAAAAGGATGAGGTCCTGCCTGGATTACTTCATTTGTCTGTACTTTCTGTTTAATAACTGCAACCACTAAGGAGTAGCATTCATTTATAGTGGCAAAACTTTGTCGGAATTTCAAAGTAGAGATGGATGAAGTAGTGGATGCAAGTTACTTCTGTGAGATCTTTGCAACATTTTAAGATGTCACATTCCAGGTTGTTTCAAATCGTGGAAGATAGTCTGACTTAGCTACCATATGAATCATTTTTTCTTATGGGGTAATTTGATTATTTCTCTGGCGAACACCCAAACAATGGCATGACTTATCCATGACTGTTCATCATGAATGTTGGAAGATTTATTTCCTGATTTTCATTTTTTTTTTCTTTAAACCCATCCCCCAAAGGAGAAGATGTAGTCATAATATTTCTGCCGATATCCTTCCCTCCCTCCGCACATCATCGTCGTCACATCTGGTGGGGATAAGTAAACCAAATGTGTTTGATGTGTTGCCAGGGCAAAGTCTCAAGTGTTAGTCCCACACATAAACATTGGGGTGTGATCTCTAGTCATCATCGCGGGGATCTGTTTATTCATTGCCTAAAATTATCCCCAGGCTGCACGATTATATCACGCTGTACATGGAATGAGACCGATATTGTGGTTTGGAGCTTCCTCCAAGCCAGCTCTGACAATAGGAAACACGCTAAGTGGTTGTGACATCATCTTTAATCTGGGTTCCTAGGATGAGAGTAAGGCCAAAAAAAAAAAAATTGTTGCATTGGCGTAACATGAGATTTTCAAATAGGGTCGGTCGGGCGGATTTTTTTTTTTTTTTTTTTTTTTTGCTACCTGCATTTCACGTGTAAAACTCGTGCTCAGCTCAGTAAACAGTTACAACTGCTGCACCGAATGTGCTGTGTTCATCTATTCTACAAATCATTTATGAGGCCGATATTACTGGAATTATACCCCTTCACAGAATTTAAAGATGTTGAAATCCCTATCCTGAATGTTTTCACTTCATATTTTACTATTTTGACTTAGATAAGATAGATGCAAATTGACCCATATGTACGATCTTTTCATCGCACATGGCGATCTCTATTACAGTCCCACATATACAGATTCGTGTAAGTTCTCCACACAAGAAACCTATGGCAAAACTGTGCACAATACATCGCAGTCTGAATGCTATGTATACACTGAATAAATCTTGTTAGAGTATGTGTCCGTGTTGGAAACAGATGACGTACTGATCAAGGAAGGCTTATGCGAGGCGCTAGATCTCTCCCTCGTACATCCGATATCCCCAGAGCCGTTTCCACTTCCGGGTTTGTGCGATCGCGATCGCAATCAACAAGATATTTGATATCGATAGCAAAAAAAAAATAATAAAAAAACATGGGGTCGGCGGAATTTTTAGGGTCGGGCGGGTTACGCCAATGCAACAATTTTTTTTTTTTTTGCCTAACGCCTGCCTCTATCCTTTACAGGAAGTGTACGATATATTGTTCGTGAATCGTCACGAATATGTGACAGGAGAAGTCATCAGTACCTTTCTGCATCTCAAGTAGTAGGACTTATCCAGTAAGGGATGATATCAGAATTTCACAAAACAAAGAATACTTTTGTAGTCTCCCCAACCATATAGTTTTGCTTTGTACATTTGCAAAAGACATTATTTTGTGCATTCTCTTTTGGTTGCAGCAGTCATGTGGTTATTTTCTTGAGATGAATATGTAGGCCTAATCCACAAGATAGTGTTGTATTAAGAATTTTGCCTGCAAGGAATAGACTGCTAGAGTTTGCATCCCTCTCATCTGAGGTCACTTTTTGACACGCTCTCAGATGTAGGCCTATACAGTAGTGTAACAGCGTGCTCATCTACTATGCTGTATACTAACTGAGCAGCTTTTGTCCTTTGCATACAGAAAAGTTGTTGTCTAGCTACAATAAAGTGAGATTGAGATTTCAATTATTGAGTCTCCCTGCTATTCGGTCAACTTTTGAGCGAGACCTTTCTGGGACAGGATAGAGCCCCTATAAAGGGGTGTACATGTATTTCACACCTTAAAGCCCTCTGACCACTGACCCTTCACTTTATGGCCATTCAAACACCCCTGGGTATCATGGTGTGGCTTTGTGTAAAGTGGGCTATTGGGGCTATTTGTCTTGTTTGACCAGGGATGAGGTTGATTCAGGAGGGAACAGTTATTGTCCTAATTTAGCTCAAATGCTGTAAGCCTCAAGAGGGGGCCTTGTATAACTCCGATCTGTTTGAACAGGCCGAATAACAACCCTGTTGTGTCACCCGCGACTACTTATAAACCCTATTAAAGGTGCTATGTTATTCCCTTGGAGTTTGGGGGGATCGTTTAATGGACATCTCCCGTCCTCCTCTAAATTTCTGTCCAAGAGTTTCATGTAGTAACCTCGCATGGTCAATTCTTATAAACAACGTAACATCTGAGCTGTGTAGTCTACACCTGTACCAAATAAAAAGAGAATAAAAGAAGGACTTCAAAGAGTTGTCATCAATTCCAAAGGATAGCAGGGTTCATAATTCACTGCAATAGAAATAAATTGAAAGTCTTTTTCCCTGTTATTTTGTCACAAACATTCGCTCAGTCAGATGCTTTCTTTGTAGGTAGACACATTTATCATACTTTAACTCCCTTTCCTCAGAAATGCAGGATATGGATATGATACACATCTATAGTTTGAGAGCATAGTGTTCTGTATGCCTTTGAGCTGTATCCAAGTGTCATACTATTGCAAGAAACCTAAATGATCACCTTTTCTGCAACTTCACAAGGCATGCCGCTTACATTATCATACAACTTTGTCTGGGCTCCGTTCTATCAAAAGTTAAAATCAACTTTAAATTTCCTTACCACACAGGCTGGCATACAGTTACATGTACAGTTAAAATCAACTACAACCAATATATAATCAATTTTAACTCTTCATAAAACAGGGCCCTGGACATTGATAAAGAGTTTTTCCCTATACATTCACAGCTCATGGATTCACACGTACTGAATTTTTATAGCCATCATTTCCAGGCTATTAAAAATTGCTGTATTTACAGTGCCACTAATAAGAGCCAGTTTGCCATGGAATGCCTTCTTTTCTACCATGGGGATATTTCTACTGCCATTCATAAGCCTGCTCGTATTTTTATTTTGTAGTTTATTTTGGAATGGAATAATAACTGTCAGCGTCAATCAACATGAAGCCAATTCCCTAGGAAGGCGTGGGAGATCGCCTTGCGTGTGCCTTTGTTTGCCTACAGTAAATACTGCAAATAAAAGTTTTGGCATGTTGGTATTTTTGTAAGGTTCATGTAGAGGACATTCATAGTGTTCTTGTCTCTTCTTTTTTTTTTCATATTTCCATGTGTCATGCTAAGGTGGTAAAAAGAAAAAAGATTCCCTCTTTAATGCGTACAGCCATTGCATAAAGGTACAGCATAGTTATCATGGACACACAATCTAATGGATTTTATCTTTTATGTGATTGGGTTGTTGTTCTGTCGATTGCTTCATTGGTTTTGTAGTTACTTCTAAGTTCTTGTATTTAACCTCTACACAAGCTGAGGTATCAATATGAGGAGTTGATCATGGATTTTTTTATTGTTTTTGAAAAAACAAAACAAGACTGGAATAAGATTAGGAAATATCTTTATTGGCATTCAAGATAACGGTGACCATGTTGCTGAGACTCCATCATTGTTTATGTAGAGATCCGAAACTTACTCGCCTTGCCTTCATAAATATGCAAAGATATGTGGACTTTACATTGTACCGGCAAAGTATAACGCTTGAACTGCCTCTGTAGATATAGGTCAAGTGGGTTCGTCGCGGATGTCGTAGCGATGCACACCATTGAATCTGGGAGGTACCTTGCCTCCTAACAGATTTCATTTTATCTTGATTTTTTCCTGCAGCTAGGGTTTTTTTAAAAATCATTATTGTTTATCTCTGATGAATGGAGTGATTATGAAATTCAGAGGCAACCGTGGAGAGAGTTGATATGCCCACCATTTTTATTTGCCATCAAGATTTAACCTCACTTGCGAGTGACAGTCGAGATGTTTATTAGCCCCAGGCGTAGGGCAGGATTGCTGTTAATCTCCCAACATCATCTCTAGGGGGAAGCTAAAGGGAAAAGAAGAAGAAGAAAAAGAAGCAAAAAAAGAAAGATATCTCAGCAGAGTTCCCAGGAAGTCTCAAATCTCGCACTGCTGACTGCCAAACTGCTGATGATTTCAGATCAAGAAGTGAGATGTATTTATAAATAGCAGCAGCTGAGGAAACCTTCATTTAATGGAACAACCCTCGCTGAGAAGTCTTGCAAGCCGAGTGAACCTGCAACCTTTCCTCCCCTCACCCACCTCCGTTAAGGACGGTGTAAAAAGTTTCCGCGATCAATTTGTGATATCGTCCCCACTCTACAGCGCAGCCCTCCAATTAACAAAGTTTTTCTTGTTAATGGCTATTCCTGGGAATATCTTGAGGGAAAACTTTGTGAGTCAGATTTTAATGGGGTCATTAAGGCAATTAACTAATAATCTACTCAAGATCAGGTGATACTCAGCACTTTTGATATGTATTGAAGGAGAAGGAACCCTGGATAATGATGATTTTTTTTTTCTTACAGGATGCTTACATTTCTAAACCTAGTCTTGTATTAACATTGTTGAGTATTACATACATCAAACATAATCGTATCCCCCTAGAATATCCCCCTAGGAGCCAAAACACACAGATCTTTAATGAGCAAGTCCTTAGAGGTGTAATCTTGATACAGACATGGAGCTTTTCATGTAATACCATCTTAAGACTGTCGGGTATTGATACTAGCATGCCTCGGCAAGTTCACGGAAAAGTGGATCAATACGATTTCTGGGATTGGAGGGCGTAGCCATGTGATGCGATTGCGAGACACCTGCAGGGATTGATCCAACAAACCAAGTCCGCTTCAGCGGGATCCACTCCCCAAAGGATGGGCACATGACGTCACGGGCTGCATTCGCCCCCTTTTTTTTGGACAGCTTTGCCGCTTTATCTCGCTAGTAGGATTTGTCGATCTTTCCTTTCGAGTTTCCTTCTCTAGAGGCAGAAGACTTCAGATTAATCATCTGAAACGATCGAGGGTGCCGCGCTGTCGGACGTACAAATTCCTCCATTTTAATCAGCTAATGATTCGTTATCCACTCATCGGGCAGAAGATGCCAACCTCTCTTATGCCACAAGCGGTCGTAAGTGTCACATTGGGCGTGAGGTTATGGCTCGTGAAATGTGACTAGATTCAGTGTAGGATACCTCTCTACGAACACTCCCAGGTACCAGGGAGAGCTTATATTTGTCTGGTGTGATTTGTTTTTTTTTTTTCTAGCTGAAGTGCTGTGTGCCTCACTCCAAAAGTACATGTAGGATTACAAAGCAGATGTTGTTCTATAAATCTGACAGCAAAGACAATATTGAGACACATTGTTCAGCAGATTGATTTTAATACAAAAAAGAATCAAGTTATTCAGATAATAGTAAAGGTAGGCAAGAAGAAGTACACCAGCTTTTGGATATCAGGATATTTCTGACATTGTACCACTTCATATTGTGACTTTAGTTTAAATGATGTCTATGTGGTTTTCACATGGTTGTTGTTGGGTTTTTTTTTCAGAAGGTAAATGCTGTAGGCACAACAAATACTAATTCTAGGTTTTTGCATTATATACTAGAGTGGTGCATTTCAATCAATTGCCTTGTAGAACTCTACATTGTACTTTTCGTGGCTTTCTTGCCACATGGTATTAAAAACACACCACAGAATTAGCACATGGCCTGGTAGGTGTGACCTTCTTGCCTCCTTTCATGACACACAGTTTGTACAGACGATGGTCATTCAATAATGCATGTTACAGTACGTGCAAGGCATGCCACTACCATCATGTATTTGAGGCAACCCATAAATTTTTATGAACCGATATCCATCGTTAATTATGTGACATTGCACACTCGAACAAAAGCGCCTCCAACTTGAGGAAGTTTGCATGATAAGTCTTCGCAGGTCAGTGTGTCTGTGTGCGCAGTTTATGATGGCCGGAAGAATCATAAATGTACATGGGGTGGACAGTACTTGGTATCCTGTGGTCTAGAATTGACAGTGGATACCAAATAGAAAGATTTGCAACAAGGTTTCGTACTCAGTATTCCATGTATATCACGAACAGTGAGCACAATGAGAAACATAGAGGGAGGTAGGCCTACACTTGTAGAAAGAAATATCTCTATAATGTGTGTTCATTGGCCAAAACAACCCTTTGAAAAAAATAGTGCAAGCATTTGCCTCAGAGTACAATGTGATTGCCCTTTTTACAACTTTCTCAAGACATGTTCATGATTGCTGATGAAGAAAAAGAAGAAAAAGAATGAGTAAGATAAAAACGACTTGCAAACATAATGTTTAAAGGAATGTTTAGAGCTGCAGCTTGGTAGCGAAGTTAATGCTCTCTTCTTCAGCTGAAATTGCACACCAAACTCGGCATGAAGATTTGATTAGTGGAGAATGTTCCACTGTTCCTCGGGGGACACTGGAGCTCACAGACCAAATAATGTTGGTGTGCACGGAGTACCTTTCCTGCGTACGAGACTTTTCTATACCTACCCCAGGTTTGATTGAGGATTGGATTGGGGGGGGGGGGGGAGGGAAGGAAGAGAAGGTAGGGAGATCAGAAAGTGTGAAAGTGTATCTTGTTGCGACTCCAAATCCAAGGCTTTTGTCTGATTAGATTGTGCTACCTGAGCCGGCAAAGTGCCATTGTGTCTGCCCTCCGAGCGCTGCTCCCCGCGTGTCGCTGATTAACGTCACTCGGAATCGCTGCCAGTCGAGAGGGGCGGAGCTTTCCACGGAGAGAAAATCATTGCGGGGATCTTATCTTTTGAACTTGTGCAGCACTGTGCAGATGTCGTGTGTGGATCAGCAAGCCATCTGCATTCATAGTTCATATCGTCTTACTTCTGTTTAGCATCTAACATGCTATTTATGATCTCATTTATCTCCGACTAGATCTCTGTTCACAACTGACGACTTGTTTACGTCTTCTTCATTTGCCTTGCTACCACAGCTATCCAGTCTCTCGACTCACTCAATGACCAAATTGTGCAGTTCATCTTTACGCCAAAGTCGGCGGAGTGCGACGTGAGCGGCGGTGGGGGCGGCGACAACCTGAAACCGCTGGAGCGCGACTCGCTCAAGTCCAACCTCGCGCTGATGCGAAGACTCCTCGTGGATGCGCAGGCCAAGTTCCACCGCATGATGGACGACAACAAGAAACTGGCGGCCAAGATCGACACCTCGCTGCAGGTAAAGACTGGGGCCAGGGCGGGAAGGGTTATGTTTGCTCTCCCCAAATTGGATCAAATGAGTTCGAGGAACCCTCTATTGAGCAAACCTTCTGATGCTGACTTATTTAACTTGTTGGGTGCTTATTAAAGGACAAGTTCACCTTCATAAACATAAGGATTGAGAAAATGCAGCAATATAGTAGAACACATTAGTGAAAGTTTGAGGAAAATTGGACAATCGATGGAAAAGTTATGAATTTTAAAAATATTTGTGTTGGAACTGCTGGATGAGGAGACTACTATGGCTCATGATGTCATATGAGTACGACAGTATAAAGAAAATGTAAAGAAAATTCAACATATTTTCACTTTTTTCGCATAATAAAAGAGCACTTGACTTGCCTCTTTCTAAAGGCAATGGGAATAATATTACCCATAACATATGTCAGTGACGAGTCAAGGGAATGAGTACTTTTTTCAAAAGATGAAATTTTGTGAAATTCTCTTTATATTTTCCTTATATTGTTGTACGCATGTGACATCATACACTGCAGTAGTCTTCTCATCCAGCGGTGACTGCACAAAAAACTTCAAAAATTCATAACTTTTGAACGGATTGTCCAATTTTCCTCAAACTTTCACTGATGTGTTCTACTAATATTGCTGCATTCTCTCAATCCTTACGTATATGAAGGTGGACTTGTCCTTTAAGTTGTTGGGTACTTATCAATGTCCACCCTGCCTCTCCCATCTCCCCCCCCCCCCCCCCCCCCATTAGTGTTGTAAATTTGAGAATGGTGCTGGGTACTTTGGTAGTGAATGGCAAAAACCATACAGCAGGGTGCTACATAAATTTAGTTTACGACTTGCTCGGTTGGGCAAGCAGATTTTCACATTTGCTGCAAAGGACTTGCCCGAATATCGATTTTACTTGCCTGAAAATACAGTCCAAAATATAAGGAAATAATAGAGAAAATCATGTGTAAGTCAACAGCTTAATAAAAAAACAAAACAATTATGTGAATTAACAGCACACATTGATTCGCACGCTGAAATACATTGGAATATAACAAACTGTCCATTCGAGTATTGCCATTGCATTGCATTAGGGCTTCTTCACGTAACTGGATAAGTGTAGGAAAGTTGCTGAAATGAAATATAAAGTGTGTTGCATCACTAAACAGCCATTTTCTTTGGGCTTCTGTATGGTTGACTTTGTGGGTTTGTTGGAGGGGGGGGGGGAATAAGGGGAAAAAGGTACACATTTTTTTGCTAGCCCAGTTTGGGCAAGCAGTTGTTCTTACTGTTCAAAAAATACGTGCCCGAATTTGATTTTTCGCTTGCCCCGGGCAATCGGGGAAGTGCTTATGTAGCACCCTGCATACAGGCAAGAAAGATAGGAAAAGAGAAACAAAGTCTTTGTCAATTTTCCTCTATCTCTCAATCTTGAGTTTGGCAAGGTCTTCATGACTTTCTGAATGGGAAAAGTCATGTGAGGGTAATGGGATAATAGCACTCCATATTAAAACCAATCATATGACATTAGGACGATATGGAACTCTACATTGCATGATCTGCACTAACCATGAAAAGTCCTTATTGGGCTGATGCTAATCAAGGAATGTAAAAAATTAATCTAATGTCCTGGCATTATGCAAAGAGCAGAGTTGCTGGGTTCTTTCTTTTTCCCCTTGAAAATCTACCATTGTTGGAACAGCACATATACAGCAATATCCTGTGTTGCGTATAAGTACTCTGAATATTCTCTGTAAGATATTTTAATCGTATTGCCCTAAAAACAAACAAAAAAAGGTCACCAAAAAAGATCTGATCGAATGATGTATTATCTAATGTCCAATGTAATGATGGATTCAAGCAGTCATGGAGCTAATAATTAGAAAATGACAGATTTCAAGCCTGTTCCCTCCATTCCTTTCAGAGAGCATGTGAGTAACATGTATGTGCTTTTTTTTGTCAGTCTTTGCTACTTTTTACTCTCCTGTGATGGCTCAATATGGCAGAGTTTGCAAATTCAGGAGAAATTTTGTCACGCAGAGGCACAAAAATGTGGATAACTCGATATGCAGAGGTGATTTTTGACAGCTTCAATCGTTACCTCCTGCTTTACTCCTCTGTCAGCGGTGAGCTCAGTTCAGCTTGGAATGTCGATTTTTACCACTTCACACTGTCTGCATGGCAGACCTTTTTCCATGGCTTCAGATTGTATTTCACCAATATTTTGTTGAATGTTTCATTTGATAACTGCCATTTGTTTTAATTTCTTTTTCTTTTTTCCCATTTGATGTTGTGATATTCCTGTAGTAGGGCCTACATTTGTAAGTTAATGGATTGAAAGTCTCTTGTTTCACAACGGTTTTGATGATATGAATTATATATTTCTTCTTTTTTTTTTCAAAAAAATAGATACAGCTATATTTCAGTGATAATTTTACCTCTATATCCAGTAAGATTTTTCTCTAAATCAGTAAATATTTTTGTTTTTCGTGATATTTAGAGTGATTAGCTTAAAGACTTAGTGCTGGATTAAATAGTATTTGACGTTCGTTTATTCAAATTCTATTAATGTTTGCTATTTTCTCTCTATGGTTTTTTTTTTCGGTCCCAAGAATGTTAATGACAGCATATTGAGCAAACACTGTACCATCAATGTATTGAACTGTTTTGGCTCTGTGGGTATTGATCCACCGCCTGTGAATGCTTCCAAAGCCACCCACGGCGTGTTTTCCCCTAGTTCCACTCTTTGTGGCACCGGAAAAAGTGCGCAGAAAGAGGGAAAAGAGAATGCATGCATTCATTGAATTAGGTTAATAGGAATTTATCCAGTGAATGTATCCAGCGAATTCACCTCTTCCCTGCAATCAATGCACACCTCCTTGCATCGATGTGTGTATTTGAGACCCACCGGCATATACTGCACGTGGGAGGGAGTCGATAGAAGGCTATTTTACCAAACCATTTGCTCTCAAATGACCCGCGGACAGGAATTTGCTCGTAATATCCCTGTCTTTTCACTGGAAAGATTCTATAAGCCAGGTCATTTTGCTCTAGAAGTGGATTCAATTGACGTGAACTCTTCTTGCATGACCTGGAACCCTGTAGCAGTTATTTAGATTATTGCGCAAGGCATCAGTGGTTTTCTAAAGTAGTGAATCTCTGCAAGGTGCTCTGTGATATTCACTCTCTCTGTAACAACTCACATTTGATGTACATGTATACACCTGAGCCTTCAGATTCTAGCTTGATATAAATGGAGGATAAACTCAAGGCATCTGCTTTTTGGTAAGTGATAGAACCTCACATAATGATTATTTATACTGTTTGTCTGAAAAATTGGTTTCCAAGCTTGCATCAGCTGTAGTTGTTGAAATTTATGAATCTCTGTTTGTTTGTGGATGATATGCACCATCATTAAACAAATGTTTCAGGTGACAAATTTTGAAATATCAGACCATCCTGTTTCATAACTTAAACTCTTTTTTATTGACAAAGCCCAAACACACTCCTCTATGATAACCCATATATTTCGTGGTTTGATATGACTTCTCTTAAGGTATTTATCAAAGAGATTATGATTAATGTTTAAGTTCACAGGAACCAAACTGTGCCACAAACTGGGTAAAATCTTTAATGGAAATGTCAAGACCAGAAGGCAGATAACTATCCTCCGAGCAAAAGAGAGTAAACAGAGAGAGAGAGAGAGATATGAAAATTATGATGTTCCAGTTACATATTGCTGGATAGGATGTCAGTGTACCGCTATTACTTTTCTCTCCAGCAACAAGTTGCCCAGACAGGTCCCCAAGTATTGGGCACGTAGGGAGTGGTGTAGCTAGCCGGCAGCCCGGCCAGGAAAACACTTCCCATGGATCAATATTCGCCACGAGCCGCACGCCGCAGAGCATAGAGAAATGTTATTCATGAGACCCCCGACGCCAAGGAGGGCACACACGGTGGTGGGGCGTACTGAAAGCACGTCATTCGATGTGACGCCTCAGTACTTTGCTACATTCGTGATGCGGCCACCCTCTACTGTGCACATTCTTCACAGTCTGCCAAGCATAGCATTTTATTCATGCTTCTTTGTTTTTGTTTTCCCCTCTCTTTCTTTTCATGTCTAATTTCTGGTTCACGTCTTGCATAATCATGATGACCTCTTCTGTATGTCTACTGCTCCCTACAACCTGAAAAAAGAAAGGTTTATCTTCTTTCGCTTGCAAGTCTTTCATATATTCACATCATAGGGTAAGATTTTTCACTCTGCTGTTTGGGTTGGCTGAGAGTTCATGCTCCTGCTACAAAAAGTAGCACTCAAATTTGTTGTAGAATTTTCTCAACCTTCCATTTTGCAAGTTATAGCACATGACCGCAACATCAAATTGGTATGTACTTATAGACTTAACTGAGAAAATATATCCATGTTGATGTTTTGTGCTGTTGTATTGTAAAAACACATTGGTCAAAGCTACTGGTTTTGTAAATGTGAAGACTAGGATATTACAACCTGGAATTGTTGCATAAGATATTAATTGGCCAAGATTACTTGTTTTGTCAAACGTCAATCCATTTTTATTTTGTGTGTGTGTGTGTGTTTTTTTTTTTTGCTGTTTCACACCAAGTATATTCTTCTACCAACAATCAAGTGTCTAGGTTCATTGACCTTTTTTCCTCGCTATGTATTGTTCTTTCTCTTTCATATCACTTGCCGTTAAAATGCGGCAGTCAGTTACTTAAGTTGTGATGGTATGAGCGTCATATTTAAATCTCTACACTCCTGGCACCTCATTTCAGCACCAAAAAAGCCTCCCTCTTTCCTAATTGCATATCGATTGCTCACACGACGCACCCGGGCGGTGTGATATTACCAGATATCTCACCCCCGAAATCGCGGTGTGATTTCCAGCCATTGAGCTTCGCCCCGTTTCCTTTCCTAATGGAGACACCTCTTCTCGGGCCGTCGTCTGCCGAGATAAGACCGCGCCCGCCAGCGTTTGCTCGCGAGCCGCATTTACCGGGTCTGAAGGACACCGTAGCTCCAAATTAAATGAGGGCTGACGTCAAATTAGGTGAGCAAAGGGGCTGAGGTTAACCTGAGAGTGCTGTAAACTTCTATGTGCCGATTGAACCTGTCCGAGTCGTAGCCGTGAAATGCAGGATTCTGTTAGTCCAGATAGATTCATTTGAAGTGACAAGTTTGTCCCGCCGTAGTCACAATCCCCCCTCGGCCATCTGTATTTGATACTGCCTGATGAGCTTGTCAGCTGATCAGCATACCTTTCTCTTTCTCTCCATCAGCCTGAAGGCAGCAGCAATTTCTCGGTTTCATGGTCAGATTGTCTTAGGCTGCGTTTATCAACTTTCCCCTGTTGAAACGGCTCTCAAAAACCATTTCCAAAGCCCTTTCCAAAGCCATTTCCAAAGCCCTTTAGAAACGGCTTCCAAAATAGTTGCATTTATCAACTCTTCGTGAACACTATAACTGGCCTGTCACTGCACAGCTGCATTGCGCAATTCGACCCGAGGAGAAGAGGTCATGTAAGGCGTGCATTGTTCGTAACTGCAGTACAATACTACAAAGCCGTTTCAAAACAGCTTTGCATTTATCAACTTCAAAAGGCTTTTACAAACAGGTTTCTGAAAATCTGTTCAGGAAACCTGTTTGGAAAGCCACAAATTTGCGGCTTTCGAAAAGGCTTTCTGAAAGGGCTTTCAAAACAGCTTTGCGTATATCAACTCATTAAAATTCCTTGAAAGCTGTTTGGAAAACCTGTTTCTGCCAAGAAAAGAGTTGATAAACGCACCCTTAGATTGTAGAAAGCATTGAATGTTGGCAAAATCTACATCAGAATACAAGTGTTTGTTGGACAACAATTCAGTTGGAAACTTTACTGTGGAACAAAATAAAGAAGCCAGCTGAGTGTGCATCATAAGATTTTTTTTAAGTGTTTGCCGTAGGCCCTATAGAGTATGATGAAATAAGTTATCATCATTTTGCATAAGATTTAGTTTGAAAGAATGATTCATTCATTTCCACTTTACTTTATTCAGGAGGGAAAAGATTTTTAGAGTGATTTCAACTTGGCCAAAATTGATAGGGATATTCACTTCAAATTTGCTGTCATGTTTTTATTGTATGTTTGACTGCACATTCCAGATCCTTGGCAAAGGCAATGCATTTTAGAACATTCCCATGTCATCCATGATCTGATCATGTGACAACATTGTAAATCACTGCCATCAGACTCCAGTCCAGCTTTTACCATATATGGTATAAAGTTATGGTAGCTTGCCTGAATCTTGGCAGAGCCATTATTTCATTTTCTACCTCATGTGGTGCAGTGGCAGATGGATTTTTTTTCCACTACCTCTTATCTCTCAAGAAAGCATTCTTGACATAACAGTGAAAGGGCAAACTTATAAGTTATTGAAAATAAGGATAAAGCATAAGAAAACAAGGAGAGGGAAAATGCTTACCTTTTTTTTCTCAAATAGGCCCTATTCTTCTTACTGTATTTCCACCACTTTTGAGCTAGAGACTCCATTTTTCAAGAGAAAAAAAGAAGTTCTCTGTCTTAAAAATCATGTAAGATTTTGCTAGTTTTTGAAACTCTCCTTATGCATTGTTTGATTCACTTTGCTACAACCAGTAATCCTTGCCCCACCCGCATCCCCAATCATTCACTTGGTTAATGTCCTAGACCAAAAGTTGATATAAATGTTGCCTGATTGGATAGGTGGGTGTAGTATTTAAACATTTTCCGGTAGGATGGAATGGGTGTGGTGCAGAGGCACTGATGATTGAGAAATGATGATGTATATGTAGACTAACTTCATATTATACTTGGTGTGCTAGCATTGAATGCAAATCACTATGAGTACCGTTTGTCCTTCTGTCGCCATCTTAAAGATGCGATGGGGGCAGAACTACTGCATGTGGGGCGGCTCGCACGTGGGAGCTCCTCCGATTGAAGATGACATCAAGGATAGACTCTAGTCGCCAGGAATAGAGATGTTCTGGCATTGAAATAATGAGGTATTACGTCATGCAGATGACATACATGGTCAAATTCATTACAGGACACTCGGGCTTGTGATAAAAGTTTCTGTATGTTGATAGTTTACCCAGTTAAAGTTTATGTGACGACACATTGGTTCCAAGCATTGAATTCACAATTATGATGTCATCAAAACTTTTCTAAAGTTTAATGTTCTACCTCAAGGAAATGAATGGATGTATTTTGCTCTTAAGAAAGGCAGTAGTAACGTGAGAAATGTTATCCTCTCTTTTTTCCAAACATCAAACCCACCCTTTTCTATCTTTTGCCAAACTTTGGTAAAGTTTTTAAGGGTGTGTCAGCAAAAGATGACCACTGGCAGTGCATTCTAAACCCTTTAAATGTGCATGTATTTGCTGTAGAAAACTGTAAAGATGAGATGAATTAAAGAGAAAAGCACCTTGGAAAATGAGGAGTATGGGTCATTCAGGGTATTTGAGGAACAGGTTTTAACTTTCGGTGTCGAAACTGCATTGAGCAGTAATGAGAAGTGTCACTATTAAGCTCTCTGCGGAATGCATGCTTCCTGTAAGTAGTGAATAAAACTATATGTGAGGCAGTAATTCCCACACAACGACTATGTTGATGATGCTGGAACCATTTTCGCCACCGCGAGAGGCAGGCAGTTGTCAAGCCCCTCGTCAATCCAGAGGACATCCCAGAAGATGGGCAGAGCCACTTATACCCCTTTCCCGCTGAAGAAAATCTTCCCCGGGGGCACCTGGGGGCACCCGGGGAACCCCGCAGTGTGAAAGGTCACTCGGTTAAAACCTAGGGGAAGCCTAGGTGAAACACCGATGAAATTTTGGGCAATTTTTACCCGAGAAGCGTCCTGGGTAAACACCGATAGTTCAACGGGAAATCACCCGGTGGTTCACCGAGAGCGCCCAGCGTGAAAGGTTGTCTCGGTGAAACACCGGGGAAAATATGCAGATTATGTCAAAGGTCATGTTTTGTTTCTGGTCATTCACACGTTTTCAGCTAGCTAGCGCGCACTCGACCTCCCAAATCCACACGTACAGGGTACTAGTAATTCGTGTTTGTAAACAACACGACACTACATAGTATGTCGTTTCGTGTGCAATGTAGCGTTCACAGTGCGACGGCATTGTTTTGCATCGTGCTGTGCATTGTATTGTTTAATTAGCACGCCGTGTATACAAAGTTGATATAGGTTTACAGTGTACTTGATCGATTTGATGCTTCCTCCTTCTTCGTCTTCCTCTAGTGTCTAGCTCTTAACTCTTCCAGTAAAGTCTGATACAGTCCGCCTCTTGCTTGATTTTTCATATTTTGTGCTTTTCTCGTCAAGTGCTGTATTTACAGTGTGCAGGAGAAATCCGTTGACGTTTTGTGCTGTTGAAATTTGAGGAAATTTTGCAAATGGCTGGAGCGTGGAATTTTCGCGTGCATTTTGATTTCGCGAATTTCGCGAGCGCCAAGATTCGCGAAATTAAAATGCACGCAAAAGTTCTTGTCTACACTATGTGCATGGAATGCCAGTGGCAGTTCGCGAAAATTTCATGCCGCAAAAAAGGCCGTCGGCTCCAATTCGCGAAAAATTCATGCCGCGAATATATCATGTTTTACAGTACTTCAATTACGTAGCGAGGCAGCAGTGAACGAAGAACTGAGCGGGACGTCGGCTGACGCTGCCGCGTACGAGTCCCTCCTCCGAAAACTTGCTGAACATGGGATCGAAAAAAACAAATCGCAGATGCACAATAAACTCAAGTACATAAGATCACCCACGTTGCGAGCAGAAAACCCGTCTAGGGGAAAGTTTCACCGAGAGCAGTGTGAAACGACGGCACTGAAACATTCACCGAGAGGTTCCCCGGTGAATTCACCGGGGAACCTCTCGGTGGTTCACCGAGACGGCCAGCGGGAAAGGGGTATTAGAGGTCAACCATCTACCAAAGCATCTCTAGTTTGGTAGGAGCCGATGCATAGCGATGAGGAGGAAGAGGAGGAAAAATGAAGATGGTGGTGGATATGTACTTCTTACATGACCGACAAATGTCGTCCAGCTGTCTGTTGAGCATAGATCACCATTAAAGAACGTTGCCCTCGGATGCCGTGTTTAGGATCATGTGTGGCTTCACTAGGAGTGAAATTGGTGCACGTGGTTCACTGTGCACGTGGCCCTTCATTTCTAAGAGAAATAAATAAATACACGATCTCTTGATAAAAACAGATGAGATTGGAAAGGACTCTTATGTTTTTATACAGTATCATCATTGACGTAAAATTCACCGTAGCTGATAGTACATGCAAGGTAATTGTATTTCATGAGCTCTACAGTTAGCTAGAAGTCAAATGCAATGACCTAGACCTTCAAATAAATGGAAGTGCTGGCACCATGAAATAAAACCCCTCAAAAGGTAGATGTCTAATGTTTGCAGGTAGGCCTACATAGAACAGACACATGGTAATGTCCATTCCGGCAAGTTCCACTCGCCTCACCTCACATTTAGTTCTGGTCTGTAAAAGTGTGCATTACACAGTATATAACACCTGGGTCCTGTTTCATCAAGCTGTTCGTTAAGTTACGAATGACTTAAGAACGACTGGTAATCAGTTTATGTGCTGAATTATTTAAATTCTGATAAGTATAGCACATCAGAACTGATCACCAGTCATTCTTAAGTCGTTTGCAACTTTAAGAACAGCTTGAAACACCCCCTGGCTGTAGAGCTAAAACTGGCTGTATTACCATATGGCACGCTGATAGCTTGCAGGTGCTGGTAGAATACATTGTTGTTGCTGCCAGTATTCTAATGCTACATTAGTTACGTTCAGACGGCAGGCCCTAACCTCGAGGTTAGGAAACCTCGAGGTGTAGCTCTTGCCCCCTAACTACGACGTGTGTCCACACGACGAATCTTAACCTCGAGGTTACAAAACCTCGAGGTTAAGCTTCTGCCCCCCCCCCCCCCCCCCCCCCCCCCCCCCCCCCCCCCGTAACTACGAGTGGGTCCCACTCGATGTTAAAACCACAAAACCGGAAGTTTCAGCCCACACTGCTAACAAGGCGTCTATTTATTCTTTAGTCGAACCCTGTCGGACTCGCTTACAGGTACTCTTTTTCTCTGTCATGGTATGCAGAGATAGCACTGCACTTATGACTTTATGCCTTTATGAAGATATTCGCCGAAAACATTTTATTTATTTTTTTTTTTAGCGTCGGAGAAGAATATAGAATACAGTAGCGAGTTCGACGTGTTCAGTTTCAGAGATCAAGCGCGTGGGAAGAAAAGATGATGTTGTTGTGTCGTGCGTCATACGTTTTTCACGTGTAGTGTTTGTTATATTTGTGGTGTACGTTTGGGAGGTTGACCCGGAAGCTGAGGGAAATTGTGGGGGCCGGAGTTTACGGCGAGGTCACTCTTAACTTCGAGTTCGTTGTGTTTTGTGTCCACACGGTGCTTAACTACGAGTGGGGACCCCCCGCGGCTCGTGGTTAGAGCGCTAACCATAAGATTTCTCGTGGCTCGAAACTTCGAGCAAACCTCGAGGTTTGCTAACTACGAGTGCTTCTTCACGGTCCCTAACTACAAGCTCTAACCTCAAAGTTTCCTAACTTCGAGGTTAAGGGCTCCCGTCTGAACGTAACTATTGTAGAACTGTAGTGTTGTCAAAGTATACTCTCACTTGTGAGGTGTGCATGAGCCCAGCTGTTTTATAAGGTAGGTGTAATACAATAGTTTCTGTACCACAGCATTCCATTGCATCAGTGAGTATTTTGTGGAATGAGTTGTGGTGTAGTAATTGGATAATGCAAAAATCATCCTCAAGCGGAGTCTTTGGACACCCCTGGCTCTGTTAAAGGGAAGTATACATATATAGATCTGTTCAGTGTTACAGATATCGAGATAGCCTCTGCTCTTCTACACTGTAGATGTCATGAAACTTGTCTTACGAGTGTGATATAACTTTATTGTCATTTTGGACTTGTGTGCTAAAGATGGTACTTGTGGATCTTAAGATGAAACGTGTGGATTTGTTGACAGTTTGTACAGTACTTTTCCTCATTTAAAACAGTAGCACGACAAAGTGCTTTGAAAAATTTTACAGATGCACCCACACAGTTGCTGTAGCTGTGTGGTATTGTAGTATGAAAGCAATACATTGCTTGATAGAAGTTTCGAGGATGTCATAAACCCTAGTCTGTTGACAGTCGGTTTCAGGACATGCGTGCCAGATGGCAAACTGAGCAATCCAGGATATATCTGTAAATGTTAGTAGTAAAGACAGGACAAGAATTGAGGAATTTAAACTTATCCATGAGAAGGGAGAAATGTATTGAGTTGACCCAGATTTCTTGAAGTTCACCGAATTCAGTGTGATTTGACACTTTAAAACATAGAAATGAATTGACCCTGATTTCTTGAAGTTCACAGAATTTATTGTGAGGGGGCAGTATGAACAGGAAAGTGTCCCTCATATGCCAGACACTGCTGGGGGTCTCCGACTGAAATCACTGGCCCAGTGTGGCTCAAATTGGCCACTCTTGTGGTTACCTTAGCGACAAGAGAGCAGCCATGGCCGTTATGTGGCACTACCTCAAGGAATAGAATGACTCTTAAACTTAACATAGTCAATGAATGGATAAAACAAACAAACAAACAAACAAACTTCCAGTAACCTTTGACGTCCTCTTTCTTCTTTCAAGAGAAACAAAAAGGCAGTATGGTGTGCAGTGTACCCCATCATGTTCTAGTGACAGAAGAAATTGTCATTAATCAGCCTAATGATCGTGATGAAATTGAATCACTAAATATTAGGCAAAGTCTGTCCAAACATAGGCTTACAACTGCCCCCCCCCCCCCCCAACTCAAGGACCTTTTTACTCTTAAAATTTTCTTTCTACAGTGTTCAGAAAATGAAACTTATGCAGCAAGAGTTTGTATGTCAGATATCTTATTTACCTCTTGTTTCATTATGTTAGATTAGAATGGAGGCCAGTTTTTAATTCCTCTAAAGAGGTTTGGTAGCAGAGATTCTTCATTCTTTTAAAACCCTGAGATACTTTTTGATTTCAAGCATGGAGCTTCTTGTCTGAGAATCCACACGCTCCTTGGGAAAACTTCATCCTCCACTCATCATGGGAGAGGAGATTCGCTCCTCTCAGACAGACGAAGGAGTCTTTCCCTCTCCGTCTTCCTCAGCAGTGGGGTTTGGAGAGCCGTCTTATGAATTGAGTACATCGCTGATGGATGACTATGTAAATTGACTGGCAGTTTCATCTGGTAAATGGATTGCGATGACATTACAGGGGGGAGGGGGTGGGTAGGAGCGGATGAAGGGGAAGACATGGGTATGTCTGCTCCTGGTTTGTGGGATGCATCATCACTAGGGGGAACATCACTGACCGCATCCGACGTGGTGCATGGTTTCTGCTGGTAGTCACAGGAGATGAGAGTTCTGAAAGTTCTGTGAGTGATTCAAACATTGTTGTATTATTAAGATGGAAGTTGTCAGTAGCTTCTGATTCATACACTGATACCCACAGCTGTATACACCCAGAGATGGAACATCACATATCTTGTGACAAGCTGATCACGGCTGTGCCTGCATGCCACATCAGTAATCCCCCGCTTTCAATTTTGAGATGTTCTTGATTTAAAGTTGCATCACTGTACTGTACATGCTAGGCACAGTGTGTGTGAAGGTCTGTGAAGAACACACAAAAATCCATGTACATGACATACTGTGTGTGGGTTTTTTTAATTTTGTCCATTTTTAGTGGAAGGATTTGCAGCTGCAGGTAAATTGAGTCAGGGAATGAAACATCACATCTAGATGTACCATTATTTCAATGGGATTATATTTTTGTGACATCATCACTTCTGGTTTGAGTGGTGGATGACTGTAGTATGCTACAGCCATCACACGTTATGTGTAATTCGACAGACTATCTGGCAGAGTAATGCATCATGCTCCAGTGTGATGTTCTGTGTCTGTGTTTGCTGTCAGTTAGGCACCCTGGATGGCAAAGATTGATAGATTCATATAATTCTAATTTTCTTCATCTTCCTCTCTCTTCTTTCCCTCTCTATCTATCTATATATCTATCTATCTATCTATCTATTTCTTTATCTATTTATCTATCAATCACTGTATTTATTTATTCATTTATCTATATGTCTATCTATCAATCTGTATATGTATTTATCTACTATCTATCTATCTATCTATCTATCTATCTATCTATCTATCTATCTATCTATTTCACTCTTTCTCTCTCCAGAATGCCAATCAAGAAGTTGATGCATTGAGAGAAGAGCTAGCAGACACCAACAAGAGGTTAAGTCAGATGAGCACAGACTCAGCACCAGCCACCCCTGACAATGATCAGGACAACAAAGGTAGTATAGTCATCTCCAGGTTGCATCTCTATCCCATTTCCTTACCCCATGCCACCCCACTCTTTGGTGGTCTTTTCCACATTCCACCCATACATCCATCCATCCAACTATCCATCAATCAATGTATCGATCTCACTTTAATAACCAGTTATCTAAGTAGTAGCAAACCATGTATCTATCTATCTATCTATCTATCTATCTATCTATCTATCTATCTATCTATCTATCTATCTATCTATCTATCTATCTGTCTGTCTTTCCAACAATCTATGTACATTGTGTATCTATCTTTCCAACCATCTATGTATCTATCTATATAGCTACATAGCTATCAATCTATCTAGCTATCTATCTATCCAGTCAGAGTCAGTTCTTATATTCATCCATCTGTCAGTTTAGCCACAGCCATTCATCGATTCATTCATCAATCTGCATACATCTATCCTAGCTGTCCACTAATTCATCCATCTACCTATCCATTTGTCCTTCCATCCTTTTCTCTAATAATTTGTCTATCCATTCCTCAATCTATCCATCCCACCCTCCATTAATCAGTCTATCTATCCTTTAATCTATTCATCCCACCCTCCATACAATTGGTCCATCTATCATTTGTTCAATCTTTTCATCCCTCAATCTTTCCATCCCATCCTTCAAAAATCTGTCTATCCATCCCTCAATCTTTCTATCAATCATTCTATTAATCTGCCCACCCACCATCCATCCATCCATTCATCCATCCATGTATCTTAGCCACCTAGCTTTTTCATCTGTCAATCTATCTTTCAACCTTTCCATCTATGTGTCCACCACCTGTAAAGTGAATCTCCCTCACTTTCCCTTCTTCCCAAAAATATGTCTGTCCCTTTCAACATCATTCAATGCTTTGTGTACAGTAGTACCTTTCCACATACCACGTCACCACGGTACCGACCACCTAAATAACAAGTCACACCGAAGTATTCCATTAAAGCAGCCGCGGGGAATCCCGAAGCATGCAGGGAGAAACGCCACTGTCACTTAACGTGACACGATTCATGCAAACATTCCCAGTCCATGTGATGGCATGGCATCATCGTCAGACCAACTCAGAAGACTCTGGAAGACATGTTTGGGGGGGAGGGGGGGTGCACCCTGGTAGCTGGTCATTCACCAGGGGATAAGCACAAAGCCCATTAACTTGTGTCGATGACAGACCACTCCCCCTGAAATTGCATAGCTCCTGTGTATATACCACGCATGGATTATTCCATCACCAGAGAGATATGGTTATTATAAGAAGCTCCGTCTACTTTTTTTTTTTCAACACATTGTTAGATGCACATGTCAGTTTCAGTTTAGAAAAAAGCATTCTTTCCCTTTTGTGAAATTTGTGTAGGATTTTCACACAAACTTTCCTGCTTCATCGGTGGAGAGCAGCCAAAACAAATTTTATATGCCAAAAATTTGGGTCTACATAAATGGCTGATAAGCTTCTTACAATAGACTTGTTCAGTTTCAGTGTAGAAAAGAAAAATGAAACAATAATAATTCTTGTAGGAAGCACACCCACTTGTCCAAATCAGCTTTTAATCGAAGGTGAGGTGACTCATGTTATGACGTAGTCCTCGGGGACTGGCAGGTTTCTTTCGTTTATCCATATTTTGTTATTGCCCCCCCCCCCCTAAAAAAAAGAAGACAAAAAAAAAAAGAAAAAAAAAAAAAAGAAAAAAAGAAGGAAACAAAGCATGTAAAGATAAAATACATATAGATATCTTAGTTTTTCTAGGACCTGAATTTTCACTTTGCTGAAAGGAATTTTCATTATAACTGTGTTCATCATACTTAACAGGAGTGCAATTATCATGTTATAGGCTTGCTGAAAAATTCGCCAACAGGACTTCTTACGGGTTTTGAGAAGCACGTATCAGGGTAACCATAGCAACCGTTGTGGCGCCAGGGTGGCACGTGTATACATGACCTACATTTGGCTCTCTTTAGTCTCTTCCCCAGATGTCATGTAATGGGGAGAAGATTGATGTAATCGGGAAGTGTTAAAGTTTAATGGCCTCGTTTTTCATAAATTTGATGTTCTAAATGCTGGATGAGTGGGGGTGAAAGTTAGCTAATGCGATAAAATGAATCACATTGTTATCATAACGAGACCAGCTATGGACCATTAATGCCATAAATTGTCAATATTTTTTGGCAGGTGTGTGGGGAGTCTGGTGCCAGAATATTGTGAATTATCCCATTTTGTGCACTTACCACGATCTTAAATAATCAATTAGAATCTCAAATCACTCATAATACCAGTATATCTATAAGATTTATTTGTACCCTTGGAAGTGGTACTGAACAGTGGAAGCAAAATTGTCTTACCCTGGTCCATGGCATTCGGTGGTAGGACGGTGATGCACCATTACTTTGTGGCTTTTGGTTCATGGACCAATCAACTACATGATGCATTGATTTGCATGATTTCCATTTTTTTGTTGCTGTAGCTGTACTTATTTACTCATTTATTGTTTGTCATCATTTATAGTAATGATATGATGATTGTAATAGTAATGATAATAATGACATGATAATGTTATCTTAATGTTATATCAGCATGATTGTACTTCCACCACCACTACTACTACTACTGCTGCTCCTACTTACAATGATAACAGTAAGTGCAATAATTGTTAGAGTGTCACAAATAACACAATGAGTGTTGCCATCATCATTGCTGAGACTGTGAACCCATTTCAGTACAGTAACATTTTCTTTCCTTCTTCTCAATGTCCCAACAGAATGGCAGAAGCAGCAAGACCAGCACGAGCTGCAGAAGCTGCGCGACAAGTGTGCCCGCCTCGAGATGGAGAACAAGAGCCTCCTGAAACAGGTGGATGATGCCCACATCCTGGGGCGGAGCCCAGAGGAGGAGGTGCCCAGCGCCAACGAGCTCAAGATCCAGCTGACACAGACGGAGCACGAGCTGGCAAGGGCCAAGGAGGCCCTGAATGGTGGGTGATGGTGTCAGCCCCCCTCCCATCCCAACCCATTCCCCCCTTTCCCCCATCCTCCATCCCCCATCCCCATCCCCCTACCCCTACCCCCTCCCCGTAGGGGAAGACATGGTGATGGAAAATGTAGAGGATCAGGGTCCTGTGGCACAAGAGCTGTGTTGTGGCTTAGTGGATAAGACCCTGCACATTTACTGTCAATATTAAGGTCCCTGGTTCAATTCCCCTGGCAGCAATTAATGTGCCCCATGGCAATCACTCTTTATCCTCTTTGCTTCATTTCTTCCAAGAGGACTTAGTTCTGTGTTCATCAGTTCATTAGTTCTGTGGCTGCTTGCATACATGCATTTATACCTTCCTTCGTGGCCATGTAAACAAATCATAATTTGATGATGGCAAATCTGACTTGTGAGGGGCTCATATGTCAGAATGTGTGGATGAAATAAAAACAAAATCAAGAACAGAATTTTGCGCAAGATTCATTGCATTTGGCATGTCTATAAAAACTGTAAATGAAGGAATAATGGAAGCACTTCTTTGGAGTATCTTGGTCCTTGGTGTAAAGAGTATAGGCAGAGCAGAAGCAGATGAAGTCTGTTGAGTTGTTGAGAGCAGTGTTGAAAAGAAGTAAACTTTCTGTACTAGTCCATGAACAAAGCATGACCATTCTCATGCATCTGGGCCCTGTTTCATAAAGCTGTTCGTAAAGTTACGAGCAACTTACGAGCGACTGGTGATCAGTTTTGATGTGCTATACTTACCAGCATTTCCATAATTCAGCACAAGAACTGATCACCAGTCGCTCGTAATTCATTTGTAACTTTACGAACAGCTTTATGAAACACCCCCCTGGTCAGTCTGTGTACTATTTAGTAACTTTGTGCCGTTTCCCTCCCATCTCGAATCCACCGACCAGCCATGAAGGCGGACCGGAAGCGGCTGAAGAGCGAGAAGGTGGACCTCCTGAACCAGATGAAGCAGCTCTACTGCACCCTGGAGGCCAAGGAGGAGGAGATGCGAGACTTCATTCGCAAGTACGAGCAGCGGATGACGGAGAGCGAGGCCAGCCTCAAGAAGATGGTGGCGGAGAAGGAGGAGGTGGAGAAGGACCGGTGGGAGATCCTCAAGCGGGCACGGGAGGCGGCCGAGCGCTCCGTGGCACTGCGGGAGCAGCTGGACAAGAAGGAGAAGGAGAATGAGCTCCTGGAGGAGGAGAAAGAAAAGGTGAGTTTAGGGTCTCAAAGGTAAAACATAGATATCTCTCAGAAGGAATCAAAATTCACCTTCCACTATTTAGATATTGCTTGCCCTACAATTTTCTGGGTGTTCTGTGCAAATGTTTGAGAGGTTCTGGGAAAGAAGCTGTCCTCATCACCAAAACAAGATTTACAGGAATCCCACATCTGGTAATGCATGTTCCCACATTCTCTGAATCAAAATAAATAAATGAATAAATGAATGAATGAATACATAGATAATTGGATTAATGAATAAATGAATAAATGAAATAACAATAGATAAATAGATTTTTTTTTTAAGTTGCCATATCCAATAGAATCGTGTAAGTCCCCAAAATCCTCTTATCATCTTTCTAGTTTTGAATTTCTATCAGCTCATTTGCAGAGATTATGAGTAAAACTAAAGTTAAGTTTGTAAGTTTTGCAAGTTGCAAGTTAGAGAGAGGGAGAGAAAGCAGGAAGATATCTAAACCGAGTGATACTGTGCGTTGCTAGGTGAGACGGCAGCTGATCATGGAGAGGCAGGCCCCTCGCATCATGCTCAGCACGTCGGGCAGCATCAACGACTCCATGCTCATGGGCTCCCACCACCGCGACGGGTCCATCGGATCGGATAGCGCCCTCTCGCAGGGCGCCGAGGCAAGCACCCCAGGCTCCGACCTGCCGGAGACTCCGCCCATGTCGGCGAGAAGCATCCGGACCACCCATTCCTTCATCTCAGGTGAGGCATCCGGGGTATCCCAACTTGGACATACCTGTGGTTGAAAGAAACCAGTCCGTGCCAACTAAGCATCTGATGAAAGTGGATGTGTGGTTGTTTTATTGCATATCTGGAATATCTTTTTAGGCAGGAAGCACCTAAAGTGTATGATGAGGGGATAAAGTGCTGCTGTCTGTATGTGTAGGTACAGATGTGGCATTCAGGTTTCGCTCATTGCTCTTGAAAATGCTGACACATTCTGGACTTGATGTGTGATTGAGAAAAGAGAATCATTTCTCCAATGTATTGATTGGAGAGTTTGATCGTGTTCAGAAAAGATATTCATTCTCCAATGTATTGATTGGAGAGTTTGATCGTATTCAGAATGATTATTAAGAAAATTGATTGTCACCTTAAAGGTAGGGGATACCTTTTACAGACCTCCCCAAATGCAGCAAAACATTCAATATGAACCTCAGGGGGCTTGTTTAGGCATCTGCTGAGAAATTTGGAAGTCAACAGTTATCTACAATTTGAATAATGCACAAAACTCAACGACTCAGTAGTTCTGTGTGTCAGCCACACTTAAGCCTTTCTGTTGCAGTCTTCTGTATTTTTTATCTATAAACACAAATCTTAAAGTATAAGAGCTGATTTAATAACATATAGAGTGTGTGGCAAGAATGTATATAGAAATGTTTGTAAGTTTTGATGAACTTTCTTCACAAAATATACATGATGGACACACATGCAGTGCATGGGTCTGCAAAGCTAGCCTAGTAATGTACTGGAATTTACGGTGAGCCCCGAAAAAAATTCAATTCAAAATCTAACGGTCAATAAAAATGTACTAAATGTTACCTTCCACTTTCAATACTTTATGGGAGTTTCTAAAATGATACTCTCTTCAACATACCACTGTATTTATACAACTCTTCATTTAAGGCATGCAAATGGGATTCCCTGCCTTTAAGGAAAATAAACTGAAAAATAAATGGGAAGAAAAGATTAAAAGAGAAAATAATGGAAAGTGCAATATGTCCTGCAAGTATTTTACATACATTGTAGAAAAAGTTGAAGGGTGTCACTACAATATTCGAATCATGTTTATAGGGTAGATGTGTGATCAAAATTGATTGCATAAAGCTTTGACAGGCAAAAACCAAACGAAACAAAAGACGACAACACACTAGAGCCAATTCAGAACACAAAATATAGTCCATACGATGTGCTAATGAAACTGAATCCATCACTGCTTCCACTTGATTATGAGAGTGAGAGTTTGTAATGCCTTTATCTTTGATTTATTTTACGTTACACGCAAAGTCCAAGAGTACAGAGGTATGGTCTCTTCCTTAGCAGCATTTCACCTAACATTTGAGTGACTCATTTCAAAATCAGAACAAGACAAACCACTTTTTGTGTCAAGAGTCATGCATCGTGCCCATTGTGTTGTTGATCGTGTGTGATCATACACGTTCAGTGTGTTAACATGGGATGAATGGTGGGGGTGTATTGTTCTGTTTCATTTAGATTGCAGATTGACCGTTACATTCATAACTTATTAGTGGAAAAATAGGCATTTTCTTTGCTCATTTTTCCACTAATAAATTATATTCATTTCTGGTCAGATTTCTTCTGTTTCCGTTTGTTACATTCATAACTTGCAAGATATGAAGTGTTGTGATCTTGCTGTCAGTTTTTCATTGTCAAATTTGTTGCAAGGATGTAGGTTATACCACAGTGATCATTTTGACCAAATACTGGAATGTAAAAGTTTGAAGGTTATGCAATACCAGAGAGTCATTTCAATAGTTGATTGGAAGGGCATTAATGCTGTGCAGTGTGTGTACAGCACTAAGGCCCTTCTGTTCTTTAGCCAGTTGTTTCTGTCTTTGAGGTTACTTTGCCATTATGCATATCAATCGTGTACATGTACATACTATTAGAGCATGAAGGACAGATGTCCCAATTCATTTTTGTCTTATATTCACCGTAGTGATGGTTAGACAGTTGCATTGATCATATGGCATTTTTGGTTTCATTGTAGCTTATACATTATATTTCAGCATTTTGAGTTGCGAGAAAAACAGAGAAATCAGAGCATAGTTAGGAATGCACATATCATTTAGTTTTTCCATGCATAGATCTGGCTTGAAATCTATTTCTAATTGCATAATGGCAATCATAAATGGGTTTGGTATTGTAGCAATCTGTACCAGTATTAGGACAGGAACTTTATTTAGTATGATATAAATGTGCATGAATTGTAAATGATGGCTAATTTAGCTGTCCAGTGGATTACGAACGATCTGATTTCATTTCCCAGGAGATATCCTTGTTGTCTGACCCCTTTTTGGCATCTTTCAAGTCTTTTTGTCTTAATCTAATTAAATATCTCCCATCTGTATATGTGCTAATGATTCTAACTTTTTACTTATGTACAGCTGTATTTATTTATTTGTTTATTTTGTCTATCCCATATGGATGGGAAGAGAAGAAAAAGTTACTTGTCCTTTTAAGAAGGCTGTTTCTAGATGGGAAGCATTTGCAAAGCCAGTTCGTAGTTAGCACACACCATAAGAAGTGAACCCATTCAGTCATGAATTCCTGAAACCCACTATGTACGTACGGTTCCCTGTCCACACCACATTCGGTCTGATTACTCTCAAACAATGCTCTGACAGCTGTTGAGGCTCTCCAAGAACAGCTTTCGTGCCCGCCGTGGAAAAGAAAAGTTCCGCGTCTGTGTCACGGTATGAACGGTCAATTTGCATGCGCTTCGAGTTGCCATCAAACTGCAATCCCCGAAGCAGCTCATTCGCAAACAAAGCAAAACAAAATAAGAATAGATAAATAGATGAATATTTTGGATTAGAAAAAGAAATTAAAAAGATTTTGAGCCTCTCAATGCAAATGACCTCATTATGCTAATTCACAAAGCCTAACTACGAACTCGCTTACCCATATCTTGCTTTGTTTAAAATACTTTTAGGAGAAGAAAACATAGTGATTATTGCCATTGCATCATTTCCCAATTCCATTGAAAAAGAATGGAGTACAAAATGAAAGCATTGCTCCTTCGTTCTGATAATAACTATATGATCTTGAGTGTGATTTGTGTGTACTTATTGCACTAGAGCCGCCATGGTGTTTGTGCTTTTGCCAAAGTATCTGCACATTTGCACCTTTTTGCTTATGCCCGTGTGTTTTGTTTCTTCTCTTTTGTTGTTTCTCTTTGTCTGTCTGTCTGTTTGTCTCTCCTCATTTCTATCTCTCAATCCACAACAAAACTAAATTAAAACATAAATCCCCCTCCCCTCCCCTCCCCTCTCCCCCCTCCCGGATTTGCCAATAATCCAACATCAAATTAACAACCTTTTCCTTCCATTCCCTATTCCATATTTGCCTTAAATACCTCTGACAAATTACTTTCTTGTTTATCTTATGTCGTCCTACTTTCCACTCTGTTAAAAAAAACCAAAAAAACCTTCTTGTCATACCACGACAATCAACCACCTTTACCTATGCATGAATGTGTATTTCTCCTGTATGCATGTCATGTACCATCACAAAATGACCTCTCTATGCAACTATGATATTTCTCTGAAATTCAAAATCATATTTGATTTGTTACCATTCTAAACTGTGCCTGATACATTATTGGTCATGTACAAAATGGTCTGTATCAACATGTTTTGAACCAACCTACCTATATATTATTTTGACGTCACATCCATTCAAACTTTCTATAACTGAATGCCACCCTTTTCATTTGATACCCACCGATTCCATCATATATATGATTTTCTTATTTAATCATGACACAATAAAATCCCATGTCCCAATGAATGTCGTCCCTTCAAAACACATCGACATTCCCGATTAAAAAAATTTAGATAATACTTCAGCCGACAGCGAAAGCCGGGAGTTCCTCCTGTCACCGGCCGAGCACCTGTCGAGGTCGTCGGAGGAGCTGTGCAACTTGGAGACGGCGTCTACGACATCCAAGGAGCGCTTCAAGAAGCGGAAGCAGAAGAAATTCAACTCGCTGTCGAAGATCTTCGGCAAGAAGAACCGCGCCACCCTGGAACAGATCGTGTTTGACGGTGAGCTTTTTTTTTTAATGTCAGATGGTGGTCGTTGGGAAAAGAGGAAAAGTACTTTGCAGCTGGACCAAATATCTTCTCAGCATATGATCTTAGCTTCTTGTTTTGTGCTTTTTTTATGTGTAGGTACTGTTTTAATCGTGTTTGCTTTGATGCCATCCTTTTGTCCTTGCAGATAGGGAAATGCCACGCTTAATGAGCCATGAAACCACATACTGTAAAAGTGGAAATTTTCGTGGTGTTGAAATTTCCGTACATTTTGCGCAACCAGAAACCAGCACGGAAATAAAAGCATGCAAATACTTTCGCTTGCTATATGTTCCAGTCGTTCATGTCTTGATTCTGTGGAATTTAAAGCATGCAAGACTTATCCCGTGTGAATAATTACTCACGCAAAAATATCTACTTTTATTGCAGTAAGGAAATTTGCTACGAATGTGTACATTGCGTGCCAGTCCAAGATGAATGTGCTTCCGGGAGGTTGATGCACAAATGTTCGCTATAAAAAAAAAAAGGAACAAATTTATGCTCTCCCTTTCTCTGACCTTTTTGGGGTTTCTTTTTTTTTGTGAAGGAGATGGGGGCTCTGAGGGGCCAGGATGGGTAGGTACCAACTGTACACTATCTAACAACAGGCAGGCCATGTGTTGCACATCATATTAAGTGCCTTCCACATTCTCAACTGCAGCTTATGGGTTTGCAGTCATTGGTACATGTAGTTTATTTCCAGCGGGGAGAGTGACTAATTCCACCAGGCTTGATGCTTCGTCACGAGCGATGTTCCCTCGGAAAAGAGAAAGTTCCTTCCTGTTCACGTTAGGAAAGTATTTTGGAAACAACAAAAGAAGGAAAGAAAAAAAAAAGAGGGGTAAAAGAAAAGATGTGACTGAAGTCGGGGATTAATCATTTCTGAGCATACTAAGGGTGGAAGTGTGTAGGGTGAAATCAAATTTGTGGCGACAGGAATCAAAAGTTTGAAGCAAATAGGGTCATGATGGTCAAGGCCGTATCTGATAAGCAGTGAGCAACACACATGCCCACACACTTCTTCCATTTTCACAGAGGATAGATGATGCATGAGTCAGGAGTGGGGGGGGGGAGGATTGTGCAGAGTAATTTCTCGATGGTTACCTCAAACTAAAGGGTGAAGTCAAATAGAGGAAACAATGAAGTTTCATTAAAACCCGAGAAATGAGCAAAAAATACACCACACATTTTCACAAGGTTGTCGCGATATCATGCGTTTACGTATCTATATAAGTGTTCCCATTAACGCTCTTGTCTTTTGCTGCATGTCGCCCTCTACAGACACGAACCTGTCCAACTCCCGGCACAGCAGCACCCTGGAGCTGTTCTCGCTGGACGAGCAGGAGAAGGCGCGGCTGGCCGAGAAGTGCAAGTCGACGCCCATGTCGCAGTGGAAGGCCAACATGGTGGTGGCGTGGCTGGAGCTGGTTATGTGTCTGCCACAGTACAGCAGGGCCTGTGCCGAGAACATCAAGAGCGGAAAGGTAAATGTCGTCATCGTCATCATCATAATCATCCTCCTTCGCATCATCATCAATCATCATCCTTAGCATCATCATCAATCATCATCATCATCATCATCATTAGTATTACCTCCATCATCATCATTATTACCATCATCATCATCATCATCATCATCACCATCATCATCATCATCATCATCATTATTATCATCAGGAATCATCATCATCATTATTATTGCCACCATCATCATCGTCATCATTATCATCAGCAATTATCATCATAATTATCATCACCATCTTTATTATTTTTATCATCGTTGTCATCATCACCATTATCATCATCATCATCATTGATTATTATCATTTCAGCCAAAGATGTGAGTACATATCATCTCAAAGTGTGTATGGATCTTATTCTTAAATGTATTTTCCTGTCAATGTGATTTGAATGAATCTGAGTTTGAAGAAACAGTGAGCTCAGTCAGAAAACCTTGATACACTTTATGATCCTGGAATGTCGTGTCTCGTCTCTTCCCCTCAGGTGCTCCTGGGTCTGTCGAATGCTGAGCTGGAGTCCGGTATGGGAGTCAGCAACGTGCTGCACAGGCGGAAGCTGAGGCTGGCTATCAACCAACACAAAGTGCCTAGCGACTGGTGAGTGATGGGTCTTTCTCATCTCTCCGGTGTTATGTCCATGCTGGAAGGTTTTTACGACAAAACAGACATTTTAACCTTCCCCCAACAAACCTGCTGTGCTTATGATTAAATGAGTCTTTTGTTCAGGGTACACTGCCTGATGCATGTAGTAGTACCAGGGAGTTGGAGATGTCCGTGTTCTTGACAGGACACAGACCAATGACAATAGAACTCTCATAGAGTTCATGATGTTTGTGCATGCCATCACAAATATGTCTAATGTCAGTGACATGCCTTGTATGCCACGTCTTTGAGAACATGTAAATGTAATGTGATGAATAGAGTTATTTTGTTAGGGTTTTTGTGATGAAATATGGACCAGTACTGTGTATAAGAAACCGGTGTGATTAACTTAAAAACTTCTCTTGAGTCACCCTGATCTGTAAATGAGTGTTTATTATGATTCCACAATGAAGGGTTTTTGCTTTTTCGGCTTGGTATTTTTCACACAGAGTCCTATTCAAAGTATAATCTTGTACATACTCTTAAAACCAAAACCATGGTTCACAGTCATCGAATCCTTAACCTGTTAAAGATTAAACCCGAGTATACTCGGTCAGATATCACCCGAGTATACTCGGTCAGATATCAGCGGAAAATGTTTGTTATATCAAAATCAGTCCATCCTGAACTGGATAAAAATTAGTTGGGGGGGGGGGGGGGGAGATTCGAGGCTCACTGATTGGTGATATGAATCTTGGTTGATGGTTGCTTCACTGTACTCCTCTAAATCTTTTCTCCCCTCTTTTCCCTCCCCTTTCCACTTTTCCACATCTACTACCCTCCATCCCTACCCCACCCCCCCCCCCCCCCCCCCCATCCCTCTGGATTCCACCAACCTCAATTTTTTCTCCCTGTGGCCCTGCAGCAAGTTCCCCAAGGCGGCTGAGCTGGACCACTGCTGGGTGGCCCGCACGTGGCTTGGGGACCTGGGTCTGTCCCAACACTCGCTGACCTTTGAGGCAGAGCGGGTGGACGGCCACGTCCTGAACAGCCTGACCAAGCGAGACCTTGAGAAGTACCTCAAGGTGACGAGGAAGTTTCACCAAGCCAGCCTGCAGCATGGCATTGAGCTTCTTCGCATGCTCAAGTTCAATAAAGCAGTGAGTTTTCGTTTGTTTCTATGTCTGTCCGATTGTGTCATGGATTAGTAGTCGCACACACTGATTTTGTGTAAGGACCGAAAATAGGTGAAATGTGTCAGCCTTGCCATTCTTGAGTTTTTCACATTTTCTGAAAGAGCAAGAGCAAGGGATCATAAAAGGAACAGAAAATTGTGTGTTTGACATTTTTTCGTAAACACTTTTTGGTAGAATAGTGTGATTAGGTGTGTCTATAGAGTCCTCTTTTCATTTCTTAAAAACTCTATCCATACCCGTGAAAAATCAGGTAGACTTGTCCATAATATTATACTCTAATTTGGCAAAAGCCAATTTATGAATGAATTTATCATTTGATATGAATGAAGTTGTTGCATAAGTTTGCCTGAGCAAATTCTATATTTGTTTCTGTTTGCAGAGCTGTTGTTAGTTCTCAGTTTAGTAAGAATCATGTGTGGTATAATGCACCAGGATGGGTTTTTACTCCTCGCGTGCTAAAATCAAGCAATTTTGATGAATAAAAACTTCTTGGTTAATTGCATGTGACGCAAGTAGCTTGTCAGTCACCCATCCATATCTATTGGCAGCTTGGTGAGGAGAAAGCACTTAGAGGGGTTGGGAAGAAGGGAAGAGCAAAAATCAATTTCACAGTCCAATTACCAGCACCTCAAGAAATGAAGTGTGCAAACCTCACCACAGCCATGGGTGAATTTTGTTATACTCAGAAGCTATTGTCTTACCATCATTCCATTGACACCTCTGGATTTTACTGCACATCTTACAATTTGAGAGAGATTGGACGAAACTAGTTCAATTTATGAAATCTTGCAGAGACCAGGAAAAAAAAAATCACAGTCATTTGTGAATTTCAAACATCGGGATTAACTCTCATCTTCCAATTTTGGGATCAATCATTACATTTTTTATGCTTTTGGTTCCACAACTGAAGTATTTGGCCAGATTAGGGCTCATATGAAAGAGACTGTTTTGTACAGCACCCTATGAAACACTTCAGACTAAAATGCAATATTGTAATAAGATACTGCTTTGCACCAGAGACTTCTTGTAGAAGTTTAAGTGTATTGCTAAATGCTGACACACCTCCCATATAATGGTTCCTACAAGTATTTGTTCGTGTTCTGATGAAGGAATGTTTAAAGCTTTTGCTAATTTGGATATCATTGTCACCTATTGAGATGTACAGTCTGTATGTATAACACAGGTTTCTCTCTGATACATGTAGGTGTTAAAGGAAAGCAAAACCCAAAGAGCAAAGAATGTAGATTGATTGAACGCTGCAACATTAGTAGAACACATCATTGAAAGTTTGAGGAAAATCGGACAGTCAATGCAAAAGTTATTAATCTTTAAAGTTTTGGTGTTGTAATGGAGACTACTAGAATTCATGACATCATGTGTGGACAACAGTGGAAAGAAAATATAAAGAGAATTCTACAAAAACTATTTTTTCATGAAAATTACACATTCCATCAACTAGATACTGTTTTTGTTAAGGGTAGTAAATATTCTGCCTGCTTTCTGAGAGCGGTTTGTGAAGTGCTCTTTAATTACGCTAGAAAAGTGAAAGCATGTTTAATTTTCTTCATATTGTTGTCCACACATGATGTCATAAACTCAAGTAATCTCCTTATCCAGTGGGTCCAACACCAAAACTTTAAAAATTGATAACTTTTTGCATCGATTGTCCCGATTTTCCTCAAACTTTCACTGATGTGCTCTACTAACGTTGCTAACGTTAATGTGTGAGTTGTTGTTGACAGCCCTGCAGAGTGCAGCTACAAACTCCAGACCACATGCTCACTGTGTCCATGCATGTCTTGTCCTTTTCTCCATCTCCCTTGTTTTAGATGCTGGCCGAGAGGAGAGCCCAGAGCCAAGACGTGGACATTGACCCCTTGGTCTGGACCACACAGAGGGTCATGAAGTGGGCAAGGAGTATTGACCTCAATGTGAGATGATGATTGTTTGTTGTTATTGTTGTTGTTGTTGTTGTTCTTCTTCTTCTTCTTCTTTTTTATTTCTTTTCTTTTGTGTTTTGTTGTAGAGCTTTGAAACAACCCTTCCCCTCAATGTTAGAAGATTGCTTGTCGTTGTTTTCCTTTTTTGTCTTGCCCTCCTCCCCCCTAAAAATAAGAAATAAAGGGAAATGAAATAAATAGAATGACTAAGAATTGTAAATCATAATATTCTGATTTTTGTATGTTTGCATTTTTGTTTTTGAAGGACTTGCTCTGTATTTCTAGTTTGATTTTAAATAGGAAAAAGGCATCATTCTTTCTAGAAAACATATTACTAATAAAAAGAATGATACTAGATTTTATATGTAAGTATATAAGAGTTCAATGCACTGTATTGGTCTCAAACAATTCCTAAAAAAGTAGCAAGCATGGAGTTGTGATTATATCTCCTCCTTTTTTCTCTCAATATCAGGAGTATGCAGAGAATCTACAAGACAGTGGAGTCCACGGCGCCCTCATGGTCCTAGAGTCCTCATTTGATGCCGAGGCCATGGCCAATGCCCTTGGTATTCCATCCAGCAAGAACATCATCAGGAGGCACCTGACCACCGAACTCAATGCACTTGTGCTGCCTGCCAGGTGAGAGCTTGGCTGTACCAGTGATGCTGGTCATTGTATTCCAAATAATTTTGTGATATGCAGAGATGCCAACTGTTACTAATTACCTCCGCCAAGGGAGGAGGTTATGTTATCGTTACCGTTGCAGAGACTCCAACTCTCCCGTTTTCGACGGGAGATCTCCCGCCGAAAGCCCATTTTTGCAAAATCTCCCGTTCTCCCGTTTGAGATTTGATTTCTCCCGCCCTGGCTCTGTGTCTCCCGGTGGAAAGGATTTCTTACTTATTGCTATCGTATGTTGAAAAAATAAGCCTTATATAGCACCAGAGAACATCTAGAACCCTTGGAACTTCATGCTTCGCACACATCAACTTGGAGTCTCCCGTTTGCTAGGGGTTTCGGGCGGGAGAATCTCCAGATCAGAAGGTGCTTGGGATTGGAGTCTCTGCCGTTGGTTTGTTGGTTTGTTTGTTTGTTTGTTTGTCTGCGTGCAAAATAACTCAAAAAGTAGTTAAGAGATTTTGATGAAACTTACAGGAAAGGTTTAGAATGACACAAGTAACAAATGATTAAATTTTGGTAGTGATCCAAGTATATTTTGGGAATTTATGAAGGATTTTTTTATATTTTGACAGGTAGAGTCAATGAACTTGGGAGTTCAAGCTGCGCATTTTTGAAGTTTTCAAACGCGCACTAAAGTGCATGCTCTAGTTTCTGCTAGGGCGAGGCGTGCCGCGCAGCTGAGGGTTTATGACGTAATAAAGGCTTCTATATTGGGAAATTGGGCAATTTTTCAGCATGTATACCTATGGGTGGAAATCACTGATCTCTATGGAAGAGCCCAAAGAGCTTTCCACCATTGGTGGAGAGGAAAAAAATCTCTTTGGGAAGAGCAAGATCATCGGTGGAAAGTAGCTGTGTGGGGGAGGTCTGCGCTCTTAGAGTGCTTTTCTAGTTTTGCAGTGTTTTGCTCTCTTTTTTTTCACTTCAAAAATTCTGCGAGTTTGAATTAGAATGCTGGGTTTTTTTTTCTCAATTGTATTACCACACATACCTATTGCAGAAAAGAAAAAAAAATACTGCTATTTTCACACACACAAAAAAAAACACCTTTTCAGCCCTCAGAATACTGCAGTGCTGCTATACAAGGTGGACATCCCTGAATATGGCTCAGAGGGACATTTTAGTCTCAGTGATTGGTGACATTCATCAATTCAGAACTAGAAGGGCACTACTGCATCTAGTTTTGTAGCAGTAATTGAATGCCCTTCTGGATTTCAGCTGAGGACATGATGCATTTTCCATCATCACAGTTCAGTGCATAAAAGGCATTATTTACTTGAACTGTATGTATTTGTTTAAGAATATTGAGTGTTACTGGTGTCATTCATATGAACAGACATATTTTAAGCTGAGCCGAAAGTAGCACTCAGTTTTCCATGAAAACAGATCTTTTGGGTTCACTGTTCATCCATGTTATTTACTTTGAATTGTTTTGTTGTTGTTCTTGTCCCCCCCCCCCCCCCCTTCCTTCCTCTTCCCACCAATATCCAGATCTGCCTTACAAGCCACCAGTGGAGACAGAGAGACCCCTACCACCACCACCACCAGACCCCGCCGCTCCAGTGCTGGCGCCCTCGGCAGCTCCTCCTTCCACAGATCCTACCATAGCAATGGGGAGAGCGGCAGGAGTAGACCCACCTTTAGGGTGAGTCTCGACCTCTGAGAAGAGGCAGTTCAAATGACATCATTCAGTGCTTATTATTGTCATTACTGAAAGGAAAAATATGGAAGAGAAAGACATGAATGACATTTGTAGCAGAACTTTTCTCCTTTTTTTGTTATATTCTCAAGGTGATCTCTTGTAATTGACAGTACTTAAAAAAAAACAAAAAACTGTGAGGTCCATCTTTGATTGCATTTAAACCAACATCGAGATGGGTATGTGGGACTGTTTTGTCATTTTTTTAAAACTTTGTTCAATGCATCAATAGTAAAAGATTACCATAGAGCTGTATTAGTATGAAAGTCTTTGGTCTTTCATTTAACATTGAAAGAAAAAAATATGTACCTACAGTATATGATAATTTTCAAGGGGCTATCTCATACCGTAGACTGACATCAAATATCTCCCTTATTTCTCTCTGTAGGGCTCACTGGGTAGAGCCCTGGGCCGAAAGCTTCGGCAAGACATGAACGCGTACAGCTCAACTTTCAACGCCACGCCGGAACAGATCAGATCAAAGTCGAGAAGCCAGGAGCTGAGCGGGGAGAGCACAGCGGTATAGAAGGGCGCCCTCTATCATCACTGACTGTGTAGTATTCAGAGCGAACGAACCCCAAGGGGGAAATCCAGAGAGATTGTGGGAGGGTTCTTCGAGGCGTCATGCAGTGCAACGAAAGCTTGCCACGATATCGATCCCGGAATATCATTTTATTTTGTTGCTGTGAGACAAACCCGAATCGTACGAGGTGCGCCACACACATACAGAACGTTAGGATGCAGACTGGACTAGCGACATGTGGTGTGGATCTAATCGCAATTCATCGATCGGAGCAGTTTGAGTCTTTCACGAAGGATCTGCCATTGGAGTTTATGGAATACTTGACATTGTTGTGATGCAAAGTGAAGGCATGGTGTGAGAAAGTGTTGGAACAAGCTGTTGGGAAAGCACTGGTAAAATCTCAAATCTGAGCTCTTAAACAACTTCTATGAAAATCAAAAATATTATTGACAATGACATTGCATATTCGGTGAAACACAAAGGTTCACAGACTGCGTGAAAACAGTTTCCAGGGCAAGTCATGCAAGACATTGCCCTAAATGCTGACGGATGGCGTGTTTTTTCAACCAACTAGCGTTGCTCCGATTTCACTGACGAATTCTTGCTCAAATTATGTACGAAGCCTCCAAGAGTTTTACAGAGAGGAACACATACGTGGTGCTGATACCGTACACAAAGTGTCCTGTATAATTTGCTCAACACAAAGAGTAACTTTTTGTATAGAACTAGTGTCACAGAATACATTATTTGATGAGGATAACTGCTCATTCTATATTATGAAAGTCTGTGTATTCAAACCCCAAAAATAAAAACAAAATTTTTTTCCCCCTCTATCTCTCCTTTGCTGCATCAATAACTTTGTTCTGGGGAAAGTGGGGCTTATTACCAAAGCAAAGTAAATGTGATGATTTTAGCATTACATTGGGAATGACATTAATGAGGCAAGCACCAGGGCCCCATTTCATAAAAAGTGGATATGATAGCAACTCTTGCTGAAATGGTAATTGTCATAGTAACAAAAAGAATCCAGCTTCCTGATTGGCTGTTGCTATGGGAAGTTGCCATTCCAGCAAGAGTTGCCATCCTAACATCTTTTATGAAACAGGGGCCCGGGAGTATTTGGTAATGGAATAAAATTTCTTGCTGAATATTGCAGCCATAGACCAGAGCCACACAATTTCAGTCTTGCTTCTCACGCATTGAGCTAGTGTGGGTTTCTGCTGGTAAGACCTCCAGCAGTGGTGGATGAGACCAAACATCGATTTGGGATTCGTCCTCTCGTGACGGGAGTTCGGTACCATGCATTCATGAAGGAGGGAACAACCACCACTTTTTTTTTTTGCGCACAAGACAAACTCTGGAAACAATCAAACAGGCAGACAGCCGGACAGACAGACAAACAAACAAAGTAATAGACAATGTAATGTTTTTTGTTTTTTAGTGGAAAAATGAGCAAAGAAAATGGGATTCCATTGGGATTCATCAGCAACGAAATAAAATGAAGACACTGTGATCCGTAGTCTTCAGATATTATATGCCGTGGTGATTTCACAAGAGCTGAGGGACTGAAGGTTTTCCTTTAGAAGTTCATCTAGTGAGAGAGAGAAAAAGAGGAAAGGGTGAAGAATTAACAATGGCTCGAAATATTGAATGTATAATTGTACCACCGGTTGTGCTCTACGTATAACTTTACACTGTAGAACATGCATTATACTTCTCAGGATGTATTCATAGACTTGTATGACCAGACTCTTGTACGGATACAGATTCTGTGATGCCTATTTACATCAGTTAGACTTTAAAGGACAGTCACTTATTCACTTGATGTTTCCCTTCTTCATCTGTACAGAAAATAAATTCATCTATGCAGTTCATATACTTATTTGTTGGAGTGATGAAAGGAAAATAGCTTTTGTGCTCTGGAAAGACCGCCAAAGTAGTGGGTTACAGTGCTTGATTATGGTAAAAAGCTAAATGCAAATTGGCAACATTTGCTTATCATGCCATCAGTGGAGTTGAATGTCACTATGAAAATAAAGGGAAAATTATGATAAAATACTAACACCATCCATTTGTAAGATATTGAAATAGAAGCCATATAAACAAATATTATATTTGTGAGATTGATATAATTTTTCTCTATTAAAATGCACAATCAAATAGAAAATGCAATCAATTCAACAGAGCATAGGATGTATTGCCTGATTGCTAGTAAAAACATAAAAAACAAACCCTTATCATAGCACAAATTTGTCACAAGTCACTTTATGTACTGCAAGCCATATGTATATATTTGTTACATAACCAAATTTTGAAAATCGTTCCGCTTTCCACTGTGTCAAAGTTATTTTTTATCTTTCGTATTACACTGTATACATGTTTCACGTGCAATCATAAATAGGTTTGTTACAATATATGCCAATGTCTCTCTTTGCATACTGCTTACACCGTAAAGAACCTCCTGCTTACCAAATGAGGTTTATATTTGAGGGGGGAAATGGCAAGGAGGGAATAAGATTTAGATGCACATTGCTATTTTGGACACTCATATTTTGTTATGACCACATACTACACTACGTACAAACATGCATATCTTTTTTCATTTATTTATTTTACTTCTGTGGTCATAGTCAAAGTGTACATTGTAGATGACAATTTTTTTTTTTCCACTTGTATTGCTAGTTGGACTATTGTGATGTCATCTGCTCGCTGTTATTATCTTTACTCTATGTTCTCTATGTCTGAGGTCATTCAACTTCTAGCACACTCTTCCATTGATGTCTCTAGTGCATTACACCACTTTCTGCGCAGAGGCAACTGATTTCATGTCATATGTGGTAATACTGATATGAGTAATAATAATGAGCCTCTTTTCGAGGAAAAGAAAAGAAAAAGGTCTTTCCCAACATTTTCAAACATAAAAATTGCTTCCCATCCTTTTGTTGGAGGGCTTGCTTCTGTATTGTCATTGATGGTACAGAGGAGATGCTATGGAATAGTGATTTTTATGAGGACGCTTCGAGAGCTGAATGACAAGACTATATAAAAAGATAAAAAAAGAGGGTGGGGTATCATCTAGTGCAACTATATTATTAATATCAGAATGAAGGTGTATGCAAATCAGAGCTTTTCTGTGAAGAAGTGGGCCATTTATCGGTTTGGAATCCATGTCGGGTTTATTTACATTAACGCACCTGTGTCTTTCGCGGTATCATTAACGCTTCTCAAAAATAACTGCCACATCAAGTCATAATTCAGCAAGTGTAGATATAATGACATAATATGCTATGCCAGTGTGTATTGATAATATTCATTCAGTACAATATGATTCTCAGTAGGTGTAAAAGAGCAGCAGAAAGGGAGAAAACATGCAAGCCCTCCCCCCCACCCCTGTTGGTTCAGATATTGATGCAACGACTACCAGTATTTGCTGTCGTCATTAGTTTCATAATGCCAGAGTTTGAATCTCGCCAAATTACTTTTTTGTCAGACGTGCTGGTGAAGTTTAATCTTAAAATGTCCACCTGGTTTGCCAAAGGACACGTTTTAATGATTTGTTGCGCTCACCAACTTGCATGACTGAATCCACCATCTGATACCTAATGTGCCGTCACTGTGGCAGGGAACAGCAAGGGAGGTGGGTCGGAAAGGATTGAAATCAGTCAAATGACAGCAGAAATGGGTTCAAGGAGACAAATACAAAAACATTTCATAGTCCTTGCTTTGAAGGGGAGTGGTTGTGCAGCATTATTTTTTTTTCCATCGGTCATCTAATGCTGAATTGGTCGAGAAAAGAAGAGAAGTGATGACATATATGTATATATTTGTCAAGAGAAACCATTCACGGCGTATAATGGATAATGGGAGGCACTGTACCTACTTCCATTGTTTGTCAGAAAAATCCTTTGGTGATTGAATGCTGACATACAACGACATACGTCAGCTATTGTGAGAGAATAATTGAATTGTCACAAAATCATTATGCATATTAATCAAGACTGAATGAGTCTGGTATGTTTTATTGATTAAAACAACATTTATAACATATTGACAAAAATTGATGAAAAAAAAAAAGATATTTGTATATTTTGCACTTTGAAGAGTTTCTATAGATATTTAGAGATTATTTTCAACAAAGACGGCAAAAATTGTTGTCAGAGCTGTTGATAGGAATCACTACTGTTTGTGGGTTTGTACGACGTTATGGCAGTTCACTTTATACAGTTATGCTGTGAGACATTTCACTTCAGTTGTTGTTATGCTTTAATAGTTTGTAGCATGATTTGATATTCTGTACTGTGGGCTCGCTTTAGTAGTTTCTTTTTTCTCTCTTTTTTTTTTCTTCAAAATTTCACTCTTGCAGATGAAATATCACCTCTTTGTTAAGAGTCCTTTAATTTGTCAACCTCTATGAAGACCTCATTTCTATAGCTTTGGTACAATGTATATCTCCTATGTAGGACCTGCCTTTTTTTTCTTTCATTCATTCTGTCTTTCTGTCTTTCTTTCTTTCTTTCTTTCTTTCTTTCTTTCTTTCTATCTCACTGCGGGAATCACCTAGGTGAACCCAGATGACTGAAGATAAAAGGCGATTGTTTTGATCTGCAAGAAATATTGTCTGATCAATCGCAGGTGTGAAATACCTTTGGAAAGAGTTGGGAAATGTTTACCCTCTGTCAAGACCGGGGGAAAGCCATCTGATAGGACCCACCTGTTCGATGATAAGTTCATGATAGGTAATGCAGTATTTGCAATGTATCAAGAAAAAAGAAAGAAATATAAGAAAATGCCTTCAAATCACATGCAGAGGTTAAAGTTCAGACCTCACACATGTGATGCATGGAAACGAGGGAAAAATAGAGCCCCTTCTCTTAGCCAATTGCTGCAGTCTCATTGAATTCATAACAGAGTTAAGTTTTAAAACCTCATTTCCTATGTTTGATGATATTAGATCTCGGTATTTGACCCACCGTGTTCTGTCAATATGCTGCTGGCAATGCTACTGTAGACTACATGTTTGAAGTCTCATTCTTGCCATGTGTGAGTTGTGGTCGAGCAGGTTGGGTTGCCGTATGCTATTTGTACTTAACTTAACCTAAAAGTCAACTTACTTGCACCATAGGCAGTTTGTGCTTTCCTCTTTGAGGCGAAGTGTTAAAAATTTTTGATTTGAAGACTTTCATTGGGGTGGTAATGTGTAGATGTAATCAAAGGTCTTTATTAGGAGAAATTCATTGTTTCTTCACCGAAAGTAAGCTTTTTCCTCTTAACTATTACGGTCCTCTTGGCGACCTGTTTACTTAACAGTGTTCATAGAATTTTAAGATATTCATCTTGAAATGGTTAAACCAACAGAAGAACGGCTGTCGACAGACGTATGGGCAAAGGCTTTGAGACTGAGGATATGCATGGAAGGTACAATTACTTGTAAATTTAGTGAATTGTTGATATGAAAGATTACTGTTCACTACTTTTTAGTGTTCAAGGATCCCATTTGCATAACTGATTTACAAATCTAACCAAAAGATTCACCTCTTCACTACTTTCTCTCCCCCTTTCCTCTGGGAGCATTTCACACTTTCCTTGGTCATTTGCAGAAACCGAAATCTACATGACTGATCTGACTATCATACCAAGTGTGCCCATTTTTTATTCTCCCCAACACTTGTGTTGCAAAAGTGGATTTACCTGCCCATTTATTATCGCTATTTCTGTCATTTTTCAACCTGTTTGCACAATTTTCTTTTTTCATTAAGTGTCACAGTATATAAGTGAGAGGCAATAGAGCTGCCAGCGTGTGACAGAGAGCGAGGAGTGAGTATTTGGTGTGAAGATTTGTAAGAGACGAAAATAAATATATCTATATATATTATTGTATTTTAAAACAAACAGAAAAAAAAGGACAACTGTGATCTGGGTAATCATAGTTTGATGAAATAAAACCTGAAAAATTTCAGCATTTATTAACACGCCTGTTTCCTGTTGTCTGTGCTTCATCCCAAATAGTAGGTGGTGATGGTGATGACGACAATGACTATGATGATGATGATGATGATGATAGTGACGACGATGATGATGATGATAGTGACGATGATGATGATGGTGATGATGATGGTAACTATGATGATAGTGATGATGATGATGATGATAATAGTGACGATGATGATGATGATGATGATGATGATGATGATGATGATGGTGATGGTGATGGTGATGATGATTAAAATGACTGATATGATGGTGCTAGGTAGAGATTCTTGTAGCAGTGATTGTGGTGGACCGCGTAATACTGATAATGATGATTAAGATGGGATCATGGTGGTGGTGTGATACAGTAGATAGTAATAATGGCAGCTCAAGATATTTTGACACAGATGTTACTCCTAACTGATGATATCAGTGGCAATGAGTAGGGGGCTCTGGTGTTCATCGTTGCTGTGACAGTGATGATTGTGATGATGGGGTACGATTGGGGATGGAGGATGAAGAGGAGTAAACTTTAATAGTGCTGTTTGATGAAGATGACAATGATGGTTATGACGATGTAGTTGGGTAATGATGATGGTAAAGATGATGGTGATAACAATTGAATGATTGTAATAGTAGTCTTGATGACTTTGATATTTGACAAAGACAGTAGTCATGGTAAGCATGAATATATATTACAATAAGAGCCTTTAATGATCATGGTTTCCCCTCCTCCACCTCATCATCATCATCATCACTATCATCATCATCATCATCACATTCTAAACATCCACTTCCTCCTCCTCCATCCTCAACCATAAACCAAAGTGTGATGTCATAGCCAGTCATCACCATGGAAACTACACATAATTCTAAACAACTTCACCTGGTTCCAACCCACGCTGGAGCAAAAGACTGTGACATTATCACTACGGTACTCTACCAGTGGATGGAGGAGGATATGGATAAAGAGAATGTGATGATGATGATGATGATAATGATGATGATGATGATGATGACGATGATGATGATGATGATGATGATGATAACATGATGATGATGAAGGGGAGGAGGGGCAGAATGATTGCAAAAATAAGAATAACATCTGAAGATAATTGACACAAAGACGATGGTCATAGCATCATGGTTGCTATGACAATAATGATGATAATAGCTTATGACCAAGGATGGAGAAAGAGCAGAAGGATTTAGGGATGAAGCGAATGAATTGCACTCCTCCGGCAGTAATGAAGACATGAAGTCGTAGGGGGTCATTCTTTGTGATATTATGCATCTGGAGCAAATGCTTCATAGACAGCCTTTATAATATGAACACCACATCACAACCTCAAACACATCCAGACAAATACAGCAATGGATGCACAAGTACTTCTCCTTGTAAAGTCACATTTTTATTGAATTTCATATGACTACTCGTGATCATAGTAAAATTCTAGAGTATATTCATATAAATTTATACATATATTATACACACGTAGATATTTCTGACATGTACCTTTAAAAGTTACATAGGCAAAGTGATTTCCCTGTTTTCTGCATTTTTGTCCAGTCTGGCATCGAGTTTTGCAAACAAGGTGTTTCTTTAATCTCTCTCTTTCTACAAATGGCAAAACTGAGGACGGAAAAATAATAAGTACAACTGGCACACTTGAGGCAGGGTAAAAAGACAGAGAACAGAGAAGAGATCATATCACAGATTGGTTCTGAAATTCTTTCAAGATAACAAAACAGCCCATGGCTATTGTAGGTCTCCAGGATCTACAAGTATTTCACATTAGGTACAGCATGTACAATGAAGTATACTTTACAAAGTCTAATAATCTGAATGAATGTGAAAGGGCACAGGTTGTAAAGTTGCACCAGCCACTTCAACTGCTGCACAGTGCATAATGTATGCATTATATATTCGACACATGAAGGAGTCATCACATTCAAGGCTTAGATTCATTAAGGGTGCATAAAAAATATAAAGTAATGGCAAAAGGTATCTCTGAATGAATGAATGAATGAATACACTGTTTTAACAATACACCATGTACACATTGCATAACAGAGCACATTTCTCTCTGAGCCTACAATCGTGGTAATTGAGTTCCCAACACTTATTAAAGTGATAATACAGCTTTATGAATAAATTAAGTCTCACTGTCACCCCAAGATGGACGAACTTGCATTGGCAAGGTGCAATTACAATGCCAATACCAGGGTAGTTTAAACATTAATTACCTTACCACACACTACAAAACTTCCGTTACCACCTTTATCTTCGAAATTTGTATTATCGGTATTTTTTTTTCTTATTTCTTTATCTTTCTAACACAGTTCATGCATGGTATACATGCTACTCAGAAGCCATGGCTTACTCCCCTCAACACAAAAAGAAAAGTGGGCAAATTGCTATTAACAATTTATGTGAAAGCCCAGAGGGGAAAAAACGTAATAATAACACTATACAAACTAACCTTGACTGTTCCCTGGAATGTAAGAACATGAAAAGCAAAGTAGGATGAAGAGGAGTATCTCTTCTACCAAACAATTTCGTTATAAAAGTATTACAAAAAATTGGTTTCTTTTCAGGTGTATTACGAATGGTCAAGCTTCTCTGTGTGATGAAATTGGTTAAACACTGGCAGAAGACCTTTCTTTCAACATGAGCAAATGCTGCAGACAAAATAAAACAAAGTGAGCAACAAAATTAAATCTTGAGATTAAAATTACACATGCAATCATAATTCACAGAATATCTCTAGAGTCATATAACAGACCATATTCTGCAAGCAGGACGAAGACATCCCATCAAAACTGAATTGAATTCTCACATAGGTACATTTTGGGATTGTCTACAAAACAAGGCAGGAACGTTTGGGGCACCACTTCTCAAAAATCACTCGCACTGTTACAATAACTGCAGTTGCCATAATAGCTGTGCAGCAACAAATAACCAACTAGCCAACAGCATTTTAGTTGTTGCTATGGTAACAACCATCACCGCTAAAACACCACTTCAAAGCCAGATTTATCGCCCAATTACTATATCCTTGCGCTTTGTTACAGAATGCAAATTGAGCAGTACGGGAAGTTGAATATCAATTTTAGAAGGCTACAAACGGCACCTCTGAATATAAAAAAGTGAACTTTCCTATGAATACAATCACGAAAGTAATACAGCGAAGATGGCAGACAGAGTGTACAAGATGATGAGGCAGGCATAATCACATCATTTGGGTTTGAAGCATCAAGGTTACCATAGCAACTCACTCGCCTGCATAGTCCTCCTGCTCAACCATGTGATACAATATTGAGCATTCTGCTTTTCACCATGAGTGAATTGCTACCAGAATTACTGCTTTGAGACATGCACTGATATTGAAGACTGTCGCAAAAAACACAAATTTACTGACTACGAACAGGGAAATTTCTCCCTCCAATCAAAAGAAAAATGATCACTCATGCAGGTTCAACAATGAGCAGGAAATAGATTGTAAACTTGCGATTGCAATTTTGCCACAATTTGAACAATATGTTTTCTTTTGTTTTGTTTTGTTTTTAGCATACATATGATATATATGTGTGTATAACGTGTTTTGATGAACACACACACACAAATGATTCACCTTCTACAGTTCAATTAAGCTTCCTTTTTTTTTCTTTCATCAAATGCAATATGATTGCAAATTCTGTTGGAGGAGATACATAACAAATTTTCCACCTTGCTAAATTGCTTCACTAGAGATGTAAGCTGCACGTTGACAAATTATCAGGTTATTCATTTGTCAGGCTGTCATATCTTTGACACATTATGAATAGTAAATGCCACCTGACTTTAACGTTGGTAGTACAGACTTCGACAACAAGAATTAAATCAATTTATGCTGACTGTGCATTCAAGGAAAGGGACGAGGGGGGAATGTGCTCTCTCTCTTCGAGTGCTGCGTATAAATGCCCGAGGCGTTCCGTCATTACTCGCATCGTTGGAGATGACCCATCTGCATAACCGCCCCGACAATCACTGACGGCAATTTCTGAGCGAAACTGTGCGCCAAATCTACACTCAAGCGAGCAAAATTGAGCGAGATGACATGCATGCATTCGCCAATTCATTCGGGCGTGAGAAGGAGGGGAAAAAAGGTATTGAGATGTGAGGGTTTGAACGCTGAAGAAGAGGTGCTTAATACTCTTGTTCGGCACACATCCATTCCAAGAGTAATGGTGGACACGTGAATTATTGTAATTAGACATTATATGGTTTCCAATTCAAATGGGGCTTCACTTGTAGATACTAGCTCAGTTGTTAGTCATGACTAGCTTGATAATGAAGGGAAGCCATTGATGATTGTCTGCAATTGTGGAGAGGTGTGATGACGTCTCAAATCCTAACAGCAAGGGGAAAAAAACATAAAATGACTGTCAAATTTGGATATTAAAGTGAACTTGCAGCCTTCTTTTGTAAGTATTCCTTCAGTGAAATGCTGCCAAAATCCATTAGCAGACAGCAATTTGTATCGCAGTGTCCTGTGCGAAGATTCACGATTCAAGACTCACATTTGGACTATGCACACTTATGCATTAGAAAAAAAAAAAATCCATCCACTATGACTTGACTTTGAGTGTTTTGGTGGATAGGTAGCAGTTTTGGAATATTTTTTTCAGCAAACTATCAATACACAGAACATGCAGGTACCTTTCACTGTTAACAAACCCAGCTGAAAGCAACACTTCTAGACCAAACTTCCGTTTTAGATTACATGGCTATTACGCAAATGATATACTGATCATGACTGATAATCGGTATAAACTGAGTCAGATAAAAACTCTGTCTCCAATGATAGTTCAGACTACACTTGTATCTGTCATTTCCAGTTTAGGGTGTGGTAACTGCTTCCTTTATTCCACTTCTATCCTTTAACTTCATGGTTGATGCTGCTAGAGATTACAAAGGAACTTTCTGTTTTTATGGACACAGTGAAAATAAATTGTACCATCACAATACAGTTAAAGTAAAAAAAACTTTGGCCAGAATGAGCAGCGTTTGCAGGTCAAACTAGGTCTCTCTCCACTGCCATCCCAGCCTCCCTAAAAAAAAAGTAACAGATTTACAGAAAGAAGACAAATCCACAATTCCATCAATCACCTGAAAAAACAAAACAACAATCTGCGTGTAGTCACTGGCTACCCATGAAGCAATAGAGACTGATACTCCCTGTTTTTTACGGGTGAAGATGATGCACATTACTGACACAAATATCACAGGTTAATAAACTCATCTGAGATGCGTAATGCAGTGCTGTTTGGCCATTTTGTGTTTGTACCATTAAAACTATCCCATAACATGAACTAATACCTCTTTGTTTAATACTGAGAACTGTTGACAGCAGAATTATGCTCAAAGTAAGCTCTACAATGATTTCAATAATGACAACAATGATAATATTGATAATAATTCAAATGAGAATAACAATCACCATGAATGTGAATCACTCGTAAAGCCATAATAGTATAAATATGTCTGTAATTGATGGCAATTAGCACAACAATGCTAACAAGCAGAACAATAACAATTGAAATAATATCAAAATCATAGTAATATCAATAATAATATGACAATAACGTCTTTCTGACTAGAGATTTCTGCACATCAAAAATGCAACTGTCACACTGGTACATACATTGTATGATCTATAAAAGTGTAGAGGTATATCACCAGCTTATTCGTATTTCGTCTATGTTACATGTATTTGCTGCTCAAATCTAATAAGTAGAAAATGGCCGCATACATGAAGGTAGACTTGTGCAAGTTATATGAATGACACACCTCATTTTCCACATCTTCAGTTCTGCATTCTCCCTTTGGTATTGCTGAATTTAATAAACTTATGAAAAAAGAAAAGGTTTGCATATCATAGGATTTTGCACATATCTATCTTGTTCCATGCCTTGGAGCTAGATTTCAAATAAAACCATTATCTTGAGTTTTTGCTGTCAAAACTATCGCATCTTATACAGTCATCAACTGACTTCTTGCTGCCATATATTCATTTTTCCTCCCCCTTGAAGGAACCTTTTTTTTTTGTATCAGACAGAAAGTTGGCACTTTATCTGACAAGAAAAATAAGCAGGACAATTCATGGTGATACCTGATAATAGTGTGGTAAAGCAAGCATATTAGCTAGCCCCTAGAAAGCCACCAAAGCAGCCATCATGCTAGTACTCTGAATATTTTCTTCCTTTGTGTTTGCCAGATGACATTAAAATTCAAAACAAATAAACACAACAAAATAGAAGAACTGGCCAATCACAGCTCTTCCTACTGCTAAAACTTCGATCTGGAATAAATATCTCTGAATATTTACAAATATAATTTCTCTAGAAAAAACACTCTTGAAGCAAAGTTATTTACACAAATGGAATATTAAAATTTCATCGACAACCGACACACTTTCAAGTTTACAGGACAAATTTTGTCGCATAATTCCACTGTAACAACTGACAGGAAAATGGTACAAAACAGTGATGGTAAAAATGGAATTCTCTGAAGTTCTGAATAGATTTTCCTACTCTCACAAATGGAAACATACGTAGTCACTGCATACACATTGTACATTCACAAGCATTAAAGTGCTACATCCAGATGAAATATGGTCGCAGAAATAAGAGGTTACAAAAAAAAAAAAAAAAAAAACACTCCCTGCAGGACAAAAGTACAACATCACACAGACAAGCAAATCATGGACTGGTACACCTAAATGTTTTTCATTTGAAGCAAGCAAGTCATTGGGTCTGAAATGTAATACTACACAGGCAAAGAATGTGGAGAAATCTTGGGAAATTGGCACTTGCAAAATGTGCAGTCCCTCTATAAAACACAATGGTTCACACTTTAAAAAGTTGGTGAATCTCAACTTGACAACAAAATTTGGTTTGTTGCTTGAAGACCTGAGTATTGCTAGTGAATAATTCAACAGATTCTGTTTGTTTGTTTGTTTACTTTTTGCTAAATTCAGAGTTTATGCCATACTTTTTTTCAAGTAGTGCCTTCTTCAACATAAGTAAGGAAAATGTCATGTAAGAAATTGACTCTAACTTGCATTGATTGCTGCAAAGGTTAGAATACAATTTTATGAAATGATGAAAAGAATTATACACAAACACATTGGACACTATTAAAAAGCCCAGGAATACAATCCACATGAGAAACGTATCAAATGCAGAGAAGCATCTAAAACTACTTGATGCCACAAAATTGCTGCTTTTTGCATTCCAACTGTTTGTAAAAGGTTTTCTATTTAAATCCACAATCCAAGCATTTTAGGTGCAGTAGGGAAAAGCAAATTGATTAAAAAAAAGAAGATATAATCAAACACCATTATTTTGTCTTTACTATAAAAAAAAAAAATGACTTGCTTTGGTAATATACTACTTTTTAGATTTTCAGTTCATTTTAACTTATAAATACAAGTTCCAATCTGCACCTTGCGTCATTATATTTCAGAACCATATGAAAAAGGCCAAGAATATTGGCATAAATATCATGATATTATACAAGCTAAAAAGTCACTAACTTCAGGCATAAAGACTAGAGGGTCTTAACTCTAACATGACATTGGTCATGCAAATGAAACCTGTGTAGGGATTTTTTTTTTTTCACAATTTATTATCAAAACGTTTCTTTGCAAAATTATCATTGAAGAGAGAAGCGAGGAATGTTCTGTTCCAATTACTTGTCATGGTGATTTCAAGCTAAAGCCAGTATCATCGCATAGCCCTAGAAGCCTATGCTTCATGGGAATTTATTCTCAGCTGCAGGGGGTAGGGGTGGGGTGGGATATGCGAGTAACATAGACAGCAACAACACTGAACAAAACAGAAAACTCTAGCCTTCCTGGAAAGAAACTACAAACTGTTCAATTACAAGAATGAAGCATGTGACATTATTCAACAGGGATGGGTCATGTTGTCCTAAGTCTCTACATCACATGATGCAGGGAGAAAAAATTTCAAGGTTCTGCCAGTAAAGATGAGATCAATGGCCTCTCTTCCTCTCCTATTGAACATGGACTCTACTCACATGATTTTTTTTTATACATGTAATCAAGGTTTGGCAATGATAATTATATACAAAGGCAAAGGCAGCTATGCACAAACCGGAGCACTTGACTCGCTGGGTTTGGTTTATCTAGCATCAGGTATCACTCCATAAAATTCCCACGACATCGCGGTATACTATCTCGCCACATGAGGACAGCCTGCCACCTACAGGATTGTATCGGAGTGGTTGACATGTGCTCCATCATATTTGAGAGCGAGAGTCTGAAAGTGGGAATACTGCAACACACAGCATCGATATCGACATTGTAGGGATGCCTGCCTAAGACCGGCTTTGGCTGAGCTCTTGAGTTTCTAAAAACTTGGTAACATGGGGATCCACGGGTGCCCAGAGTTATTTGCTGTCCACTGAGGTACATTCCTAAACTGCAAATAGCACTGGTCGGCCATTATGTGCGTCGAAGCGTACTCTCATCAGTAACAGTTCAGTTCAGTTAAGATTCTTTGGCTATGCTTGTATACACACAGTGATCAGTGATAAAGCTGTACGGAATTCACTATAGCATTCTTGAATATATCCAAGCCAGGCCACTCCATGGTATCCCCATGCTCCCAGGTTTCTTAAGGGATGAGGGGGTTAAGGGGGCGTGGCACATGCACACATCATCATCATCACGACGTCTCTCATAACGCCTTGACCAGCTCGGAGAGGATGGCCGAGTGGTTCTGCTCGACGCTGAGCGAGGGCAGCGACAGCATGCGGTCGTTGTCGCCGCGGATGGAGATGATGGAGAGGTGGGAGGAGGGGCCGTTATTCTGCCGGCTCGTCTCCAGGGACAGCATCGGTAGGAGGCCCTCGGCGACATTGTCGATCATGTACGGGTCGCCACCGGTCATGCAGGGGTGGTGGTGGGCCGCTGCAGCAGAAGAAGATGAAGCGTTGCCACCAGCGTTGCTGTTGTTGTTGGAAGTGTTGCTGGCGGCAGCAGCAAGTGCCGCTGCTTGAGGGTTGTACTCCCTCTTTGGGCTGTGTAAATAAAGAACAAAGTCATATTTTTATTTTTTTTCCACATTACACCTGGCATCAAACACTAATTCATGCAATGATTAAAAGTGTGAGGGTTTTTTTAGAAGTGCGTTGTAGGTGACAAATTGAATAGTCTCAATATCTGCTGGCAAATGTACAAGTCATATTATGTTGTTAACAACCACCCACATTAATGCTCAAAGGCCTGTGAACATTAACATTCAACATGATGCTGTGCAAAGGATAAGTAAAAGGCACAGAGGAGGGCATGAAATCAAACAAAGTTACACCTTGACCAAAGTTCCACTTCATCAGAAGAGATCAATGTACATCTTTGAGAGACAACATGGACTAACAATTCTGCTCCTAATGAGCTGTCATCATCTAGGCTAGAAGTGAGATTGGGAACACCCCTGCACTGGCTTTTATTCCCTAGAAGCCGACTCACCGTCCTCTCCTGACAATCTTCTTCTTTCCCTCTCCGTCGACGCTCTCGAAAAGTTTGGCAAGCAGCTCGGTGTTCGCAGGTGACACTTTCACGATTCTCGGCGGTGGCCGCGGCTGCTTCATCCGGGCTTCCGGCGGAAGCTGCGCGGGTACCGGTCTCGCTTCTCTTGTTTCTGTCCCGCTCTCCCTGAGATCGCGAATCGCATCCTTTTCCCGGATCACATCCTTCTCCCGGATCACTTCCTTGTCCCTCACAGATTCCCTATCCTTGGTCCCTTCCCTGTCCCTGGGAGTCAAGTCTCTGTCCCGTGGGGTCAAGTCTCTGTCCCGCGGGGAGGTTTCCTTCATATCCCGCGGGGAGACCTCCCTGTCCCTGGGACTCAGTTCTCTTTCCTGGGAATTGTCCCGTTCCCTGCCAAGGTCAAGCCTGAGCGATTCCTTCTCCACTGGAAGTTCTGTCCTCTCCTTCATCTCTTTCTTGATTTCAAGTTGCCCGACCGCACTATCACAGTTATCCGCACTTTCGACATCCGACGATGGCGTAACAGGTCTCACCTCTGAAAAAAAAAATGGGAAAGTGGTCACCTTCAATTAATGAGGTGCGAGTACACTCCAATTAAAGCAAATCAGAAGCAAACTGCTTAACTCAACTGGAGTTTTTCTTCAGGGGTGCTAAAAAGTGGGAAAAAACACACCACACGAACAACAACACAAAACATGTGGAAATAGTTGCAAGCATTGTTGCTGTCATTAGCATGAGGATAGGATCAATCTTGAAAATGTTTTTCTGGGAACTTTTTTTTGACAAACATTAGTGACAGGTGTGGTACAAGTGTATGAGCTTTGAACAAAAGGCCTATTCATAGAAATTACATTATGCTTCATTAGGTGGCAGTACTTTGATGGAAGATGTTTTTCTGATCCTAAACCCAGACCCATCAGCTAGGAACTCAATACTCATCATATAAACATATATAAAATAAGAGAGAAAAGGACAGACACAGTAGGTCTCCTGTAGGTTACTTTACACAAAAATTCTATTCTACGGCTATCATATGGCTCTGATCTTATGACATGTTGATCTGATACGTTATCAGCAAACATTGGCTTCACTTTTTGGATGCTCTCCAGACTTTCTTCAGAAGACTTCTTTTGTACATCATGTGAAAGATTTGAATGCTGTACAAAATGATATTCAATGAGATGTCTTTCTGAACTGAACCTTTGTTAGAGAACACTAGTATTAGCAGTTGCATAAATTGACCATGAACTCTCCAACTTTAACCCGTTGAGGACAGGCTTATTTTGCTACAACATGCATTTCCCATACACACTTGGCGGAGTATACTCGGGACTCGTCTTCAATGGGTTTTTATGCCATCCCCCCCCCCCCACCCCCACCATGCACACACACATACAATTGTGCACTGTGGATTTTGATTTCCTCTACAAATGTCAATGCATGTCAATGTGTGCTTACCGTATTAACATGAAGCAAGTTGTTTGGCACAGTTTAAGCCACCCCAATATGTATTGTGTACTGTGCACATATCGCATACAGTCTACTATCTTCCACTTCCCCCCTCACGAAAAAGTGTCAGACAAAAAAGAAAAAGAGAGGGGGAAAAAAAGAGAAAGAGGTATAATGTGTGACTCCTGGTTCGAGAGGTTAAAGTAGAAATCCATCTCCCATCAATTTGAGATCATAACCGCCACTGATTGCTTTCTATCGGCGGAAATCCTTTTCCCCTCAATTTGACATCGTAACCATCTCTGATTGCCTTCTGTCCACCGCTCCAAGATAGAGATAGCTAGAGCAAGAGGGGACTGAGGTGCACGAGTGGAAAAGAGCTAACAGCCATGGGCCTTTTCAGACAGGCAAGGAACTCGTCCTAAATGTGGAACAAGTTCCATGCTCGGCAAGTATGGTACAGTCTAGGTCTGATGGAACAAACTTGAATTGTGGTGATTTTTTAGTAGCCAAAAGGTTTTTTGTTTCAATATTTGTTCGATTGTGGATACATCTCCATAGTCTGATCGATTTAATAATACAGTGTAACCTCTAAAACATTTATCGAGATAAATTCGAGTGTACCCCTGTTGTCACTTCCATCATGCACACTTTGTTTGTTACATGTTTTGTTGTTGTTGTTTTTTGCATGTACAATGTATCAACGTGTAATCAGAGTAGTGTGTGTGTGTGTGTGTGTGTGTGTGTGTGTGTGTGTGATTGATAGGCCACAGATATTGTTAAATGGCTGTCGTATGGAATGTTATTTGAAATGACTGATCAGCTAGGTGACTCATTCCAGTCTGAATGCTCCCAAACACTGATTATAAACTCGTAAATGCATTTCAGAAATGTCATTACGTGCAAGCTCTTTTGTGAGTGTGAAAGTCCTCCCAGAAAAGAAGAGAGAGAGAGTGAGAGAGAGAAAGAAGATGAGAGTGAAAATGGCAGAGATGCTGCACAAACAATCCACAGTAACCATGCCAACGGGGCATCAAAATACCGGCTCCCTCATCAAATTTGCCCTTTGATTCCTCACAACGTGCTCCATTGTCGGGGTGCAGAGAGCAAAACCCATTGGCGCACACCTGACTTTGCTGATTTTAATTGCCCCTATAAGGACACGCGTGACATTAGTCTCCAATTTCAAACCCAGCTGGTATAATATGCACCAACTAAACAATCAACTGAGCATACATCGGGAATGGACGGATGGATACTGTGCTTCAACATAATCTTGAAAATGTGTGTGTTATAGTGTTTGCCTCATAGATCGCATTTATACATAATTTGTATTTCAAATGACAATGTCTATAAATGTGTAAATGATGATAATAGAATAATAGCTGACATTTATAGAGCGCCTTTTCCATTGTGACTGGATACAAAGCACTATGAGATGTCATCCCTGGTCGCCATAGGAGATAAAATACCTGTGTATGCGCTGATTAAGATAGATTAAATGATCCAAATGAGAGAAATAAATGTTGACAAAAATTATCAGATAGAAATACGTGTATGATGGATTGATATTCCTTCACAATGAATGGCCTCTGTCAGCAGATACAACATTGTATCCATTGAAACACAGGCCTTCTCTGTGTGTACTCATAAAGGCATATATGTACTACAATGTACTAGTATATTAAAAAAAGTAGATATTGCTAATAATATATAAAAGGGACTGCAAAAGAGACTAGGCTCTAATGCTGACTGAACAGTCAGTATAATGAAGCTGTTTGTCGGTATGGTTTTAAACATGCGTTCACATTTTATTCTTACACTTCTCTGAATCTATAAGGCAAGTTTCTCAAAAACTCCTGCTCCAAATAAACTACTGATATTTTATGAAGCATGACTATGAGTGGTACAAAATGAGTAGCAAATACTGCTGCTACGACCATATCCAGGAAATGATATTCCTGGTATTGCATCGCAATGTAATATTCATTTTTCATCAATCGTTTGTCTATTACACAGGCTTCTTCCATAGAAGCACATAGAATGCCATTTGAAATGTTATTCATCAGCTGAAATTGCTACTGGCAATGAAATTTGGGTCTGAACATTATTTTCAGATTTATCACACCATATATGACTACGGGTGTATATGTGACCCTGCACCTCAAAACAAACAAAAAGTCGCCAGACATGAATTTTTAGTTAAGACCATATTCTGAAAGAGCAGACTTTAAGCTTTAAAATGATGTATAACTTAAATCAAATGGACTCTCCTAACCTATCTAAATATTGGAAAGAAAGCACAAACTCAGGAAAAGTGTGAACTGAGAAAAGAGGCTCTGAAGTACAGTGTCTATTCAAGCACTTAATCTTTACCAAACTGTGCTGGCTGTATGATGAATGGGACAAAAAACAGGAAGTAAACCACCAGAGTAACAACAATGAAGGGATTATCAGATTAAACTGAAATTAGGCATGCCTCATTAACACATTCTGTCCATAATTAATGCCAACTTTCAAAGCAGTAGCACTATCCTTTCAAAAGTTATTAGAGTTGAAAGTGAAGAGTGTGGACAAGGTTTTTCAGAAATGAAAAAGGGATTCTAAAGACACACCTAATCATACTATTCTACCAAAAATGTTAGAGATAAACTGCTAAAAAACACCCTTTCCTGCCTGTTTTATGCTACCAAATTTTAGCATAATGGAAAAGAAGACCCGCTCTTTCAGAAAATATGGAAAAGTCAAGTTCGGCTAGGTTGACCCATTTCACTTATTTTCAGTCCTCACGCAGAATCAGAGTGTGCGACTTTATGTTCGTTTTGAGGTGCACGGTCACATATAGATCTTTTATTATGTTAATTTGGCTATTCAATGTTTCGTTGAATCTGTACATCTTCACACGCCACATTTGGAAATATATGTATCGTTCTGTTGGAACTTGGCAACGTGACTATACAACTACAGTTGTAACAGGTGTGCTTACCCGAGAGGTCAGAATTGGACTGCTCCATTTTGCAGAGGGGAGGTAGAACGGAATACATGGAGCCCGGAGAGGCAGAATTGACCGTGTTGGGCTGCTGCCAAAACGACTGCGGCAGGGCTCGTAGGCGCATCGGAATCGGTTCTGTCAGGTGCACACAAAAAAGAAGACACAAGGGTAGAAACGTTAAATCATGACTTGCATGAATGCCACATTTAGTGTAGGGGAAGATTCTGTAATGTTCATGATACAATGTAGCAATAAAAAGGAGATCTACAAATGTATAGATTCTGAACTCTTACAGCAAAAATTTCTACCAGAACTGTGAAAATTCACAAAAGTAAGGTAAAAATGAAAGAAGTCGCACAATTAAAAAAAAAAAACATTTGCTTCCTGAATCATTGCACGAATTGGTCACATTCACATACACAATTTTGACTAGGTGGTGATACCGTATATCACAGCCGTCCAAGTCTCCAATTCACTTACACACAAATTTCTGACCATTTGAGCATTGAGAATTAGGGGTTTCTGGGATGAACACTGTACTGTGGCTTTCTATAGCTCAGTCGGTAGAGCACAAGGCTAGCATCCGGAAGTCTCCGGTTCGAATCCCGACTGAATCCCATTTTCTTTGCTCATTTTTCCACACTCAAATTTCCTCACATTCTTTCTATGGGTTCAAAGAGAAGAAATCTAATCTTTCAGTGCAGTTGTAAAAATAATAGTTATTGTACAATGTAACAAGTATACAACAGTGACAGTGCATAGGGAGGGGTGATGACTGCTTGAATTATTGACAAAAATTGACAATTATTTCATATTGCTCTTTTACAATACGGTAAACATCTGTGATATAATCTCTGTGTTAAGTTTGCCTGTCTGATGGTGACTAGCATGTAAGTTTGCAAGAATTTTAAACTTCAATGTCTACATCTTATTTTTCGTTGCAAATGAAGAATTAGATTTTTTTTTTTTAAAGAAGCTAATTATAGGTTTTAAACATACACCCATGCATACAAACATACTACATATACATGCAAGCATAGACCTACACAATGTCATGGCCTTGATGCATGAGTACAATTATATCAGTGCATTGATCTGCATTTTGCTGTAGTATGCAGAACATCACATTAAATCACAAATGTACAGCACAGTACCAGGAGCCTACAGTATCTCCACAGCAGTATATTAAGCTACAATGTGTAGGTTGTCAATCATATAATACATGTACTTGTATACACACACAAAAACACACACAAGGACAAATTTATCTTGTACGTTGTCATCAAACAAGCTTTTTGTTGCTGATTGCTGTTTTTTGTGTTTTTTCAACTTGAAACAATATCAACTTTCAGATAAAATGGGTATGAAGAAACAAAATATCACTCCTGAATGAGGACACACACACACACACAGACACACACAAAATCAGGACCTAGAAACCAAATATAGATCACATCTATTCATAGCTTGACGTTCAGTAGCTTACAGCTATTCCTTTATCCCTCTTTCTCCCTCCCTCTTTAGAAAACGTAATATTGATTTCTCTCACTAGCCGCAAGCCTTTCATTCTTTCCCTGGATACAGCACACACAATAGAACAATACCTCTACTATCTAACTCTCATTCCATTAAAAGTCAACAGAGGTGGGAATTACAAGCTAGCAGTGTACATGTATATGTGTGCTGCCCAGATGTGGGGACACGCTCTTCAAGATCTTGTCTGGCACTGACAAATTCTATTTAAAAAAATTCCATTTTGTAACAAGCATTTCTCTTCATCACTTTCTACTATTTCCATGCCTAATTCAGTTGACCTCAAAATATTGTACAACATTGTAACTTCCCCAACTGACTCAATTACATCTATACTCAGCACCGTATTTGTTACTCTACATGTAACTTCCTTTTTCTTCATCTTCTTGTTCTCTTCTTGTTCATTATCTTCTTTTCCCCTTCCTTTTTCGTATTCTTATTCTCGTTTCGCTCCTAATTCATTTCCTCCTGTTTTCATCTTAATCATCATTTCCCCAAGACTTCACACATGAAGACAGTCTGCTATATTATACATGTATCAAATCTTCTGTTGACATTTACAGTCTCTACTAGATTCCACTCAACTACTGCCAAAAATTACGAGATAAGATTCGTATCATTTGCTGTGTAATCACACTCGGTGTAAATACTATCCCTGTTCACTAAGAATGTCGACTGGCATCTCCCCCCCCCCCCCCGTTATATTTTGACATGATTCCACTCTATGAGAAAGTGAGAATCAAAGATACTTTATTGTGTGAGCATGACTGCATTTCATTCAAGAGTGGTGCCATATTGAAGGCTGAAAAGACTTCAGGGTTGATGCACAAGTAAAGATTATACAAGTGAAAAATTCAGCAGTTTGGCAATGATGCATGGTACATGTAGAACTTTCCTCCCTGCTTTTCTCCTTTGCACTGTTGTAACTTGGATTGCTGAATACATATATCTGTTACCATTTTAGTAGCCATGGCAACCTTTATCCACCACACACATTCCCTGACAAAAATTACTGCATGATAACTTTGGTCTTAAAGACAAGCAAAATGAATTGAGATAGAATGAATGAAGTAAAAATTAATACTGGTAAATAAATAATTGAATAAACAACAAATGAACAGGCCTAAATGAATAGATGTAGTTTTTTTTTTTCTTGATAGAAGTTATAATCAAGTTTTACACGCTCACTATAGCATGGAATACCATTCAAGACAAAATACAAGGTGCAATTGCAGATTCCAACATTTGTAGTGACTGTGATGGGACTTTAAAAGTACAGATGAGTCAATGTCTGCAACTGCATAATTCAAGGGATTACTGCCTTGTTCAATCACTTTCCATAGCAAAGCCAAATGCTATGCAACAATCACTACACAATTGTAGGATGATATTCAATAAGCAGCAACAGCATGCATGGTTGCATACAAGCCCTCTTTTTACTTTTTTAGTAGTTTTAATGCATTGAATGACAACCACTTTCCAAACAAATAGCCCATTTCACAGAAGTAAACACAGCCTTTGTAGTGGAGCCTACCTAATCTTTTCTTTTTCCTTTCTTCCTTCGTTTTTTTTTTTTTTTTTTTTTTTTCTAGCAAGGCAAGCTGACACAGATCAAACAGAGACATGTGAAATAGAAGATTACATGTTGCCAGCCTGTTTAGGCCTTTGGGCGAAGCATGATCACTAAAAGACACAAATGAGCAAAATGAAACAATTAGATTTCTCCTTCTTTCCTTCATAATTTGAGGTTTGCCCTTGTATCAAGGCTCCTACACAGCAGAGAAAGCCAAGCTTGGCTGTCTGCTACCTGAATACATGAATTATTATCATCTTTTAATATCAACTATAATTATGCCTCCGCCACAAAGATTCACCAGGGGCATAATGTTTTCGGGTTGTCTGTCTGTCCGTCTGTCTGCCATCATCAATTTTGTGGATACCGTAACATAAAAAACCATTTGAGGTAGCCTAATGAAACTTTTCAAATGTATGCATGAGTGGAGCCATTTCAAAACCAAATTTCATCAAATAAACTTTGAATTTCACTTAGAATTGCATGCTCTCTCATATTACATATCTACAGAGGTTTATCATTATCTCACAAAAGAAGTTGGAAACCTGACACCCCATCTCAACCAAAACTATAGATATACCATCCCTTTAATGGGGTTCTCCTAATAAGATCTACAGTTGTAGGCAGGATTTGAAAAAGACAAATGTAAGAGAAATTTCAACTTCTTTTTTTTTTTTCAAGAAGCCAGGCTAATTGGACAATATCTGCTCTCAATATTTAAATTGTTCTAGGCTAACAAGCAGAGAGTACTGCAGTACCATATTTTCCCGGTCACAAACATCTACCTGTCTGCTGTATTATTCTATCTACTTCATACAATAAGTAGCATAGATTCATTCTGCAATCATGGAAACTCCTTTGCCACAGTAGATTGCAAGTGAGGGACTTTGAATTCTACAATGACAATGACAAAGTATATTTTCTGATTTGACAATTGCAAAAAAGAAAAACAGAAAAAAAAAAAGACAGACTTGAAAGAAAATCACAAGCTCTCAACGAAACAAGAATTTGGACACATGTGCACCAGATGAACGTAAGAGATAGTGAACAAGACAGAATATATAAAGATAGAAGGGAAGGGAGGGAGAGGGTGAGAGTAGGGGTGGTGGGAAGGAGAAACAGAAAAAAAAAATGCTTCATCATCCCATGAGTCAGTTCCTTCTGCATCAGCTGTGAATCCTGCAGCAGTGTAGGGGACAACATACTTTTCAAAACACAGTCGGACTTTGTTCAAATTTGATGAAAGGCAGTGTCTCACTCCATACCCATATATTCTGGTCCTATTAAATGAGGATGGATTTACAGTTAGCATGTTGGGGTGGGGTGGGGGTGGGGGTGGGGTGACTGAGGGGGAAGGCAAGTCCACGCCCAAAAATCAATATTCTAATGACTCTTGTCAGGGGCAGTAAACAATGGTGGGATCTGACAACCTGTGTTGGCCTAGGTATAGTCTTTCTTTGCATGGCCAATTTGTCATTTCTCATACAATACGCAGCATACATTGTACCATGCTGGTACAGTTCAAGCTGTGCAATACATCATCTTCAATGAAACAATAACAATCCCTACATCACATTGTATTGCTCCATGTAGTCAATAATTCAGAAAAAAAAAAGAAAAAAAGAAAACTGATTATTATCATGTGTACAAGGAATTCTGACTGTAGCAATGCAATGTCACGGACGTGTCTTGATTTCATGCACACTTCCTTATCAAATGAAGCTGTGCATGAAGGGTCACTCTCTGAATAGGATCTGGCTGCCTACACGTGTACATACCACTTGCTTTTTATTAAAAACAACCACTGTACATTGTATGACAAAGAATAACCACAGCAAATGCTATGCCAGAAGATATGGTGCCATTAAAAATTGCTCAGTTGAAGAAATTCAATATGTTGTTTTGTACAAATACAATGTATGTACAACATGTACCACACAATCAACAGTTATCTTGGGTTTTGTGCTTGTTTGTTTGTTTGTTTTGCTTTAATGATGACAAATATACCATTGTACAAGAGATCTTTTGAAAAGAGTCACCACAATTTCAACCACTATGCTTCTGCCCATGAAAGTTAAATACTACAGTACAACAGCAAGATACATGTACATTGTGCAATACATTCGTCATCATATCAGCAACAGTCCAATATAGAGTCTGGTTGTGCCAAGACTATCCATAATGCGCAATGACAGGAATTTGTCCAGGCCTGTGTGAAATGCGAGGGATTAGAGGTAGTGTATTAAATATCCTGTACGGCTGGTGAGTGTGAATTTGCCCGGAACAATTTACATCGACACTTTCCGCAACATTAATATCTACTGCTGATCACGCACTAGGCTCTAAAAGCATGGCTCAAATGTTGAAGGGTTTCTACAATCACAAATTCTCAACTGAACACTACTCATATCTCTCATTCTCCTTGAAATTGACTTTCAAGTAGTCAAATAGTGATTAGATTCTACTGCATCAATACAAGCTATGTGGAACTAGGCCGACAATACAAAAAATGTACATTCCATGTTATCATGTGAACATGGTATCAGTAGCTACACTGTGTATAATTTCCTTTTTGTTAAAAAAAACCCCAACAACAACAAAAACAAACCTGTAGTCTGGGCTGTCTTGGATATTTTGTACACTGTAGAATTTTCATCATCAAACATACTTTGCATGTACAATTTGTATACACTATTGTCACTATCTATTTTTAATATCGGCACAAAAGTTAAGCAAAAAAAGAAAAATCCCTTCTTTTTTCTGGGGGGAAGGGGGCTCAAATGCATTTGTACTCTGTGAATTCGTGAAAATAACTTTGCTGCAATTGACACTTTATAAATACGTCACAAAATCAAATTTCTGCTAAAAATAATGGAGGTAGTTCTAAGCAAACTGATATATTTGTAGATTCTCACTTTGAAAAACAATTACAATGTATGACACTATAACTGCCGTTAACACACGGTAAAATATATTCATGACCGAGATCTGAGGGAAACTCTGAAAAGACCCATTATTACTTCCCTTGTCTTTCACAAACCCCACTTGCATTCTGCAGTATACTCTGAATGCCAATGTCATTATGAGCATTTTAAAAAAAAACTTCGAAGATGCACACACACACACACAGATACAAACGCATGAAAACACACACACACACACACAGCACACACACACCACTCTCACAAATAAGAATGAATCATCTTACAATAATCACGAGCCTACGAGAACAGTCTCTGTCCGTTCTTTGCCGCTCATTTTGTTCCAATTCGGATCGCATTTCAATAAATATGCACCGTCTCCAGGAATCTCCGGGGAGAAAAGACAAAAAAAAAGGGCAACCGCGCGAGAGATGCACTTCCCTCAAGATCACTTTGAAACATGCCACAACGATTTGTAATCTTTCACTGCAGCTACTTGTATGCATACACTGTGTGCAGTATGGGAACAGGCATGCCATTAACCCCTTGACTACTAGACTAGTAAAGGCATTTGTTATCTGATGACCTGTCTTGGGTTTTAAAGTAAATAGTAGAGGTTTAAAATTTGATCATACCACCACGTCTAGTAGGAGATGTATTGAACACGAAGTAAAACTCTACACTACATAGCATCTTTGCTACAATAATCTGTTTCAGCATGAATCAATAACTCTTTAAAAGACAACCATGTCACTCACTCAACCTTTCAGCTTATATTCCAATCCTGTAGCAGATGTAAAATGCTTGCGATTTACAATTTAGTATTTGTTAAAAAACATTCTGGCGTGTCACCATGTGCCTACATGTACAGTTTGTACATGGCTGTGGACACCAATGACACTGTAGGCATTCATTCGAAAAAGTGATAGTGGACAATGAAAGGATGAGTGATATCAGAAAAGAATGAGCGAATGAAACAATTATGAAATAAAAAGTGAGCATTACAACAGTAGGTCATCGCGACAAATATCACAATTGAGTATATGAATATAAGAACGACCCAAGTCCAATTTTTGGCCAAATTCAGTTTGACATGGGAAATTGTAGCTTATGCATGGACTCATCTTGTGTATAAATGATAAAATCTAATTACCCCCGGAAGTGCCTGAAAAAAATGAGTTAAATCTTATATGAATGTAAGAATGAAGGACTTGGGTCATTCTTACATTCATATTATAGCGCCCTCTCTCGTCATTCTCTCATCTCTATAGCAGAATATCATGTATATGAATCAAAGAACGACCCAAGTCCATCACACAAAATGGCCTCTCCACAATTAATGTTAATGTTAATTGTCATAATAATATATGTTCTAATTTGTATACAATGTTGCCTTCCCATCACACTTAAATAGAATATTATTGGACAAACAAAAAAGATATGAAGTTTTTTTTAGTTTACTCGAAATGGTCTTCCATGGACTTGGGTTGTTCTTATATTCATATACTCAATTGTTTAGTATGGAATGAAGAAAATTTCTTTTTTTTTCCTTTTTTTTTCTGACCGGCAACTGTAGAAAGCCACAATTATCTAATATGGAATGAAGAATGAAGAAAATTTCCATTTTTTTTTCCTGACCAGCAACTGTATTGAAGCCACCACAGAGAAATATGCAAACTTAAAAGGAGTAACTACATTGTAAAACCACAACTCCATGAAAGTTATTAGTTATTCAGATCTGCCACTGTGTACATGCATGTTTCTTTTTTAATAAAAATCTTTTTTTTTTCTTTTAATACTCTCTATGTTTCACACTCCACTTTGCATGCCTGGAGGATATCCATCTATTAGTCATACCAATCATCATACATTGTATGACTACATTCAGAGAGAGAGAGGAAAAAAAACAACAACAACACAATAATCTTGCCACAGTAACTCAATACACCAAGAGGCGTTTTGGGTGTGGTTGTACACGGCAGATGATGCAGACTGAAATAGGATGCTGATTAAAGTTGGACAAACAGAAAAAGAAGAAGAAGGGAAAAATAGAGGTGACTACAATGTAGATGTGAGAATTTGAATACAATATGCACCAGTTCTCAGTCCAGCCACTCATATTAAATCCTTAGGGTTGGCAAGTGATGTCATTGCGCTATCAATTATTCATCATATTCCTAGCAGCAAGGGTGTGGTTATATTTGGACAGAAGAAAAAAAGAGGGGAAAAAATATAGTATTAAACTCAATAAAAGGAAGATGCCCTGGGGATTGTTTAAGTAGTGCAATGCTGTTGATGCTCTTGACGAGTCCCGGAGTGTTAATAACGGCAGGACGATAAAATTGATATCGGGTGGTGAAACCTTGGACACTCAAGACGAGAGATCTCACGAAATTTATCAAGCATGCTGTCTTTATATAATAGGAAACAACTCAGAAGCAGAGGTATAGGTAGGGATGCCTGAAGGGGCAAAAACCCATCACCATCAAAGTATCTTTTAAAGGAGCATTTTGAAAGTAAGGCAATTCCTATGTAATACTACTGTCACAAAAAAAAAGAGAAAAAAAGATACCAGCTAAACAAATTAGCATTCATTTTTGTAAAAAGAAAAGACATCTGCATATGTTCATTGTATACCTCTGCCCATTTTTGGATAAAGTAATAATAAGTATGTTATTTTGGTAAGGACCACTGTTGTTTATGCTTTTCAGTCATACACACACACACGCACACACACTCCCTCAAACATACTCACACATTATACACAAAAATACATGTACAGTATACACATATATACACACAGAATATACACTTAACCGTTCATGTGAACTCTTATAAATTTATCAGGCTTTTCAAGCTTGGCACTGTTATGTGTGTATTTGATTATCATTACACAGTGTACAATGGATAGTGTGTGCTCCAAATCCACGACATTCTCAGCATGTACTCAATGTTACGGTCCTGAAAAATACAAATAGTACATTGTAACCATACAAATATACCTTTGAAAATATACTTTCTGAATTATTGTAACCCTACTTGACTTTTTACCTTGTGCATTCCAGTGTGGTAGACAATTATTTCTATTAGATTACTATCACAGAATCAACAGTCTCCACTTTGTGTACAATGCTTTAATTTGGCAGTGAGTGTGTCTACAGAACATGCAGAAAAAAATATTGAAAATCATTTCAACGTAGCTTTGTTACTACACATAATGTGTCACCACATACCACAGAGGCACAGTTCCATCATCACATGTTAAAAATTTTGGATCATCTTGTTTTGTATGCAGAGGATGTTTCTCCAACCGAAGCCATAAATCTGAAATCACAATTTAATGAATATAAATCACTGCATTCCTTCCGATGCAGATTTCAATTCATTTGCAGATCAATGAATCATGACAATTTTGCTAAAGAAGAAAAAATGCATATGGCAAATGGATGGTGACACAAATTATTCACAAGGGGGAAATAATGACCAGTCTCTCCCCTTCCCTTCCCTTCCCTACCCCCCCCCCCCCCATGTGTTGAAAGAATGCATAATGAATCCCAGTTTTTATATTTCCCTGCCTATCAATGATTTTCACATGCTTCTTTCGTTCTGATTGGGGCACATCTTTTATTAAACACACTCACCATGAGAACATTCAACATCTTAAAATCTACATCAAGGAAGATCAAGAAGATACAATGGGAGAAAACAAAAAATTAAAAACACAAAAATCGAACAAAAATACTGAAAACAACAGTGAATCTTCTCTTGTTGGTGTTGCTGCTATTGTACAATATACAAATTGTAGGTGCCTTGTACAAAAGTGTACATACAGGTATACCTGGTTCTAAATCTGTCAGCGAAAGATACATTAATTATCATAGTAACAAGTAAGTCTTAATTGTAGAGATGTCATACAGTGTAGAATAATTTTGATTAATCTATTTATCAAGCTGAATCATGCCTGTAGTTTCCATTGTACGAATGCAAAATGATACTACAGTGTATTATTTGTTTGTAGAAGTAGCAAGATGCGTTCACCAATAGGGACTTCACAGTGTATACAGACAAAACACTGGCAAACCATACACATGAACAAGGTGCACCTGCACTCGTAAAAAACTGCAACGAAGCGAGGATGCTTTTCCTGAAGACATTCAAAATTGTCACATGTTACATCATCGCAGTTACCCTGCAGACAACCACAATGATGATGGCTGACTGGTTGATCTCTTCATGTTGCCATGGTAACTGCAATGACAGCTAGAAGCAGTATTGTGATCTCAGGTGCTTTTCTAAATTTGGGTTATGGACAGATACAGTGTAGTGTAATGTCTGTGTGTGTATGTGTATGATGTGTGTGCAGAGTGTGTGTGTGTGTATGTATGAGGATAATTTTATTAAAGGACACTTCACTTCCCTGTCTATATATATGGAGATAATTCACAAACTACAGTACTCTTTCCAAGGGCATGGATGGATGAACAGAAATGTATTCATTACTTTATCAAAAAAGAAGAAGAAGAAAAAAATGGATTGTAATTTGATAAGGACGTGATGCAATGCTAAGTCTAGAAGATAGAAAGACAGCAAGAAAAAGAGAGGGGGGAAGGGGAGAAGAGAGAGTTTCCAGAAAAAAGAATATAACATTTTTTTTTTTTAAGAATGTTGATTGCCAAAATGAAAGACATATCAATAAACATCCCACAGGAGATGGGATAATTCACATGATGTGGATATAATTAAGAATTGAAAGAGAGATGTACAGATAGTAGTCGAGAGAGAGAAAAAAAAGAAGAGAAAACAGAAAGACAGACAGACATGAACAGACAGACAGATGATACGCTGTCCTCACTGAGAGTGGAAGATGTTGCCTCGATCACACAAACCATCAGCATTCAGATCTTGGCTTACGGTAAAAGAGTAACTGTGGAGAAGGATTCCACGGCACTTCTTTCTATTTGGCATGAGAGTGCTAATTGAGAAGATGAGCATTTACAGATGGACAGAAAGAATATATTTCAAGCTGCTTGGGGTATATTCAACCAGATGCAAAGATGGGGGTATTGTGGTGTCATGGTCTGCATATTATGTATGCCATGTTTCGAACAATAAAATTTGTCTTCATATAGATACCATACATATACGCAGGCCTCATATGGGCATGACATTTATTTGTAAGACACACGCGGCCAATGCAGACAATGTGATGAGATATTTATCATACGATACCAACGAGATCTGAACAGAAAGGGAGTAGACTTACTTCGGATGGAAGCAGTTACAGGAGAATCTGATAGACAAGAGCAGGAGTAAATACAGATTGGACAGAGATGACGAGAAAAGAGTAATTCACCCACTCAGAGATTATATCACACTGTAAATAGAACAAAATTTCGTACAGCAATCAGTGGCAAAGCAATATGCAGCGAGAAAGAGAAAAAAAAAAGGAAATAGATTTAGATATCAATGCAATGCTATACATTCTGAAGGTAGAGAGTTTGTGAAGAAGATAATCGTTTTATATATTTACAGTAGCAACAGTTATTGACTGTGTGTACATTTGCATGACACAATCATGTACACGTACGCAGACATTATGCAGCGAGTTTAATATACGCAGTGTGTGTTTAACATAGAGATAGAAAATAATCACAACAATTGCAGTCACAACTTCTTGAAACAGGAAGAGAGAGAAAGAGAGAGAGAGAGAGAGAAAGAAACTCAAGTGGGAGAGAAGGAGGAGAGATAGAACGTGGAAAGAAAATGAGAGATGGCTGGATGAAAATTAGGCACTTGAGGGGTGGCAGAGATTGGTTTCAGCTGCTACTCTTCCCTGCCGTGTGTCGTAGCAGTGCCATCGCCCCATACACAAACAGCCACCACGCTCTATACTCTGCACGGCTGCCGTCGTCGCCCGCTGCTACCACTGCTGCCGTGAGAGAGAGAGGAAGAGGGGAGAGAAAGAGGAAAGAACCTCCTGTTGCTAGGCAACAAGCACATCACATGTAAACTCGGGCCGCATTGCTGTCGTGGAGCCCAACGACCGCTGATGCATCAATTACACGCCGAGTGTTGAAAGGGAGACGTTAGTTTCTTCAATTCCCTCCCCCCCCCCCTTCTCTTTCATGGTTGCACAGCATGTAGCATGAGAAAATTTATCACCCTTCATTTAAACACCATGATGTTATTGGTGTCACAAGATACACCGGTTTTCTTTTTTTTAATATTCTATGCTGATGCTTGCTACTTTTAAAGATATTTGCCTGGTTTTAAAATGCTTTCGTTTTACAAACATTTGCAGTGAAAGCACTGGGAGCTAACATGCATAAAATAACAATGTTGTCTGAGAATAATAAAGTTGTTGCTCATTCTCAATATGTCAGCAGTGGACTAAACTTCAAAGTTGTGATTGCACAACACAAACTTCGTGAATATTACAAGTTATGTTCTTCATGAGGAGCATCTGTGGTATTTTTCTTCCTATTTCCAAGTTATTAGACTGTCTGTTCCTTACTTGTAATAAATACATTGATTTTGTTTTGTTGGTAAAATTTCTTAAATTTTTCACTCTCAATGTTGAATGACCTTGTACAAGTACTGAACAAGTGGATTTTGATATACAATGTAGTTTGAGATTGAAGTTAGCAATCTTGTGAACAAAAATAATGTGGGGGCTTTTACAGCACTTTATGGTGTTTTTTTAGAGCCGACATGTACATGATTGAACTTAAATTCCATATTTCCCTGAATAAACAATACCATGCAGAATTGAAAACATAATGACCAGGTTAAGCTATGATTAAGTATGCATGTTTTTAACAATCCTGTCAAAAGTGTGTGGGTTTTTTTTTTATTCTGTATCAAATTAAAGACAAACATGTCTTTTACCCAGGAACATTACCTTTAAAATCTGATGAATGAATGAAAAGATAGCACTGCATTCTGATTATTCTCAAAATTATGATCATTTTTTATTCTGCATTTCAGACATTGCACATGTATTCCTTCAAAAACACACTGTCATTTTATGTCAGTATCAATGTGTATTGCATGTGTCACATTTTAAAGTACATTACAATGAAATATATGTTTTGCAATAACTGTTGATTACCACCAATAATACAATTGTAGCTCAAGGCTATAGCTTTATAGAAACCCCGACAGTCGGTGTGTTTACCACTGACACTGCCGTTCTGCAAATTTTCCATGGAGGCATAATTTGTGGGTCACCTCATTGCTGTGACAACGTCGAAGGCAAATTGTCATCCTCATTCCAAATGAATGCTCTGGTTAAAAAAGAAAAAAAATACACACACTAGCACTGAATACGTTGAATCTTTGTGGATGATGTGTGGTCTGTCAACATATATTCTCCTGCACTGCATGGAGATGATATAGTAGATTGTGAAGATTTTTGTAATTGTTTTAGACCAAAACATCCCCTTCTTGTCTAATCTTTATTAAAGGTATTTTTTACCTTTAGAAATGCAGTGATTTAAAAAAAAAGAAATGTTTGCGTTATCTCATTTGATGCATGTAACAATTTTGCATTAAAGCCTAAAATATAAGGAGATATCACTATTTTTCTCAATAAACCGTAACTGTAGACAGTTTATTCTATTAACAATTTTATAATTTAGCTATTGTTCACATTGACTATAGTGATTCCCACTTTTACATTGGATGATTCTATCCCTACCTCACATTTTAGAACTATTTTGAAGTATGAAAGGTGGGTTTTTGTTTCATCTGCAAATGGTAAACAATGCCTATAAAGACAGTACATGTGCGAGGCACAGCTTTGGTGTCTTACTGTTACAGTTAGAAGCATTTGCTTGTCAAATACTGGTATTGGCAGAAGGTGGAAAAGATTCTCTATATTGGCTCAGCAGGGCATAAAAAACAGTTCATATTCATGGAAAAGAATAATACTCTATTTCATCTGAAACAGCCAGTTTGGCAGGAGACATCAAAGAAGAACAACAAATGCATTCTGTAGCCCTGAGCATTTGGAGTGGAAATTAGTCTAGGTTGTAGATATTTTCTAGCTAGTGACTAGAAATGACAAATGTTCATAATATCACAGTACCTTACAGGTTCATTTATGGGGGTTTTTATCATCAATTCTTCTTGTTTTTCTTTTTCTTTTTTTCTCCTTTTTTTTTCTTTTTTTCTTTTTTTTTTTCATTTACAATATTACCAATATAAATGCACTTTCAAATACTATCTTTGGCAAATGATGCTTGACAAGGAGAAACTTTTCCTTTGATAAAGATGTCTTCACTTTGGAGTTTTGTTTATTTCAGTGTAGTAGACACGTTTGAGATAAAATGATAAAATGATAACATGAATCCTGCCCTCAATGCGGGAGAGATAATATTTCAAAATCATGAATATGAATCACTGATTGAAGATGAGAATGAATTATCTCAATGCAATGAAAACAATGTATTCTATCAGAAGACTGTAAAATGTAATTTACCAAATGCAGTACAAATTGTATGTGAATGTAAAGCTACACTGTACACTGTCATGTGATTTCGCACTCTCACTGCTGGCTTGAAGCATGTTGGGATAAAACATAGAGGACACAAAACCTAAGTGTAGGAATTTGTCAACGTGGCTGGATGTCTGCGTGAAGGTCCATTCCATCATCCTCCCTGCTGTTAGGGGAGATACCAGAATCCCTTCTCTTCACCACATCTTCATCTTCCTCCTCCTCCTCCTCCTTCTCCTCCTCCTCTTGCTCATCTTCTTACTCTGCTATCTTGGATGCCGCAGTCCATCACCAATGTCTTTATCCCACACCACGAAATGTAAACAAGATCCTGCCCTTGGATGAAAGAGGATATCTGCGTTTCAACTCCGCGCATACCTCACAGGCTGTGTCCTTCTGGAGAATCATCCCCAACCATGTCTCATCCTATAGACTGTGGATGTGTACCATGCCAACGCCATTATGTACACACGGGACTGTGCACACGACATGACGCATCGCATTAGCGCGAGGAGTCTCTGACATGGACATTGCATGCACTGGCATGTACTGTGCAAACAAAAACAAGATGGGATTCGAAAGTACAGCAGCCCGTATCTAGAATTTACTATCGAGACACAAAGCAGTCTCATTATAAAATTGAAAGCTAATGATACATGATTCATATCTATCAACGTTTATGATGTTCTAAATAAAGACACATGAGATTTATATTATCAAACTGTTTTATCAACTGATAACAGAATCTAAAATGTATAGTCTGTTTTTGTTATGTATGATTGTGGAAACCATCTTTTGTTTGCTTGTTATTTATTTGTTTTTTGTTTGTTTCTTTGTTTGTTTGTTTGTTTGTTTGTCTTTTGCCAACTGAAAAGGCTATGTGCTGCATTTATCACCATGGTCTGGTAATGGCAACTGTATGACCTATGGTTTACACATTACATGCACTGTATCATTTAGCTCAGAATGAAGCAGAAAATTCAGCTGTATCAGCAGCAATAAAATCGAACAGTAACATGCTTCCACTATAGCAAACTGTTCTGCCAAATTTACTTCCATAATAGTTTAGCAAAAAAACAAATGGAATGAATTCCAGAATTTTCTTGTAAAAACTAAAAAACGCTAAAAAGGAGACATAAAACAAGCCACACTGTCAATAAAATCTCACTGCAAAGACTATTGAGAGAAAAGTGACAACCACTAATTGATGTCTTGTGCTGCATTTTAAAAGCATTTTTTTTAAGATTCGTCCCCTTTAACAATAGCCAAGAGCATCTGCAGATCTTTGAACTCTTCTCTGATTTCCCCGTTGCCATGGCATCAACCTCCTTCTGGCTTCCCTCATCATGACAGAGAGTTTACCTGCCTGAGCGTACAGTACCCCACCCTCATCCTGCCCTCCAGCTGTGATCAATGCTATCCCAGCAGCTCATTTAGCGCAGCACTAAGGACCAAATAAACGGGCAGATACATCACCCTGTATATTTTTTCTCTATATTCCTCCCTCTCTCCCCATCTCTCTCTTCCCTCCCCCTCTCTCTCTTATCTGTCGTATCTTGTCACCATGGCGAGCAACTAGGGCCTTTCATGGTCAAGAGGAAATCAATAACTGTATTTGGGGGGCATCAGTGCAAACTGTACGTTCATTTTTGTTTTTGTTTTTTTTAAGCAAGGAAAAATATTGAGCAGCCCTGATTCCAGACTGCAGATGTGTGTGTGTGTGTGGGGGGGGGGGGGGGGGGGGGGATTAAAGAATGGCTGTTGCTGGGTACTGTAAAACATGATATATTCGCGGCATGAAATTTTCGCGAATTGGAGCTGAAAGCCTTTTTCGCGGCATGAAATTTTCGCGAATTGCCACTGGCGTTCCATGCATGTAGTGTAGACAAAAACTTTCGCGTGCATTTTAATTTCGCGAATTTTGGCGCTCGCGAAATTCGCGAAATTAAAATGCACGCGAAAATTTGTTTTACAGTAATACACAGTGTTCTTTCTTCATAGATGAATGGTTTCAAATTACATGTGTACAATTGTGTATGCATACAGCGTACAAAGTACAACATCCTTGATCTACTCAATTCATCATGGGCTACCTGTATTCCCCCTGCTTTCTGAAAGGGGCAAGTCAAATGCTTTTTTATTATGCAAGAGAAATGAAATATGTTGAATTTTCTTCATGATTTCTTTATATCACTCTACACATGTGACATCACAAGCTGTAGTAGTCTTCTCATCCAGCAATAGCAGCAATGAAACTTCAAAAATTCATAACTTTTTAATTGATTGACCGATTTCCCTCAAACTTTCACTGATGTGTTCACCTACAGTGTATTATATTGCTGCATTCTCTCAGTCCTAATGTATGAAGGTAAACATATCTTTTGATAATTTGACTATCAAAATATACACAACGTTTGCATTAATGTATTCCATATAAACTCACTGATAAAAGTATAAAAGTGAACCTTTTCTCCTTCAAACATAGGTCTTGATTCTGATTCATTTCATCACCAACAACTTATTCCCCACCTAAACTTCACCTGATATCTTGATTTAACTTTTTTTTTTCTACAGGGGAAACCTTTTTTTTTTTCTTTTTCTTTTTTCGTTTTAAGAATGCAGAAATGTTGCAGCAAATACAAGTGCTACCTGGGGCCAAAACAGACCGGGGAGGCTTAGAATATAAAACTTTTGATGCAGTCAGTTGGGCTCAATTATGGGGAAAGCAGATTAAATTGCTTCAAACTTGATATTGAATTACAAGCTATCATCGAACAGACAATCCATTTAGAGGTTACTAGATATGGCCTCTAAGCTTGAACCTCAGCACAGGTTGTAATCCAAAAAACAGCCATAAGCCGAGATACCGCAGCAAGTGTATCAAATGTCGACTACAAAAAGCCGGACGGCAAAGCGTGCTTTCTTTAAAATCCATCTGCGGTCACAGCTGCAAAATGTTAACTTCCACAGCAGTAAAACCTGCTGTGCAGATCTGTAGAATAAACAAATAGTTCCATATTTCATCTGAATGTATAGACTGCATAACACTGTGAACCACAGCATCAATTTGATAAGACCAATCATGGACATATCAGACCATGCACCAGCCATTGAATGCCAGTTTTAAAGACAGCTGACGTACACCCTGTATCTTCTCTTGATTTATAGTGAAATTTGTTCGAGTTCATAGTACACAAGAGTCTGTGCCTTTACACCGTATGTATCACATTTTGGTATTCTTCCATTATGAAGGAACAGACATGTTGGATATGAAATGCATTATTTGAAGAATTGAATATGGACTGCAGGCTCATTACAATCATCAGCCATCAATCAATGTACAATACGTTGTACAATGTACAGTGTATGGAAATTGTACACGACTGTAGGACTGCAATAGTCCACAACGATGATTTTTTCCTGAAAGGTAATTACTGTATTCAAAGTTTACTACATTCAACCCCTTTAGGCATACCAGAAACAACAAATATAACATGATCTTTTGAAACCTACAACTGTATGCATCTTCAGGTTTAATACATTGTACCTGCTCTACAGTGTATCTAGTAAAAGTAGAATTACTTCTTCTTCTTCCTTTCATCAGAACATTAAAGACAGAATATGTCCGGAAAGTACTGTCAAAAATATCCATATTACAGCTTTTTATCAAAAGAGTGATGCACTGCGCCTCGCTATAAATTACAAATTTATATTCAACAGCAACTTGTAGAAAGGTATACATGTATTGTCTGTACATATGTACATGGTAGTTCTTCACTTGTACATGTAGATACTTCCACAGCTAGAAAGGATTTATGTAATATCTCATGAAATCATCCCTCAACAAAATCCTCTTTGCTCTTCGCTGTACATCCAGCATGATATGATTTATCCCCGAGACTGGGGGTAAATGCAGCTCACGTCAGAACTCATCATTCCGCCCATTCCCCGAGGGGAGAGGAAATCAGGCTTGCACATTCTACGCGGATTTGTGGCTTTCCTGCATAGAATCTGCATGTATGACAGCCTCCTAGTGAAGGAGCTATGATTTATGATTCTGATGATGTATCACAAAAGGAAAAGTCCAATCGTCTTTGAAACGAGCGATGCAGCTCATTCATCTAGGAGCTACTTACGTCTGCAGAGGCACCTCGAGAAAGGACTAAAATTAAAAAATCAAATAAAATAAAAAGGCAGTCTTTCAGCTGCTTTCCTATCATAATACAACATTGGTATTTTATTAAGGAGAAAAGGAAGCATCTGATCTGTAGTGTTTTTGATCTACCACCAGTACGGTATTCCTGCTTGTATGGGATATAATTTGTTTTTTGGCAATCAGTGTACAAAATGTATTATCTACATTTGTTAGCCTCTAGAGTTGCATTTTTAAACTAATCAGAGATCTTCTAAAACCAACACTGACTGCAACTTCTTGTACCCGCTTCCAGTTCGGTCTAGATTTTGGGTTGTTGCCATGGTAATTTGCATAGGGGCATCAAAACCCATAGAGAGTCTGTATTGTGTATTAACAAGATGGTCAGAATACAACAGACTTCAATACCAGCTTTTCACTCAGTGAAGGTGAGATTATATTGCTTTAATTGCAAGAGAGAAGGGATTAAAAAAAAATCCCTGTATTAAACACAAATAGTACCTCAGCTTCATTGTTGATTTTTTCATTCTTCTAAGAATTCACTTCAAACTTCTGCATGCATACTGTATACACATAATACATTATCCAGTTTAGGCAAATCAACCGTAAAAGATATACCTGTAGATGGATAATATATGGGAGGGAAAATCAACAAATATCCATGTCCATCTTTTAATACATGTAGCTGTAAAATCCTCGCTCATTATTGAGACTACACTGTACATGTAATGTAAGATTCTCCTCTAAATTCATATCTGTTCCAGATGACAGTCAGAACAAACAATTCAAAGCTGGTATTGTCCTGCCTTCACGCATCTCTATAGAATTCTTGATCACTGCATACAGGTGTCTCTTTACGATTCAATTGAGTGAAAAGTAAATATATAATCCGTATCATCCACGACTTCAGATGGCAAACACACAAACATATAGTATATGGTTGTCACGACTACCATTATGCCATAGAAAAAGAAGCTACAGATTTGTACATTGTAGTATCCAGCACGGGTACAACATCTCCCAACAAGTTCATCCCTTCCCCTGCCCCTCCCCTCCCCCCTCCCCTTCTCCTACCCCAGCCACACTAACCAGGCATCTTTGACCTCAACTTGTGCAGGGAGTTTTACACAACCTGTCCATCTGACTTCTTGACTGCACGCAGTCAATATAATTGTCATGTTGCCAACAGTTACCATCAAGTGGATCTAGTGCCTTCAGAGGAATGTAACATACAAAATTGTACAGTCTGTACAGTGTTCACATTGCACAATGTAGGTTGATGAATTGTATGCCACTGACTATAAATTCAATGTTGTACATTGGTCTGTGGACCTGTGGTGTTGAATCAAGTTTCCCCAAACACCATTTGATGGAGGAGTATCATACTATAGGCCTACACCCATGGTATGGCCTCCCTGTACAGTATTTTAAGGAACATGAAAACAATGTACTGGCATCTAGATAAACACATGTATCTCTGCTATTAAAATTTCTGATATGAAGCATGCTGCGGCAGAACTGAGCATATACCTATTATCAAAAGCAAATGAAGAATGATTCAAATATACGCAACCTCACAATAACTGCACAACAAAGCAAACAAAATAAAAGCCCTTTAAAAGTAACTGATGGGTGCATGTCGTACGCAAGCTGTTTTTTAACCATCCTTATTCACTGTCGACAGCAGGCAAAAGTTCTGGATCCCCTCAAGAGATGCACGAACAGAGACGAGAACATTTTTAATTTCCTGTCATCTGCCACCATCCACATCGATGAAAAATCTCCTGACTCGAAGAAGGGTAGAACTGAGCAAGACGTTTTAGAGAAAGGGAACATAGAATACTGTTTGTAACAGTGTTCATGGCATTGAGCAGCTCTATGGCTGCATTCACCATCTTTCCCATGTATGAAACACATTTCATATTCAATATACCCCCTATCAAAGTGCGTTTGTAAAGGCCTTTTGGATCACGTTTCTTAAGCTGTTGCGTTTCTCATCTCTATCGTGAGACAAGAGGGAGGCCTTGTCACTGTGCAGCTCCAATGTTGCACAGTTTGACCTGAGGAACAGAGATGTGTAGTTGACAGTGGTTGGTGTGAGCAGGTCAGAGCTGTAAACGTGTACCACTTCAAAACAATGAGAGCTGCGTTTATCACCTCCACAGAAACTCATTTCTAGCTCAAATGTGTTTGCGATCGCACTTTTTTTTTTTGACATTTGCCCAAATCTCCCTGAAAGTTGTTTGGAATTATTTCTATGCCAGAAATGAGTTGATAAATACATCCACAGCCTACAATTGTATGAAACTTTCCTTCTTCACATACAAAGTTGTACACTTCATCTACATATGAGGAGAATGAGACTGACAAGCATTGCTGCATGTGTACAATATCATGGAGATTCGTATCCGGGCAACTACCCCCAGAGGGCAATTACCCCCCCCCCCCCCCCCCCCCCCCCCCCCGGCTAAATACTGGTTCTAAGTGGTAAGGTAATTCAGAGTTAAGATTAGGGTTAGGGTTAGGTTTAGGGTTAGGAGTTTGGGTTAGGCATAGGTAGGATTAGGTTCAGGATTAGGATTAGGATTAGGGCCAGGGGAAACGGTCCGGGGGTAATTGCCCAGGGGGTAATTGCCCTAGACCCTGGAGATTATTAAAACCTCCAGGCATGAAGACAGAAAGCCTACACGATGTGCATATTACACTCAGGTGTGTACACTACGCGTGAGTACACAGTGACTTCATGCCCCTTGAGATGAGAAAGGAGAGAGTCTATTACACCACATGTGTATACCGGTACACGTGTAGTACACACACAGTGACTTTATATGCCCCATGAGATGAGAAAGGAGAGAGACAGTCTACACACTGTATTATATTCGTGTAGTGAACACACAATGACTTGATATGCCCCTTGAGATGAAACGGAGAGAAAGACAGAGTCTATCAAAAAGAACACATCTGCCTGTGGTAGTACATACACCATGTATGATGCAAAAACTACTGTACATTATTTGTACGCGCACACCTGCACATTCCTACAACATTGAAATACAAGGTGTAAATTACTAATAAGCTTGGGAAGAAAACTTTCCATGCATTTTCTTTTGAGAAAACATTTTTTATCTGAAGCAAATGAATCATAAAATAGGATGAAGAAAGAGAAAGAAAATCTCCAATATTTGTTCACGATGGAGTTTGCATGAGCCTCCACTCAATAGCTCTGAATTTATAGCTGAGTCAAAATGTTTTTCACTTTTATAGTTTGTTTTCTTTATTTTGTCAAAATGTCATGTATTGCACTACACTGTATTTTGGTATGTCTGTCTTTGTGGTTGAATAATGATATTATTAACTAGTAAATAACAATAATGAAAATGCAATATCACTGAAATGGGCACAGCTGCAACAATTAGCCTATGACAGCTTGACAATTTAGATTCCTCAGTCTACATGTATTAAAACTAATGAAACTCAAATTAGAAAAAAAAAAAAAACAAATTAGAAAAACAGTGCACATGTATTTATTGCTTGAGCTGCAGCGTAAAATATTGTTAACAGGCAGTCTGGTAATGTAAATTCCTGACTGGCTAATACTGACTTCATCAATCCCTGACAGGGGATAATGAACAGAAGTAGCTGTAGAAAAAAATAAATAAATAAATAAAAGTGAGCACTAGGGAAAGAAAGGCAGACAGACAAACATACAGACAGACACACAGACCGACAGAAGGTCATAGAGGAAGGAATGGGATATTGAGAGAATGAGTTGGGCTGATACAATTTTTTTTTTTCTCAGCGCAAAAAAAAAAAAGGAAACAAATTAAAGGGAAGAGTAGCCATCTTAAAATCACTCTTTATAAAGGAGCCCTGCAGGCACTATGTACTGTACAGATTGTACATGTAGCATGATATGCAGGTCTAGTATCTACACATGTTCTCATTCTTCTGCATGGAGTACGCATTGGTAGCAAAAAACAACAACAACAACAACAACAACAACAAAAACAAAACAACATATTGTATACTCCAAACTTTTGATTTAACATTTGCTCTGAATGCTTTACATAGCAAGTCAACCTTGTCCAAAAGAACTCTGGAGTTTCACTGTTTCAATTCAATAATTTTTACAATAGTAGTTCAGTTAGGCCTACATGTACAATGTTGCAACACTTTCAAGTAAAACTACAGATTATATTCAGCTACAATGTACCAGTACACTGTAAATTGTAATCTTTTATATCCTAGCCTTCTTCCACTCCCAATCCCCATCCCTCACCCCAACCCCCCCCCCCCCCCCCCATCATTTTGCATTTGATGGCTGGTCAGTTCTCCTTTTAATATATCAAATGAGAGGGCAGATCAAGAGAACACTTCAATTCAATACTTGAACTTTGTTTGGGATGGTCAACTTCATACCTTTCCTGACTTTGGTCTTCATCCCACCGATGGAGCTTGGGGGCAGCACCGGGACGGCCCCTTTCTCCTCCTTGGGAGCCCCCTTGGAGACGACGGGGTGCGAGGTCACATGACTTTTAGGCAGGACGTCCTTCATCATGGATTGGCGCTTGATCTTTCGCTTGATCCTCACATTGACCTTTGGCTTGTGGTCAACTTTGATCTCCTGGCCATGGTGCGTGAACCCAGGGGGTCGCACGTAGGTGGGGCCACTGGACGTGCTGCTGCATGGGGAAGGGGGGATGTCCTCTTGGTCCGACCCCTCCCCCTCGCTGGAGCTGCTTCCGCTCAGGGAGCAGGTTGGTCCCCGCTTGCCGCTGTTGGGCAAGAGAGTCGATGGCTTTTCCATCTCGTCTTCCTCGGGAGAAAAGACAGACAAACAGACGGTTTGCCGGCCGACAACGACAGTCTGCGATGAAGCAATCACTTCACACGAGCAATAAATGCGCCTTAACAAGTAGTAACCCTTTCGGTCTGGAAAAGTGCTTTGGCCAATCAGCGCTGAGCAGTGAAACAGACATGTCTGAATGCAGTCCTAATACACCACAAAGTCATTATTGAGCAGTTGCTGTTTACTTCAGATCTATCTAAACTTTCTTCCCAGCACAACACACTGTAGGACAGTGTATACGGTGTGTGTGTGTATGTGTGTGAGTGCACAAGTGTGGTTCCAGCAGCTACATCACTAATACCACCACTGCACAGCAAAAGAGATCGTGCTGGGATGTAAAAATCAGAAGCATCAAAACATGTGGACTGGTACTGGTGTCCACTTGTAGACTGGTGTCCAGTTGTAGGCCATGAAGGATTGTGTCCCAATTCTTGCCGGAATTCGGCCACAAGGACAACGCTGACCAGGACCACCCACAAACAAAATATCCTCAGCACTTGTAGACTTCACAGCAGTGGAGCCTTCATTCGCACAGGAATATCAGAACAGGATTTCACAAGCATCCAGGCAGTGCCCCCTCTGTAACCATGGCGATTTGGCAGTTACAGGAAGATGGGGAGGAGATGTTTGAGTGTATCTGCAGGCAAGGGAATGAATGATCTTCAGTTGTCCTTTACGAAGCCAGCACTGATGCAAGGAGCTCTATTGTCAAGTCAACGGTTGCTGCACTGAAAATATGAAAAATAGAAATTGGGAAGAGAAAAATATAATAGACACATTGAAGTATTCTCATCCACCACTGCCCTACTTGCAGATTTTTCACATACATGTATCAAAGGAAACAAACATATAAACTTCATGCTACATTACACCATTTTGTTAAACAGGATGCACCACATTATACAGGTCTTTTAAAGATGTATGGATTGCACAACTACAATGTACAAGCAGTTTCAATCCTTAATGTTGCATCATCTTTTTTTTTTCTTCATTTTAATAGAGTAGGGACAACATGCAGTACATCATGGTGGTGCTCATTGTAGTCTGTCCAAAATCACATGAGAAAATAAGTCTATGGATGAGACAGATCAGCCAGCAGTTTTCAATTTTAGTATGTAATAACTTTATTATGTTAACCTTGCTTTCAACAGCGGCTTGAACTTGTGTACTGTCTAAGTGTAAAAAGTTTGAATCTACATACAATCTTGAATCTACATTCACTGTCAGCATAAAGTTCAAAAATGTATATTGTGGGCAACAAATAATTCAGGATCACGCTGGAAAAAGATAAAAGATTAACATGTTGATGAACTGATATCATTATTACAAATCTATCACAATCAAATGGCTCTACAGTACTGTGGTTATGTTGGGCATGTTGTCACTAGAAGTTAGCCATAGATCTCCAGAAAATAGAATTAAATCTTTGTGTTCAAAGCTCAACACCACTATTAAGTAGTAAAAATAACAATTCAACAATCATGTTTGCCCTATATGGTTTCAGGCACTTTTATACAATGCAAGTGTAGCTTTAGAATACACTGGTTGTATGATACCCTTGATAATGAACAGGCACCAGATAAATCATCTATAGCAATATCTGGATTCAGCTGAACATACATACAGTGTATCACATTATAAATGGCCCAGATTCTGCGTACAGAGAACCAATGTTGGTAATCTCCAATCAGCAAACTTTTCAGAAGTTTGATCATGCTATAAATATTAATGGATTCCTGGGGGTGTTTTTAAATCATCTCAAATTTTACAGGGTGAACAATATTCGTCTCTGAAGCACACATAATACACAAATTCCTTGAATTGTGCAGAGGCAGTATCATCGCTGCCCAAATCTATATGAACCCATGTACATTGCTTTTTACTCAAATGGTTACAAAAAAAAAAAAAAGAATCTTTATTTTGGCTGAAGTAAAAACATGGGGGAAAAAATGGTTGGTGAAATTGCAGCTCTGCAATATTGATTTAATATCTGTGATTTATAATGATGACGATAACAGTAGTAGTAATAATGATAATAAAACTAATAACATATGTGTAACAATCATAACAATAATGATAGTAGTAATAATAATAATAATGATAATAATAATAATAATAATAATAATAACATAATAATAACATAACAGTCATGTTTATGAAATTTGAAAGCAAACAAAGGCCTGTTGCTACAAATGTGTATTTCCTCAACACAGGAGTAAGCACATACATACACTATACATGTACATGCACAGTGTAATTTGCGATTAAAAAGTAGCCGTCTTTAAGAAAATTCATGTTTTCTTCAAAGGTTATTATTGCCTGATGTTCAAGGGAAGAAAAAAAAAGAATATGAGCTGAATGTCAGAGGCTATAGATTCATTTTTAAAGAAAAAAAAAAGGCTGCCAAAAAAAAAAAAGATCAATGTTATCTACATTAACTTGTAGGTACTTAAAGGACAAATTCACCTTCATATACATTGTACATGTGGATTGAGTGAAGGCAACAATGTTAGTAGAACACATCAGTGAAAGTTTGGGGAAAATCCAACAATCCGTTCAAAAGTTATGAATTTTTAGAATATCTGTACAATCACTGCTGGAGGAGAAGACTACTACAGTGTATGATGTCACATGCGTACAACGATATAAATAAGGAAAATAAAAAGAGAATTTCACAAAACTGGACTTTTTGAATAAAGTGCACATACCCTCGACTTGTTACTGACTTATGTTAGGGGTAATATTATTCCCCCTGACTTCTGAAAGAGAGAAGTCGAGTGTTCTTTTATTATGTGAGAAAAGTGAAGATATCTTGAATTTTCTTTATATTTTCTTTATATAGTTGTACTCATATGACATCACAAGCTACATTGTATAGTAGTCTTCTCATCCAGCCGTGACTGAGCAGAAACTTCAAAAATTCATAACTTTTGAACGGATTGTCTGATTTTCTTCAAACTCTCATTGACGTGTTCTACTAATATTGCTGCATTCACTCAACCCACATTCTATGAAGGTGAACTTGTCCTTTAATACTGCACAGCAATGCACATCTTACAGTTAATTATTATAGTGGGCCTATGAATTCGTTTGTAGCGCATAATTATCATTACACTATATATTATAATGTTCATTGTGAATATATGGAACATGTTATTTGGGTGAATATTTTATACATTAAAGATAATAAAAAGTTTTGGTACCTCAAAAGCTTCCCTGAATTTCCTTGTCTTGGTTTGTGTTTCGGGTTAAAGTACATTGTCTGTGAGAATTACTCGCCCCAAAGTTCTCTCATGTCTTAGTAATCATTCAATAATGGTTTCGTACCAGAGCCGACGCTGACCAGCGTCGATAAATATTGTACGAAACCACTGACTGCGACCAGCAGCGTGCAGCCCATTGTACGCATAGCTAACTGCGACCAGCAGCCCCATACGCAGAGCGTAATGGGGCTTCGCATTGTAGCATTCAGGATCATGACAGATTTAGTATCGCGGGTAAATGTCAACTTAAAATCCAAAAATTTCTTCGATTTGAAGACTTACCAATTAATTTGAAGTATTGAAAACAGGCTTCGAACAACGTTTGGTTCTGCCAATAGTCCCTTTCTGTTCGAATTGATGACTGAATGTGACTCGGTCGAGAGGACCTTGGGAGAGCTACATACACTGGATACTATGGCCAGCGCATGTGCACACAAACATCTTATCTGTTCATGGATTTGAAATTTGTGTGCGGACTGCATATGAGGTGTTCGCAGGCACTGGCTGTAGTATTCAGTGTACTGTATGTAGCTCTCCTTAAAGATCCTGTCGACCGAGTCACATTCAGTCATCAATTCGAACAGAAAGGGACTATAGGCAGAACCAAACGTTGCCCGAAGTCTGTTTTCAATACTTCAACTTAATTGGTAAGTCTTCAAATTGAAGAATTTATGGGATTTGAAGTTGACATTTACCCTGCGATACTAAATCTGTCATGATCCTGAATGCTACAATGCGAAGCCCGATTACGCTATGCGTATGGGGCTGCTGGTCGCAGTTAATTGCATGATTACTAAGACATGAGAGCACTTTGGGGCGAGTAAGTCTCACAGTGTTAGTTATATGAAAGGTACTTTAACCTGAAACACAAACTAAGGCAAGGAAATTCAAGGACACTTTTGAGGTACCAAAACTTTTTATTATCTTTAAAGGATGTTACACACAGATACTGATACAGAGAACAGTCTAGAAAGTCATATGTTTACAATTTCACAAGCTGCTGCCACTCGTCATCCCCCCCCCCCCCCCCACACACACACACACACAATGTCTGCTTCTGATTATAATGCCCATGAAATATGACCTGTTTGTTTAGTCCAGCTGAGCATGCCCACATTGCTACTGCGAGCAGACTCGCTCCGGTCTGTGAGAGTTGCTCAGTTCCTCATAAGATGCACAATTGCGTATCTAGGAATGTGTACATGGTACATCTGTGTGTGTGTGTGTGTGTGTGTTTGTTTGTTTGTTTGTTTATTCATCAACTGGCATGCACCTACAGTGCACACATACATACAGTAAATAAATAGATGATGAATAAAATAGTGCACCTTTTTCATTATGTTTTCCAAAATTGTTCACGATTGTTCAAACATGAACATATGTCATGCATGATGAACCTAATTAAAACAATAACGATTTACAGGTAAACAACTTCTGTAGCGTGGAGTTCAGCACTACAGGACTATTCTTTGCAAGTCAAATTGAAGCAATAAATAGAAAAGGGTCTTTGAACCTAGACTATGCACATCGTAAAGCGGGTTTGCCCTCTCACACACTGTAAGAGATTGTATGGCTGCTCATTCATATCCATTCCCTTCACATTCATGAAAGTGGCCCATCGTTTGCCCTCCCCTACCCCCCCCCCCCCAACAGGATGTACCATAAAAAGCAATAAAGCATGAAGCACATCGACGACAGTTTTATTTTAACTTGAGGGGATTATTTTATCCTATGATGCAAACAAGGTTAAAAACAATTCACATAAAATCTGTGCTTAACCACAGCATCTGATGAGAAGATCATACCTGAGTAATTGTAAACATGGTTCAATATGCCAAATCAAATCTACATATTTGTTGTTTATTAAAAGCAGTATACCTTGGTTATGATCAGGGCGCACACTGACTACTGTACACGCTGAATATTTCATGGGTTTTTCACTTTTGTGAATTTTGCAAGTTAGGTGCTATTTGCAAAATTAAAGACATGCGAAAATATTGACTCTGATCCCAATGTAAATGTGATGTACATTGTACGCGTACGTACACTTCTGCATTCAGCACAGGGCTCCACAATCGCGAATTTCACCGCTCTCAAAAATCGTCAGGGATTCCCGATACAAGAAAATTTAGACTCGCGAAACTATGGCGTAGGCCCTATACAGTAGCTGGGAAATTGTTTATATTTGAGTACCAGTATAGTCTGTAAACAGAATCGTGATCACCAAGACTTTCTAAGGATGTGGGCTGTTGCGAAGAGTTTGGTTCTATGTAAAAAATCAGCAAAATTAAAATCAATAAAGGTTCTCTTCATTTACAATCCAAATTGCAACTGTGCAGTATAATTTCATATACAGTGTATTATGGTATGGTGCCTTCACTCTACAGTGCTGTACAGAAGACCGGTTTTGCGTCATATAAATTAGCATATTGGTGCGCATAAGAGCCGCCTCCGGTGGCTCTCCCTTAGAGATGAATTTCAGTGCAACTTTTCAGAAGAACAAGTCTGCCCAGAAAATGTATTCCATTAGTAATGTAATCATTGTTGTACTCCCCCCCCCCCCCCCACACACACACTTACAATGTACATACAATGTACTTCAATACATATACTGAAAAGTTGATGACCTTGCTAACCTGCAACTTGCACTTTTTATTGATAGATGCCCTAGGAGAATGCATTCTAATGTGGTTAGTCCTAGTGGGTACACTAACTGTAAAATAACATAGATTTCTTTCAGGTAGAAAGTACAGTCCAGTAGGCCAACACTTTTATACAGCAATGAACAAGTTAGAAATAATGTTTAGAACTTTTAATACTCTGTATTAGTAGCCAGGGCCTAAATACTATACAAGAGTCAAGTAGAGCTGATCTCAGTACGAGTTGTGGTTCATGAATTCATCCAAAAGAGGTACAAAAATTGTACTGTAGCAGCCTGGATTTGTCATCCCCGGAAATGATATCGATATCTGATATTCATATACAAGATTTCAGTATGTGGCAGGAAATTGAGAATACTTGAACTAATGGAGTGAATGTCATCGACAATATGAAATCTGACACCAGTCCTGGGGAGATTGCTGCTCCTGGGCCATGTAGGCCCTACGCCTGTGTCTTAACTGTAGTATCTCGAGTATTAAACCCCCACTGCACGCAAGTCAGCTAACGGTACTCATGCCTCCCTCACTTTTCAACACATACAAACACCACACACAGCGACAACGAACCCCGCTCCAGCGGTCTGAGCAACCGATGTAAACACGGTGACAGACTCAATGGTAAACCGCAGCAACAAGTCTCCCGCGCACACATACAGACACGGACGTCAACTACATTTTCAGCTGCTTGAAATTCATTAATCACTCCAGATATGAGAATTACGTCGTATTACAATAAGAAAGTAATATTCTCACCGTTTGTCGCCCTGCATGTGTATAATCCAGCTCACAAAAGTGAGTTTTCAGTGATTTTACTGAGCTCTTTAGCTGTCTATCCGGCGCGCTGCACGAAGGGATCCCGACCCATGCCCGTTGCTTATAAACATCTTTCTGTAACTAGGGTTGCTCACACGGTCACATGGTACGAGCGAGGATAATTGATTGGATGCTGATTACGTCAGCGGCATAGAATGAACTGATTTTACATACGCAGTGCACGTGTAGTGCCTGTAATTAGATGCAGGGACTCTGCCGTGTGTATGTAAAGAGGGATGTAAATACTAGTATCTTTTATAGCGGACACATCCTCTTTCACAATACGGCTTCATCTGGTACTAGTACTGATTAGCACTATTTAAACAAGGAAGTAAAGCTCACTGAGAGAAGTTCATTGTCACATCTTGAAGATATGTGCTTCTGCAATGGAAGAAAGTTTAAGTGAATTCGAGTAGAGTAATAGTCCAGAGTAAGATTAATGCTGAGCTACATCTTAGTTAAGCATTGGATATCTTGTAAGTCATTGCCTTTATTTCACCCTCTTTACTCTTGTCCCTGTAACTGTGTGTCCAAGTCCGAGTTATTTTTTTTCTTCTCATTATTCAATCCCGTATTCTGTTTTAAATACATTTTTTTTCTTTTAACATCCGTTAGTGTGCTTTCTCCCCCCCCCCCCTTAATTATCATTTCATTTTCGCATATTGTATGTATATATTGTACATAGTTTTCAGGCTGAATTTTCCAGTCTTGTGTATCTGGTGTTTTTGTTTTTTTGTTGTTGTTGTTTTGTATCTGTAAAAACAATAGGAGTTTCTGCAATTTACAAGCTTTGCTTCTCAGCAGGACTCCTATCTTTTCCACCTCATGTACTAGTATATGTTAACTCTTTTTAGCTATCTGTCATGTTTGTGTAATCATTGATTTCTTGTCTTCACCCAATACTGAGGTATTACAATTTCTGTACTTTGTTTTCTTGGTGGAATTGAACAAATAAATTGAATTGAATTGAATTGAGATCTCTCCCTCGCATTGTTTTTCTCTCATTGATGCTTTCAGCATGCATGTAAATATGCAATTAATTGCAACACTAGTGTGAGCTTGAAATCGACGACGCTATCTCGCGACGACGCAGCTTCCAGGGTTGGACGATGAAAATAGCTACCTTGCGCATGTGCATTTGTTTATGTGTGTGTGTGTGTGTGTGTGTGTGTGTGTGTGTGTGTGTGTGTGTGTGTGTGTGTGTGTGTGTGTGTGTGTTGTTTTGTTTTGTTTTGTTTTTGCTTTTTTTCGGGGAGGGTTCAAGACTCCTTCCACTGAGGAGTCCGCGAGGGGGATGGGGATCGAGGGACGGGGGCGGGGGCGGGGGTGGGGGTGGGGGCTGGAGGGGGGGGGGGTTGACCAGGCCTGCCATTTTGTGACACGCACCCGAGCAAAGAAAAAAAAAAGAGAGAAAGAAATATGGGGTAAGTTGTTTTGTTTTTGTTCTATACAGCCCAGTTATTATCAAAATACATGAAAGAAAGTGCATGGAAAACACACCCCCAAACACTAGCTATAGGCCTACACAACCAGTCACATCATTGGCCCTTTCCATAACTTAAATCTTTCTGGAATAATCTAGAGGAAAACAACCCATGTGCTGAGCTTCTCACGTCATCTTAATAGGCCTAGACATTTCTGTTATAAACTCGGAAGTATAGATTGAAAGTATAATTAACTCTAACCCTTGTCCATCCCATTGGTGATCAACACTCCTCTTCATAAATTATGTTAGTCGCTCTTGGTTAGGATTGTAATGTTACATTCCTCAAATTGCACATAATTCTCATTTTATCACAATGTTTTTCTTCTTTTTTATTGAACGTAGTGTTTGATAATACCGTATTCTACTTTTTGGTAACTGTATTTACATGTTTGGAAGGAGTAATTGATTATGTGCTTGTAAATGGACTTTGTTCTTGTAATCTTCACTTGGAGAAACGATAATGATGGAACTTTCATACTTGATATTGCTTTAGGAAGGAAAAGGTACACACAAACCTTACCAAGAAGTCATAAAAAGGCTGCAAGGTATCTGTTCAGATGTGGTAGTCTTTAGAAAAGAGAGGGCGCTATTCTTAAAACGAATTACCCACAGAACGACGAACTTTCGTTTTCAGATTCCGGAGATAGCGAACCAGCGTAGTCCGTGCAGGGCACGCGAGCAGTTAGTAAGAGAATGATAATACGATCGACATAGATTTCTTCTTCTTTTTCTTTTTTTTTTCGGAGAGGATGGGGGGGGGGGGAGGTGTTCCTTTAATATTCGGTTTTTAAAGGAAACCAAAACCCAAAGAGAAATGTGGATTGAGTGAGAGCAGAAACATTAGTAGAACACATCAGTCAAAGTTTGAGGGAAATCGGACAATCGATGCAGAAGTTATGAATTTTTACAGTTTTGGTGTTGGAACCGCTGGATGAGGAGACTATGTGTTGACAACAATGTAAAGAAAATATAAAGGGAATTCCACAAAAAAAAATCATTTTTCATGAAAATTACACATTGCATTAATTCGATACTGACATATGTTAAGGGTGGTAAAATTATTGTTCCCCCTGCTTTTTGAAAGCGGTTAGTCAAGTGCTCTTTCATTTTGCTAGGAAAATGAGTTTTTGTTGAATTCCCTTTATATTTTCTTTATATTGTTGTCCACACACGACATCATAACGTCTAGTAGTCTCCTCATCCAGCGGTTCCAACACCAAAACTTTAAAAATTCATAACTTTTGCATCGATTGTCCAATTTTCCTCCAACTTTCACTGATGTGTTCTACTAATGTTGCTGCTTTCATTCAATCCACACTTCTCTTGGTTTTGGTTTCATTTAAGAAAGCACACACATTCAAAGCTATATTCCCAAACGATGTGCACATGTGGAACAAAAAAGAAGTGTAACTGTGATTTATATGGATTAGTATAGAATAACGCTGCTGTTACAGTGCTCATGGATAGTTGGATTTCATTCATTAATTCATTCATTTTCCTATTTCCAACAAAATCATAATTTGTATAGAAATTGAATAAAAAGTACATTACAATGAAGAATAACGACATATTAAACTTGGCAAAGTATCAAAAGTATACGAAAATTCTGGCAATGAAAAGAAATGCTAAAAATCAATGATTGTAAGGTGTGTCCTCCACACGTAGGCCTACTACAACAGGTCACATGACTGATTGACTGTTGTGCAATTTGTTGTCATATAATTATATGTCGTGTATCAGAATGTATGCAATATTACTATAAAACCATTAACTTTGGTTTTGATAGGCAGTCATTACTAATCCATGTCCCCTCAAAACAGAAGAAGAATTGAAAAAATTGCACAAAGTGCATGTGATAAAGTTTTGCAGCATGGCATGACACTGTTACATAATATATGTACCGGAATCCAGATGCGTGTGTGTGTATGTGTGTGTGCGTGTGTGTGTGTGTGTGTGTGTGTGTGTGTGTGTGTGTGTGTGTGTGTGTGTGTGTGTGTGTGATCAATTTGCTCCGCCCTCTTTCCCTCATTCTGTCCCTCTCTATAAGCTGCTCCCGCTCTCCCCTCTCTCTCTTTATCTCTCTCTGTCTCTTTATCTATATATCAAGCAATCAATCTATGCGATTCTATCACATCTGCCGTCTATCTATCTATCTATCTATCTATCTATTCATCAATCTAGCTCTATATCTATCTCTTCATCAATCAATCAATCAATCTATCTATCTATATCCATTTTCCATAGATTTATCCATCAATACATATGTGTATTCTATCTATCCATCAATCAATCTATATTATCCAATCTATCTGTCTGTCGATCTGCCTCTATCATGTGACAGACCAATGACGAGCTAGCGTCGTGATGGGGCGAGTTTTGCAGGAAAAAATAAATTTAATCAGACTTGCAGTACTGCACTGTATCAGCTAGACCGAATACAAATTCAAACAAGTTTAATGAGTCTAGTTCAGGCAGTGTTTAAATCATACAGTCACTTGAATTGGCATAATGGAGTCGCAATCGAAAGTAAAGAATGATACAGAACGCTGTTGGCACTCCCTATTATATTGGCACTCACTCCGCAATTAGGACTGGATAAAAGTTGGACAGTTTCCCAGCCAGATGGCAAAAGGGCAGGCCGAACAAAAACCAAGAGCACATTGTTGAACATTGGTAGGCCAGATATGTAGACTAAGAATGTGAGTACATGTATTACTACTTTGCGTATGGTGACTTTCACATGAAACAAATGGAAAAGATTGATAGTACCTTATAATGGATAATAATGATTGGGTATTCGTCATTGCTATAAAGCTAAGATTGGGAAGGGGAAAGATTGAACAACATCTGTGAGGATTTTATAATATACAAGACTTTGTGAATGACCGTATTACAATTGCAGAACTCGACATTAACAGTGGCCCGGATACACTGGATACACTGGATACACTGGATACACTGGATACACTCAATATATTGGATACACTCAATACACTCAATAAACCCAATACACTCAATACACTCAATACTATTGGTGCGTTCATCCAGTTGCCAGGTAACTGCTAGGTGAAAAAACCAATCTTGTCTTTTACATGAAAAGCTGAATAAGGTTAGAACTCTCTCAGATTTTTTTTTTACTTTTTTTTTACTTTCAAAATCTTGTGTTTTTGAGAGGATGGGTCCGTGTGATCTTTGTTATTAGTTCCGGCATAGCTTTCTTTCACGACAAAAATATGAAATTTGTATACTGTTGTATGCTTGTCCATACAGTGTTGCAAAAAGTCATTTCTATGGTTGGACTATGCGTTGAATTAAACAGCATGAAAAGAGTTTCACTATAGTATTATCAAGGTAATGTCTTAATCTATACTTGTAAAGCACTGCAGGGGGAGTAGATTATACATTTTAACGTGATATGACCAAATTAGGCATACATTTCCAACAACACCGGGATATTTAGTATATGATTTTTAAATCACGATATGATTTGTGAATGATAAATCATTTTATGAATCATGAATTGTTCTTCTTTACTGAACTACGTTCTCTTAACTTTAAAAATGGCTACAATTAAATTGAAGCTAAATTAAGAGGTAACAAATACACATCGTTCGAAATTATTTTGGAGCAGGTATAGTTCAGTTTTTGAAGGACAAAGTTGAACTCAACTTTGTCCGTCAGACCGGATTAAGCTTATTTACATTTTAAGGAAAGAATGAAAGAGTCGACACACACTGTACCCTGGAATATTTCTTAAGCCTAATGTCACGCAAACACTGCATGTAAATTATCAAACCAAAATGTATGCCGTATACATCAAAATATTGTCATACAAAGTGACAATCAGGGATATGCGATAAGTCAATCCCTAACCTTTGACTTGAATCCCCTCGCCCGTTATCAAGACCAGTGAAAGTATTACAATAGCGAGTTACAATGTCTTGTACTAACATTGACAACCAGCCAACAAGCAGAGTTTATCACAAGTAAAAAAAAAAAAAAGCCTACTGTCTTTGAGCAAGGCTACTACATATTGCTGGGCCAGGCGCGTTCGCTTGTGACGGAGGCGCACTTGCGAGCCGTTTATGGGTTTTGGGAATTCCCCGGTAGTCGATCCACACGTAAACTGTAGTATGTATTGCCACATTGTGCCCTTTGGTCGACCACAGTGTACGGTGTGATAACGTGTGAAACCCCGTACCTTCCCCGCTCACAGCGTTCTCGCTATTAACCCAGGAGTTGGTGTGTTGAAGACTTGCATGAAACTGACATCCGTTTTGAGCGAAATCAAGCGTCGTGAATTATCTCTCCCAAATAAAGCTTTCTTCTGGATAATACCTGGCCTGAGCTCTGATACCGTCTGGGTTTTTGACTGTGTGTAGGTCTGACCGAACCCTGATGTTTCGCTGATGATTTGAGAAAAGGTGCTACATTGATTCACGGTGAGTGATCCATACATTACAATCGAGACGGCCGGGTTAAAGGGGAATTTACTCCAGATAATAGTTGATTTAGCGAATGCAGCAATGATGCTATTAGTAGGACGCCTACTAGTATACGTTTTGAAAATTTCTGACAATCCTTTTGAGGTGGCCCTTTCAATCAGAAATCAGACGCGCCCTTTGTAAAGTGAAGAAGAAGGAGAAGATGTAGGGCCTATATGCCGAAGAAGATGAAGGAGAAGGAGGAGAAAGAGGAGGAGGAGGAGATTATACAAATTACACACAGCAGTATGATTCCGTCAAATTCATTCCATATAAGTCATTATTATTAATGTGATCATTTATTTATTTATTTTATTTATTTATTTATTCACAACATCTTTTAACAGGGACATTCCGTTCAGTTCTGCTGACAGCCAGCAGACCTGCTTTTCAAGGAAGCCCTGTATACGATAATACAATGCATACATAAACTTTCAGGTAAAAACAAACAGTAGGTGACCTACACAAAAACAAACAAACAAACAAACGAATTATATACAGTATTTACAAGTACATTCACAAATGGTACTAGAGGGGTACCAGTGTATTACAATAACATGTGGTAACATGTGATACAGGATTATATCAACTCAACTCAATGTATAAATGAGCAAAAAACAAACAAACATTATTTTTTACCATGCTTCACAACCTAAGATCATATAGTATGTAGCAATGGTCGGCAGTGTTTCTTGAAAAGAGGCAATGAACTCAGCGTCTGGACGGGAAGGGGTAACTTATTAAAGAGCATTGGACCATAATAAGAAAAGCTACGTTTTTTGTACTCGGTGTTAACCTGAGGAACAAACAGTGGACTGTTGGTAGCATACCGTGTTACATAATAAACGGGTCGCTGTGTGATCAGGCGATTCATATAAGGCGGTGCAAGCCTGTTCAAAATTTTAAAGACCATGAGACAATGCTGGTATTTTATCCTGCCTGCAATATTTTGCCAATGTAGTGTTGGTATATACAGTGATACAGATTCATGTTGCTTTATATAAAAAATCATACGAATATATTTATTTTGCATTATTTGTAATTTCTTAATGTGTGATTTGGAACATGAACCCCAGCTGGTGGAACAATAATCTATGTGGGGTAAAACTAGTGAGTAATACAAATTGATAATCGTTTTACGTGATGACGAAGATGATGGCAAGTATGATAATGATGATGGTTGTGGTGGTGTATCATTATTATTATTATGATGATGATGACGATGATGATTATTATTATTATTAGAATCACGCTTAGTCATAGGACAATCTTTTGTAGTCGTTGGCCTATCATTATTCTGCTTGTAAACTCTCTCACCAGTCATGTCGGCTCTGGTTGGAGCACGCGTTGTACGGGGGCCGAGCTGGAATTGGGGGGAGCAGGACGGCGGAGAAGGCCACCTTGGTACCATCACGGCCGTAGTCGTCCCCGTCACGGACCATACCGATGGTGATTCGCCCTTGTCTCCGACGGCAGTGAAAGTTACCTGGGATAGCGGGAAGAAGGGCAATTACCGCACAGGCTTCGGCGGGGAGTTCGACCTCAGGCTGTACAGCAGCGCACCGGCAGGTCAGGAAATCTCACTCCACGTTCAAGTTCACCTTACAGAACTACTCCAGACAAGTTTTAAGTTTTCTGGGTAAAAGAAGAAGAGGAAGACGAATAAATTTCACAAACATAGGATTGAAAGCTAAACAAAAATAGGATAAAAATTAGAGCAGAATGTATTAGATTGTGAAATTTTCTAATACTTTCACTAAACAATTCTTCAGCAGTCAAAATGAATATAAAATAATAATAATGATAACAACAGTAACAATAATAATAATAGTAATGGTGGTAGTAGTAGCAGTAGTATTAATAATAATAATAATAATGATTTAATAACAGCGACGATAATAATATTAATGCTGGTAGTAGTAGAAGTAGCAGTAGTTTTAATAATAATAATAACGATATAATAATAATAATAGAGGTATTGGTCATGCCATTTATCAGTCAGTCTGAGTGCTCAAAGGGCATGAAAAATTTCTTTCTTTCACAGCATTAAAGGGGATGGCTAGTAACTGATCAGTGGGAATCATTGGGAATGCTGGGGGTGATTGTTCCAATCCTTGTACATTCATTTAAGAGTACAGAGCACTCCCGTTACAACGAACACGGTTATATGAAATTTCGTTATAAGGAAGTAAAACTTCTGGTCCCAAAATTATCGCCATTAAAGTCTATGGTACAAAATTCGCTTATAACGAACACGGTCATAGCGAAATTTTCGTTATAACGAAGTCTTTTCCGAGCGCAACTGACAAAGAAAAACAAAAGAAATGTGCTCCGTTATAACGAACTGAGGATCGCTTTCGAAAATACGTAGCGGAACAAGCATTTATAGCGTCTCTGCATGGGCGACCGCGTCACATCACTGTGTGTTCGCTTGGTGTGTCACGCACAGTTTCCGAGGGGAACTTGCGTTATTGTAATACAATAATCTGAAATTGAATAATTATTTGTTTTATTGTTCACATAGATTTCCAGTGTATGACGAGTATTCAACAAACAGAATGATATATGCGTGGCTTCCTTGTTTTCGTTATATATTGTATTTGTTCGGTTATAACGAAATTTCGTTATAACGAAAGAAAATTGCCGGTCTCGAGCATTTCGTTATAACGGGAGTGCACTGTACATTATATATCTATTGTTGTGTGAAAGTCATTTGCTTCAGAATGGTCTCATATTCAAGTAATGTGCAGTTTAATGTTTCCAGGTTAGCATGCCTGTACAGTGACGGGGCTATCGTTAACGGGCCGTTAGAGAGAAAGAAATAGAGGAAATAATTCGAATGAATTCGAGATTAAGAATTTTAATGACACCCTTCGCATCAAAACGTGCGAGTATAGGAAACTATATAACCATACGGCAATGCTGACCTTGTATGTCATGGAAGAGGGGTTAGTGCTCATTATTGACCTACAGAATAATTTTTATGGTATTTTTTCTTTTATGTAAAGAACGATGGGAGAGATTGTGCGATGCTGACGTCGTGCGTGAGACACTTCTAGTATGCATTGTGATTTTGACTTATATAGGCAAAAAATCGAATGGTTTAAGATCGCAAAGTCTTCGCGATCTTTTGTCGTCCAGTCACATTGGCAAAAGATCGAGAATTTTGGTGGGGTGGCATAGAGGGAAATAACCCTATAGTTGCAGTGGGAAGTTTTGCGAGAAGTTTCGCGGAAGTTTTGCGGGAAGTTTGCTTCGAGAACTTTTAAAGGTGCGGTCAGACTGGCAAAAGATCGAGAAGTTTAAGATCGCGATCTTTAAGATCTCGAAGTTTTGCCAGTGTGACCGCAAACTTCCCGCGAAACTTCTGTTTGCGGGCGGTGTCTCCGAAGCGCGAGGCCATTGTCATGTACAGATGTGCATTGTTACGTCACAATCACTAGCCATCGGACGGCGCACTCTTTCTTGCGCGCGTACCAATGGCCCAAACTTCGGAATCTTAAACTTCTCCATCTTTTGCCAGTCTCGTATGCATAACAAATTCTGATTATTAAAGAGTCGTTCTGTTTGTTTAGATTCAACTTCAATATAGAATGGGGGAATCCCTTGGAATCCATCAGTAATTTTGTAGATTCCACAGTGGTTTCTATGCGTTTGGTTTCGTTTCATTCCGTTTTCAAAGTTATTCGTATTAATCATCATGCACCCGACTACTAGCATACTGTCGATTAATGGTAACATTTTTAGAGACGTGATGAATTCTAATGTGCCCTTCCGTGAGATTGGTAACTTACTCTACCTTACAATGGAAAAGGTCTGGATTTGGCTTTTCACTCAGGAGTCAATGTGCCACAGAACTTGTGTATGATTCATGTTTATTTGAATTTAAACCTTGACATATTTCTATCAAGGGAGGAGTATGTAAGTATCAAGATAACGATGAATATCATTAATGTTGGTAATTATCATCATCACATGGTATTAATTTTATCTTTGGAATTCATAAGCATTGTCATGGTTTCCATTTGTTATCATCATGTTAAAGGATGATACAGGCTCGGTTGAAATGGTGCTTCAAGTTTCCAACGTTTGTTTGTTTGTTTGTTTGTTGGGGTTTTTTTGACGATGATTTTTTAGATAATGAAACTCTTTTAAGAAATATGAAAGAGCATATAATTCTAAACGGAATTCAAAGTATATTTGATGAAAATTGGTTTTGAAATGGCTGAGATATCCAAATTAAAGAGATGCTAATAACAGGTGCGACCAGACCTTTTATTCATATAAGATCGCTTTGTTGTACTTTATTTTTTTGATATCTCAGCCATTTCAGGACCGATTTTCATCAACTAAATTTTGAGTTCCTGTAAGACTTGTACGCACTTCAGATTACATAAAGTGGTTTCTAAGTATCTTACAAAAAAGTTTAAAACTGAATCCTCACCTCAACAAATATTATACCATCCCTTTAAGGCATTGCTATGGTCTGTTTTTCTCGTACTTTATCCATTCATTATTCAGGCCTGATTTTATAGTTGGCTTGTTTAACTGATTAAGTCATAAATGGCATAATATGTAATATTAAATGGCATAATATGTAATATATATGTATTTAAAAGGGGATATGAGCTGATGCGGGGGTGTACATTTAAAGTTGTACTGTAAGCAGACCTTTAATTTCTTTTAAATTGATATCAGGTGTAATCCATAGAGGAGTGAGGTGCGTTGGCTGTGACGCTTCAGACATAGCTGGTAGCTACTGGATATGCACAATGTGCCCGAGGTGCAAACTATGCACAGACTGCTACATGCAAGATACACATGCAGCCACTCACGAGTTCTGCAGGAAGGACGAGCCGTATGATACTGGGTAAGAAACTGGTTTCAGAGAAGTACAGTGATGATGATAATGATAATAATAATAGCAATAATGATAATGATGATCATAATAATGATAGTAATGATATCAATAGTAATGAATATAGTGCTACACAATGAAATTATGAAAATCTGATATCAAATGCAATAAGCATGACGATACGATGTAAAAGTAAAAGAATGAATTTAAGGTGTTTGATATTGATGATAACCGTGACGTTAATGATGATAATGCTATGATAGCAAGTGATGCGAGAAATGTCCAAATAGTCATACACATACACTTGTAAGATACGTAAATTACTTTAAAACATATTAATGCGCGACAGTGATCAATCTTGTCAGTTTCATCTTGCAACTCGTGTATCACAGGGTGCTTGTTGGCCCAAGAGAAGACGCAAGGACAGTAAAAGCTCGTGGTTTACTTCCTGGGGCAAAGGTCAAGAGGGGGCCAGACTGGAACTACGAAGACGAGGATGGTAAATTACATAAAGTTCGAAGTGTTTGCATCACGTACAAATACGATTCATACTTGAAATGTGTGTATAGATGAAACAACATCCTACCGAAGAGCCTGCGCACACTATTGTCTTGAGGGATATAATAATTATTCCCCCTTCGCTAGCGCACACGTGTATGTGAGTTGATTCAGTGTGCACTTTGTGTGTACGTGTGTGATTGTGTGTGTGTGTGTGTGTGTGTGTATGTGTGTGTTTATATCCTCTTTTTTTCTGTTTCCGACTCATGTCTCATGTACTAGTATCAAGATTATTATGTAAATGAGATATCGGGGGCCTGACAAAAACTCTGAGATAAAGAGAGGTTGATTCGTGCTTCTTCATTCAAGGCGGAAAGAAACAATGGGGAAACGTGAAGGACGTCTGCGATTGGTCGGATTCATCGCGCGCGAGCGGTGTCCTCGTCCAATGGAGCAACGGCCTGACTAAGAAATACCGCGCGGGGCACGATGGGAAGGTAGACGTCAAGGCAACGGAAGGAGCTGATGGTGAATGTTTTTACATACATCACCTCGCGAGTGTCGGTGAGTATACTCAACCTTCCCTTCGTTTAAGTTTTGCCTGGTATTTGAAATTCGTGTTTGTTATCACTACTTATATCGATTGCAAATAAAAAAAGAGAAGACAATGGACACATTTCACAAGTGCATAATGATTTTGTGAAAATAATGACCTTGCATTTCTTGAAGGAGAATAAATCTCTTCAACTTAAAGGTCACAAGAAAAGCCAGTTGTAGTCTAAATTGATGATCCGTCGGCTTTCAATACGTTATTAAAGTGGTCATTTCCCTTCTGTTTTGAAAGTAATGAAATTCTGTGACGCTTTAATATATATGTATTTAGTGTGTGTGTAATGTGTGGCTATGTATGTGTAATTTTATGTATGCATATCATCAATTAAGATTTTTTTAAAACAATTTCTGTCTGTATTTATATCGTACTATCCATGACATTTTTTTTTTTCGTTCATTACTCTCTCGCTTAATCTCTCTGTTTGTTTCAGAATGGTTACCTTTTGGCAAAAGATTTTATGAAAAGAAACTGAATGAAAACTAACTTGAAACCAGTAAAGTTCATACTGACCTCTTTGAAATTGATTTTAAATGGGTAAAATACCATATCTAAAATTGTTCGTTTACAGGCGGGCGAAATTTATCTTCTCTTGTATGTGGAGTTTGAGTTCATTTTTTTTTTCTCTCTCCAGGTGAGCGACAGTCACCTATGAAAGGAGACAAGTTGATGATTGTCATGGATACGGAATGTTTGAATTTATATCAGAAATGTCTTGGACAAAATTGCCCAGACGGCCTATCAGAGGTAAGGTGCATTTTCATTTTTTTTTCGCTTCCGCTAAGTACATTTCCTCTCTATATAGGAGAACTTGTAAGAATATATGAAGGGTTTGTTTGCAAAAACCGATAAGTCCATTTTTGAAGATTTTGAAGTACGATCTCTGTCATAAAGTACAAAATAATACCTTTTAAATGATATATTGGTCACTACATAAAAAGGTATATTTTTGAAGTTATGGTCAAAAGAAGCAAAAATTTTCTTATTATTCTCTTTATTTTTCTTGACCTTTAATCGCAAATATCTCCATTTGGCAAATATGGACTTATCGGTTTTTGCAAAGAAACTCTTCATATGTACAAATACCTCAAGAAGCTCATTCCGAGGGATATAGTACGCTCGTACACCCATAACAACACACATACGCATAACCTTTTCATACAATATTTATATATCTTTTTTTTTTTTGGTATCACTAGTTTTGTTGTTTTCTCCTCCCCTTTTAATGCCAACAGTGAAGTTTTAGTTGCGAAGTGATTTTGGGCACTTTCCAGTCAAAATCACTGATGTCTTGTCTTCCTTTTAACTTGCAATTTATTCTGTTTGTAAGGGGTCTAAGCACTGGTTCATTACTGGGCTACCCCACCATGTACAGTGAATATTTCTTCCTCATCATGTTTATTTCTTGTCGATACGTGTGGAAGTCAATGAATTAGTGAATCAGTATCTTATTTCTTATAAGTCATTATAATGAGTGAAGGCATTAAGAGAAGGTCGCAGGTTATGATGACTTATTGTGTTCTGTCTTTACCCAGATAATGTTTATTCTGTTGGTACGCCATGGTGACTGAACTTGAATTGTATACACTGTACCATGCTAAATGCAGACGCGCACAATCATTCATAACTATAAATGTATAATTATACATATATATATATATATATATATAATATATATATATATATCAGGGCTCGACACTAACGGTGGCCCAGTGGCCCGGGGCCACCAAAAATGAAAGTCGGGCCACCAAATAAAAAAAAAAAGGGCCCTCGGGCCACCATATTTTTTTGAAAAGTATGTCAGTAAATTCATAACTTTTTTTGCGCCGGAAATTAGCAGTTAAATTTGTTCAAAGGATGGATGAAAAGGACTGAATGAGTGCCTGAGAGTGAGTGTTGCGGGTTTGTTGAGGTTTATTTATGAGTAGATATGTCTAACTTCCAATTCTTACTATGATAAAACTTAATTTTTGACTCATTGAAAAAAAGGAGGACTTTTAATGTTTTTTATTGTTTTTTTTCGGGCCACCAAATTTTTCTCTCGGGCCCCCAAAAATTTGAAATCAAGGACTTTATTGGCCCCATCGGGCCACCAAACCAAAAAGTTAGTGTGGAGCCCTGTATATACATATATAGTGGATATAATATACATTTACAAACACGAATTTGCTTGTAAAAGGTCTCTTCCTTACTTATGCACACTCTTCGACTTTTAAAAGAAAAGAAAAATAAAGATACAAAACGTGAAAAACACAATAAAGGGTATCATGTATAATCTACTAAAGTCAAGGCAAATATCTAAAGTTTCATATGTAAAATCCAATATGTAAACATTATATAAGTTATAACTATAATCCTTATTGTATCAACTGTATAGGCCCTATTTGAATTATATAAGCTATGTAAAGTCCAGACGAAATTAATTGTATAATTTATAAAGTTTTGCATATGTATGATACGTAATACACCGTCATAGAATTCCATTATCATATTCGCCAGTTTCATAATATATATATATATATATATATATATATGTATATATAGATTGGAGAAGGGTTTTTAAGGATGCTATCTCCTGTTTCTTCCTCTTCTCCTCAATACTAAGAAACTTGGAGTCGCGGGGTTTATGGAAAACTGGAATGACCGAGGTTGGATCGGAGTACGTTATGACGACGGAGTCAGGCTGGAGGTTCCCTCCTTCCTCCTAAAGAAAGTATGTTTATGCTTGGGTCTGGGGCAATTACCCCCTTTCGCAATCACCCCAGACCCTTCCTCTGACTGTAACCCTAATTCTAAACCTGAACCTGATCCCTAACCCAAACTCTAACCTAACCTTAAACCTAACCCTAACCCTAATTTTTACTCTAACCTTATCACTATACTAGTAACCAGGCAGTATTTAGCTTGGGGGAGGGGTGGGAGTTGTGTGTGTGTGTGTGGGGGGGGGGGGGGGGGGGGTAATTGCCGTGATATGTTTTCATGTGGTGGAAATTCGCCTGATATTGCTTTTGTCTCACTGTCATTATACGTATAATCTTTAACTGAGAGAAGGGGATAATTACAGTCTTCTTCCACTGTGTTAAAAGAGAGCGAGTGTGTCAGCACTTTGATTGCCACATCTGGAAACAAAGAAATATAATATATAAACGCATTTTTGAAATGTCATGAATATTGCAGTGGTATAAATGTTCTTACAATCGCTGTAGAGCGCGGCGTGACACTTCTTTCAAAATATGTGATTGTTGTTTCATTCCATCAGTGGCGAATTGTATCAAGAAAACATGGACGACTGGAAATGCAGTATTTTTGCAATCGTAGTCAGGATTGCCAAGCTCAATGGTACTGAGCACACCAGTATTCTTGGGAGACATATATGTTTTGTGAAACAGGAGATGTTAGTATGGTGCTCAGAAATATAACTTGTTTCACAGATAGTGATGAAAAATCGTACTATAAATCTCCAGGAGACGCTAAATGCATGACAGAGTATAACTTTCTCCTTGCCATATACTTGCAGTGCGTCGAATTTCATACCGGCGTTCGGGTTAGAATCAGCAGCAACATCGACTTGATTCAGAGGCTACAACCTGGCCATGGCGGCTGGACAGACACAACGAAGTTGGTGAGACACAAATTATGATCCTTCTTTTCTTCAATTGAAATCATATTCGAATAGATACTGTAACAGCGAAAAGGGCAACACACAAAAAATTGCGTTTCCATTAAAAAAAAAAGTTCTTGGCGCGCATTGTCCGCAGTCCAACATTTTCAAAGACGAGCAAATCCTCGGATGTCCCTCGTGCCGTATCGATGCAATGTCGCGCCTCAATATTTTGTCGGGTTGATCTTTGCAGCTTTGTTTTAGGAAAGCATTACGTTAGCCCAACAAACGTTACGGTTTTTACTTTCTTCCCATGAACCGAAAAAGTCATTATCGCTTAGCATTCGTGTTCGATAAGGTGGTTCAGTTGTTGGCTTCAGTTGTTGATCTTAGTAATTGCGTCCCCGGTATTCCAAGGCGTCACATCGATTTTGGTGAAGTCCACTTTCATGAGTAATCATCTATCAATATTACCATCATGTTTTATAACCGATTAAGTGTGTATAATGAGACTCCAATCTAAATTTCTTTTGTCGTCTTTCCCTCTGTTTTCCACAGACCGTCGGACAGTATGGCAGGGTAGTGAAGGTATGTGACGATGGTGACGTAATGGTCGAGGTCAAAGGTGATGAACTGATCTATCACCCCGCGTTGATCACTATCATGGAAGATGGAGAGGTTGAGGACGCTGGTGATGAGGACGATGATGACATCGGCGTGACGGCCGCGGCAATCGATAAATCTATAATCAACAAGGGCGAGACAAAGGGTTGGTAAAGCACTCATTGATTATGGCAGTGCTTTTTTTGAAGTCAAATCTTATTTTTAAGACAAACAACATCCTCGAGAAGACACAAATTCATCATCCTGTATGTTGCAACGATAGCATTGACACAAATCACGTTCTCATCCAAAATGCATCCTTAATTAACGAATTAGTCAGAGTTCATGGATCGTTTTCGTTACGGATCTTGTGAAGAACGGTTTAATTTATTTGTTTATTTCGGACACCATGCGTCTCAATAATATCGATCTATAGTTTACTTGCATCAGTCGTTGTTGTTACGCTCGACAATCCTCAGTCAAGAGTCCTGGTTGTCAGCATGACATTTCTTAGAATATCCGTGAATAAAGTGGTCTATGCAACTGGATAATACCACCCATGACAGGTAGAAACTCTATAAACTTAAATGCTGCAAACATGATTATGAAAGTCATTAAGCTGCAGTTCATTTGATTTTTACTCTTGTGATCGGTATAGATTATACCTTAACACTTTACCTTTTTAGCAATTTGTAAAGCAAGGCTCCGGTTCTTAATCAAGATAAAGTGCATATGAAAACTGTTAGGAAACATTCTGTATTGCACGATACTTTTAGAAGAAGCCAATCATAAGTGAAATATATCAAGAGACGTAAGATTAAGATATGTTAACTCCCTATTGTCTACAACTTTGCAGACAGTAAAGCTTATCATTTTATCATATTTCATGCATTTGCTATGTTCTAGAACTTGTTATAAAGTATTTCAAGCCATTTGTAGTTGCCTTTATACCACTACTTTGAAAGGACTTTTCAATGAGGACAAAAATAGATAACATAATTATTATATACCGAAGTATGACAAATCATTTTATTTCGAAGAGAAAAGCGAATGATACTTGCCAGCCTCTGAGGCGGAACAAATCATAGTCAAATCGGGTAATGTCCGTTATTCCAAAGGTTCTTCATCCGAAAATGAAGTAAGGTTCTTTATTCTAACACACACAAAGTCCCTATAGTTTCGCCAGTCTGAAAGGGAAAAGGGGTTCGTTAACCCAAACATCTGTGGCGTTCTTCCTAAGGTTCATTTTTTTTTCGAAGGTTCGTAATTCCGAAAATGAAATAAAGTTCGTAATTCCAAAGGTTTGTTAATCCGAAAAATTCTAGTTCCTTAATCCGAAAATGTAAAGACAGTGCATACTTACGAACCTTCATATTTACGAACCATTTTTGTTTTTGGATTGACGAAAATTCTGAATAACGACCCTTATTTCATTTCGGATTAATGAATCTTCGGAATAACGAACTGAAATGGCAACACACAGAGACATGACCAACACTGACGCAGTTGGTAGAAGCAGCGGTCTGCAATCTGGTGATCTCGGGTTCGAATTCCGGTGGAATCCTATTTTCTTTGCTCACTTTCATTTACATATTTCTGGACAGTTTTTATTTGCTTGCATTTATTGTATTATTCCAAAAGCTACATAATTTCCATGATCCCTCGCGTTACCCCCAAGTTGATTTATATCCTTCGGGTTTATGTCGGGTTTATGTGTAAAGTATCTGACTACACAAGCGTTCGGAAATAAGGTGTCTCTGAATGGGACGAATACTATATTTGGGCTTCCCATAGCTCCGTCGGTAAAACTCCGGTCAAGCAGTTTGGAGAACTCGGGTTGGAATCATGATGGTATCCCATTTTCTTTGCTCATTTTTCATTAACAAAATAATGTATTCAGATAATTGATTCTTTTGCAGACACTGACGAGGACGAGCAAATGCTTCGAAACATCCTCGTCGAAAGGTTTGTTTGTTTGTTTCATTTTATTTAATCGCGGGACAAAATGCCCTCGATCAGCCAGACAAGTTTTTTTTTTCTTTTTTCAGAGAAGCCGTGAATACAGTGTTACAACAACAGCATAAAATAGCACAGCAGTTAACAAATCAATCAAAGCAAATTAACTATAAAAACAAGCATAACACAATGAAATACATTACAACATATATATAGTAGAAACTAGATACCAAGAGAAAAAAAAAACCCAGAAAAGGAATATAGACATAATCACCAAACACGCTACAAAAGAGGGTGACACAAATAGGTTTCACGTAAATTCAGACAAATTAGTTCAAACATAATTATGAAATCCAACTAACACACGTACTCTAATATTCTTTCAAAAGCTTTCAAATTACTTACTGGTCTTATATTTTCGGGGAGGTTATTGAATATCTTAACACTGGAATAAATACATCCAAATTTCAGGTGAGTGCTCACAAATTGCTATAGGGAGTGATTACCGGCAGTTTTCTTTCGTTATATCGGAATGTCCTTATAGCTAGATGGCAATTTTGGGACGATATAACGATAGTAAGTGCGTATATTTAAAAATACTGTATATATATATATATATATATATATATATATACAGTATATACATATATATATATAGTATATATATATGTATATATATATATACGTATAATATTTGATGTATGATTATGTTATATAATATATATGTTTATATTATGTATATATTCTGTATATGTATAATCATATATATATATATATATATATATATATATATAAGTTAATGATAGAGTTTCCAGGGGCAAATTAACGCAAGGTACGCTTTTCCTACTTTGTCGCAAGCGCGGACTTTATCAGAGTTGTCCAAATTTTTCAATTTTGCTGTAATCTTTATTTTTCGTTTGTAAATTCATTATTTGTTTTTAGTTTCTATGCACATATAAACGCATAAAATATTAAGCATAATTCAATCGCAAGAGGGTTTATCTAACTCCCGCCACCGTATTTCGCTCCTTGCCACCAGTAAATCTTTAAACACGATAAGCCAAAACGAAGTTGCAGAAAACACACATAGTTGTCTAGTTTTGATTACAGTTACGAGTCAGTATCGTTGAATACATCGTCTTATGGATCCTTTTCAAAGAAAATATATCAATAATTAAATCGTGACATCTCCACTTAACACATTTATCAGAAAGTTTTGAAACAGACAAATATAGCTTCGATTTTCAAACATCGAACTAAAAACACCCAATGACAGTACAATGGCATAATAGTCTTTCGTTTCGTAACCATAACACAGTGTCATAAAGACTTGATCCCAGAACAACAACAGCAAAAAAAAAAACAAAAAACAACAACAACAAAAAACTAACTATCTAATAATTAACTAACAAACATAAATCTCGATCTTAGTGACATCTCTGTACACGTAATTTAATAAAATAAATATTTTGTGTTTGCTTTGTCATGTTTGTAGCTTTAGAGCTTTTTTCTTGAACTTTAATCGCAAATATCTCCATTTGGCAAATATGGACTTATCGGTTTTTGCAAACAAACTCTTTATATTATGTGATGTCACATAACGATATAGGAAAATAAAGGAAAATAAAAGAAAATGCCAAGAAACATTTTTTTTTCTTTTTAGTTAAGAGCATACTCCCTTTACTTTTTACGTACATAATATTGCATGTAATATTACTGAAAATACATGGCATAATCTTAATTCTTTCGCTATATAATTTCACTACTGTGACAACTTTATTTTCTGTAGTTTTCTCATTCAGTGATGACAGCTGCTGTACTCGACAAAACTCCCAAAACCTTTGAACGGACTGTCCGATTTTTCGCAAGCTTTACACTGATGTGTCTTACCACTATGTATTTATACTGAGTCCATCCAACATATTTAGGACAAATTTTGCCATGAAATATATATACATGTATATATATAATAACTATACAATATATAGTATGTATATATATATTCGCGGTTTGTTGCAGGTTGACGGACAAGATAAAGCAAGTGGGACTAAAGGATGGATCGAAGGCGGAGGACAAAGCTTTCGTACGGAGCGCTGCTGAAGGCAAGGTAGACAAGGTCAGAGAGCTGCTACGCCAGCGCCCAGAACTCGTAAGTCGGAGTTCCTTCCAGTACAGGTGCTAATTCTTATCCGGCAAAGTTGTGATTGCTTTACAGAGAACATTCTTAGAAATCTTACTTGCCAATACCAGCAATCGTAATGTTACTACCACAAAACGTTCCATTTAATGTTGCCCTTCAACGTATCGCCTTTGCAATGTGTTCTCGAGCCAAATGCCGGGCGGCTGGTGAATAATTGCGAATACGAGTACGAATAAAATGTCACACAATAATTATAACCTCCTTATGTCAGATTAACAAGATAACAAGTAGCCGAGACACCACATAAGAGTGACAGGTATTATCAAGTTCTCGTATAGAAGCTGAATACTCCTATATATTGGGGAGTAGATTGTTTATCCAACGTATAGCTGTGACATTATTTTACAAATAGTGTATACTACATTGTATTTGGGAAATGTCTTCGCAAAAAAATACTTCATTTTCAGTTGATATACCATGGAGTGTCATACGTGCCAACATTCTGAAATGGTCGAAAATATGGGTGCACGTCACGAGACCGACACCCACGAGTCATACAGCCCACTAGTCATACAGCTCACGAGTCATACAGCCCATATCAAATGAGTTATACAGCTCACGAGTCATAGTATACAACCCATAAGTTCGACACTAAGCTAACGAGGCCCACGAGACCGACACATTAACCCCCGTGTTGTATCTGTCGAACTCGTGGGCTGTTTTCCCCTAGTGACAAACTCACGGGCTTTATTTGCCTAGTGCCGAACCCGTGGGCCGTATGACTCGTGGGTGTCGGTCTTGTGGGATGACCCCGAAAAGACACATCACACGAAGGTCTTTCAGGCAATCGCTGATAAAGGAATATTTTTTTTTAATCCAAAATATGATATGACTCATATAGGTGAAGGCCAAGCATAGCAGTCGGACGGCGTTGCATGTGGCAAGTCATGAGGGCTACCTACCGGTGGTGCAGCTCCTAGTCGAAGCAAACGCGCCCCTTGAGGAAAAGGACGACGATGGCGACACAGCCCTGGCATACGCCGTCATCGGGTGAGTCAACGTCCCCTTCGTTGCCGAAGCCCGCCGATGCGTGTTTCCAATATCCACTCACGTCCCCATGTAATAATTTTTAGCTAAGAGAGTGAACATCTGAGATATGTGAACGACTTTGTTTCGATGGATTGATAGGCCAATGAACATTTCTGTTCCAGGGCCTTTGGACGGTGTACATAGACACAATGTCATGGGTTTTTCTGTGTCAAGCGGTATTCAAAGCACACAAAAGGATGAACGGGATATCCTTGTTTTACAAGTATGCCCTGAACTGTCTTGGACACGATATTCTTAATTGTCTCTCTTGACATAGCTAGGGGTATGAGAGGGTGCTGGGGGTGCTAGGGTTATTAAAAATGGCAGGAACATCTGTGAGAGTAGTGTTGACATTTGGGAGGCTGCTGTGGGTTACAGCAATATGATTGTGACTGTGTTGTGATTGTGATTGTGTTGTGATTGTGGTTGTGATTATGATTGTGAAAATAATTATGATTATGATTATTAACTTTTACTCTTGACATGCAGCTTAAAGATGATGCAATGGGATGAACAGAGGTGAATTCATTTTGAATAACTTGTTCTCCTTTTCGTAGAAGATTTTAAATGCTTTGCATTCACCTTCATGATATGAATACGTTCATTTTCTCTCATCAATATGACATTTCTGCGAGGGAATGAGAAATATTATGTTAATTTTATCAGGAGTTATTACAATGAAACTAATTTGTGCGACATTCTCTTCAGCAACAACCCGTCCATCGTGGAATATCTTATCAAGAGAGGCGCCTACGCTAATGCGACCAACAAACGCAGGCTGACTCCCCTTCACCTCAGTGCAGCCAAAGGTCACCAAGCATGCGCAATGAAGCTCCTGCGCCGAGGCGGAAGTGTGAATGTGCAGGTCAGGGATAATTTGTGTTAAGCAATTTGTAAAATCTTTGAAAACTCTTTTGTGACATTGTCTGATGCGAAGACGGAAGTTATGTAAAGCACACAGAGATTCCTTTTGCACTATATAGGGTGCCTAAAGGCAGGCAAATCATTATTATTATTATCAAGAGCTCTTTATATAAAGCTTCAAAAGGCCCAAAAGCATCATTCTCGAGTGTTCTGTTCTGTTCTGATGTTGTGGTATAAGGACACTTTATGACATCTTTATAATCCGCACATCTCAAAGTTTGATGTGGCTCTTTGAGAAAACACATACTAGTATATGAGAAATATGTTCATATATATATATATATATATATATATATATATACATATATATATATATATATATTATATTTAAATATATCATCTGTGTGTGTATATTCAATTTCCCCACTCTTCCCACAGCTGGAGAGTTAAGACAGCAGACGACACTTGTAGATAGCAGTTACTTTTGTTGTGTTAAAGGTTAAGACAATAGAATAATTAGCACTTGGATATAACCATCCAGACAATCGAGTCTCTGTCATGATGTCTTGTTGCCATCCCCTAAAACCAACCAACCAACCAACCAAAACAAACAAACAAACAAACAAACAAACAAACAAACAAACAAACAAACGAACCAGAGCTAAACACTCTTGGGCTTTCCACTGTACGGTTACAAATTGTTAACTCGCTACATGTCAATTCATTTTCTTATGTTTTGAAAATATTTCTTATTCATGTTCCGAATTAATACGTTCAATACTTTGTATTTTGTATATGATTTTGCTGTTTTAGAAATAAAGTCAAACAAACAAACAAACAAACAAACAAACAAACAAACAAATATGTCAAACAAATATTTGTCATGCTCACAGGATAATGTTGGTAATTTACCGGTCCACCTTGCCATCAAGCGTAACTCGGATTCCCTCCTCGAACCGCTCATCAACAACCCACAGGCCGACTTGCGTCTACGGAACGCCAAAGGTTTCACGCCACTCCACTACGCAGTGCGCAATAAACTTCCAGAGTCAGTGCGCCTTTCGTCATTGCTTCAGTCACTGCTATACCGTCCTATTATTTTCTGCTTGTTCTTTTCTTTCCTTACTTTACTTTCTCTAAGTTTACCTAATCCTCTGCTTTGCCTTATCTTTCTTCTCCTCTTTTTCCTATATACTCTTTAATCTTCTTTGATCGTCTCTGTCATGTTAATTTTGACAATCTTGTACTCTTCTTGTCTTGATCGGTAATTTTGCCATTGTATGTCTCATAGATTTCAGAAGGCGTTGGGCTACGATTCCCTTTACCATTATATTTACCATAGAATTATTCTATGATTTATGATTTCCTACTACATTGTATTAAAGCACGCTCGTTCGTGGACGATTATCCATTCAACACTCAGCGCAGTTGTCATAACTAAGTAATGTAACACAATCACATGTCATGTATTCAATCAAGTATTTCAAGGATAGTATTCTTTTAGCTCACCTGAGCCGAAGGCTCAAGTGAGTTATTGCGATCGTTCTTCGTCCGGCGTCCGTCGTGCGTCGTGCGTAAACTTTTGACATTTTCATCTTCTTCTTGCCCCCCCCCCCCCCCCCCCCCCCCCGATCCAGGGGAGGGGTCCTAATGGGGCCTATTGTACTTTTTAATCTTCTTCTTGAGAACCCCATGACCGATTTTCACCAAACTTGGCAGATAGCATCCCTCGGGGGTTAGAATCTCAATTTGCCATAAAATGGGCACCGTGCCCCACCCAGGGGGGCCCCATTGGGCCCAAACCACCCCCCCCCCCCATTAAGGAATCTTTAAAAACTTCTTCCCTATACCAGTGCCCTGTAGCATAAAAGTTAATATTGTGGTAACTTTGCCATCCAATGGAAACTACCATGGCAACAATACTCAACAGCCAATCACAATCAAGAATTCCATGGAAGTTACCATTGGCTGGCAAAGTTACCGCAATTGTAACTTTTATGCAACAGTGCCCAGAAGTGATAGAGTTAAGATAATACTATGAGTTAGTACATTGATGACTGTAGTTTCAAGTTTGTTGATAGCAGATCCAGGGGGGGGGGGCTAAATTGTACATTTTCATCTTCTTCTTGAAAACCTGATGATGGATTTTCACCAAGGTAGCATCCCTAGAGGGTTAGGATCTCAATTTATCAAAATGGGCACGATGCCCCATCCACGGGGCCCCAGGGGGCCCGCAGTCCCCCCCCCCCAATTAAGGAATCTTAAAAAATTTGGGCCCTTATTGTACATTTTCATCTTCTACTTGAGAATGCCTTGTCAAATTTTGGTAGAGCTGTGAATATTTAGATTAGTGACTACGTGAAACGTGAACTTGCGATCTTTACTCAGGTGAGCGCAAGACCCCCGGGTCTCTTGTTCTGTTAGTAAATGAGTAGTGATAATTTTGACTTCAAAATACAATATTAATGGACGATCTTGGACACGAATGATCACAGGGCTGTGAAGCTAATTCTGGCTCGAGATCCGAAGCTGTGTGAGATTCAGAAGGACGACGGATATACTCCTCTTCACTTGGCCGTGGTCAACAACCATATCGACATTGCCCGACAGCTCCTTGAACACGTGAGTGCTTTTAGTGACATAATAGGTGGACCAATATTTTTGAGGATCGGATGAATCTTATGATTTGGCAAACGTGTTAGTGAATCCGAAAGATGTATGTGGTGGTATGCAATGTGCCAACTTCATTCAGTTCAAGTCAGATAACATTATAATTTCCAATCAACACAGGAGTGAAACAAAGTTCAAAGCATATATTACACAAATCATGTTGTTTTATCAATTTGCAAGAAATGTAAGCAATGCAATGTGGATCGTAACGTATGTACTGAAATATAGTTGCTATGTACACTCGAGTAGTAGCCAACGTATCAATTAAGTGTACATACTTATATGCAGAACTAAAATAATGCCCAACTTTCTTTCTTATTTTGCAAGTTAATGATAGTAAAACATAATAATTGTGTACATGTAATTATCCACATACTATAATTGGTGATGTACATAAAATTATTATATGGTGATATACATGTCTTCAATATAGCAATGCTTATAGACATCGAGAGATACCTCATGAATGAGTTAATGAATTTCTACATAAAACGAGCAAACCAGCAACCCATTATGTTCTTCCACCAGGCCTCGGGTAGTGTCAACGTCGCAGAAAATGGCGGAAAAGCGACCCCGCTTCATTTCGCGACACATCTTGGTTACTCCGAGATCATCGAAATGCTGGTTGATCATGGCGCCGACGTCAACGCCAAGGACAAGGATGCCGACACCGCCTTGCACGTGGCCGTCAAGAGAAGGCGCAGCTCGAGAAGGGAGGCGGTCCGTTCAACATCGACTTTCGACAAGGTTTGCCGAAAACAACAAACTAAGCAAGCAAGCATAATCAATAAACAGAAAGTCAATTCGCCACATAATGTCTTTATTAACTAACAATATAACGTCTTTTTGTCTCTTGCATTCAAAGGGTAACTTGTCAGTCCAGTAGGATCAACCTTGACTTGATTGAAAACCACCGTGAATAACAAAATAATGATAATAATAATAATAATGATAATAATTTGTACAATTTAACTTTTTTTTTTTTTGGGGGGGGGGATGAAATAGAGACTTATGCACAAAGGGGTCTTTATGTGCTATCATGTTATGAGGACTTAATTTCTCAGAATTTACATGAATTCGTCTGTTTTTTTTTTCATTGAAGTCGAAATTCATTTTCTTCATTGCAGTCCAAAGTGTGTGTATTTGCATGTATTCTATGCGTGTGCTTATCTATTTATGCGCGTGTTTTGCACGTATGTAATGGCAGGGGCGGGATGGGGATGGGGTGTTGGGGGGGGGGGGGGTAAGCGGCCCATGCACAGGAATAGCTAGTATTTTGGTGACAAATAGAAAGTAGATGAATTCTATAATCGTATTTCTGCAAGCTATATCTTGTCATGGGTTCGTATTTTTGAAGTCCCAAAGAGATTGAATAGCAAATGTTCTAATCAACTTTGGATTTGATTTTAATCAATGATCAATGAGAGACGACAAAAATTCATATCAACACAGTCCAGTTTCATAAGTAACGTAGGCCTGATCATAGTCATGCACGTTTCCTCACGCAGTCAGAAACATATTCTGACACACCCGTTACAGTCAGTAACATTGTATTCCTTCAGTGATAACATCCATGCCTATATGACAACGTGAAAAATTATGAATGTATTTACCGATAATTGTTTTTCAGACAAGCATTGCGAAATGTCCAGACAAATAGTACTTTTCTGTAGGAACGACCATCGTGTCTATTAACGACAAATGATGTGATGAATAATTTGTTTTCTCTTCTTAGCTACGCGAAGAGTTGAGGGATACGACGTTGAAAACTTCCGGCGATACCCTTCTGGCATACCTCATACGTCACGGAAGTGACGTCACAATTAAGAACAAACACGGGTTGCGACCACTGGACTTACTTCGGGACCAAGACCTGAGGAAGTTTTTAATGACGCTCTCCGGAGTCGCGATGTGAGTAACTTACCAATATCCTCCCTCACAAAGTCATTTACATGTTGCTTATTTATTATAACTTATTGCGTGTGAACAAGCAGCAATGATTATGACGTAGTCTCTGCCGATTAGTCGTAATCTTTATGGATTCTGAATTCTGAATTGAAATTTAAGATGACAATGCAACCAATTAATTCGTATTTGGAGGGTTTACGAGCATTTAAAACAAAACAGTTCAAACCATTGAAAATATAAAAGTGCTTGACCCACAAGGCACACACAGACTAAATCAATAGATATTTCATTTCATAGGCCTATAACATTTTTTTTTTTCTCAACGTTATACCAACTCGCTACACGTCGATTACATGAACCTCCGTGCTCGTGACTTTACAGCGCACTCCATTACAACCAGCACGATTATAACGAAATTCTCGATAGAACAATATAAGTATTCAGGTCCCAAATTTATCATCTATTTGTATTATCTTTACTCACTATAGTGTTCTGCTCTATATAGAGAAATTACGATATAACGAAAGAAAACCGCCGGTTGCAAAGACTTCGTTGTAACGGAAGTGCACTATATTAGACGATGTGTGTGTATACAGTGTGCGGGTTCACCTGACATAGTGTTCGTTATAACAAACTTTCACAAAGATCATTTGCGACCAGCAATATCAAATATTTCGTTTTATTATTATTCTTTTTTTACTTTGAAAACAACGATGATAACATCGTAACGACACTTATGCAGTGAAGAGGACGCCCAGCTGGATAAGCCAGATAAGCGAACGAAAGCAGAAGAGCAGCGACAGAAACCGGCTGTGAAACGAGCTGCAACCCCGCAGCGGGCAGCAGCGCCCACCAAGAGACCAGGTACCCATTTCTCCTTATACTAATTTTTGGTACAACATGCAGTATGTGCTTCGCATGTCTCTGGCAGGTAACATGCCCTGGCCATGAAATTATGTAGTGATTACCGTGTAGGCCCTACTACTGTATTGCCAAAGTTGTTGATTTTTTTCCTCCTGATGATTTACTGATTGAAATCGCTACCGTCGAAAAATGGGCCAGATTTGTTTGTTTGTTTGTGTGTTTATTTGTTTTTCAAAATGACACTGACGCATGAGTTTGTCTTCTCACAACACCTACGAGTTCTGTGTTTCTTCCCTTTCTTACTTTTTCACATTTTCAAGACTATGTGGAAAGTATATTCGCTTTACATGTAAATACTATGTACATGCACTTCACAATTTCAGCAGGAATTAGGTACATGAAAATAACGGGAACCAAGCCTCCCCCTAGGTGTTAGGATCTTGTGTACACGCTCGTATTTTGTTGTCTAATGGTACGTGAGTGACGTAATGTCAGTTAACGAGGCTTTTCGAGGCCTTAGAAGTTTGAAGAAATTTAAAAGAAAAAAGAAAAATCTCAAGAAACTATAGGGCGATATAAAGATAACTTTTTAGGCGTTATGTGTCAAACAGCCGACGTCTTCACTTTTCTAAAGAAGTTTCAGTTCACCATGTCGCATCATAAATACAATCATCTTTAGCAGCTCAGGGGGCCTTCGGAGGCATTCACTACATCGAGCGTTCCGAACTTCATCTCGGGGACACAGTGGGGCGAGGCGGCTTCGGTGAAGTGAAGAAAGCAGTGTGGCGCGGCACTACGGTGGCCGTCAAAATTCTCCCCACCGCCGGAAGCCAGGACAGCGAGGTCAAGAAAGAAATCTCCATACACAAGTACGTCATCTACGTCGGGAGGGTTCATTATTCAGCCTGTAATAACAAACACGAAACATTATCAGAGTATTGATTTATGCCAGATCAACTTTCACAGTAAAAATAACAATTGTTAGTTAAATGTAGGAGGGAAGGATGGTGTTGCAAGAATTAGGTAAACGATCAGAAAGGTCCGGAATGTATATAAAGTGTGTCGAGTTTTTGTAAAACAGTGCTATCCAATTTTCATTATGCAAGTTAGATCATGTGGCAAGAAACTTTCCATTACGTCATATCTGCGAATCCTATCCATGATATTTGTCAATATACCGGTAATTGATAACTAGTCTTAATCGTCTAAACTGCAGAATAACTTCATGCTATTATTGTATACCATTCCGTTACTCGAATTCAAGTTTCTTTCTTCTATTCTCCAACCATATTATCTCTTCTTCTTCATCTCTCTGTCTTTTATTTCCTGTTCTATTTTCTGCATGACAGCGACGTAGTGTTTGGATATGTCTGGGTGTCTGTTTAGGGCTAGTTAGGTTTTTATTCTTAATTTGTGTAATTCATTTTTGTAAATTGAATTTCGTGTACAAAAGTAGAAGATCAATGATATGTCATGTATATTTTATTTCACTATGTTTGGGGGAATGTACCGTACAAGCATTGCTTCTTCAGCATTCCTCCCCATCTCCTGCATTTTCTAAACTTTAAAATGTTTTGTGCTTTTTTTCCACCCTATCATTTGTTTATCCATAAATATCATTTTTCATATTTTGTAATTGTTGACACATATAATTATGTACTTATGTTTCATGTGAGAAAAAAAAAATTATTTACAAGTTCTGTTGGAGATGAAAAAATAAATGAATGAATGAAAGTACAAAATATGCGATGATGATTTTATGAGCAATTCAAGAATACAACAGCCGTGTCGTAAAATTGCTAAAGACCAATGTGGGATTCGAGAAAGCGATCAGAATTGTAGTCGACTTTGCCTCATTATTTTTGATAGTTGTGATTAATTTCAATCTGTCCGCTTACGAATGCCACATTGTTACATCATGATTTCAGAATACATTGTATTACATTTGGCTGCCATTTTTATGTGTATATTCTATTTCTATTGATTTCAATCAAAGTTTTCATAATTGCATGAAGTAAAAAAAAAAGGAGAGGCATTCTGTGTACAAAACTGGCAAGTTTAATGATACAGCAACAATTCTGAAAAAGTGTTGTGCTTTCCCTATTACATGTATTGTATTTTTCGTAGGCAAGTGCGACATCCGAACATCGTGCCCCTAATGGCCGTCGCGCACGAGGTCGGTCAAGCGCTCGTTGTCATGGAGTTCATTAACGGACACGACCTCTACCATGTGCTTTTCGAGAAAAAGTGTCGTGAGGTGAGATGGGGCAACCCATTTGACACTTTCGGAACACACATACACACAATAATACACTCATACGATTCTCTCAAAAGACGCAAGTGCACAGCATTTTGGGTCATACGTTCAAACTGAGATCTGTACGTCAAATCACGCGTGTTGTCGAAATCACTTGTATATTTCGTGTCATTATCTGTTCGTGTGAATAGGCCGGTTTACCAACACACTTCCCATGCAATATTTTTAAAATGAATTCAATTCAGTTTTAATTCAATTTATTTCCATACATTCTTTTGTTACACACAGATTATTCTCCAGAAACAGAAGCTTGCCCGGTTGCTGGCTTACTCTGTAGCAAAACCAAAGCATGCAAGCAATATTCTAATATAGATAAACTCATCTTGTGGAACGACTGAATAGGCTTAACAACTGAATAATTCAGGTTTATTGAAATTTCACCCTGAGAACTTAGTAGCAAGTACATTGTAATTCACTTCATCTGTTTTTACTCGATGATACTTGTATCGATGGAGGTAAAAAGGTGAAAGGGTCTTACATTAGTTTTACACATTTTCTTGTGAAAAAAAAAAAACTTCAGCCTGGTATCATAATGGAGAATTCTTTCTTGAGCTCCTGGTGATAAGTTAGGGAGAATATGGTGGCAAAGACCAAAAGTCACATGCTTTGACAGTTAGTGTCCATTGTACACTTTGTTTATTTGGTTTGGTTTTATTCTGTATTTCTTTGTTATTGTCCAAGTTCAGTGACGAATCTTTACAAATTGGTACAAATTATGCCAAAAAGGTAAATTATGCAGATCAGTATAGGAATTACCAATTGTGTATCAACAGCTACTCCTGATAACATACTAATAAAAAAAAAATAACAACACTACAACTGTTAATAAACAAGGGGGAAATTAATACTGCATAGACAAAATCATAATAGGTAGAGCTAAACGTGGATATGGCCGTGTCGTATACATTAACATTACTAAATCATCAGAACTACACATAGATATTAGTTTAACAGTTTACCTACGTCTGTATTTGGGCTGTGTGCTAAAAGTATATTTAGAACTTGCTGTATTATTCAGTTCAGTTCAGTTCAGTTCGATTTTATTTCTGCATTTTTTTTTCAAGGAAATAAAATATTGAAAAAAAGAATTACAACACGTGTATCTGACAAGGAAAAAAATACATTTATAGTGTCATAGTCACAGTCTTTAAGGTATAAACATAACAATAAGATCAAAGGAATCGAGGATACACTTGTTTCAGAATAAAGAGGAAGAAAAAAAAAACATGCAGGAGTCTGCCGTCTTTATGGACTATACATGTGAGAATGTAATATATACATTATTATGTCCTTACGCAGAGAATACCACTGACGTGGGAGCTGAAGATGGCAATTAGCCTGGATTTGCTCACGGCATTGACCTATCTCCATGCATCCAAAATTCTCCACCTTGACATCAAACCATCTAACGTTATGGTAAGACAATCTATTCGGAAAGTACATTGTAAGTAAACCCTTTCGAACCATTTAATTCCAAACATAATTGATATAGCACACAAACTTTAAACAGCTCGCCATTTGGTAATAAGCGGGTGATGCGGGGGAAAGAGTCGCTCACACCAACACGATACAAGATACAGTTGGCCGTTAAAACAAAGATTGTAGTATTTTCTCTACCATTGTCTACAAATTAAAGTATTCAAGGCTAATTCGACGTTTTAAATTTTACATATAGGTAACTCTATTGCACAGGTCCATCTGATTATATCATAGTATTGTTGTCTAGATATGAGAAAGCTAAGGACAATTATTGTAGTCTGATGTCAGACATGATTAATTGCTGGGTTTCGTTCATTTTACTGGGCATATTATTTCATATAGCCTCATGAAAGGAAAGTAAGGGAGATGGATTATTTGATATTGCATTGCATTTCTTCACCATTATTTTAGGTGGCGTACGGCTCCAGTCGTGCCTACCTCTGTGACTTAGGTCTGGCGCACATCAAGACGCGGAGCGCAATGTCTCTTTCGACATCCGTCCGAGGTCCCCGTGGGACTATGCTCTACATGGCCCCGGAAATCGCCGAGCACCATGGGGCGGGTTGGGCCTGTGCGGCGAACGACATCTGGTCCATCGCCTGCACTTTTCTCGAGCTTTTCGTCGAGAAGCGACTTTGGGATGGAATGGACCTCCTTGCAGTCATGCAAAAGATGCTGAAGCCGGCAGCGAAGCCGCCCATCCTGCCGAAAGCATCGCCCCAGATCCGGAAACTATTGGAGCCATGCTTTGAAAGGGACCCGCAGACGAGGCCCAGCGCGGAGACGCTGCTCGAACAGTTCCGGCTGCTGCAGCAGAACCCGGCTGAACACGGCAGTCGCTTTGTTTGCCATCCCCATCTCTGAATACTACTGCTGACAAGACTCTATGACATAGGATTGTAATTCCTCACCGCTCAACGAATCTATTCTAGACCAGAGTGCTGCTACTATGGGAAGGTGGGTCAAGCAAGAATGAAACCGCAAGCCACATTTGGGTTGCAGCTACTCAACTTGTTTGAATATGCTCTCACTGCTCATTGATTAGTTTCGTTTAAGCCACTTTAAAATGTTATGTAATCTCAGACTCGATGCGTTATCAAAAGGCTATTTCTAATGACTCTTTTTGTGTGTTAACAAACAAAGAAAAGAAATGCAATCAATGCAAAGGAATTCGAAAATAGGACTACGATAAGCGGTGTTTCCTGTCGTTTTTCCCCTTTAAATATTGGATTGTGTTGTTTGTTTTTGTTTTTGTTTTTCTTTCTCCTCGAAACATTCTGAGACATGTAGGTTATGACTTATAACTTATGAGACTTTAGGAAACGAATTTAATTTCCTTCTTGCTGTCCAAAACGTATTTCAAAGTCCTGTCTAATGTCAAATTGTGTTGCTATTATCATTCCAGTTTAAGCATAAGCATACTCACAAGCGGTCGTAGGTAGGCAGGGGGGGGGGGGGATACAGTATTGGTATCGCGTCACGTAGTGTCCCAATGACCTGAACACAAAATTTCACAAAGTTTCCAGTTCTGAAATAAAATCCACATGAATATCTATATGGGTCAATTGTATAAACTAGATAGTGACTTGTTTAATTAAAAAGTGTACAAGAAGTTGTATCCTTCTGGTCAAACTATTGGTTGTGTTGTTGAAAACGATGATGACTTGCAAATTAATCGTGTAGAAGTCGTATTCTTTGCATATTATATATATATATATATATATATATATATATATGTATAATTATATATAATCTATATTTGTGTCGCATGAAGCAATGGTGAATTGCAGGAGAAATCCAAGAAGTTATATCCTTTGCATCGATTTACTCTTGAATTGTTAAAAGCGATGATTTTGTAGGAAAACAATAAATCATTTTTGTGTGTGGTGTATGAAGCGATTCCTGAAAAAGGATATAAGGTTACACCTTGATCATCAACCATAATACGATTACAGTACGTAATTTTTACAATTTTGTTATAAAGTAATGAAAGAGTAATTGGATGCTGACCTCGTCGTGCCTTCTTAAATCGCACAATGGATGTGATTGCGACGTAAATCCATGTTTCATGAAAACGTTCTAACGAAAATTTTCGTATTAATGTCCAGTTTTGCTGAAAATTACGCCGGTCTGTTGGTGTGCGTTTACGCTATGTTATATTCAAGTAGTTTCAAGACGTATTCCATTCGTGCACTCTAATTCTGTAAGTTTTTCTTAGAGGAGAAAAAAAAATTAATTGATTGTGAAAGAGAAACACACACACACACCTATATCTCAACATTGTTATCTTTCTTGGTTATTATTCGTTGAATGTATCCGATATGTATCATTGCAATTCGAATTGCAATTGATTAACTTTTCGATAAGTATATGTTTTTGTTCTTTTGTTTAACTTCCAACAAATTAAAGTTCCACTGTAATTGAAATACGAATGAACATGCTGGTTTAGGAAAAGACTTAACAAAGTTTATTTTAATATGAAGTGACTCCCAGGTCTTCATACGGTTTGTTGGACGTGATTTTTTTAGTAAGATCAGTGCGCATATAAACAAACAAGTAGTTCAGGATTTATTTTTCAAATCGAAGAATAAAAGACACAACTTGTCAATGATTATTTACTTCTGATATAGATACTCTGTAGATGTGACCACAACCTTTCTTTTCACATTTGATATAATAACGTGAATAGTTTGATTTTGTCGCCTGTCTTATATGTGTGAAAAACTCTATTTTTCTACCGTTTTTTTTTCATACTTTGGCTTTATATTGCCCAATTTAGGCCTGTGAGACAAAATACAGAAAAAGGATATTATTTGATCAAATTGAGTCACGGTTACTGTATAACGGATCCTATAAATCGATGAACATGTGTCTTTGTCGCCGTGAGACCGATGCGATAATATCGATTTGCTGATGTATATGATATATTTATCGAATTGTTATTTTCTTTCTAGGACAAAAATTATAATTATAGAGGCATCAAAATGTAAAATCGGGTTTGTATTTCTTTTTATGAACGTTATATTTAAGCAAGCGGGTACATAGTACAGTACATGGACTGACTGTAGTTACTGCAGTAGACGGCTTTTTGATATTTATGATGATCTGGTGACGTTTTGCCTATACACTGTACTTGTATTACCCTTTTGAAGCTCAAGAATATGTCGACAGGCTGAGATGGATTGAAAGCATATTGCAAACTTATCTTTCAAGTTGAACAAGAATTATAATTGATATCATAGAGTTACAAACATTTTATTCGCGACCACGCATCAAGCAGTCACCGGAATATCTTCCATGGACTTCTGCGTGTGAAAGACTCGTACAATATGTTTTTCTTATAGTTATTAACACCGTTCATTTCTATTATTACGGATTTCTTCCGTATTTATGTTTTTCTTATTGAGAAATATAATACCAGTGTAACTAATAAAAACAAAATAAAATGACAATATTTCGCATCAATGTCGTTGTGTATACAATGTTGCCGAACCTATTTTGGACAGTATAATAATTAGCATTGCCTTTGGCACGTTGGTGTTCTACTACACTTAACCAACAGGAAATGCAGAAATCGGTTGAAAAGAAATGACTTGCATGTTATGATATCTCATAATTATGAATGCATTTATACATTCATAAATATTCAGTCGTCTTTAAGCAGGGTTGCTCTTTCAGTTTGCCAACTGTTCTACCAAGGGCCCTGCGTACATACAACATCCAGAGTGTGTCATATTACAAAGATACAAACTGTAAAAACAGTACATGAAAAAAAAAATGCATAAGAACGGAGAACACTATAATATGATGCAATATTTTTTTTTTATTCATGTTCCATATTCCACATTTCATACAAATTATGTATTCCATTTGATTTTGAAAAAGAAATGTTTTTAACACAATGGTCAGTTTGAACCAAAATTGCACAAATGGATAAGGACGTATAATTGGCGTGTAATATGAGGAACCCACTAAAAAGCAAAGCTTGTAGGATGTGGGTTCCAAAAATGTAACAGGCTTTTGGTACAGTATATCAATTTCAAAAGTGACGTAACATGCAAAAATACAAGATATCGAGAATATTATAAAGTTTACGGAATGCACAAAGTATAGTATTATGTTTTTGACTAAACCTATGGTTTAAATGCTATAAAAGTAGCAAGTTAATCAAACTACTGAAGTCATCCGAGCGAGGCATCATTTGAGTATGCAGACATTTCAAATGGTTACGGCAAAATAATTAAACATAGGATTTTAGAAAATGGGCTTTGAGATTTTGCTTAAAGGAACTTAAAGAACTTGATTGCAACCGAACCGAATCTAACTCATTCCAGAAAGAAGGGCCGGTCGATGTTATTGTCTTGAGGGCTAAAACTGTACGAACAGGGGAAAAATGATAGGATTCACTGTGTCTTGTAGGGTAAGTATGAATATCATTGTTTTTAACAAACATTGTGGAAAATATACATGGAAGATCACCAGTATTCAACTTATACATAAAAATTCCAACATGATACAAATACAAATCAGAAAGTTTTAACAGTTTACTTGAAACAAACAATTCATCAGTGTGATCAAAAAATTGTGCACGATTTATAATCCGCAAGGCCTTTTTCTGAATCAAAAATAACGAATCGATTTTAGTCTTAGAGCAATTCCCCCAGGCTAATATTCCGTAATTCAAATAAGGTAATAATAAAGTTGTATAAAGAGAATGCAATATTGGCTTTGGGAAGAGATATTTCAGTTTGTGAATGACTCCAACATTCTTGCACAACAATTTGCATAAATGATCAACATGTGCCTTCCATGAAAGGTTACTGTCAATATAAATACCTAAAAATTTTGTTGAATCTATTTGGTTTAACTGTAGACCGTTCACTAAAACTAAACCTGGAAGAGATTTTATTGTGTTACTGAAGACCATATAATTGGTCTTATTTATGTTAAGCGACAATTTATTTGCCTGAATCCACTCAAATACCAGCTTAAGTTCATTATTCAAAGAATCGAGCAAAACATACGGATCTGAGTGAGAATAAAAGAGACTAGTATCATCTGCGAACAGAAGAAAAGACAGCAGAGAGGATGAGTTCCGGAAGTCATTGATATATAAAATGAATAAAAGAGGACCTAAGAGGGAGCCCTGTGGAACACCACAACAAATCGAGTTTATTTCAGAGTCATGAGTATTTATGGAAACAAATTGAGATCGACCGGTAAGATAACTTCTGAACCACTCCAAGGCCTTTCCACGAATACCGTAATGATTTAGTTTATACAAAAGAATTTCGTGATCTATTGTGTCAAAGGCCTTGGAGTAGTCCAGAAACAGACCGACTGTATGCGACTTTGAATCTATAGCTCTTACAACTTTCTCAACTAGTAGTAATATAGCATGGGTGGTTGCATGTTTTTTCCGAAATCCGAATTGATTATCAGCTAAAATATCACATTCGTTTACAAATTTGATTAAACGATTATAAACCACCTTCTCAAGTAATTTAGAAAAGGAGGACAGAAGCGATATAGGTCGATAATTTCCTAACTCATCCTCTCTGCCTTTCTTATAAATCGGGATAACTTTAGCAATTTTCATTTTAGTGGGAACAATACCTGTTAATAAAGATAAATTCAAAATGTGAACTAATGGTGATAGTATTTCATTTACAATACATTTCATAAGGTGATTAGAAATCCCATCATGACCTGTACTCTTTTTGGGGCTAAAAGAATTGACAATATCTATGACCTCTGTTTCAAGTACTGGGAGAAAAAATAAAGACTGTGGATTGGAATTAAGTAGATAAGAATGAAAGGGTCTGTGTACAGATGAAATGTTGCGGGCCAGATTCGGACCAATATTAACAAAAAAAGAGTTGAATGCTTCCGCAATTTCCACATCATCTGTTAAATTCTTCCCTTCACAAAGGATATTATCAATAATACCCTTATTTACACGTAGTTATGAATAACACTATTTATTACTTGCCAAGTTGATTTTGCATCTGACTTGTGCTGTTGAAACAAAGAACAAAAATAATCCTTTTTTGCTTTACGCAATAGGGACGTAAGAGTATTCCGATATTTAATGTACTTTGATTTATTCAAAGCTGTATTACATGATTTATATTTGTAAAACAGAGTATTTTTCCTATTTATGGATCTGAGTAAAGTTTTTGTTATCCAAGGTGAGCGCGGAACTGTTTTGTAGTTTCCTCTTTGATTTCTTAAAGGGAAATGCAAGTGATATAAAGGTACCAAAATGTTCATAAATCTGTCATACGCTTCATTCGGATCATTAGAGTTAAAAACCTCATTCCAATCAATTTCGGATAAACTTTGTTTAAACAGCTGGATATTATGATCGGAGAACACCCGTGATTGCGATAAATTTTTACACACCTTTTGTTTATACGATTCAGGTATAGTAGAAATTGAAGAAACAATAACGGGAAAATGATCTGATATGTCTGATATTAATCAAGAGTGAAAAACGGTCATTGAGTAAAATGACACATTGTATAGATCAAACATTGTACACACCGAAAACATGTAAAGCACACATTATTTGCCTAAAATTCCAAGTGAAGAATTTAAAAAGCCAATAAAATAAGATGAGTTAAAGGGAATAATAGGGCAGCCGTTTTGTCTGTCAGTTTCAATAAAACAACTCGACACAAGAATTCCTTAATTTGAATAAATAGGCAGTTCCCGCTGCTGCTGCTATAGATATAGGGCTAAGAACCTGGCAGTACTGCCTGGGTCCGTTTCATGATAGTCTTGAAACGTACATGTCGCATCTATCTTGAGGGAAATTTGTAAAACAAGAATATATTTCTGCAATTTCATGTGAATTATATGTATGTGCATGAGCCTTTTTGTGACACGTGTTTGTGTGATTGAATGTGTGTGTGTGCGCGTGTGTGTGTGTGTGTGCTTGTGTTGCATCTGTCCTATGTAAATATGTTACTATTATACTTCTTGTTAATATGTTTAAACTTTAGTATGTTTTGCTTTGTTTTATATGTTTATCCGGGACCCCTTTTTTACAAGCTCTGCTTCTTTTGGGGTCCCAAACCATTCATTATTCTTAATGCTGTATCCTTTTGTAAAATGTCAAATGTTTAATGAATTGGTTAAATAAACTTGAAACTTGAAACTTGAACTTCTCGTTCATAAGACACTGCACTATGAGAGACTTCTTGAAATGAATTTGATTCTCTTTGAAAATCTCTTATAAATACATACAGTGTACCTACGAGCAACTGAGATTTATGTAAAGACTTTTATGTGGTGACTTCATGATACGGACCCAAGGGGTACCATAAAGTACCATTCAAAGAGAGTGGAAAAGCACAATGCAAACTTTGATGTTTTTGTAGAAAAGAAATATATCTTTACCCAACGCTAACTTTTGTATCTTTTTTTTTCTGTTTTCTTTCTTCTCCTTCATAACAGTTTATGAATAGAATAATGGAAAAGCTTTGGTTTACGTTTTAATGTCTTCCCGTTGTCACGGGAAAGCTCGCCAATTAATGTTACAATGATATACATATACCACGTGATAGAAACCCTGTATACTTACTCGTGTGTTCGAATGAATAATGTCAGGAAGCCTGGAGGAAGAGGTAGCTGTGAGGTTTCATACAATAACTCTTTTTTTTTTTTTTTTTTTGTATGGGCAACTCGGATTTTTCTCTGGATCGAGCTTACTATAGATACTGTAGAGTCGATCCCTCCATCTCTGTCCATAGGTCGGCCTTCCTTGGAACGCTCTCTCTCAATTCAGCGGCATGTCAATCGGTCAAAGTCCATGGTCTATAAAAAGCGTACTAACTTCTGTTAAGGCTTGTTTTTGATTTGTTTTGTTGATTCCTTTTTGTTTTATATTACGTCTTAGATAAGCTATTTTAGTCTTGGTATTCAGCAAAGTGCTCTGAAATGAAAGAATAAGTTTTCAATGATTACACTTGTTTTGATGTAAGACCTACATGTATACAATGTACCATATATACATATACATGCCCATCATTGATTTCTGTATTGATTACAACAACAGCAACTTACAAGAGATATGCACAGTATTGTGTGTCCACGGTATTATCCCTACCTTGGGCCCTGCTTTAGAGTATACCACACCAGAACCTTCTAATTCTTTTGGATGACATTAGTACCTTTACACGTTGCGTCCACATACATGTATAGGTCCTACTTTGTACAAAGATTATAAAGTTAAGGACCCAATGTGGCATAACCTGGTATAGGAGAATGTTCAATGTTTTCTGGTGTTATGAGTCCTTGTTTGCAACCAAACGTGAACAGACATAAGATTTGTTAAGTCGAATTTTTACATCACATTAAACCTATGAATTCGGATGCCAAGTGTTTTAAAACTCAATTAGCATGACTAGTGTTTATACTGTCCCTGAGGAAATGATGGGCTTTCATATTATCCATTGGTATCATATAGGCATCTACTGAGAACTGTATTCTTTGTGTACATTGCTAGACTCATCGCAGTCGCTCGCGTGCAAAATATTTCACCAAAGTGAGTGAGGAGTGTCAATAGGCGTAAAGTATGGCGTCATATAGGGCCTATACAGAAGCACTGTCGGAAGAATCCTGGAAACGAAGTATACGAGTATATGATAAAGCATCTCAGAAACATGATTACAGACAAGATACATTTTGTACATCCGAAATATGGAACAAAATAAAGGACATTGCTAGACAATACTCTTGCGCACACTCCTCGCTCCATACATAATGACGCAATCTGCAGGTTAAGCGGGGAATCCCCACCAGAAATTCCCTGTTCGCTGTTATACAAATGATGCACAGGATAGAGTGCGTTAGTGTAGGCGTAGTGCACTCGAGGGTATTTACAATTGTGAAACATGCACGAGGCGAAGCCGAGTGCATGTTGCACTACATTGTAAATACCCGAGAGTGAGCTACGCCTACACTAACGCCACGAAATAATCCTGTGCATCATTTGTTTTATAAAATGGGTCGAAAATTCGAAAACTAACATCATTTTTCAGCGTTTTTCACGTACCTTTGTGGGTCAAGACGTCCGAAGATGTTCGTCCCAAACTTTTACGCACGTCGCACTCGCGGAAGTCCCGCACATACAGTATAACTTGTATAATGGGGGGTTGGGTTTCCGGACACCCGCATGAAAACTTACTTATTTTACATAGAATATGCACCCTTTACCTTAAAGACTTGATATAGACTCCTCATATAGGCCTACTAGACAACATACTCTGAAAACGGCGTGAGAATTAACCTGCTAAATCGTTGGATTTGCTCTTCAAAGTGACTCCATGTACGCGTCCGGTCCCATAACGCTTGGTCTACTGTACTGTACAAAGTGTATACAATCACAGTATACGTACGTACGCCACATTATGTTATGCACAAGGCCAGGGAAGACAGGCCGGCCGGCCGGCAGCCCGAACTAGAAGTTGTTTACAGGATTGACAGCGCGTACGCGTATGCATGCAATTCATCAAAGGAGCCGCCGCGCGCACAGACGATCGGCAATCTACCATAGGATTACAGGCAGTGCAGTTGTACTGAAGTAAAGGAAGGAGGTGTGTCTCATTTCAGCGCTTCCTATTGGCTACATTCTTGAACCCATTTTATAAATACCAAACATCGCATTCTGCATTGGAAGGCGTTGCGTTGCGTTGTATTTACTTGGGTCGTAAGGCGTATTTAGAGTTTGTTGTGCACCTGATCTGGGGACGATTGTCTACTACCTTTGTACTTGCATTTTCATTGCTTGCAGGAAACTGAAAGGTAATGTGAAAATATTATACCTGTCTTGTATGGACACTGATAACGTATTGTGATAGAGCTGGTGTACGGTGTATCATTTTTGCAACTTTGCACACTGTTATGATGCACTGCGGGTGAAATCATTGTTCTATACACAGTTCTAGTGCTGTGGTAAGCTAATACAGAGATCATGGTACTTATTCATCGTTTCCTTTGATTTGCTATTATGTACCTTCGGTATGGAGTGTTTGTATCTTTGCATTCATTATTGCAATGAGAAGAGTGCCCAAGAACAAGAGGTCTTTATTTAGACTTTGTTTATTGTTTTGTTTGGGGATTGTTTGTTAGATTTGTTTGTGGGTGTATGTGTGTGTGTATGTGTGCTTGATGTGTGTAGGTGAGCGCGCTCGCGAGTGTGTGTATGTGCTTGTTATATATTATATATAATATATGTATATATATATATATATATATATATATATATATATTATCAAGGAAGAGTGAGACCAAGCAAGATGTAATAAAAGTGGAAAAATGGCTGATGTCTAAAAAATTAGATCCTATCAGTACACCAAGGAATCAAACAGTTTGATGCCATTTTCTCTTTTTTTTTGCACATGGATCACGCGTAGACACAGCACTCGTGGGAAGGGACAAGTTGAATATTAAGGACATGTTGCATGCTAACGATCGACTTTGGCACAAGATTTATGTTGTGCTTGGATGGCTGAGGATCCTATATACATGGCTCGACACTAACTTTTTTGTTTGGTGGCCCGATGGGGCCACCAAAATTCCTAAATTTCAAATTTTTGGTGGCCCGAGAGAAAAATTTGGTGTCCCGAAAAAAAAATAAAAAAACATTAAAAGTCCTTTTTTTAAAATGAGTCAAATACTCAAGATTTATGATAGTAAGAATTAGAAGTTGGACATATCTACTCATAAATAAACTTCAACAAACTTGCAACACTCACTCTCAGGCATTCATTCAGTTCTTTTCATCCATCCTTTGAACAAATTTAACTGCTAATTTCCGGCGCAAAAAGTTACGAATTTATTGACTTACTTTTCAAAAAATTTTGGTGGCCCGAGGCGGGCCACCAAATTTGCCCTTTTTTGAAATTTGGTGGCCCGACTTTCATTTTTGGTGGCCCCGGGCCACCGGGCCACCGTTAGTGTCGAGCCCTGCTATATAAAACGGTACGTATGCATAATCCATGTCTACATATTTCATCTGTTCTGCGCAGGAATGTGAATTGCATTGCAGTACCATACGTGTAAGCATGCAGGAACAATAGTGACGTTATGGAAAGATATATACAGTATACATGTAATTGTTAGGTGCTGAGCATGCACAATTAGTGCGCTGTCGGCCGATATGTGGTACAACAATCATGTCAGTTTAGCACTGTTTTCAGAAAACTATGGATGACAGTTCATATTTATGCTGTGTAAAGTGGTGCCCTCGTCCCTTGCACTGTAGCTTGGCGTTTTCATGTGTAGGCCTAAAACACTTCATTCATGAAACCGGAATTGCCTTGCCCGATGACTTTATTCGAGCCTCTGCTCGCTTGGTACAGCAAGAACTGCGAGGTTAAATGCATGCATGGCTGATCACCTGAATCACCTGAAGGGTTTCTGTCGAGTGACCAGCATAGAATAGAATGGTCAGGAATTGAACCTAACACAGGAATAGAATGCTTGTCAATTAACTTTGCAACAAGCAGAACATAAAAATTGGAGTACAGGTTTAAATCATGGTAGGGTACGATACAGTAGTCCAAAACTGAACTTCCTTTATAGGATACACAAGTAAAATTATCATTTGTATATCTACCATTTAGGCAGCACAAATTTGATTGGCGAAACACAAAAATCCATAAATAATCTTCCTTGACAGTTTGTTTCAAAGTCAATAGTCTTTCTTTGTCTAATACAATCTATGCCTTCGATAATATCTGATAAATCTCCAGTTCTCCATGTTATTTTGATTTCATCTTCATTCTCCAATCAATGTTCAAGTTCCAAGATTCATAAATATAGGACAGAAATATGAAAGTCATGGAATTGCGAAGTTCCGCGTGTTTAAATTGAATTGAAACTTTATTTTCACTTTTTCAACAGAATGTAGGCCTAGGCCTACAGAAAACTCTGTGAAATATATGCATGTTATACACAGGCGTCAAAGAATAATAACGTGTTCATATGTCTCTAGTTAGTACCAGAAGAGACACATTCAGTTATTATATACAAACATATTAATTATACATTCTGCGAAGAAAAAAAAATGGAGGTATACCCACTCAAAAGACTGTATACTGTGGTACCTACGTGGGTACCTCTTTATTACGAAACCTACATTGATCGCAATCGCATAGACTAGATGATTGATATTGTCATTGCCATACAAATAACCACTGGTTTTGGTGTAAATAATTTACAAACTCATCCTTTCGCGTGAATGAAATAAATAAAATCTCCCCTCATCCGTATATACAATACTATCACTGATGATAATTCTTATAGTTGTAAAACAATTCGAGTTACAAAGGGTAAGTCTTTGAATTACTGTGATAAGGGAAGTGGACTGATGGTGCTCGTTGTATAGTTGTTTGTTTGTTCGTTTGTCTGTTTTTGATGATCACGGGATAAAATGCCCTCGATTCCCCTCGTCATAATGGAATGTGCGTAATAAGCCGAAAGTTAGGCATTTTGATTTCAGACTAAACCATAAGCAACTGAACAAAGAAAAAGTCTGCAATTCACTGCTAAGTGTGTTTAGAATCACACTACAGGTACAAAAATATTTCGACACTAAACGTACAAACGACATTCCATGTCCCATCTATGTTCTCTATGTACTCTAGAGCAGAGTACCATTGTATGAAGTATACAAATCCACCGTCTATTGTATACGCAACTGACATCAGGATATGTGTTGGAGGACGTGAAGGCTGTGGTTTCCTCCGCCTCCTCAAACTTTTCATGGACTCATCTCAAACGGATAGAAACCAAATTCGATTGGACCTCCAGCTTACGGACCTCCAAATGTCGGAAATGATCGCGAGTTTGGTCTGCTTTCTGACAGCATTATAAACTGCATTCCTATAATACGCATCAACATGAAACCTGTTTATATAGAAACATGTTCTATATATATATATATATATATATATATATATATATATATATATATATATGTATTCAGGCGTTTCCAAACGGGTTATTATCCCAGACCTAAGATGAAATGAAAGCTGTTTTGTTTGTGACGGAAGCGGACTTTTCACCGATAAATCACGTCATTAGGATCCAATAAGTCAATAATCTATTATTCTTTAACTGCAATTCCAGACGATTTATGTAATTTCACATCATGTAGTGGTCTATACATAACTCTGGTGTATACACGTCACGAGTTATACTGCCCACAAGTCTCCCCTAAATACTCCACTTGAGGCTGATGTTAAATAGATTTTGGTGTGTTCCATAGCATGTTCGTTCAAATGGTATTTTTTCACTGTTTTTGTTTCGTAGAGACGTCGATTTAGGGCAGTGATAAAGAAGGACTGACTTTTCTTTTACCTCTATACCAGCCACTGAATCGGCTTGTTACCACTCGCAACAATGAGCATGGAACAAAAGTGAATGACGAGATGGGTTCAAAGTACAGGATGGTCTAAGTCTACAGGAGCTGGTCTAAGAGGAAATGAACCGCATTCAAATCCACGGGAGACATTATTATACTGTGGAATTGAATACACTCATTGCGAATGTACTTTGGGCTTCAATGCCACATTATAAATATATTATGTACAGTGTGTCTCTAAAAAAGTAAACCCAACTTCAACGGCAAATTTTCAGAAAACTACAAAATATTTACACATTATTTTTTCATGGTTAGATAGTCCAATAAGTCTTCTGTCCAATGATACCACGTAGGTTATGTAACTCTCATGCATGACTGAGCATGATTCAACTTAGTGAATGGGTGTGAAATCATCACTGTGGCAAGTTCCGTGATCAGCATATACTTTCTCACATTGTACCAGATAGCTCTTTTTGTTGGAGGCTGCCTGTCGGGGAACTGCACCCGAAAAGCCTCTTGAACTTCCAAGAAACTTCTTGTTTCCTGGTATCGAGTTACCAGGAATACTCTCTGCTCAATTGTCAACTGTACCATGTGTGGAAAGCATGTGAAGTGTGAATGTGTCAGGAACAACCTTTGCTGAAGTTGTTATGTGATCATAGGCCTAACATGTGACAAAAATTTAACTTCAAATATGCCCTGAATGCATGACAATAGCAAGAAATAACTTGCCACAGTGATGATTTCACACCCATTCACTAAGTTGAATCATGCTCAGTCATGCATGAGAGTTACATAACCTACATGGTATCATTGGATAGAGGACTTATTGGACTATCTAACCATGAACAAATAATGTGCAAATATTTTATAGTTTTCTGAAAATTTGCTGTTGAAGTTGGGTTTACTTTTTTATGGTGTGTTCCATAGCATGTTCGTTCAATTTGTTTTGTATGAATTTGTATCGATTACAAACATGTGTTATTGGAAATCAAATTTCTTTTGATTTGAAAACAAAAAGAAAAGAACCCTGATAGGTATATACCGCGATAGGTAATTCATAATTCCAGGAGAGAAAAGTGTACAGCAGTAAAGTTAGGTAGACTGTCAGTCATCTAAGTTCAAAAATAATTGCCAAAAGTAGCTGGTAACCAACAAAAGCATTTCAACATTTTAAACTTTATTTTCGATATCTAATTTCGAACAGAGCAAATAGTGTGAGAATGTTTCAGTCACGTGAAGAAAGCCAGGGAATTTCGTTTACTTTATTAGTTGATTAATGTCATTTAGTGCCCTCTTCTCCACTGCAACATACTGGGCAACATCATTATCTTCACTATCATCACAGTCATCGCCATCAATACCAATGTCATTATCTTCATTATCATCATCCTCTTGAATATTTTCACTATCATCATGATAATTATCATAAGCATGACTATCATTGTCATCATAGTTATCATCACCAATATCACCTTCGTCATCATCAACATCAATCTTTCTACCCTTTGAAATACTAAAACCATTTCGATTACTTTGATTGCTTAAAAGTCAATTGAAATGACATCTATGACGAATCACGACTAGCTGTGAAAGTGGAATTCGTTAAACAGATGATAAAGCATTTCAACTTTGACCGTTGTCCAGGACCATTGCCTGGGTGCTAACCACACACTCCCACACACACCAATTCGGTCCTTTGCAAAGTTAAAGTTTCGTACCGAAGGCTAAAAATAGGGAAAAATATGAACTCTACCTTAAAAATTAATTTTGAATTTGATGAAACTGATACATGCTTTCACTTTTAAAGTAACTCCAACAAAATTGAACACTATTCAGCTATTGCCAACATCAATGTCAGTGTTATCTGATGTATAGTTTTTGAACTATTAAGGATCAAGTGGGAAATATATATGTTTTTGTAACTCGAGCAGTTTCATTTTAATTGCATTTTAGATAACACGGCTAACATAAACTGGCTAATTAAGGTGAACTCCTCAGTGCACATGTTCTAAAGCTTTAAGTCAATTAAACATGTTCGAATTAAGAATTGATATAATCCATTGATAACATCTGATATATTAGCCATGATGTTTCCTAAAGCGAGATTACGACAATCGTAGGGCTACATGTGCTATATCAGTGATGATGATGATAATAATAGTAATAATAATGATAATAATAATAATATAATAATAATAATAATAATATTAATAATAACAATAATAATAAGGTCTTATTTATCCAGGAAAGCTTCTTCAGTGTTGCCACTGCTCTACCAGAGGGCCCTGCCACATGACGAATTTAGTCATCAACTACTGCACATTTTTGTTTTGTTTGCTTGCTTGTGTGGCGTGTGTGATGTGGTTTTGACGAGGCACATCAGTCACCATGGTTAGCACTCGTACAAAACAAAATACAATACAAAATTGAATCAATTCATCAACGCCCTGTTTTAACTCCGAGAACGGTTTCACGTCCGATCCTGGACGCTTCATCAGCTTGTCTGATTTGGCAATGTTTGGTGGCGGGAAGGCGTCTCGATCGTTGCCAATAGGGGCAGACGCACTACCAATGTTATTGTTCTGAGTTAGTCGTCGAGGATTATTCCAACACAAAAGTTGCTATAGTGCGATGACAATTTCTTGTTTATGTGTATAGGTAACTAAGTGTTGGAGTGTATGATTTAAGTATGTTAAACGGAATCGAAATATCAGTGATAAAGATAATATGTTATGTCAGTACGTATGTGCATCGTGGCAGTTCAAAATGTTGAAAGGTCTCATTATGCATTTGTGTGTATATAATGCGTAGCGACCTGGGATGCGACAACTGTGATAGTTTTCCTTTTATGATCAGTGAAGAGCGTGCATATATATATATATATATATATATAATCTCCATCACCATTATATGCATTTATATACATGTGTTATAGATTAAGATTAAAGTAAGAGAGAAGAAAAGTAGCCATTGCTTGAGTTAATTAGGTAAGGGGTGGGTTCAGTATAATGTCATTGATTTCGGGGCTATCTTTTTTTTTGTATGTCGATCAGCGAATTGACGGAATATCGGAATCTACCTTAAAAAATATGCGTTGTGGACATAATGGGGAGAAAACGGTGTATACTCATACGTGTATATACCTCTTTGCATAATTAATGTGTATGTTGAAGGTTCAAAAGGAAGAATGTCTCCGTAGATTACCATGACAATGCGGAAAAACCAACGTTTTGGGGGTCATAACAGTAAATTTGTCTGCTTGATTATCTAACTCTTGTCAGAATCTGTCAGCAAGACTGTGTGTAAAAGGAGAAAATGGCGACGCTGCAAATAGGTCAGCGGGTCGTGCGCAGTGACATGTGGACCTGGCCGGACCAAGATGGTGGAAGTGGTCACGTGGGTACCGTAGTGTCACTTCCAGGACGTTCCATCCTTGAGGTGCTAGGGTCCGTTCCCCATGGATGGGTCAGAGTTCGATGGGACGTAGGTAACGGCAACAACTATCGCGCTGGCGGTTCCGAGAAATATGATCTGCTCCTTCTCGACAATGCTCCAGCTGGTGAGTCATTGGTATAAATACTTGTGTATACTAAAAAAACGGTTAAAATGTGTATTTTTATTTATCTTCTTTAGTATTATTATTATCATTATTATTATCATTATTATTATTATTATTATTATTATTATTATTATTATTATTTGCTGCTTAATAAGTTGGGGGTGATTGCAACCAGAAAGCTATATTTGCAATCGACCCTCTATTTTCAGCCATAGCAAATTCGTCATCCTGAAACCTTTGTGATTGAATTTGGCAATTCCATTGTAGTAAAGCCCCGTGGTAATCTTTATAGTTGTACTTGATTGTTTGATGAGGTTTAGTGGATTAGGATTGCCTTATTTGCAAAATTAAAGGGGCGGGGAGCACGCGTCCCCTCCCATTTTTTTCTTTTTATTCTTTTTTGTTACAAAATGAGGGGGGGGGGGGCGCTCGCCCGGTGCGCTCCCCCTTTATCCGCCACTGTCGACTGTGAGTATTATGTTGTCGCTTATTCTATAGTTCATTAATTATTATTATGCGGAAAATACGCGTATGTAATGCTAGATAAATCTATTTGTAATTATTCGTGAATTCGAAATACATGGTAAATGCTTGGTCCTGTATATACAAGTTTCCCCCTTTCCCTCTTATTAAGGTCAATATTTCTGAATTTCAATTGAAGCAGCTATTTTTACAATTCACATTTGGTTGGCTTTGGGAAGAATTCTTTGGTTTGGTTTGGTTTTCGTTTCATTTTCCATCTGATTTTTTTTTTTTTTTTTTGCTTTTGATATTCAAAACCAAAAGCTGTAGGGTTATCCATGTATTATTTCGTTACATAGTTAGTCAATTTAAAGCCGCTTTTTAAATAATTTTCTTGCCACGTAATCTATACCAAGGCGTGGTACACAGTACCATCACATGCGACCATTGTAGAGAACATCCTGTAGCTGGCATCAGGTGGAAGTGTAGCCACGAGAGCTGCCCGGACTACGATCTCTGCACGAAATGCTACATGACCAATGAGCATGACGTCACACACACGTTCATACGATTCGCCAGTCCCAACGAGACAGGGTAAGAAAATAAAGTGGAGATGGGAATATCCCCAACCTCCGTAATAACAAACTTCTCACATGTGTATGTGTACATATAATTTTTGCCTCCCTCGGTTTTTTTTTTTCTCAGTCGTATCATAGACAAACAATTTTATCGGTAATTTACAGGAATGTGTAATAATTTCACCAGTTCTTCAACTGTATTTGATGAGGACAAACTACTCATGGCATGCTTTCCAGAATAAGATGAAAATGACAAGATTTTGAAAATTACTTTATTTAGGTTATTTTGGCCGGCCCGGCAAAGAGCCCCATTGGGGCACCACAATCACTGTTACAAACTAAGATTCTTTACCCATTGAAGAGTCTTGGCAAGCTTGGTCAATCTTATAGCCACTTTTTTTCCTCCTTTTTTTTCAATAAAGAGTTGAAAATGTCAGAACTTATAAAAACTGGGTAATTTTGCATATTCGGGCCGAACCTATAAAGGGCCCATTATGTGGAACTCCCATTTTGTACCAAATATAAACCCAGTACGGCTGTATATGAAAGATTGTTCAAAATCAAGCCCCGGCCGGTTTTCCAGAAGAAGATAAAAATATAGGTATACAAAATCATGACAATTTGCTAATTTGAGGTATAAATTGTCCCCCACACACGGGGCACCCTTGACAAATCCAGCCACCAATTTTTAAGAAGAAGAAGAAACTGCAAAAAATAGAATAATACATGGCACCCTCCACCCCAAACTGACGGATGTCGGACGCCGGACGGTGAACGAGCGCAATAACTCACATTAGAACTCAGAATCGCGAAATACTTGGTAAAAAAATCACTGCTGGACCACGATTTGTAAAATGCGATTTAAAGTCTGGAACTTGACTATAATAACGTAATGTTGATATCCACTTAAGACGGCAGAAGAGAGAGAGAGAGAGAGAGAGAGAGAGAGAGAAATATATAGCATGGATATTACAAAACTCTTGGTTTTACACATTTATGAACAAAATATAATGAACGTGTGAAAACTTTTTTTTCTTGTCTTTACTAACTTTTTGCTCGTGACCAGGATCCAAGTGGGACCTCGAGTCGTAGAGGAGTTAAGAGTTGCCAAAGGCATATTTCCAGGGGCAACTGTAAAGCGCGGGAAAGACTGGCAGGGAGGAAACTCGGACGGTAGGTCAATGAACACTGCTTGGGACTGGTTGTAGGAAAAGGCCGTGTCACACCTTTCCGAGCAAGCTACCCGGACTTGTTGCGAGGAGGGATTATTTTTTCCAGCGGGCGGACAAGAATGTTTGCGACTTTCGTTCTTTTTTTCTTACCTACTAGACGCGTGCTACTTATCTTCTACTTGCGTGTATTCCATGTGATCTGTCTGAGAGCTTTGAAACCGATCCGTTTTCCGTTACGAGCAACTTACAGGTACTGAGAAGTACCTGCGTTGGAGTTGCTTGAGAGGTGCTGCCGGTAAGGGTCTCCTACTGGTGTTCTGCGTGTGCCTCTGCGAGCGAACCCCCACGACTCACTCGTAACAAGTTTTGAGCATGCTCGAGGTCTTGTCATACCGTATCTGGGGAAGCTTTGCGGCTTGACTTGCGGGGAAACAAATTTGCTACCCGGAGCTCTCCGCAGTTGGTCCGCACCTGACAGTACCTGGAGCGTATCTCGCCTGTAGTTGCCCGGAGGTGCGCACGCAAGTCCCATTTAATCGCAACCACGTTTTGAGCATGACCAAAACTCTTTCCGGGTGAGTCGCGGGGATGCCTTCACTGGGTGCATTCGAGCGCTCTAAAGCGAACCAAATCGAACTGAACCCCTCAGAAATTGTCCGGTATAATATGCTGGAAAATTTCCACACATAACAAGCCCGCGTAGCATGCCCGGAAAGGTGTGACAGGGCCTAAGTATGGTCGCGGGTAAAAATATTTGGGTGCGCACCTCCGGGCGACTACGGGTGAGATACGTGCTAGCTACTGTCATGTGCAGGTCATCTGCGGGGACCTCCGGGTAGTATTGTTCTTCACAAGTCACACGCAAGGCTTGCCCGGAAAGGTGTGACACGGCCTTAAAGACAATGCTGTACGTACTCATATACATACATAGGCACGCCCAAGGAGAGATTACTGCAGAATTTATTAGTGGCAACACACACATATACGCACACGCATGCACACGCGCGCGCGCACACACACACACACACACACATATGCATAATAATATGTATTAATACGTGTATATTACAATTTTATTTCTTTTCTTTTAAGTATAGGATGCGGTACATGTATTGGGTATGATTATTTTTGTTTTTCTTTGTCTTGTCTTTGTACCCGTGCATTCTACTGGTCACACTTCTTAATAATAATCATTGAATATTCACTTATCATTGTTGCTGCCATGGCTATATTGCTGTTATTGCCATTACTCAGGTGGACCGGGCAAAGAAGGCAAGGTCGTCGAAATCACGAACCATTCTGGCGTTCCTCGTTCCGCTGCACTAGTCCAGTGGGGCTCCACCAAGTCCACCAGCAAGCACCAAGTCGGCTGTAACGGCAAGATGGAACTATCCGTTGTCAAAAGTGGAGCCCCAGGACCAACCTTTTACCCCAGACACTTGCCGCACTTGGGTAAAATTGTCGACCCTATATACCTGTACTCGTTTTCAATTTAAATCAGAGCACTCCAATCCCTACTAACATTCTATTCTACTAGTAAAAACACTGGACCCGTAGATATTGACTTCTCCGTTGTATATAGCCAACACAACGAAAAGATAAGAAACAAAAGTTCATGCAACTCTTCGTGTCCGTCTATAAAGATTGTAAAATGGAAGGTCACGATTTAAAGCAATGCTTTTTAGATGTGCATGGATCCCCGGTGGAAATCTTAACAACCCCGAAATTAAACAGTCTGAGATAACGACGGTTTTTTACATCCGCCCATCCTCTATCGATTGTACCTGTTCGTAAAGCTTCATCTGTATCAAACTGAAACCAAATTCCATTCGCTTTTGGCCAATGTGCAAGGTACAAAGGCAGGTTAGGCAGCAGCATTTTGCTTGTTTGTTTGTTTGTTTATAATACCGCAAAGGCTTTCCCCCCATTATTTCGTGGGTCATCAAGGATAGATTTCATTCTCACTGAATTTGTCAATTATATCATCAGTTGTGGTCATAGTGGTAAAAACTCTATCGTCGTTATAATTGTTTGCTGGTGCCAATGTTTTTTCATGTTGGTAACATCAATCGTATGATCACTTTCTTTAGTTTCATCTGCATCGGTGTTGTTATTTCAGCTATGCTGTCGATATCATAAAAGCATTATAATTACTCAAACCGAAGCGATTTGGGGATTATTGGTAATGACATTCATCAGGGAATTCGAATATGAATTCAAATTAACTTCTATCTGTTACCGGATTACACGCCATGAAGATACAATGATGCGAAATAAAGTAAAAAGAAGGAGAAAATGAAAAACAAGATCAACTTGAAGCTCCTAAACTGATTTTTACCTGTCTCTGTGAAACTGGTTCTTCCTTGCAGGAAAGGGAGTTTGCCTCAAAGTTGGCGATTTCGTAGCGGTTACCCTGGATACTGAGGCGCTAGAGGCAATGCAGGTGGCTAGTGGGCTGCAGTGGACCGCCGAGATGAAAGGGGTGTGTGTCACACGACTCTTTCGTAGATTTGTTCTATAAGGTTAAAGACATTATTTTCCGTTTCCAGATGAAACAAAAACCTAGCTTTGGTGCTTCAGAATAGTTCTAAATAATTGTTAATTAGAGTTAGAAATAACCAATGTAAAATTTTTAATCAGAGTTGAATATTCAAAATATGTACAATAGTTGTAATGAAATTGTTTTTAAAATAAACCGACTACAGTTATGGTTTATTGCGAGAAAAATAATGACATCTCCGTATGTAAATTAGGCTTTATTACGAAATATTTATAATTATGGTAAGTTGTTTTGTCATACAACTGACCTGCACATATGCATCAAATGTGATAACCTGGAACGCTTTTATATCCTATATGTAGCGTAACCTTTTCAACCTTCCTAGCATATTTGGAAATCCAAGCAGCAGCATCAACAGCAGCAACAACAACAACAATAACAGCAACAGCATCAGCAACGACAACAACAATAACAGCAGCAACAATAACAACAACGGTAGCAGCAACAACAACAACAACAAGACCACAATTTGAATTTCCAGCACTTAAAAGACACTAAAAGAGTAAAACGCAATTGTTCATTCCCGGAGAGAGTATCCTGATACTTTCCAACCTTACCACGTAAAATGTGATATTGCATTGAACCCCCAAACAGAAAAGTTTATGAAAAAGACGGTGTTTTTTTTATACTTTGTGTTACGGTTATAGATAATGCAATCATTTTAGCATATTATTTGAATATTCCGTCACCAAATGCCAATTTCACCATGCACACACAAAAGTTGGTATGGATGTCTGAAAACTTACAGGCAATATAAAGCATTCAGAGCTGGCGTCAAACAAACTCTTGACTCATTATTTCCTAATGTGACCAGTGCCAAGTCTTTGTTTCATAAATTGTATTATTCTCTTCCAATCTACCCATGCTCCTCAGGTTTTTGGGAAAGTGACTAAAATCTCAAAGGTGGATTCACATGGGAATGTGCATGTTGTCTACGGTAGCAACAAATCGTTTGTCTTTCATCCAGAAGTTCTGAGCAAGGTGAGTCAATTCTCTGTCTCTCTGCATGTGTTCTTTCCTGTCGTATACTGTATATCTTATTGTGCAGCTATAGGGATCAGTTGTGACTAAGCGAATGTGGGAACCGAATTGTAACATTCAGAAATACGATGAAAAGAATACTTAGTAAGCTGATGATATAGTTCACAACATGAATAACTGCAAATTTATTGATTTCTATATCACAGAGACACGCAAACACACACAAAAAACCTCTATTCCTTTGGTAAAATGCACGTCGTCTCTCCTTTTTTAAAATCTTTTTTATTTCGTATAATGATAATACTAATACATACAATGAATAATGAAAAATATGTATATAAAAATAATGTATGTATATAAATATATAATTAAATATAGACCCCTATATATACGTATATATATATATATATATATATATATATATATATTACTAGTATATATATGATTGAATATAGCACCCTATGTATATATACATATATATATATATATATATACATAAATTATATAACATACATGCTTAACATCACTATGTATATATGTATATATATATCTTTTTTTGGGGGGGGGGGGGTGGGGGAGGGATCGCTTGTATTATCTGTTGTTAGACATAGTCTGTGAATTCTGAATTGTGAATTATGCATAGATTTTTATCATCTGTAAGTAAAAGAAGAAAAAACTGCGTTTGCTTATGTTCTCATCAAATCTCTGTGCTTTATTAGTTTTGCTTGTTCTTGAAATTTAGTTGTTGTTTCTTCCAATGATATACGTCAATCTAGATTCCAAATCTGGGCAAGGGGGATCGGGTCCGTGTGTTACCTGACCTCACCTACGTGAAGAACCAACACAGTTAATGAATAAAATGTGTATGGCTGTAGCTCACGGATGGGTGCTCCAATCATTGTGCGATGCTTTACAAAGTCCGATATGCATAGTCATATCGTGGTTGTTTTTATAATGCTTATATTTGTGGTAGAATGTGAGATTAATCCATGATATTATGTAATGCGAAGTACAAGCAACAAACGTAAAACTAAGAAGAAAAATGTGGGTTTTTTTTCGTTTGTTTGATATCTATTTTTGATATTCATTTCAGCCATGCTAAAAAGGGCTGCTTTTTACTTTGTGTTTAGCATGCAAATAAACCAACTTACCCTATATGATTCCTCAAATTTTCATTCTATTTTAAACAACCTTTATTAATTCATTGTACGATATTCCGGATGCACTGTTCTTGGCTAGTTGTGAGCGTTTGAAAGGAACCCATTTTCAAAATCATGATATTTACTCAAAGGCGCTTGATCTCGCGAACGGATTTCAGAATTATTTGTAAATGAGAAGTGCATGTTTGTATTTCACTGTAACGGAGGAGAGTGCATCTATTATATACATTGTACATTATTTTTGTCACCTTGATTTTCTTGAAAGAATTTGATTAACATATTGTCCAAATATTAACAGTCGGGTTCTTAGTAATTAATCGCATTTACATTTCATTTCATTTATTTATTTTATTTTCCATATTCAAGTAATTCATAATTGTATCAAAGTAACAATCATTTCGTACAAGCAGGTGAATATATATATATATATATATATATATATATATATCATTATAATGTTCTGCACGCATTTTTTTTTTCTTCTTTTCAGTGTAGTTAGTGACCCTGCACCGTCCCTGTCTCAATGGTGCAGGGAAAGTGACTGTTCCAATCTACTAGTATGCTGGAAACAACAACCAGTGCTGTTGTCTGAACAGTCAACCATCGGAGATGATCAAAGGATGATAAGTAAAAGTTTTCGCGACAGTCCCTTGGAACATATTGGTAAAATTGGTTTTTGGCAAGGTCTTTGACTACCTCGAAACGCATCAATTTCTTATAGCTGTATGATACGTGGTAGTTGCCCTCATTCATACGCGCGTATCTGTTGTTCTAACAGTGTCTCGGTCTGCAGGGAGAGGTTAGTGGAGTGGACATCCACAAGAACGCCCGAGTGAAGCTGGTGGGCATAGTGAATGAGCTGTCGTGGCACACGTGCACCCTCGAAATCCTGAAGAAGATCAGTCCGGACGCTCCTGCCTCGGACATCCTGCCAGGTTTGCTGCAAGGGAGAGGCTATAATAAGGGTTGGGATGCATGGAGGACGTTCATAGGGGTAGGGCGTTATAGGTTGGACGAGCCGCGATTACAAGGGGGTGTTTGGACTTTAAAGGGATGGTACAGTATTGGTGGAGATGAGAATTGGGCATTTAACTTTTTGCGAGATACCAAGAAAACATTTATGAAATAGTACAGAGCTTACCATTTTCAGAGGAATTCAAAGTTTATTCGATGAAAATCGGGTTTGGAATGACTGAAATATCCAAAAATAAAGTAAAACAAAGCGATCGTAATACAGTGTGGGTCCCACACTTTTTAGAATCGCTCTGTTTTGGATATCTCAGCCATTTAAAAACCAATTTTCATCAAATAAACGTTGAATTCCTCATGGAATTACATGCTCTTTCATACACTATATTTCATAAGAGGTTTCTCATCATCTCACTCAAAAATGTTAGAAAGCTGAAATTAGGTCTTAACCAAAACTATGCAATCCCTTTAATATACGGGGGATATTACACCACGGTGTTCTTCTGGGAAATTGTCTATCTTAGAAAGGCAATGGAGTTACGAGTACGTCCTGGATGATATCACTGCATATTAATGCCGGCATAAATGTCATCAATTTGCTTGTAAATTCTGAAGAAGGAAAGACGAATAAGAAGGAGGAGGAGAAGTGGAAAAGAAAAATGATCGCTCAGGTCACTCAGATCATGATATGATTAGGATTGTCTGCCAGTATCAATCATACGCTATCCTGATTTATCGTTGTTGGTTTTTTTCTTCTGAATGGAAACATCCCGTTGTATTGTGCGCAAGACAAATCATGGATAATATATTGAACTGCAGCTCAAAATTAGGAAAGAAACAGAAATCACTGTCATTTTTAACGTTTATTGAATTGTCGTAATAAAACCTAAGCCCTGTGATAACCCGTGTTCTTTTGTTAGGCCTGGATGACGCTGAGGTGTTCACGAAAGCCCTTATGTCGTTGCTGGGAATACATGCAGATGATGAGTCGGACTCCTCGTCGAGCCCCTCGTCGGACGATTCGGGGGACAAAAAGGACGAGGAATTCATGGAAGTGGCCAAAGCCGGCAAAGTCGAACGTGTCGTGGAAATCATCACTGAATCCCCAGATAGGGTTAGCTAACCACACTAGCACCCCTTCCCAACCCTCCTCCATTGATATAATATATGTATATATATATATATATACAAACACACACGCACGCACATACAACCTCACACACACACACACACACACACACATATACACATTTCAATAACGTTCATGTGGTCTCGAGGGTCAGCAGTTATTGAATATCAACGGGCTATAGGCTAAAATAGGACCCTGTTCGCCATAGAGCCTTCCTGCACCTCAGTGAATGTGTATGAGTTACTAGTACTACTTCTACTACCAATGACTACTTCGACTACTACTATTGCCACTACTTCTACTGTACTATCACTACTACATGCTGTAAAGACTATACTATTGATAATACTTTTACATCTTTAACATCTCCAGCTCCTCCTCCTTCCTACCTTCAACAATATTCAATTCAGCTAAACCAGAGTCATGCTAATAAATCTACTCTATTACTTCTGTAACTATCACTGAGTACAATGTGCTATCTTTATATTGTGATCTGTGCCATCAAAGTATGTATGGACTTTATACAAAAATATGAAGTGAAATCAAACTTGTCTGTCAAACTACGGTTAACTAAAGCATGCTCAACGTAGTGAGTTAAAGTTGTTTAACGTTCGCTGTTTTCCTGCGCGTCGCTCTCTTTAAGGTCAATCACAAAGTGAATGGAAAGACCGCCCTCCATCGTGCAGCAGTGCAGGGGCACATTGATGTTGTCATGGCACTTGTGGAAGCGGGAGCAGATGTCAATGCTACAGACAGTTCTGGAAATACTCCTGTAATGTTTGCTGCTGAAGGGTAAGGCTCTAGCTTAATCCTAACAATAATCTCTGTGTTCTAGAATCATAAACATGTCCAGATAAAAGCAAAGTCTCTCTCTCTCTCTCTATCTATTTATAATATGCGTATATATATTATATCATAATGTATATACATTGTGTCTGATTGCTACGACACAATATATTCATACTAGAAGGAATCGCACAAAAAAAAAACCCACAAATGATCATCGAAGTTTGTGTTTGTGTATCGCTTTATTTTCATCCGTAATCGTAGCTGCCTTTTTCAAACTTTGTGGTCTTTAGGTTGGTCCTCACCCTGACTGAAATTGGCCCTCTTCTTGAATTTTTCCCAAAGTACAACCTCATACATGTATAGACGTAATCTATCAAACATAATATGTTTCTTCCGGTTTCAGTTTAATTTTATTTCCGTTTTTTCCATGAAAATCATATATAAATATATGATAGCTGTATGATCAACAATCTACATTACATCTGTCTACGTCTTTAACCCTTTCCGTACTTAATTCTCAAATCCCCATTGACTTATTACATACGACACCAGGTTCCGATCGGGAACGGGTTGAGCATGAGGAAGACTATTTGTGTGCTGAAATCGTATGGGCATTAATACCAACACATGCAGTCTCAATTTATGTTCCATATAAATGTTCTTCTCGCTTTAATTTCCGACTGTGACTGACTTTTTTTTTAAATTCCGTTTTTCTTCGTCTCTTGTTCTTTTCTTCATCTCTTAGTCCTTTCTGCTCTTGTCTTTCTGCTTAAAGTCTGATTTTTGTCTCTAGTCTATCCAGCTCGTGTCGTGTGTGGTCCAAAATCTGAGCTTTGTGGCAATCTTAGTTTGTTCTTTGATCTCCTTGACAATACACAATCAAAGAAGAGGACATTTGTTATGTATGAACTCTCGCAAATTTTACAGCTTTCAGAACGATTCTTTCTGTTCAAAGTCAATCGAATTGAAACAAAATATCGAACTTGTCTAATTGGTTAGTTTCCCGGACAAGCCCCCCAAATTCCTTACGACACACTTCAGACGAGAAAGAATCGCACTGACCATCAAAGGCAATTTATTATGTAAGGTACTTTCCCTATCAAATGTTTTCTGCAAAGTAAAGCAAAAAGGTAGAATTTCAACAATTACAAAATAAAGATGGCAATGAGACGTGTCAACTCTTCGGGATAATCTTCAATGATAATTTTACCCGAGACAAAAAACAAAACAAAACAAAACAAAACAAAACAAAACAAAAACAAAAACAAAACAGCGGTTTTTTGTTTGTTTGTTTGTTTGTTTGTTGCTTTTTAATAATCTTGGCTGTTTATACTGTGACTTACAGACGATGATAAGCATGGCTTAATTTAAAAAGGTCTAAAATATAAAGGACCAGGTGGTCCCCTGGATTCTTAACTGCTGATGGTGGACTCTTCAGGGGAGGACAAGGTTGCAGTTTCTCACTTTCTCGTTGATGATGTTTCTCCATTCGTTTTTTTCTCTCTCTCTCTGTAGGGATGAACCAGCAGTTGTCAAGTATCTTGTAGGAAAGGGGGCAGATGTGAATCAAGGAAATAAAAACGGTCGCAGAGCTGCTCATCATGCCGCCTACAAGGGTTTGGCCGACTGCATGCGAATCCTCATCAATAGCGGCTGTGACGTCAATCTTCAGGTGAAATATTAACGCGTCAGTTCTTAGTCCGCTCATGTCACACGTCTGACCTCAACAGGCCAACAGGACAGTGAAAAATATACCATAGTGGACTCCCGTTATAACGAAGTCCTCGATACCGGAAAATGTCATTCGTTATATCATAATTTCGTAATAACTGAACAATAAACAATAAAAAACAAAGCGTGGATATTGTTCCGGCATGATTTTTTTTTTTACATCGTTGTAACCGAAATATCGTTCTTACTGTGTTCGTTATAACGGGAGTGCACTGTACTTCACACCCGATCGAAATGTTTTGTAAGATATATGCATTATGATTTATGATACTTGTAATCACAATGAAGACAGTATTCATATGTCTCAGTTTGATGGAGCAGTTAAGTCAAATAAAAGTATATATGAAACAATCTGAAACAGGATTCGATACCAGTAGCAAACTTCGACCTATTGATCAGATTAATGTCATGAAAAACGATACATCAAAATGCCAGTAATAGAACGATTGAAAGGGTATTGATGAATATATTACATAAACATTTAATGAACAGGAGCATTACCGCAACATTCGCAAGTGAGAGAAATATATATGTTATTGTATATATATATATATATATATATTTTTTTTTTTTTTTTAATGCTTTTCCCAACGTATAGTCTAAGTCCCAATGTAACATCTCAAATACTACGGGTTATCATCCTCACCTTCATCGCTGTTCATGTATAGGCCTGAGACGCACGGTTCTCGTAACCACAAGACGCGTGGCAAGGACAGCTTTAATAGAAGGAACATGCAATCATGGAGGTGGCTGGAACTGGGGTCATCCCACTAGACTGACACCCACGAGTCATACAGCCCATGAGTTCGACATTGAAAACGGGTCTGAGTCATACAACCCATGAGTTCGACACTAGGTGAAAACAGCCCACGTGTTCGACAGATATAACACGGGGCTTAATGTGTCGGTCTTCTGGGCCTTTTTAGCTTAGTGTCGAACTAAAGGGTTGTATGACTTATGAGCTGTATATCTCATGGGCTGTCTATGACTCATGGGCTTTATGACTCGTGGGTGTTGGACTCGTGACGTGCACCCCTTGAACCATTAGCTACTGTAGCTCCATGCTTGAACCTTCCGAATGTCATTTGTGTGTGTGAGAAAAAGAGGTAGAACATCTTACACGAAGAAATCTTTACCGTCTTTAAAGGACGATGATGGTGATACCGCGATCCATGACGCCGTCAACAAAGGGGGTGTTGATGTCGTCGAACTCCTGCTCGACAGTCGGGAGCTAGATTTGATCCTGACTAATAAGAGAGGCCTCACACCACTCCAGTTTGCGGCGTTCCTGGATCGGCCCAGGTACTTCTGATTTGTTCCAGTTGAACTTCATGTGCATGATCTGTCCATAATTAGCACTTAGAACCGTAACAAGCATATTCAGTCACGTGACTGTATCGGGGCTTGCGGAATGCATTTTTCCAATCTGGACACTAGGGCCATTTTTAATTATTATTTTGAAGCATCGTCGCCTAAAAATTGATTTCCCTTTGTCTGGCGAATACTTTTATGAAAGCGTATGGTCCTTAATCAATGTGTATGTCTTTTCTAATCCTATATGATGGCACATTGTCTGAAGGAAATATGAAGTTGGCAAATAATGGAGCTACTTGATCAGTTCTCATTGGTTTTTTTAAAAATCACATTTGCAATTAAGTAGTTTCTGACATTCAGATCAGTTCAGAAATATCGATAGGCCTATACTTGCCAAGGGTATACTTTGATGAAGAATAACTTTCTTTTGGAGAAGAGTTCCGTTGATACATGGGAGTTCATTTTCGGTAACAATGAAGGTACGACAATACCGGAAGAACTATTCAAACTGACGGCATTTATTTTGCAATTCACGGAATGTACATGGAGGTAGTACTCTACCACATGTAATTTCCTTTCCTTTTCTACTTTTTTTTCCCGTGAATGACCTGTAAACATTCAAGTTTCAAGGCTGACCTTTGTAAAGGTTTGTTTTTATGTTTCATGAAATATAAAGAAAAATGGAGAGAAAAGAAAAGTTGTGACGTTCGTACACTTGTAGAGTTTTGTTTTTGTAGACGCTTTGTTCGTTGGACTGAATTTGTTTCATCAAGTAAGGACATTGTTAGACGATATATTTTGTGTTCTGGTTTTGACACATTTCGGCACCTTTCCATGAAGTACCTAGAAACAGCTAATGACGGTTATTATTGCTGTCATAGTATACTAGCATCAGGTGAGCAGCGACCTATCAGTTGTCAGCATCGCAGGAGGAACTCAACTGTAATTCCAGCCGCAATTGCAACTTTCGTTAGAGTTTCACCCGTCTGTAACGGCGGAATTGACACTGGTCGTAATGGTGATACAGCGATGTTAACAAATAAAACTCCTGTCATTGTGTGTAAAGAAAAAAAAAATCTAAACAAAAAATATATATCTGCATAGTATATGTTTTACATATTAATACAGAGGAAATTGAGTTCACCACATTTATTAAACTGATTGATATAATAAAGGCAAGATACATGAACTATAAATATTATGAGGTGACAGCTTAATAATAAGAGTAGTAATGATTATTATTATGATGATGATGATAATAACAATAGTTGCAATAATAACAACATTATTATAACGTTAATTTTTATTATCATTATTACCATTATTACCATTATTATCAATATCATTATTATCATTATTATTAGCATTATTACTATAATAATAATAATAATGATAATTATTATTATTATTATTATTATAAGTATTAGTATTATTAGTATTATTATTATTATTTTCATTATTATTATTTATCATTAACCTTAGAGTGTTTGATCATACATAGAGGCAAAATAAATTGATGTCTGTGTTCCCGCAACAGTGAAGCAGAATTGATTGTCAAGGCGTTCCCCAAGTCCATTATCACTCCCCGAGAGGATGGGAACACCGTCCTTCACATCGCCGCTGTCAACAACCACGCTGATGTCATTAAAAAGGTTCTAGCCGTTCAGGTAGGAACTGTATACTTTGACGAAACTAAGGATACATTTTCGTAATACAAATGAGTATGATATTATGCAAACTTTCATATTATAATCAATGACAATATAAAGGTGATTTTTCCCATTAATTACGGATTGTTTGCTAAGAGAAACATCACAAAGAAAAGTGGAGGTTTTTTTTTGGTTTATTTTTTTTTTCTTTGGGGGGGGGGGGATTCTTTAACATGAAATTCTAAATCAACCAACAAAAGAAGAAGTACTATTTTGAATATTTTCAGGACACCACGATCATATAAACTGTAATAGTAATGTAATAATGATACAATACATTTTATAGAGCTCTTGATATCATATTTCTAAGCGCTTGGGAAGTAAAAGCAAAGATAAAGAATGAATAAGTACATCCACATATATCTACAGTAGACAATTAAGTATAACATTTACAACAACTACTGCTACTAACACATAGAGCACTACCCAAAAGATATGTTTTAAGGAGTGACTTAAATGAATCTAAGTTATTAGTCTGTCAGATGCCGATGGGGAGATTGTTCCTTTAAGTGTAGAGGCAAGAGAGGAAAAGGCACGATAACCATAACGTGTACTGGTAAGTATAAGAGGTCTGGGGTTAGCTTGAGATTAATTGGCTGTGATGGTGGAACGAAGACGTCTGGTTGTGGAGGATGTGGATGCAGTCTGTGTAGAACGGAGTGAAACAGTTAAGATATTGAAGGTACGGTGGTGCAAGATTGTGGTTGATTTTGAAGAATGACGAGAAGGATATAAACGCATATTATGTGTGTATATGATACGTGCACACACATACACGCACACACACACACACACGCAAACACACACACACACACACGCACATATATATCATATATATCATCGTTGTCCTCTATAGTTGTATGATTACTGTTTCTGAAATGATTATCGTTATGAATACCAAGCAAATGCTGTCTCCCCTAGGACCATGGACTCTGTCTGGACTCCAAAAACGAAGATGCACTGACAGCCCTGCACCTTGCGTGTGCCAAGGGCCAGACACAGTGCATCGAGTTGCTTGTGACTGAAGGAGCGGACATCAACTGTCAAGGAAAGGATGACCATGGAGCCCTTCACCTCGTGGCATCATTAAGCAGGAGCGAGGAAGATGTAGAGGTCAAGGACACACCCATACTTCAGAAGGTATGGAGTACGTCCAAATACTTTGAAGTCCCCTTCTTTCAACAACTCGATAACAGCCATAAAACTTAACAGCCATAAAACTTGATAATATACACTGTAATTGTCTTGAGCGTACTGGAGTCGTGCATGAGAGAAGGTAACATCAACATTATCTGTAGAACATAATTTTACAAAACTTGATAGCATAGCATGACCTGAACGGTTGGTAGCCCGTGATTTAGAGGCAAAGACCTTGACCCATATCTTTACAGCAGAGTATTGAAAACGTTAATAAGTTTCTTTCCATTATTTTAGAATGTCCTTTACTCTTACTATCACTGTTTATAAACATATATAAATAAATATATGTATATATATATATATATATATAGAGAGAGAGAGAGAGAGAGATAACACATGCATATATGTATATATGTATATATATATATACATATACATATGTTTTTATATTTATATATATATATATATATATGTCTTTGTACCTAATTGGTGCACATTCTACATGCTTTGCACACGTATTGCTAATGCATCTCCTTGCAATAATAGATAACAGTTAAGATAATAAAGATTGACAAATTACTTGTGATAAAATTGAATAAGTGATGTTTTGAATCGCCAACCTGCTAGATCCGCCAAACTTACCAGAAACATGGTTGCAACGACGCCGCATCCGCACTGCTCATTTTCATGGTCAAACACGGAGCGTCCGTTACCCTAGAGAATACGCAGTGCCGAACTCCCCTCTCCTACGTCAAGGACCAGCAACTCAGGGCGACGCTGAAGAAGATTGCTCGGGGAGAGAGGTTGGTTTCCAAATCCCCACCTGATTAGTCCAGATTAAGGAACCCGGCCACCTGCATCTCTCCTTCTCTCATTTCCCTGCTGTGTCCTCTCCATCTCTCTTCAATGTCATTAAGGCAGTTAATGTACGTGAAATTGACAACAAAGAGAATATCTACGCATTGTTTTTATTTCTCTCCCTTTGCCTCTTCTCTCTGGGATCTCCCTCTCTCTCTCTCTTTCTCAGTCTTTCTAGCCCAGTTAAAGGTGTAAATGTAGAAGTCCTATTCAGTTATCCACCGAGTAACTATAGGCCTACTTGTCTATACAGTTTGGTTTGGTTTGGTTTTATTTCTGCATTTTTTTGAGGTAATTTTGATACAAATAAAATCATTGATAATATTTGTCAACATTACAGACAACATAATATACAGTGTAAACATAACTTGCGAATCACAACAATGATTAAAAGGAATATTCATGAAGGGAAAATTCATCAGACCATAGTGATGACGATGGGATGGAAAGATTATCTTCCCTTGTAACAGTCAAAATGACTTACAGTGTTTTCCAAACTTCTCTGATTCCAAGCAAGTTGGTAAACCAGAGGGAAAACTCATGGAAGATTTACAACAAACATCTCATATACATAATAGATTTCGCTTTCACAATGAGTAGGCCCTACAGCATTTGTAATACAAGGGCATTTTTCAGCGTCAAAGTTTGTGACACTTTGCAGAAGAAATAATTAATAAGACCAGCGTGTGACCAGGTATTTTTTTTTTCAGAATTAGTTGCAATTCTTCGTCCGTAAGGACCGAGCAATTAACGAGATAAACATTATATTCAGCTACTACTGATGAATCAGTCACAATATTTGGAATCCATTTTTCATATCTCAGTGTAGGGGTTACTACGTCAGGCAAGTCTCGGACAGGTTTTCTAGAAATCAAAGACAGTTTTTTTTTTCTTCCATGATGGGTAAGCCTTTAGCATGAAAAAAAAAAAGGTTAGTGAACTGGTCTACTGCAAAATGCAGTAATGCAAATAGTCTCAAAACCCTCTTATCCTCTGTAAATGACAAAATTGCAGTCAATGTCAATGTGTTTGTAATTGCAGCGTCAGTGATGACGGCGTGGATATGTCGACATGGGAAAACCTCGGCGAAGACGAGGACGTGAAGACGGGTCGCTTGGGTGGCGATCCTGTTGACGAAGTGGAAAACAACATCGTCGATGACGCACAGACGGCTGGACGGACTCGACGTCGATCTGAGCGGGTTTCCGAGGAAGAGCCCAAAGAGACAGGATCGGCGTCCAAGACAACAGGATCTGGCTTAGCTGGTACATCTTCACCAGGAGTGAAAGGTGACACATATACACACAGACAGACAGACAGACAGACGCACTTACACATACACGCACAAACACACACACACACACACACACACACACACACACGCCCCAGGGCGGATCCACCAATTCTGTGATGAAGGGGGGGGGGGGGGGCAACTAATATTTCTGGTGCCACTTCAAAGTTTCATTTTATTTTTTTTTTATTTTTCTTTCTTTTGTTTCTAATGAAAAATAAAGGGGGGGGGGCGTGCGCCGGATCTCTGCATCCACCACTGCAAACACACACACACACACACACACACACACACACACACACACACACATAATGACATCCTAGCAGCCTAATCAAGATACAGAGCTCAACATTAGCAGTGGCCTGATGGCCTGGGGCCGCCAAAAATTGATGTTGGGCCACCAAATTTCCCAAAAGGCTAAATTATCTTGTGGCCTGATTGGGCACTTGAGATAAAAAATGGATTGTTATGTTTCCATTTATGTTGGATCACTACATTTCTTTTTAGGAGCACCAAAATTTCAGATTTAAACTAGAATTATAATGACCCATACAGGACACCAGAGGAAAAAGCAAGTGTTAAGCCCTGGTATGTATGTCATATATATATTTATAAAGGGCTCGACGCTTAACATTTTTCTTTGTTGGCCCGATTGGGGCCACTAAAATCTTTGCATTTGGAATTTTGGTAGCCCAAAATAAAAGGAACATTATATAACATTGATATTTTGAATTTCAGCTGCCCAAAGATAACCTTTGTAGAAGTGTGGTGGCCTGACATCAAATTCTATTGGCCATGGGCCACAGGACCAGCCACTGTTCAGATGCCGAACCCTGATATAGGCCTATATACGTGCATACATACATATATATATAATGAATTCTTGGGTGACATCTTAATTAGACAACAAGGGGTTATGATAATACATTAAGGACACTCTAAACTTTAAGGAGACAGCTTTTTGTCTTCTTTTGTTTTTGCCTATATATCTCCTAATCAGAAAGTGTTTCACAGCTGACAATGCTTTAGTAAACATTTTCTATGATACACTTTCTCCGATAAAAATGTCATCTATAAGTAGTATATAGCATATCTCCTATGAGCATAATCATATATAAATGCATATTTTCTATCTATAGTACTACAACTTTTTGAATTGCTTCTGATCTAATCTGACAGGCTTCAATCCTTGGGCATCAATGCAACTCATTGATTTCCAGCATAACCCTAGACTGTAAATTGTATAGATGAGTGGATACATGTATTACGCGATTGTATACAGTGATGATCATAATGTTGCAATACAGTTCAGAATCCTCATTCATTATTTCCTATATTGAACCCCACCACTTCCCCTCGTTTTTGCCTTAGTGTTTGACCTCGTACATCAGGTAGGAGCTCAGGAGCTCGACCTGGGTGACGTCAGTGGGTCGGGACAGTTCGGCACAGTGTACCGGGCTGTCTGGCACGGTACTCCAGTGGCCGTCAAGAAAATCTCCTTCCTCGGAAGCAAGCAGAGTGAAGTGGAAAAAGAGGTCGCCATTCACAGGTGTGGCTCTAAAACCATAGTATCAATTCCACTTTGCAATTTAAATTTCAGGAAGATTTAAGGTGATGGCTCACTTAGGTATTTAGCCATCACTCATGCATGTCTAGAGGTGTAATATTATTGTCTTTGTTTTCAACTCACTCGAGGAAAAGAGGTTAAAATGAAGGAAAGAAGCATATTGGTGTACGATCATAATTACCACCATTTTCATAACCTTATGATGAATGTTAAATGCTGCTTTTAGGAAAGAACAATAGGCGTACAGTACTTTGATGAAAAGCATATCACATTCGTTTGATTAAAAAGCAAATGCCACCATTTGGGCACATAAAAAATGGCCAAAAGCCTTTCTTTGGAAACATATGAGCATATAGTAGTAACTACATGCATATACGATATAGAGCATATGTCGACAGACAACTTCAAAACTACACATCTCTGTTGCTTTCCTCAGGCGCGCATCACACCCAAACATCGTCCAGATGATGGCGCTTGGCTACGAGGGTTTGCACGCCTACCTTGTTATGCAGCTAATAGATGGAAATGCTCTCGCGGATATCCTCTTTCCTACCAAGAGTGGACAGAAGAAGGTAAGATATTATAACATTGTTTCCTGTGCAATATGACACCCACTGTAGACAGACAGTGAAATATGGCATCGTTCACACAACACCTCACTTTCGATGAAACCAGCTTAGCTAAAGGTAGCCCAACATGTTCTTTGATATTACTATACACACGACAGCAGATTTAATACAAAACGTATATGTGTCATTTGCTGGGACTTTGTGTTGGTGAGGGCTACCCCTTCTGATCAGTCACAAACTTTCTATCTGCTCTCAAACCCTTCCATACGCATGAATAAATCTTTTAAAATAGAGGGGAATTGCTTAGGATAAAGAAGAAAACAATAATAACCTCCCAGAAAATGAACAGAAAAGTGAAATTGTAAAGACACTCATCATAAATTATAATCTTTACTCATTTCTGGCGATGAATAATTAGAGTATACATGCAATGTGTTTACAAGAGACTAATGTTATATGAAGAGTTTGTTCGCAAAAAACGATAAGTCCATATTTGCCAAATGGAGATATTTGCAATTAAAGGTCAAGAAAGACAAAGAGAATGATAAGAACATTTTTGCTTCTTTTGACCATAACTTCAAAAATGTACCTTTATATGTAGTGACCAATATATCATTTAAAAGGTATTATTTTGTACTTTATGACAGAGAACGTACTTCAAAATCTTCAAAATGGACTATCGGTTTTTGCGAACAAACTCTTCATATGTACATAAGACACAACCCCTTGGAATGGATGCAGCGAACTTATATCAGGAAATAGAATTAGAGAGTAAAAGAAAGAAAAGATGGCACGAAACAAGAGGAAACAAGGAGACACTTAAAAAAATAATGAAAGAAAAGGAGAGTGAAACATACAGGGAAATAAAGTAATCCCAGATGATGAACTAGTGATACCCCAAATTTTCTGTGATGAAGCGACAATCTTTACATGGTTTGCCCATTCGTGATTACCTTTTTATCCTCACAGATGAGTCTGAGTGGCAAGGAGAAACTCCAAATATCTCGAGGGATCCTCCAGGCTGTGTCCTATATGCACGCCTGCAACATCCTACACCTGAACATCAAACCAGCGAACATTCTGGTGGGTATAGCCTCGATCTATAGCACCGGCTCCCTGCTACAACCTTCTTTATTTCAAGATGCTTTATGTTTTGGTGACAAAGTGTAAAAGAAAACTGACGGTGTTTACTTTGAAATGTTTCTTCCAATTTACTAGGCTCCATGAAAGGCACGCAGCTGGGATTATGACTTTGTGCGTCAAGCCACAGATCCAACATGTGACTTGGCAATTCTGCTAATAAATTTCAATTTCATTCACTTTCTTATAAAGGTTATGGTAAGGGGGTTTTGTCGGGAGATTGAATTGCACATAGAGTTACTTCAAGTTCCCCTTTGTGGAAGAAATTCAAAAAAACATCAAGCAATCATCGTATCAGCTACTACAAGTACCATTTGAAGGGGATAACATGCCTCCCCTATTAGCTGAGGTCGTTACCACTGCTGGCAAAGGAATCGTGCCAGTAAAATCTCAAGATCCTATTAAAGAAGTCACAATAACTCTTCTTCATGTAAGACATCCTGGAAATACTACTTGACAATGCTGTTCCTTTTTTCATTGGTCAACACCTGATATAGATTGAGACTTTGACAAAGCGCCCTTATATATGTGACCTCGGCCTTGCCCACATCAAGAACCGCAACGCCATGTCCCAGTCCTCAGTTCATATGCGTGGCACACCCTGCTACATGCCACCAGAAACCCTGTCGCCCACTCCCGACGCCAAGCACAGCAACAAGCACGACGTGTGGTCTGTGGCGGGCACCCTGGTCGAGTTGCACTCTGGGCAGCATCTGTGGGGAGAGGGCCCCATGCATCCACTAGCATTCTTGGCGCAGATGATGACGGGCGTGGGAGGACCACCGCAAGCCCTGGCCAAGGTGGAGTCGGGCATGAGGAGGATCTTGGAGCCGTGCTTCAATCGAGACCCAGACCAGAGACCGTCGGCGCAGCAACTCCTGGAAAAATTCAATGCCCTCACATAACTAGCCTTATATCTCCCAGTCAGCATGCAAACTGCTTCCAGGCGATGTCATCGTGCATGTAAATATCCCCCCACAAACACTTGGTGCAATAAGCCAGTTCGTAACAAATTATGCCAAAGCAGTATCCACCAATTTTCCATGCTATAGAGCGAACTCATGCAGCTAGTTTGAAAATATGATTACTAGGGCATCATCGATAATCATGCAATGTTTTGCCTGTACCACGCATGACTGTATGGTGAGGGTGGTTCACATTATGAGGAGTAAAAATTGTACGCGTGGGATCTAAATCGTTTTACACTTTTGATCTCAAAATACTCCAAAATAATTCATTATCCTAGCAAATTGCGTCAGCCACTAAAGTTTCTTGGCAGACCCTCTCGATATATTTCAGGGAATTTCCAACTGGTGGAAGATGAAGTTGGAAAGATTCTGGGAACATTTTTGGCTTAATTCAAGCACTTACGTTATCGTTCATCAATGTGTGATCATTTTTGTTTTGTTTGAATTTGTTTAATCTGAAGAGTTATGCATGCACCTGCACACAGTGCACTATATTCATGGTTGTGTGATGCTGATCATTACTTCATTCTGCAAAAAAAAAAAAAAAATTATGTGAAGATGCCATTGCCAAACATGAGATATCTTTGCACACTGTATATTATTTCCTTTGAATGAAGAAAAACAACAACATACAATATTGTTTGAGTAAGTTTTCATCATGTTATAGAGTTGAAATAGGAGAATAATGTCTCCCAAAGCTGTGAATAAGAGTGCAAAGTGTCATTAGTTTGTTATTATTTTTCTATTAACATTGGGAAATTAAAGCTCTTTGTAACTGGTCAAAGACTGGTTTTTCTCTCTGGCAGATTTAACAGGCAAAGATTTTTATGTTGTAAAAGTTTGTAACTAAATGTCTAGCTGTTGGTTGGATACAAAAGTAGCAGTTCAATACATGTTGTTGTTGTTGTTTTTTTCTGGAAGACTTTTGAGATTTGTTGTGTCATATTTTTGTACCTAGAAGAGTTTTATGTGAGAAGATGCCTTCCAACAGGGAGCTATGCATTCACGAAAAATCCACACTGATCAATTCAGTGCTGACTTAGGTTGATGTAAGGCAATTTGTCAATCAGGTGCAAATATCCACACTGATCATGCATTCTTCAGTAACCAGGGCAAGTTGTTTGGTTTGTTTGTTCATGTACTTGTAGAGCATTTATACATGATGCAAAATCTGTGACTGATTTATGTGAGTGTGGCCTAATTTTTTTTGAGTATGTCCAAAATTCCATCAGATATGGATAGCTGTGTAAATAAAGATACAAATGTCAATAGTTATGCCTAATGACACATGTGAACTACAAATACCAAGGCATGTTTTCTTCTTCTTTTTTTATTTTTAAAGGTGAAAACCTTGTGTGTTACAGTTGGTAGCCACAGTTTAAAAGGCATAGAAAGCAAAACATTTACAGCAGAGTATAAAATGAACTAGTATTTTGCATGATGTATTACGCATATTCTCATTTAAAACATTGTGTATGATGTACATTTTACACATTGTATTTCCTAATATGTATCAGTTTTGTTGAACTGAATTTATTGTAATAAAAAATGAAATTTGTTTTTAGTACATCAAATAATGTCAATTGCGTGTATTACCTTCTGCACACAACAAAAGTTGATTTTGACTCTCCTTTAATTGTTAAATTCTCAGTGTAAATGTAAACCTACTACAGTGCACTCCCATTATAACACAAAACGAAATTTTGGACACAATGAAGCAAAAACCCAGGGGCCCGTTTAAATACTGTAAAAATGGAAATTTTCGCAGTGTTGATATTTTCGCCCATTTCGCGCAACCAGAAACTAGCGCGAAAATAAAAGCACGTGAATATTCTTTCATGCCATATGTTCCAGTACTTACTGCCTTGACTCCGCGGAATTAAAAACACACGAAACTCTTCTTACCGGGCCGAGCGCGAAAAATTAGTCGCGCGAAGATAACCACTTTTACAGTACCAGGAATGACCAGAGTTAATCATATATGTGGCCATGAAGGGAAGTAAAATCAATTCATGAAGTCTCTCATAAGCCTGTCTTATGAGCGGAAAAAATTAATGAAATGGACCTTGAGTCACAAGATTATTGTCTACATATCCTTCATGTACTTAAAATTAGTATACCATTTGGCTGTAATGAAATTTCGGTACAAACAAAAACAAACCAAACAAAACAAAAATCTGCCTGTCCCAAGAATTTTGTTGTAACAGGAATTGCCTGTATAGTGAGGGGAAATATAAGGGCAAGGGGAGTACACGTGTGCCTTGAAATCTTCAATCAATTGAAAGGAGCTGAACGCAAAAAGGTTACATAAATTGTAATCAAATGTATTGTGCAGCCCTGGGCTAAAATGGCACCTGAGAAGTGTTGATCTGAGCACTTAAACACTCAACACTTGCATCAGTATTTGTTTATATGCCATTTTGCCTATTTAAACAAAACAAAACAAAAATTCACATAAAATTACTGCATGTCAATGCTTTGTAAATAGACTCTTACATATATACAATATACAATATACACTCGTATGTGTTATGTAAGGAGGTAGAAGCGAGTTTGTCTCAACGAAAGAGAATGTGTAGGCCTACTGTAAAAAGTAATGCAGTTTTACATCGCAATACATCGTAAAGCATAATAGAATTATACGTAAATACATGTACTTTGATATGTACAGCTTTGATAATGCAGTTTTACATTTTTACATAATGCAGTTTTACATCGCAATACATCGTAAAGCATAATAGAATTATACATAAATACATGTACTTTGATATGTTTATACAGTACCAGTATACCACCTTTTTCATTTGATGTTTAAAGGGCCTAAAAAGGGTACTAATATCTCATTGGTTTGGAGACTGAAGGTGGTGACCTGGTGACAATGTGAGTCTTGCTGATTGTTGAGACATCTCCACGACGTCTCCCGAGACCAGCCTGGTCTCCAAGGAGTTGGGAGAGAATCAAACCGTTCAAATTCTTCAGAGACTTTTTCCAGTCTCTGGCTGGTCTCGGGAACGTCTCCATGATACGAGTGTCCTTAGTTGCAGCCAAGTTGCAGAGACTGATATTGTTCGCGATGTCTTCGGAAGGTCTCTGCGACTTTGCGGAGACGTGGATACCAATGGTGACCTACCAGCGATGTTGTGGAGACATCGCAGAATTGCCAAGTCTCCTTATTGGTGAGAGTGCTGGACATTTCCACTTGCAGTGACTGACCCATTTCAGATGTCTCCTCCAGTGAGATGCTTGTAGACCCTCTAACAGTAGGCCTACCTGTTTCCTAGGTACATGTACATTCTATCGTACTTAACGGGTAACTAACAATCATGTAGCAACGGATTCTCAAAGGTTGCATTCTACTACAGCACTTGTACATGTACTTACAGAGCTATCTTGTGCAATGTAGGTGACGGTGACCAAAACATTTGCTACTGAATAAATTCAACCTTGTTGTGAATTAAGTCTTTCCTTGTGTCGTTCATTACGGTATTACGGTGTATGCTGTGTCCATATGTGCGAGAGTGATTGAGTGTGTTGTGCTTATAGCATATGTGACAAAAATAAATTAGGAAACAGCATCTTAAATTGAGAGGCTGCATTATAGATCTTTTGTACTTGGATTGCGTTGCATTATGCAATAACTTTATTAGACAGAAAAATTTTCTGTCCAGAGGATTTTGTTTCAAAATCACTTCTTGTTTGTTTGTTTGTATTTTTTAATTTTATGGCCCTACACCTTGGAGGGGATTCCGTGAAGCCAGACATGTAGTCTCTGCGCGACATATCTCCAACGACAAGATACAGACTGATCTTCAGACTGATCTTTCGGTCAATAACTTCGTAAGCACAGATGATCATGGTACATGTAATCCAGCCCCTGCTGCTTTGAATACAAAACCATTCACATACACACGAACCCACGCAAATAACATGCACACACAAACAAATGAACACAAACAAACACAAACAAACGAACACAAACAAACACTCAATAGCTTTCTATAGCCCTCATCTTATAACTATGCAGTGTGCCTGAAAACCAACAAGAAAACAGAAACGAGTATCAGTACCAAAGTTGTCATCATTTCTTGTTTTATTTTTTTTTCCAATGGAAAAAAAAAACAACATATCCCTGCTTTATTACAAACATAAACTTCACTGAAACGTGTCGTGTCTTACCGACTATGATACTGTTCATGTAGACATCCTGGCAGGGTGGTTCATCTCCTGTATTAACTCTCTGCATGCCTCTCAGGGACTTTGACCCACTAAGCACATACAGTATAGTGCTGGCTTCATTATCATCAGTGGAAGTGAAAGGATTAAACTTGAATCTACTTTATTGGGCTTACACTTTAGTATAAAATGATATTCAAACACACTGAGAGCTGAATGCAAGCTCCATGTTTCTCCGAAGAAGAAAAAAAAAGGTATAAAATCAGATGAAAACTAACTAGCAACAATGGCCCAGCTGACTTTAAAATATCTAGACCTCAAGTAAGCCTTCTGTACACTTGGGGCGGTCTCTGGCATACCTAAAATGGGAGCAAGATTTGCTCGCAGCTTGCCCAGCCTTGTGCCTTCTGGAGAAAAATTCTACTTTTTGAAAATTCTAGCTACGACATACAGTTGAAATGAATTGGGGGAACAGACGAATATCTAGTCATCCTTACTTTGGGAAATCAACATCTATTGTTTGAACATATTACCAAACTAGTCCATATGGCAAAAGATAATTCAAGAAATACAAACTATGACAGAGACTTGCTTTGTTTGTCCATTGATTGTCCATTTTAATCTTGGCTCATTCAATCTTCAGCAGAAAAAAAAAATGATGAAGAAGAAGAAAAAAAAATCATGTCTTAAAGGACCCACTTATGGGGGGGGGGGGAGAAAGGAGGAATTTTCCAATCAAGGTTGGGTAAAAGCTTTACGAGCTGAGTGAATGTCTGCCAGCTTAATGACTGATATAACATTATCATGCATCACAATATTCACTAGACTCGCCCCTAGTGCTGTCAGTACAGTTTTGCAGCATCAACACTCCACTTTACTAAGATCATCCTAGCCTGGGCGGCAATTTTGGGTGCACATTGTGTTAGGTTCAATCACAAGTCTAAAGCATTCAAAATATCCCCTACAAGGCACCCGCCCTTTCACACTTCTGAATTTGTATATAGGGGAATATTGCAGACAATGCATCTTGCAATTAAAAGGATGCAAGTGCCATTTCAGGGTTTTGAACCCTGAACCTCCAAGCAGGACAGTTACCAACACAATCATGTATGGGTGCAGTTGTATTTTATGCCTACCTGGCTTTCTACCCATGATTGTTTAACGCTGGGGCAAAAACAGTCATGTTGAGCAGTTAAAAAAAAAGGGACTACTAAAAAAAAATCACATAATGCTGTCATTATCAATAATAAAAACACATACAAATTCTATAAATCAATAATGTCCATGAAATGATCCAGCAAATACAAAGAAACAAGAATTGTATGTCATACAGTTGTAAGGAATCATGAAATAATTTCAACTAGAAAAGATTTTTAATTCACTTGGAACAAAACTCACAAAAAACACATATTCTGAGAAGTTTTATTTTAACTATTTGTTCTGAAAACTGGAGGCAACTCTTAAAAAAAAGAAGGAAGAAAAAAGTGTGATGGCTTTGTTCATGTAGATCTATTGACAAGTCCCACTATCTACCATTCACAGATGGCACACAGAGTATAAGACCCCGTTTACAGTGCGAGGCTCGGCCGCGGCTCAGCCCACCTTCATTTCAGTGTAAACACGCAAAAGGCCAAATGCGAGGCCAAAATTGGCCTCGCATTTGGCCTCGCTCTGGAGGTGGTCTCGGCCGCGGCTCAGCCGCGGCCGAGCCCGTGTAAACGCAAACTGGGCCAAATGCGCGGCCAATTTTAGTCTGGCTTCAAAACCCTCTGCCTGCATCTTTCGCTATTCAGGATATTAACACCCTCAACGTTGAAAACTAGTATAGTTTACGGTAGTTTTGTCCTGCAAAGGATTTTTTCTTTCGGCAAAGGCCTTTGCACGAACGGCAACTTTGTCGCCACGGAATTCATTTGGCAAAGGGTCTAAAAACCAGACAATACCAAATTGCGTTTGTTTACAAGCAGAGCGCCACTACGACAAAATATTGAAAGGTACGAATGAAAAGCGCGGCCGAGCCCTGCAGTGTAAATGGACAAAATTGCGGAGCTCGGCCTCGCAACTGAGGCTGGGCTCGGCCGCGGCTCGGCCCAGCCGAGAACTGTAAACGGGGTCTAACACTATTAGGAATAATACTGATATTAAAAAAAGGTAAAATCATTACATAGAATCTTTTAAGCACAAAAGAAGAAGAAGACAAAGAAGAAGAAGAAGAAGAAGAAGAAGAAGAAGAAGAGCAAGACAAAAATATGACAGTTTCAATGACATCTCTGGGAGAAAACTTTTTGATACCCAACTAAACCAGGAAAACTACAATTGCCATTATCAGACACATACAAATGCTCTTTATCCGTAATTTGTGCACATCTTTCACACACTTTGACCAGCATCTACCCACACTCTGCTCTGTGGGGCTGGGGTTGGGGTGGGATAAAGATGGGACACGGTGCATGTGTAGCCTCTCTTCCTTTTGCTTGAAGTCCCTCTATGTATGAACCAAGTTGCAAACCAACAAGTACACAAAAATACACCCCAACACAGTCATTTCTCTCTGTCTATATGTTTCATTTTATCTTAGATTGGAAAGAAGGGGCTGTACCGGTTCTTGCAGGTTCACACTGTAATATAACCTACTGAACAATATAAATGGTGATACATATGCATTGACTCTCGAATCTGATCCAACCACTATGTTCTGAAGGGTAAAAATACTTCATCTCACCATCGTTGAATAGACACAACTTTGCCTGAAATTGGCAACACGATGTACATACAAAACTATGTTTGGGTATCTTGCTATACAGTGTGTGTATCATACAATAAATGTTATCACATTTTTGTTTTTTGTTTTGTTTTTTGTTTTTGTTTTTTTACAGCAGTATTAACAAAATCTCCACTATCATTAAAAAGGAATAACAAATAAAGCTGTATAAGAACATAAATCAAATTATACACAATATAAAAGCCTTTTAAAGCCACAAAGAATCGGTGGCTGAATTCCACCGGCATCTCAAATGTACAGCTGCTTTTCTACGACAAACTAACAAATATCATTTCATACCTACGAGTGAGTGCGGCATCGTCAATTGCTTCCTAATCTCTTAGAGCAGCGCGAGTTGAAAACCCTGTTCTTGGGCATAGAGTCTGTTGCGGGTCTGCAAGAGTTTTGGCAAAATGTCCGAAAATTCATTTGAATACTCTTGTACAGAATGCAGTGAAATTCATGCATGACATCGACCCTCTGACGCATCAATCTCAACCAAAGTGGGATACGCACTTCATCTGACTTTTAGTCGTATCAGTCTGGACGGTGGAAAGACATTTCAAAACGCACAATACATTCCTCCTCATTAGTAATATCCACTCATGTGCACAGGAAGGACCCAAAATGGACCCCAAATTCCAAGCATGTATTATGCTCTGTGCTAAAGCAGTCAACACGCTAATGGTCATGTAATCTGGATAAAGTGGCTCTAAGCATTTGAAGCATAGAAGTCTCAATATGAAATTACCATCATCTCTGTTATGCTTTCTGTTTTTTCTTCCAATGTTTCAAGGAGTCCAAGCATTAACTACATTGTGCTCGCCTATAGAGGGCAGCATACAGAAATGAGTCGAGAGGCCTCTGCGAAGCTAGCTCAGACAAACTCGAACGCCAAAAGATTAACAAACTCTGTCTGCTGAGAGCAGGTGTGGGTCGGTAGTGAAGGAGACATACCCTGCCTACCACCGGGACTCATTCAAAAATATGTGACCAGCGACATGTAGAACAGGCTTTCCTGTCGGTGAATACGTGCACAGAGGCATGTGCTCATCGGTAAGACAAGATCCTTCAGTTACGCGTGCGTGTGCTGCGTATAAATCTGTACACAATTCGTTATGGGGATGGTCAAATATATCTAAGTTGGGTTGAAATTCGCAATTAAGTGTTCCCACACTGGGTCTTAACCTTCAGAAATTACAATGAAAACTATTCTGTAAAAGTGGAAATTTTCGCGCATTTCGCGTAACCCGAAAATAGCGCGAAAATAAAAGCACGTGAATATTTTTGCTTGCCATATGTTCCAGTAGTTGAAGTCTTGATTCCGCGCAATTAAAAACACACGAAACTCTTCTTACCCCGCCGAGCGCGAAAAATTAGTCACACGAAAATATTCTCTTTTACAGTATCTAATTCTCATCAAATTAGCAACACTGAAATATACTGCATAGTTGATATCGGAGAAAGTTCAGATAAAACTGGTCAAATACATAACATCTGTCCAAAGTCAAGATTTAAATATAAATAATTGCCAAAGTGAAACAGATGCTTTACGTGTAAACTTTTTTAGAGGTGTTGCCAATTTGGGGATCATCTATGAATCAAGCTGTTTGTAGGCCTGTGATAATTTGGCAACTGAAACAAACAATGGAATACATATGACCAAAGTAGGGCTAAACTGAGGAGGACATTTTGATTTCTAAGTATGTTATACAGGCCATGAGTGACAGCAAATAAAAATAAAAATAAAAAGATCCATAGCTCTAAACTAAAGAAATATGTTTTTTTTTTGACCTGGTGGATCCACAATGAAGGCAATGTGCCATGACAAACAGATGACGCGATAATTCAGAGCATGTCACACATACATCTTACATCCCATTTATAATAAGCAAAAAGCGGGTCCTGAAGCATCCTTGAGCAGCCCTGAGCAGCCTTTCAGCTCAGTATACACAAACAAAAAATGGAAAAGTAGATTCGATCCGATCCGAGCGGGTTCTGAAATCAGCTATAGGGGTGGTTTCAGAGCCTCCTATAGCAGCGGGGAGCCTCAGCTTCAGTATCAATGCTATGGGGTTTGAGAAGCGGTTTTTTGCCAACCTGGAAGTTAATCAGTGAATATCATCGCCAGTTAATGTGAACAAACCACCTGTCACGGCCGTCTGCTGCTGATAAAGACTGCACAACTTGCACACTTTCGCTCCCAATTACATTCGCAGTTAAATGAAAAAAATTCAAAAGCCTGTGCTGTTTATTGGAGGGGACCTTGGTTACCATGAAAACTGAGCCAGTAAGGGCCTGCTTTGGGCTGGTGGCCCAAGCAGTATAAACAGACAAGAGACCGCTTTTTTGAAAGGGTTTTTGCAATGGTTCGAGGAGGCTCCAAATTTTGGCCACATATAAATGGGGTATAATTACTGTCAACGCAGACAACAATCTTGTCATCTTTAGAGGAACATGCAAGATTCTACTGTGAGTGCCATTGCTAGGGAGAAAAGACTACCGGTACCTTCACATATTTCCTGTCTAGGGACATTTCTTATTCAAAAGCCATCTGTCTACTCAGAAAAGTAACAAGCAAGAGCGAGCCAGAAAGCAATTTCTTCAGAGCTTTGTCAGAACTTTGCAGTTATATTGTTATTGCTAGAATATACCTGATACATACTTTCACTGCACTATCTATGTCAGTATTTTGAAAGATAACTGAAATTCTTTGTTCGATTAAAGACAAAATTGAATAAACATAAAAAATAAGCACAAAGGACACATGATATGACTGAGCTTATGAAAATATGATCTCTATCATCCTGCAGTTTTGTCATAATGTTTTTTCATGATATATGGGAATTTTAACACATGTGATAATCATGTTTCAGGAAACGTTTCCCTAGTTTTGCTTTTTGTTGACATTGGTGTGCTATATTAATTGCTAAAATTACATCTTGCTATTAAAATCACCGTGCAAAATCAATTCACTTGCAACCTCAATCATGCACGAATCCTCTTCAAAGTTTTTGACAGGCAGAAAAATATCATTTTTGACAAATATGATTTTCTTTTCTTTTCTTGTAAAGTTATATATAGTATATCAATGATTGCATTAGAAATGGCCACGCAATGATCAATGAAATTCTACCTCCTACTTTCCTTCCAGGAGGCGTTTTTGGTACACAATGACTCCTGAGCGCAGGGAGATGTTATGTCTCTAAATATGTGGCAAATAGGAAAAATATGTTTCCCTTTCGCTTTAATTATGTGCAGCATATAAGACAACACAAAAAGTGGTATTTCACTGTGATACTCTCCTGCCTACAGCTGCTCTGTGCAATTTACAGGGTCTATTAAGTTAAAGATTGATAAAAGAACTGGAAGGTCGGCCGAAATGAAAAGAAATGAAAGAGTATAAAAGAAAAAAAAAGAAGCAAGTCCTACACACAGCCTGTCAATCACAGACAAATCTCACACATGGCAAATATATCCATGTACTGCAATTAACTGATTTCTTGCACTGTTAGGTAGGCCCCGAAAGGATGGCAACACTTACGAGAAACACTTACGTGGTGCACGGCAGCCCGAAGGCGCAAGAATGTGGACGGTGCTTGATAACAAGGCGTGGGCATTGCGTATTCCCACATTTCCATTGCCTTCCCTCACTGACACAGAGCTATCTGATACAAGGTTCTAAGCTACAAATAAACTCGTCACATTAAGGGGGATAGGCTCAAAATTTTGGAATGGAACTGCTCTCAATGCCACTGATGCAATTGGCTGTTGCACTTTTTAATGCTCCCGGTATTGCCAAAATATGTTTAATGCACGGGTAACAGCATGGAATAGAATTGCGTTAAATCAATTGCGAGAATATGCATGAGCAAACAAAAAAAGTATTGCAGGATTGCGCTACTGCTGCAGTTCACTTCACACTGAGTATATGAATGATGGTATTGACGCACAAACATGGCCTTCAGGGAAAATACGGCCATGACTTGACATAATCTACATTTCTTATGGAATTTCTCTTAGAATATAGAGTCTGAGGCAAAAAGGAAAACAATCCACGCATCTGAGTTGACTTTATATTCATTGTATTGAAAGAGTTCACTGGTTAAAGAATAGACATTTTTTTTTTTCAGAGTTCAGCTGATACATACATTTTTGATACAAAGTATATGTCTTTCATTTTCCATTGAAAGATATCTGACCATCTTTGCCATTTGAATAATTTGAGCGCAAATGTGGCCACGAGACAAAACAAAAATGAAATTATCCTGAAATAGATGATATAGTTTGCAGAAAATGAAGGATTTAGTTGAACTTTCAGTGACCTCTTTGCATTTCAATTTCTTCATTGTCACTGTGCTGAACATACGCTGGTACACCATTTATTTATCCACGATCTTGTACTTGTGGAATACCATTACCTTGTCCGGTACAGACACGAGCTATCAAAATCACAGTAGGCCCATTCACAAAGCCACAAATATTTACAATTACGGTGTTTTCCATGTGTGTGGACATAATAATTGCAAATACCGGTATTAGCAAGATCCAAATTGTGGTGTGCTATGTTTCTGAAATAGTAAGTTTTTTTGGTTTGTTTATTTGGTTTTTTTTTGTGTGTGTGCATTAAGTAGTCATAATGTTCACAATGTTCACATATATCTGCTGTGCGAAATATGTGTGAACAGTGTGAGAAATCACACAATTTTAAAAAATTCATATAATGCAAGGGGCGTGGGGGACAGTCGGGTCAAATTTGGGTCAAACTACATAACTCGCTCATGTACAGTTTGGCCTAGCTTGAACCGGTGCAATAAAAATGGTGACTATTTTTTTTTGCCTGTGTATGCGTGAAGAGCACAAAAAAGAGTGATTTCAATCGTGATTTCCATCGCGATTCAAGTTGTGTTCTTGTTTTTTGTTTTCAGTGTGTGCGAATGGTCCTACGTAGTGCCCGCACGCATTAGTCACTCTAGGTGAAAAGTCAGCATGTGGAATGATGTGGGTGCGTTTTGTCCTTCACGTTGTACCATGAGAGATTCACTACTATGAAAGTCTGCCTCCCTCTTCCATATTTACATTACGGGAAAAACAAACCAATAAAAAAAGTCACTGCTTCAGAATCTTGGGTGATGGAGCCCCTTCTTTGCAATTCTATTTCAGCTACACCTAAACAGGGACTGTAAGATTATATACTAAAAAAGGAAACACTCTTATACAGTTTTCCTCCTCCGAGGGAACTAGAAACAGAATTGTAATTTTTTTAGCTCACCTGAGCCGAAGGCTCAAGTGAGCTGTTGCGATCGTTCTTCGTCCGGCGTCCGGCTTGCGTCGTGCGTCGTGCATCGTCCGTCGTGCGTCGTGCGTAAACTTTTGACATTTAGTTAATACTATGAGTTAGTACATTGATGACTGTACTTTCAAGTTTGTTCATGGCGGAATCAGGTGTGCCCCCCTTGGACCCAGGGGAGGGGGAAGGGGTCCTAATGGGGCCTAAATTGTACATTTTAATCTTCTTCTTGAGAACCCCATGACCGATTTTTACCAAACTTGGCAGGTAGCATCCCTAGGGGGTTAGGATCTCAATTTGCTATAAAATGGGCACATGCCCCACCCTTGGGGGCCATTGGGCCCAAACCACCACCACCCCCCCCCCCCCCATTAAGGAATCTTTAAAAACTTCTTCCCTAGAACCAGAAGTGATAGAACTAAGTTAATACCATGAGTTAGTTCATTGGAGACTAGTTTCAAGTTTGTTCATGGCTGAATCAGGGGTGCCCCCCCCCCCCCCCTTGGGACCCAGGGGAGGGGTCCTAATGGGGCCTAAATTGTACATTTTAATCTTCTTCTTGAGAACCCCATGAAAGATTTTCACCAAACTTGGCAGGTAGCATCCCTCGGGGGTTAGGATCTCAATTTGCTATAAAATGGACACCATGCCCCACCCAGGGGGGCCCCATTGGGCTCAAACCACCCCCCCCCCCCAATTAATGAATCTTTAAAAACTTCTTCCCTATACCAGAAGTGATAGAGTTAAGATAATACTATGAGTTAGTACATTGATGGCTGTAGTTTCAAGTTCGTTCATAGCAGATCCAGGGGTGCCCCTCTTGGGGGCAGGGGGAGGGGTGGGGGCTAAATTGTACATTTTCATCTTCTTCTTGAAAACCTGATAATGGATTTTCGCCAAGGTAGCATCCCTAGGGGGTTAGGATCTCAATTTATCAAAATGGGCACCATGCCCCATCTACGGGGCCCCAGGGGGCCCGCATTCCCCCAAAATTAAGGAATCTTAAAAAATTTGGGCCCTTATTGTACATTTATCTTCTACTTGAGAATGCCTTGTCAAATTTTGGTAGAGCTGTGAATATTTAGATTAGTGACTACGTGAAACGTGAACTTGCGATACTCAGGTAAGCGCAAGACCCCCGGGTCTCTTGTTCTATTAGTAAATGAGTAGTGATAATTTTGACTTCAAAATACAATATTAATGGACGATCTTGGACACGAATGATCACAGGGCTGTGAAGCTAATTCTAGCTCGAGATCCGAAGCTGTGTGAGATTCAGAAGGACGACGGATATACTCCTCTTCACTTGGCCGTGGTCAACAACCATATCGACATTGCCCGACAGCTCCTTGAACACGTGAGTGCTTTTAGTAACATAATAGGTCGACCAATATTTTTGAGGATCGGATGAATCTTATGATTTGGCAAAAGTGTTAGTGAATCCGAAAGATGTATGTGGTGGTATGCAATGTGCCAACTTAATTCAGTTCAAGTCAGATAACATTATTATTTCCAATCAACACAGGAGTGAAACAAAGTTCAAAGCATAATTATATTACACAAATCATGTTGTTTTATCAATTTGCAAGAAATGTACGCAATGCAATGTGGATCGTAACGTATGTACTGAAATATAGTTGCTATGTACACTCGAGTAGTAGTCAACGTATCAATAAGTGTACATAATTATGTGCAGAACTAAAATAATGCCCAACTTTCTTTCTTATTTTGCAAGTTAATGATAGTAAAACATAATAATTGTGTACATGTGATTATCCACATACTATAATTGGTAATGTACATAAAATTATTATATGGTGATATACATGTCTTTAATATAGCAATGCTTATAGACATCGAAAGATACCTCATGAATTAGTTAATGAATTTCTACATAAAACGAGCAAACCAGCAACCCATTATGTTCTTCCACCAGGCCTCGGCTAGTGTCAACGTAGCAGAAAATGGCGGAAAAGCGACCCCGCTTCATTTCGGGACGCATCTTGGTTACTCCGAGATCATCGAAATGCTGGTTGATCATGGCGCCGACGTCAACGCCAAGGACAAGGATGCCGACACCGCCTTGCACGTGGCCGTCAAGAGAAGGCGCAGCTCGAGAAGGGAGGCGGTCCGTTCAACATCGACTTTCGACAAGGTTTGCCGAAAACAACAAACTATGCAAACAAGCATAATCAATAAGCAGAAAGTCAATGCGCCACATAAAATGTCTTTAGTATAACTAACAATACGTTTTGTGTCTCTTGCATTCAAGGGGTAACTTGTCAGGCTAGTAGGATCAACCTTGACTTGATTGAAAATCGCCGTGAATAACAAAATAATGATAATGATAATAATAATAATAATAATAATAATAATAATAATAATAATAATAATTTTGTACTATTTAACTTTTTTTTTGGGGGGGGGATTGAAATAGAGACTTATGCACAAAGGGGTCTTTACGCGCTATCATGTTATGAGGACTTACTTTGCAGAATTTACATGAATTCGTCTCATTGAAGTCGAAATTTATTTTCTTCATTGCAGTCCAAAATGTGCCTATGTGAATGCATTTCTGTGTGTGTATGTGTGTGTGTGTGTGTGTATTATGCACATGTTTTGTACGCATATGGCGGGGGGGGGGGGGTGGAGGAAGTAAGCAGTCCATATTTTGTATGCCTAACCTTTCTTTGTACTTTAGTGACAAATTAAAAAGTAGATATTCTGTAATAGTATTTATGCGAACCATCTTGTCACGGGTTCGAATTTTTGAAGTCCAACAGAGATTGAAATACTCAGTGTTCTCTTCAGTTTTGGATTTGATTGTGATCAATGATCAATGAGAAACGATAAAAATTCACGTCAACACAGTCCAGTTTCATAAATAATATAGGCATGTTCAGAAACATGCACGTTTTCCCACTTAATAACAAACGGATTCCGACATATTATATACCCGTTATAATCAGTAACATTGTAACCCTTCAGTGATAGCATCCATGCCTATTATGACAAAGTGAAAGATATGAATGTATTTACCGATAATTGCTTTTCAGACAAGCATTGCGATATGTCCAGACAAGTAGTACTTTTCTGTAGGAACGACCATCGTGACTAATGACAAGAAACGAAATGACGAATAATTTGTTTTCTCTTCTTAGCTACGCGAAGAGTTGGGGGATGCAACGTTGAAAACTTCCGGTGATACCCTCCTGGCCTACCTCATACGTCACGGAAGTGACGTCACAATCAAGAACAAACACGGGCTGCGACCACTGGACTTACTTCGGGACCAAGACCTGAGGAAGTTTTTAATGACGCTCTCCGGAGTCGCGATGTGAGTAACTACCAATATCCTCCCTCACAAAGTTATTTACATGTTGCTTATTTATAATAATTTATTGCGTGTGAACAAGCAGCAATGATTATGACGTAGTCTCTGCCGATCAGTCGTAATCTTTGTGGATTCTGAATTCTGAATTAAAGTTTAAGATGACAATGCAACCAATTAATTCGTATTTGGAATGCTTACGAGCATTTATAACAAAACAGTTCAAATCATTGAAAATATTAAAGTGCTTGACCCATAAGGCACACACAGACAAAACCAATAAATATCTTATTTCATAGGCCTATAAAATTTCTTTTCTCAACGTTATACCAACTCGCTACACGTCGATTACATGCATGGACCTCCGTGCTCGTGACTTTACAGTGCCCTCCATTACACCCAGCACGATTATAACGAAATTCTCGATAGAACAATTTAAGTATTCAGGTCCCAGATTTATCATCTATTTGTATTATCTTCACTCACTATAAGTGTTCTGCTCTATATAGAGAAATTACGATAACGAAAGAAAACCGCCGGTTGCAAAGACTTCGTTGTGCTCAACGGAAGTGCACTATATTAGACGATGTGTGTGTATACAGTGTGCGGGTTCACCTGACATAGTGTTCGTTATAACAAACTTTCACAAAGATCATCATTTGCGACCAGCAATATCAAATAATTCGTTTTATTATTATTATCCTTTTACTTTGAAAACAACGATGATAACAACGTAACGACACTTATGCAGTGAAGAGGATGCCCAGTTGGATAAGCCAGATAAGCGAACGAAAGCAGAAGAGCAGCGACAAAAACCGGCTGTGAAGCGAGCTGCAACCCCGCAGCGGCCAGCAGCGCCTACCAAGAAACCAGGTACCAATTTCTCCTTATACTAATTTTTGGTACAACATGCAGTATGTGCTTCGCATGTCTGTGGCTGGTAACATTCCCTGGCCATGAAATTATCATTGTGATTACCATGTAGGCCCTACTGCTGTATTGCCATTTTTTTTCTCTCCTGGTGATTGACTGATTGAAATCGCTACCGCTACAACATGGGCCAGATTTGTTTGATTGTTTGTTTGTTTGTTTTTTATTTTTTTTAATGACACTGACGCATGAGTTTCTTTTCTCACAACACCTACGAGTTCTGTTTTCCTTCCCTTTCTTACTTTTTCACATTTTCAAGACTATGTGGAAAGTATATTCGCTTTACATGTAAATACTATGTACATGCACTTCACAATTTCAGCAGGAATTAGGTACATGAAAATAACGGGAACCAAGCCTCCCCCTAGGTGTTAGGATCTTGTGTACACGCTCGTATTTTGTTGTCTAATGGTACGTGAGTGACGTAATGTCAGTTAACGAGGCTTGTCGAGGCCTTAGAAGTTTGAAGAAATTTAAAAGAAAAAAGAAAAATCTCAAGAAACTATAGGGCGATATAAAGATACCTTTTTAGGCGTTATGTGTCAAACAGCCGACGTCTTCACTTTTCTAAAGAAGTTTCAGTTCACCATGTCGCATCATAAATACAATCATCTTTAGCAGCTCAGGCGGCCTTCGGAGGCATTCACTACATCGAGCGTTCCGAACTTCATCTCGGGGACACAGTGGGGCGAGGCGGCTTCGGTGAAGTGAAGAAAGCAGTGTGGCGCGGCACTACGGTGGCCGTCAAAATTCTCCCCACCGCCGGAAGCCAGGACAGCGAGGTCAAGAAAGAAATCTCCATACACAAGTACGTCATCTACGTCGGGAGGGTTCATTATTCAGCCTGTAATAACAAACACGAAACATTATCAGAGTATTGATTTATGCCAGATCAACTTTCACAGTAAAAATAACAATTGTTAGTTAAATGTAGGAGGGAAGGATGGTGTTGCAAGAATTAGGTAAACGATCAGAAAGGTCCGGAATGTATATAAAGTGTATCGAGTTTTTGTAAAATAGTGCTATCCAATTTTCATTATGCAAGTTAGATCATATGGCAAGAAACTTTCCATTACGTCATATCTGCGAATCCTATCCATAATATTTGTCAATATACCGGTAATCGATAACTAGTCTTAATCGTCTAAATTGCAGAATAACTTCATGCTATTAGTGTATACCATTCCGTTACTCGAATTCAAGTTTCTTTCTTTCTTCTATTGTCCAACCATATTATCTCTTCTTCTTCATCTCTCTGTCTTTTCTTTCCCTTTCTATTTTCTGCATGACAGCGACGTAGTGTTTGGATTTGTCTGGGTGTCTGTTTAGGGCTAGTTAGGTTCTTATTCGTAATTTGTGTAATTCATTTTTGTAAATTGAATTTCGTGTACAAAAGTAAAAGATCAATGATATCTCATGTATATTTTGTTTCACCATGTTTGGGGGAATGTATACTCTACAAGCATTGCTTCTTCAGCATTCCTCCCCATCTCCTGCATTTTCTAAACTTCAAAATGTTTTGTGCTTTTTTTCCACCCTATCATTTGTTTATCCATAAATATCATTTTTCATATTTTGTAATTGTTGACACATATAATTATGTACTTATGTTTCATGTGAGAAAAAAAAATTATTTACAAGTTCTGTTGGAGATGAAAAAATAAATGAATGAATGAAAGTACAAAATATGCGATGATGATTTTATGAGCAATTCAAGAATACAACAGCCGTGTCGTAAAATTGCTAAAGACCAATGTGGGACTCGAGAAAGCGATCAGAATTGTAGTCGACTTTGCCTCATTATTTTTGATAGTTGTGATTAATTTCAATCTGTCCGCTTACGAATGCCATATTGTTACATCATGATTTCAGAATACATTGTATTACATTTGGCTGCCATTTTTATGTGTATATTCTATTTCTATTGATTTCAATCAAAGTTTTCATAATTGCATGAAGTAAAAAAAAAAGGAGAGGCATTCTGTGTACAAAACTGGCAAGTTTAATGATACAGTAAAAATTCTGAAAAAGTGTTGTGCTTTCCCTATTACATGTATTGTATTTTTCGTAGGCAAGTGCGACATCCGAACATCGTGCCCCTAATGGCCGTCGCGCACGAGGTCGGTCAAGCGCTCGTTGTCATGGAGTTCATTAACGGACACGACCTCTACCATGTGCTTTTCGAGAAAAAGTGTCGTGAGGTGAGATGGGGCAACCCATTTGACACTTTCGGAACACACATACACACAATAATACACTCATACGATTCTCTCAAAAGACGCAAGTGCACAGCATTTTGGGTCATACGCTCAAACTGAGATCTGTACGTCAAATCACGCGTGTTGTCGAAATCACTTGTATATTTCGTGTCATTATCTGTTCGTGAGAATAGGCCGGTTTACCAACACACTTCCCATGCAATATTTTTAAAATGAATTCAATTCAGTTTTAATTCAATTTATTTCCATACATACTTTTGTTACACACAGATTATTCTCCAGAAACAGAAGCTTGCCCGGTTGCTGGCTTACTCTGTAGCAAAACCAAAGCATGCAAGCAATATTCTAATATAGATAAACTCATCTTGTGGAACGACTGAATAGGCTTAATAACTGAATAATTCAGGTTTATTGAAATTTCACCCTGAGAACTTAGTAGCAAGTACATTGTAATTCACTTCATCTGTTTTTACTCGATGATACTTGTATCGATGGAGGTAAAAAGGTGAAAGGGTCTTACATTAGTTTTACACATTTTCTTGTGAAAAAAAACTTCAACCTGGTATCATAATGGAGAATTCTTTCTTGAGCTCCTGGTGATAAGTTAGGGAGAATATGGTGGCAAAGACCAAAAGTCACATGCTTTGACAGTTAGTGTCCATTGTACACTTTGTTTATTTGGTTTGGTTTTATTCTGTATTTCTTTGTTATTGTCCAAGTTCAGTGACGAATCTTTACAAATTGGTACAAATTATGCCAAAAAGGTAAATTATGCAGATCAGTATAGAAATTACCAATTGTGTATCAACAGCTACTCCTGATAACATACTAATGAAAAAAAATAACAACACTACAACTGTTAATAAACAAGGGGAAAATTAATACTGCATAGACAAAATCATAATAGGTAGAGCTAAACGTGGATATGGCCGTGTCGTATACATTAACATTACTAAATCATCAGAACTACACGTAGATATTAGTTTAACAGTTTACCTACGTCTGTATTTGGGCTGTGTGCTAAAAGTATATTTCAGAACTTGCTGTATTATTCAGTTCAGTTCAGTTCAGTTCGATTTTATTTCTGCATTTTTTTTTCAAGGAAATAAAATATTGAAAAAAAGAATTACAACACGTGTATCTGACAATAATATAGGAAAAAAATACATTTATAGTGTCATAATCACAGTCTTTAAGGTATAAACATAACAATAAGATCAAAGGAATCGAGGATACACTTGTTTCAGAATAAAGAGGAAGAAAAAAAAACATGCAGGAGTCTGCCGTCTTTATGGACTATACATGTCAGAATGTAATATATACATTATTATGTCCTTACGCAGAGAATACCACTGACGTGGGAGCTGAAGATGGCAATTAGCCTGGATTTGCTCACGGCATTGACCTATCTCCATGCATCCAAAATTCTCCACCTTGACATCAAACCATCTAACGTTATGGTAAGACAATCTATTCGGAAAGTACATTGTAAGTAAACCCTTTCGAACCATTTAATTCCAAACATAATTGATACAGCACACAAACTTTAAACAGCTCGCCATTTGGTAATAAGCGGGTGATGCGGGGAAAAGAGTCGCTCACACCAACACGATACAAGATACAGTTGGCCGTTAAAACAAAGATTGTAGTATTTTCTCTACCATTGTCTACAAATTAAAGTATTCAAGGCTAATTCGACGTTTTAAATTTTACATTTAGGTAACTCTATTGCACAGGTCCATCTGATTATATCATAGTATTGTTGTCTAGATATGAGAAAGCTAAGGACAATTATTGTAGTCTGATGTCAGACATGATTAATTGCTGGGTTTCGTTCATTTTACTGGGCATATTATTTCATATAGCCTCATGAAAGGAAAGTAAGGGAGATGGATTATTTGATATTGCATTGCATTTCTTCACCATTATTTTAGGTGGCGTACGGCTCCAGTCGTGCCTACCTCTGTGACTTAGGTCTGGCGCACATCAAGACGCGGAGCGCAATGTCTCTTTCGACATCCGTCCGAGGTCCCCGTGGGACTATGCTCTACATGGCCCCGGAAATCGCCGAGCACCATGGGGCGGGTTGGGCCTGTGCGGCGAACGACATCTGGTCCATCGCCTGCACTTTTCTCGAGCTTTTCGTCGAGAAGCGACTTTGGGATGGAATGGACCTCCTTGCAGTCATGCAAAAGATGCTGAAGCCGGCAGCGAAGCCGCCCATCCTGCCGAAAGCATCGCCCCAGATCCGGAAACTATTGGAGCCATGCTTTGAAAGGGACCCGCAGACGAGGCCCAGCGCGGAGACGCTGCTCGAACAGTTCCGGCTGCTGCAGCAGAACCCGGCTGAACACGGCAGTCGCTTTGTTTGCCACCCCCATCTCTGAATAGTTACTGCTGACAAGACTCTATGACATAGGATTGTAATTCCTCACCGCTCAACGAATCTATTCTAGACCAGAGTGCTGCTACTATGGGAAGGTGGGTCAAGCAAGAATGAAACCGCAAGCCACATTTGGGTTGCAGCTACTCAACTTGTTTGAATATGCTCTCACTGCTCATTGATTAGTTTCGTTTAAGCCACTTTAAAATGTTATGTAATCTCAGACTCGATGCGTTATCAAAAGGCTATTTCTAATGATTCTTTTTGTGTGTTAACAAACAAAGAAAAGAAATGCAATCAATGCAAAGGAATTCGAAAATAGGACTACGATAAGCGGTGTTTCCTGTCGTTTTTCCCCTTTGAATATTGGATTGTGTTGTTTGTTTTTGTTTTTGTTTTTCTTTCTCCTCGAAACATTCTGAGACATGTAGGTTATGACTTATAACTTATGAGACTTTAGGAAACGAATTTAATTTCCTTCTTGCTGTCCAAAACGTATTTCAAAGTCCTGTCTAATGTCAAATTGTGTTGCTATTATCATTCCAGTTTAAGCATAAGCATACTCACAAGCGGTCGTTGGTAGGCAGGGGGGGGGGGGGATACAGTATTGGTATCGCGTCACGTAGTGTCCCAATGACCTGAACACAAAATTTCACAAAGTTTCCAGTTCTGAAATAAAATCCACATGAATATCTATATGGGTCAATTGTATAAACTAGATAGTGACTTGTTTAATTAAAAAGTGTACAAGAAGTTGTATCCTTCTGGTCAAACTATTGGTTGTGTTGTTGAAAACGATGATGACTTGCAAATTAATCGTGTAGAAGTTGTATTCTTTGCATATTATATATTGAAGCAATGGTGAATTGCAGAAGAAATCCAAGAAGTTATATCCTTTGCATCGATTTACTCTTGAATTGTTTGAAGCGATGATTTTGTAGGAAAACAATAAATCATTTTTTTGTGTGGTGTATGAAGCGATTCCTGAAAAAGGATATAAGGTTACACATTGATCATCAACCATAATACGATTACAGTACGTAATTTTTACAATTTTGTTATAAACTAATGAAAGAGTCATTGGATGCTGACCTCGTCGTGCCTTCTTAAATCGCACAATGGATGTGATTGCGACGTAAATCCACGTTTCATGAAAACGTTCTAACGAAAATGTTCGTATTAATGTCCAGTTTTGCTGAAAATTACGCCGGTCTGTTGGTGTGCGTTTACGCTATGTTATATTCAAGTAGTTTCAAGACGTATTCCATTCGTGCACTCTAATTCTGTAAGTTTTTCTTAGGGGAGAACAAATCAATTGATTGTGAAAGAGAAACACATACACACACACACACACCCACACCCACCTATATCTCAATGTTGTTATCATTATTTCTTGGTTATTATTCGTTGAATGTGTCCGATATGTCTCATTGGAATTGGAATTGCAAGCGATTAACTTTCCGATAAGTTTAATGGCAGTATATTATGTTTTTGTTCTTTTGTTTAATTTCCAACATTACAGAAATTAAAGTTCCACTGTGCAGTAATTGAAATATGAATGAACATGCTGGTTTAGGAAAAGACTTAACAAAGTTTATTTTGATATGAAGTGATTCTCAGGTCTTCATACGATTTGTTGGACGTGATTGTTTTAGAAAGATCAGTGCGCATATATAGGACCTACAATCAAGTAGAAAATCGCGATTTAGATTAAGGAAAGATTCCAGGATTTATTTGTCAAATCGAAGAAAAAAAAGCACAACTTGTCAGTGACTATTTACTTCTTATAAAGATACTCTGTAGATGTGATCAAAACCTTTCTTTTCACGTTTAGTTTAATAAAGTGAATCATTTGTTTTCGTCGCCTATCTTATACAGTATGTGTGGCAAACTCTATTTATCTACTTTTTTTTTCATATGTTGGCTTTATATTCCCCAATTTAGGCCAGTGAAACAAAGTACAGAATTAGAATATTACTTAATCAAATTTTGAGTCACAGTAACTGTATAACGGATCCTGTATATCGATGAACATATGTCTCTGTGGCAGTGAGATCGATACGATGATATCAATTTGCTGATGTATACGATATATCTATCGAATTGTCTATTTTCTTTCTAAGGCAAAAATTATATAGAGGCATCAAAATGTAAAATCGGGTTTGTATTTCTTTTTATGAACGTTATATTCAAGCAAGCGGGTACATAGTACAGTACAAGGACTGATTGTAGTTACTGCAGTAGACGGCTTTTTGATATTTATGATGATCTGGTGACGTTTTGTCTATACTTGTATTACCCTTTTGAAGCTCAAGAATATGTCGACAGGCTGAGATGGATTAAAAGCATATTGCAAACTTATGTTTCAAGTTGAACAAGAATTATAATTGATATCATAGAGTTACAAACATTTTATTCGCGACCACGCATCAAGCAGTCACCGGAATATCGTCCATGGACTTCTGCGTGTGAAAGACTCGTACAATATGTTTTTCTTATAGTTATTAACACCGTTCATTTCTATTATTACGGATTTCTTCCGTATTTATGTTTTTCTTATTGAGAAATATAATACCAGTGTAACTAATAAAAACAAAATAAATGACAATATTTCGCATCAATGTCGTTGTGTATACAATGTTGCTGAACCTATTTTGGACAGTATAATAATTAGCATTGCCTTTGGCACGTTGGTGTTCTACTACACTTAACCAACAGGAAATGCAGAAATCGGTTGAAAAGAAATGACTTGCATGTTATGATATCTCATAATTATGAATGCATTTATACATTCATATATTCAGTCGTCTTTAAGCAGGATAGCTCTTCAGTTTGCTAACTGTTTTACCAAGGGCCCTGCGTACATACAACATCCAGAGTATGTCATATTACAAAGATACAAACTGTGAAAACAGTACATGAAAAAAAAAATGCATAAGAACGGAGAACACTAATAATATATGATGCATTATTAATCAAGAGTGAAAAACGTTCATCGAGTAAAATGACACATTGTATAGATCAAACATTGTACACACCGAAAACATGTAAAGCACACGTTATTTGCATAAAATTCCAAGTGAAGAATTTAAAAAGCCAATGAAATAAGTTGAGTTAAAGGGAATAATAGGGCAGCCGTTTTGTCTGTCAGTTGCAATAAAACAACTCGACACAAGAATTCCTTAATTTGAACTAATATGCAGTTCCCGCTGCTATAAATTATATAGGGCTAACAACCTGGCAGTGCTGCTTGGGGTCCGTTTGATGACAGTCTTGTAAGAAACTTCTCGCTCATAAGACACACTTATATATGAGATACTTCTTGAAATGAATTCTATTTCTCTTTGAAAATCTCTCATAAATACATACAGTGTACCTACGAGCAACTGAGATTTATGTAAAGACTTTTATGTGGTGTCTTCATGATACGGACCCAAGGGGTACCATAAAGTGCCAGTCAATTCAGTTCAATTCAATAGTTTATTTATTTCCATCATCAAAAAGAAAAGAAAAGAACAAGTTGACATAATCCAAAGTGATACATTTTTTTCATTTCTCTTACACTCGTCTGATAAAGGGCTTTTTCAATACAATATAAAGTACATTATACACGAATGATGTCGTAAAAAAGAATGCACTTTGCCATGGCAACAAAAATAGTAAGTACAATAATAGTAAATAATCACAATTATGGAAAACAGTGTTTTGAAAAAAACATTCAAAGAGAGTGGAAAAGCACAATGCCAACTTTGATGTTTTGTAAAAAAGAAATGTATCTTTACCCAACGCTAACTTTTGTATCTTTTTTTTTCCTGTTTTCTTTCTTCTCCTTCATAACAGTTTATGAATAGAATAATGGAAAAGCTTTGGTTTACGTTTTAATGTCTTCCCGTTGTCACGGGAAAGCTCGTCAATTAATGTTACAATGATATACATATACCACGTGATAGAAACCCTGTATACTTACTCGTGTGTTCGAATAAATAATGTCAGGAAGCCTGGAGGAAGAGGTAGCTGTGAGGTTTCATACAATAACTCATTTTTTTATTTATTTTTTTTTTTTTGTATGGGCAACTCGGATTTTTCTCTGGATCGAGCTTACTATAGATACTGTAGAGTCGATCCCTCCATCTCTGTCCATAGGTCGGCCTTCCTTGGAACGCTCTCTCTCAATTCAGCGGCATGTCAATCGGTCAAAGTCCATGGTCTATAAAAAGCGTACTAACTTCTGTTAAGGCTTGTTTTTGATTTGTTTTGTTGATTCCTTTTTGTTTTATATTACGTCTTAGATAAGCTATTTTAGTCTTGGTATTCAGCAAAGTGCTCTGAAATGAAAGAATAAGTTTTCAATGATTACACTTGTTTTGATGTAAGACCTACATGTATACAATGTACCATATATACATATACATGCCCATCATTGATTTCTGTATTGATTACAACAACAACAACTTACAAGAGATATGCACAGTATTGTGTGTCCACGGTATTATCCCTACCTTGGGCCCTGCTTTAGAGTATACCACACCAGAACCTTCTAATTCTTTTGGATGACATTAGTACCTTTACACGTTGCGTCCACATACATGTATAGGTCCTACGTTGTACAAAGATTATAAAGTTAAGGACCCAATGTGGCATAACCTGGTATAGGAGAATGTTCAATGTTTTCTGGTGTTATGAGTCCTTGTTTGCAACCAAACGTGAACAGACATAAGATTTGTTAAGTCGAATTTTTACATCACATTAAACCTATGAATTCGGATGCCAAGTGTTTTAAAACTCAATTAGCATGGCTAGTGTTTATACTGTCCCTGAGGAAATGATGGGCTTTCATATTATCCATTGGTATCATATAGGCATCTACTGAGAACTGTATTCTTTGTGTACATTGCTGGACTCATCGCAGTCGCTCGCGTGCAAAATATTTCACCAAAGTGAGGAGTGTCAATAGGCGTAAAGTATGGCGTCATATAGGGCCTATACAGAAGCACTGTCGGAAGAATCCTGGAAACGAAGTATACGAGTATATGATATAGCATCTCAGAAACATGATTACAGACAAGATACATTTTGTACATCCGAAATATGGAACAAAATAAAGGACATTGCTAGACAATACTCTTGCGCACACTCCTCGCTCCATACATAATGACGCAATCTGCAGGTTAAGCGGGGAATCCCCACCAGAAATTCCCTGTTCGCTGTATACCAAACATCGCATTCTGCATTGGAAGGCGTTGCGTTGCGTTGTATTTACTTGGGTCGTAAGGCGTATTTAGAGTTTGTTGTGCACCTGATCTGGGGACGATTGTCTACTACCTTTGTACTTGCATTTTCATTGCTTGCAGGAAACTGAAAGGTAATGTGAAAATATTATACCTGTCTTGTATGGACACTGATAACGTATTGTGATAGAGCTGGTGTACGGTGTATCATTTTTGCAACTTTGCACACTGTTATGATGGACTGCGGGTGAAATCATTGTTCAGTACTCAGTTCAAGTGCTGTGGTAAGCTAATACAAAGATCATGGTACTTATTCATCGTTTCCTTTAATTTGCTATGTACCTTCGGTATGGAGAGTTTGTATCTTTGCATTCATTATTGCACTGAGAAGAGTGCCCAAGAACAAGAGGTCTTTATTTAGACTTTGTTTATTGTTTTGTTTGGGGATTGTTTGTTAGATTTGTTTGTGGGTGTATGTGTGTGTGTATGTGTGCTTGATGTGTGTAGGTGAGCGCGCTCGCGAGTGTGTGTATGTGCTTGTTATATATTATATATAATATATGTATATATATATATATATATATATATATATATATATTATCAAGGAAGAGTGAGACCAAGCAAGATGTAATAAAAGTGGAAAAATGGCTGATGTCTAAAAAATTAGATCCTATCAGTACACCAAGGAATCAAACAGTTTGATGCCATTTTCTCTTTTTTTTTGCACATGGATCACGCGTAGACACAGCACTCGTGGGAAGGGACAAGTTGAATATTAAGGACATGTTGCATGCTAACGATCGACTTTGGCACAAGATTTATGTTGTGCTTGGATGGCTGAGGATCCTATATACATGGCTCGACACTAACTTTTTTGTTTGGTGGCCCGATGGGGCCACCAAAATTCCTAAATTTCAAATTTTTGGTGGCCCGAGAGAAAAATTTGGTGTCCCGAAAAAAAAATAAAAAAACATTAAAAGTCCTTTTTTTAAAATGAGTCAAATACTCAAGATTTATGATAGTAAGAATTAGAAGTTGGACATATCTACTCATAAATAAACTTCAACAAACTTGCAACACTCACTCTCAGGCATTCATTCAGTTCTTTTCATCCATCCTTTGAACAAATTTAACTGCTAATTTCCGGCGCAAAAAGTTACGAATTTATTGACTTACTTTTCAAAAAATTTTGGTGGCCCGAGGCGGGCCACCAAATTTGCCCTGTTTTGAAATTTGGTGGCCCGACTTTCATTTTTGGTGGCCCCGGGCCACCGGGCCACCGTTAGTGTCGAGCCCTGCTATATAAAACGGTACGTATGCATAATCCATGTCTACATATTTCATCTGTTCTGCGCAGGAATGTGAATTGCATTGCAGTACCATACGTGTAAGCATGCAGGAACAATAGTGACGTTATGGAAAGATATATACAGTATACATGTAATTGTTAGGTGCTGAGCATGCACAATTAGTGCGCTGTCGGCCGATATGTGGTACAACAATCATGTCAGTTTAGCACTGTTTTCAGAAAACTATGGATGACAGTTCATATTTATGCTGTGTAAAGTGGTGCCCTCGTCCCTTGCACTGTAGCTTGGCGTTTTCATGTGTAGGCCTAAAACACTTCATTCATGAAACCGGAATTGCCTTGCCCGATGACTTTATTCGAGCCTCTGCTCGCTTGGTACAGCAAGAACTGCGAGGTTAAATGCATGCATGGCTGATCACCTGAATCACCTGAAGGGTTTCTGTCGAGTGACCAGCATAGAATAGAATGGTCAGGAATTGAACCTAACACAGGAATAGAATGCTTGTCAATTAACTTTGCAACAAGCAGAACATAAAAATTGGAGTACAGGTTTAAATCATGGTAGGGTACGATACAGTAGTCCACAACTGAACTTCCTTTATAGGATACACAAGTAAAATTATCATTTGTATATCTACCATTTAGGCAGCACAAATTTGATTGGCGAAACACAAAAATCCATAAATAATCTTCCTTGACAGTTTGTTTCAAAGTCAATAGTCTTTCTTTGTCTAATACAATCTATGCCTTCGATAATATCTGATAAATCTCCAGTTCTCCATGTTATTTTGATTTCATCTTCATTCTCCAATCAATGTTCAAGTTCCAAGATTCATAAATATAGGACAGAAATATGAAAGTCATGGAATTGCGAAGTTCCGCGTGTTTAAATTGAATTGAAACTTTATTTTCACTTTTTCAACAGAATGTAGGCCTAGGCCTACAGAAAACTCTGTGAAATATATGCATGTTATACACAGGCGTCAAAGAATAATAACGTGTTCATATGTCTCTAGTTAGTACCAGAAGAGACACATTCAGTTATTATATACAAACATATTAATTATACATTCTGCGAAGAAAAAAAAAATGGAGGTATACCCACTCAAAAGACTGTATACTGTGGTACCTACGTGGGTACCTCTTTATTACGAAACCTACATTGATCGCAATCGCATATAGACTAGATGATTGATATTGTCATTGCCATACAAATAACCACTGGTTTTGGTGTAAATAATTTACAAACTCATCCTTTCGCGTGAATGAAATAAATAAAATCTCCCCTCATCCGTATATACAATACTATCACTGATGATAATTCTTATAGTTGTAAAACAATTCGAGTTACAAAGGGTAAGTCTTTGAATTACTGTGATAAGGGAAGTGGACTGATGGTGCTCGTTGTATAGTTGTTTGTTTGTTCGTTTGTCTGTTTTTGATGATCACGGGATAAAATGCCCTCGATTCCCCTCGTCATAATGGAATGTGCGTAATAAGCCGAAAGTTAGGCATTTTGATTTCAGACTAAACCATAAGCAACTGAACAAAGAAAAAGTCTGCAATTCACTGCTAAGTGTGTTTAGAATCACACTACAGGTACAAAAATATTTCGACACTAAACGTACAAACGACATTCCATGTCCCATCTATGTTCTCTATGTACTCTAGAGCAGAGTACCATTGTATGAAGTATACAAATCCACCGTCTATTGTATACGCAACTGACATCAGGATATGTGTTGGAGGACGTGAAGGCTGTGGTTTCCTCCGCCTCCTCAAACTTTTCATGGACTCATCTCAAACGGATAGAAACCAAATTCGATTGGACCTCCAGCTTACGGACCTCCAAATGTCGGAAATGATCGCGAGTTTGGTCTGCTTTCTGACATCATTATAAACTGCATTCCTATAATACGCATCAACATGAAACCTGTTTCTATAGAAACATGTTCTATATATATATATATATATATATATATATATATATATATATATATATGTATTCAGGCGTTTCCAAACGGGTTATTATCCCAGACCTAAGATGAAATGAAAGCTGTTTTGTTTGTGACGGAAGCGGACTTTTCACCGATAAATCACGTCATTAGGATCCAATAAGTCAATAATCTATTATTCTTTAACTGCAATTCCAGACGATTTATGTAATTTCACATCATGTAGTGGTCTATACATAACTCTGGTGTATACACGTCACGAGTTATACTGCCCACAAGTCTCCCCTAAATACTCCACTTGAGGCTGATGTTAAATAGATTTTGGTGTGTTCCATAGCATGTTCGTTCAAATGGTATTTTTTCACTGTTTTTGTTTCGTAGAGACGTCGATTTAGGGCAGTGATAAAGAAGGACTGACTTTTCTTTTACCTCTATACCAGCCACTGAATCGGCTTGTTACCACTCGCAACAATGAGCATGGAACAAAAGTGAATGACGAGATGGGTTCAAAGTACAGGATGGTCTAAGTCTACAGGAGCTGGTCTAAGAGGAAATGAACCGCATTCAAATCCACGGGAGACATTATTATACTGTGGAATTGAATACACTCATTGCGAATGTACTTTGGGCTTCAATGCCACATTATAAATATATTATGTACAGTGTGTCTCTAAAAAAGTAAACCCAACTTCAACGGCAAATTTTCAGAAAACTACAAAATATTTACACATTATTTTTTCATGGTTAGATAGTCCAATAAGTCTTCTGTCCAATGATACCACGTAGGTTATGTAACTCTCATGCATGACTGAGCATGATTCAACTTAGTGAATGGGTGTGAAATCATCACTGTGGCAAGTTCCGTGATCAGCATATACTTTCTCACATTGTACCAGATAGCTCTTTTTGTTGGAGGCTGCCTGTCGGGGAACTGCACCCGAAAAGCCTCTTGAACTTCCAAGAAACTTCTTGTTTCCTGGTATCGAGTTACCAGGAATACTCTCTGCTCAATTGTCAACTGTACCATGTGTGGAAAGCATGTGAAGTGTGAATGTGTCAGGAACAACCTTTGCTGAAGTTGTTATGTGATCATAGGCCTAACATGTGACAAAAATTTAACTTCAAATATGCCCTGAATGCATGACAATAGCAAGAAATAACTTGCCACAGTGATGATTTCACACCCATTCACTAAGTTGAATCATGCTCAGTCATGCATGAGAGTTACATAACCTACATGGTATCATTGGATAGAGGACTTATTGGACTATCTAACCATGAACAAATAATGTGCAAATATTTTATAGTTTTCTGAAAATTTGCTGTTGAAGTTGGGTTTACTTTTTTATGGTGTGTTCCATAGCATGTTCGTTCAATTTGTTTTGTATGAATTTGTATCGATTACAAACATGTGTTATTGGAAATCAAATTTCTTTTGATTTGAAAACAAAAAGAAAAGAACCCTGATAGGTATATACCGCGATAGGTAATTCATAATTCCAGGAGAGAAAAGTGTACAGCAGTAAAGTTAGGTAGACTGTCAGTCATCTAAGTTCAAAAATAATTGCCAAAAGTAGCTGGTAACCAACAAAAGCATTTCAACATTTTAAACTTTATTTTCGATATCTAATTTCGAACAGAGCAAATAGTGTGAGAATGTTTCAGTCACGTGAAGAAAGCCAGGGAATTTCGTTTACTTTATTAGTTGATTAATGTCATTTAGTGCCCTCTTCTCCACTGCAACATACTGGGCAACATCATTATCTTCACTATCATCACAGTCATCGCCATCAATACCAATGTCATTATCTTCATTATCATCATCCTCTTGAATATTTTCACTATCATCATGATAATTATCATAAGCATGACTATCATTGTCATCATAGTTATCATCACCAATATCACCTTCGTCATCATCAACATCAATCTTTCTACCCTTTGAAATACTAAAACCATTTCGATTACTTTGATTGCTTAAAAGTCAATTGAAATGACATCTATGACGAATCACGACTAGCTGTGAAAGTGGAATTCGTTAAACAGATGATAAAGCATTTCAACTTTGACCGTTGTCCAGGACCATTGCCTGGGTGCTAACCACACACTCCCACACACACCAATTCGGTCCTTTGCAAAGTTAAAGTTTCGTACCGAAGGCTAAAAATAGGGAAAAATATGAACTCTACCTTAAAAATTAATTTTGAATTTGATGAAACTGATACATGCTTTCACTTTTAAAGTAACTCCAACAAAATTGAACACTATTCAGCTATTGCCAACATCAATGTCAGTGTTATCTGATGTATAGTTTTTGAACTATTAAGGATCAAGTGGGAAATATATATGTTTTTGTAACTCGAGCAGTTTCATTTTAATTGCATTTTAGATAACACGGCTAACATAAACTGGCTAATTAAGGTGAACTCCTCAGTGCACATGTTCTAAAGCTTTAAGTCAATTAAACATGTTCGAATTAAGAATTGATATAATCCATTGATAACATCTGATATATTAGCCATGATGTTTCCTAAAGCGAGATTACGACAATCGTAGGGCTACATGTGCTATATCAGTGATGATGATGATAATAATAGTAATAATAATGATAATAATAATAATGATAATAATAATAATAATAATATTAATAATAACAATAATAATAAGGTCTTATTTATCCAGGAAAGCTTCTTCAGTGTTGCCACTGCTCTACCAGAGGGCCCTGCCACATGACGAATTTAGTCATCAACTACTGCACATTTTTGTTTTGTTTGCTTGCTTGTGTGGCGTGTGTGATGTGGTTTTGACGAGGCACATCAGTCACCATGGTTAGCACTCGTACAAAACAAAATACAATACAAAATTGAATCAATTCATCAACGCCCTGTTTTAACTCCGAGAACGGTTTCACGTCCGATCCTGGACGCTTCATCAGCTTGTCTGATTTGGCAATGTTTGGTGGCGGGAAGGCGTCTCGATCGTTGCCAATAGGGGCAGACGCACTACCAATGTTATTGTTCTGAGTTAGTCGTCGAGGATTATTCCAACACAAAAGTTGCTATAGTGCGATGACAATTTCTTGTTTATGTGTATAGGTAACTAAGTGTTGGAGTGTATGATTTAAGTATGTTAAACGGAATCGAAATATCAGTGATAAAGATAATATGTTATGTCAGTACGTATGTGCATCGTGGCAGTTCAAAATGTTGAAAGGTCTCATTATGCATTTGTGTGTATATAACGCGTAGCGACCTGGGATGCGACAACTGTGATAGTTTTCCTTTTATGATCAGTGAAGAGCGTGCATATATATATATATATATATATATATATATATATATATAATCTCCATCACCATTATATGCATTTATATACATGTGTTATAGATTAAGATTAAAGTAAGAGAGAAGAAAAGTAGCCATTGCTTGAGTTAATTATGTAAGGGGTCGGTTCAGTATAATGTCATTGATTTCGGGGCTATCTTTTTTTTTTTTTGTATGTCGATCAGCGAATTGACGGAATATCGGAATCTACCTTAAAAAATATGCGTTGTGGACATAATGGGGAGAAAACGGTGTATACTCATACGTGTATATACCTCTTTGCATAATTAATGTGTATGTTGAAGGTTCAAAAGGAAGAATGTCTCCGTAGATTACCATGACAATGCGGAAAAACCAACGTTTTGGGGGTCATAACAGTAAATTTGTCTGCTTGATTATCTAACTCTTGTCAGAATCTGTCAGCAAGACTGTGTGTAAAAGGAGAAAATGGCGACGCTGCAAATAGGTCAGCGAGTCGTGCGCAGTGACATGTGGACCTGGCCGGACCAAGATGGTGGAAGTGGTCACGTGGGTACCGTAGTGTCACTTCCAGGACGTTCCATCCTTGAGGGGCTAGGGTCCGTTCCCCATGGATGGGTCAGAGTTCGATGGGACGTAGGTAACGGCAACAACTATCGCGCTGGCGGTTCCGAGAAATATGATCTGCTCCTTCTCGACAATGCTCCAGCTGGTGAGTCATTGGTATAAATACTTGTGTATACTAAAAAAAAAAAAAAACGGTTAAAATGTGTATTTTTATTTATCTACTTTATTATTATAATGATAATTTATCATTATTATTATCATTATTATTATCATCATTATTATTATTATTATTATTATTATTATTTGCTGCTTAATAAGTTGGGGGTGATTGTAACCAGAAAGCTATATTTGCAATCGACCCTCTATTTTCAGCCATAGCAAATTCGTCATCCTGAAACCTTTGTGATTGAATTTGGCAATTCCATTGCAGTAAAGCCCCGTGGTAATCTTTATAGTTGTACTTGATTGTTTGATGAGGTTTAGTGGATTATGATGAGTACAGGGGCGGATCCAGGATTTCCGAAAAGGGGGGCGGGGGCGCCTTATTTGCAAAATTAAAGGGGCGGGGAGCACGCGTCCCCTCCCATTTTTTTTCTTTTTATTCTCTTTTGTTACAAAATGAGGGGGGGGGGGGGCGCTCGCCCGGTGCGCTCCCCCTTTATCCGCCACTGTCGACTGTGAGTATTATGTTGTCGCTTATTCTATAGTTCATTAATTATCATTATGCGGAAAATACGCGTATGTAATGCTATAGGTAAATCTATTTGTAATTATTCGTGAATTCGAAATATATGGTAAATGCTTGGTCCTGTATATACAAGTTTCCCCCTTTCCCTCTTATTAAGGTCAATATTTCTGAATTTCAATTGAAGCAACTGTTTTTACAATTCAAATTTGGTTGGCTTTGGGAAGAATTCTTTGGTTTGGTATGGTTTTCGTTTCATTTTCCATCTGATTTTTTTTTTTTTTTTTTGCTTTTGATATTCAAAAACAAAAGCTGTAGGGTTATCCATGTATTATTTCGTTACATAGTTAGTCAATTTAAAGCCGCTTTTAAAATAATTTTCTTGCCACGTAATCTATACCAAGGCGTGGTACACAGTACCATCACATGCGACCATTGTAGAGAACATCCTGTAGCTGGCATCAGGTGGAAGTGTAGCCACGAGAGCTGCCCGAACTACGATCTCTGCACGAAATGCTACATGGCCAATGAGCATGACGTCACACACACGTTCATACGATTCGCCAGTCCCAACGAGACAGGGTAAGAAAATAAAGTGGAGATGGGAATATCCCCAACCTCCGTAATAACAAACTTCTCACATGTGTATGTGTACATGTAATTTTTGCCTCTCTCGGGTTTTTTTTCTCAGTCGTATCATAGACAAACAATTTTATCGGTAATTTACAGGAATGTGCAATAATTTCACCAGTTCTTCAACTGTATTTGATGAGGACAAACTGCTCATGGCATGCTTTCCAGAATAAGATGAAAATGACAAGATTTTGAAAATTACTTTATTTAGGTTATTTTGGCCGGCCCGGCAGAGAGCCCCATTGGGGCACCACAATCACTGATACAAACTAAGATTCTTTACCCATTGAAGAGTCCTTGCAAGTTTGGTCAATCTTATAGCCACTTTTTTTTTCAATAAAGAGATGAAAATGTCAGAACTTATGAAAACTGGGTAATTTTGCATATTCGGGCCGAACCTATAAGGGGCCCATTATGCGGAACTCCCATTTTGTACCAAATATAAACCCAGTACGGCTGTATATGAAAGATTGTTCAAAATCAAGCCCCGGCCGGTTTTCCAGAAGAAGATAAAAATATAGGCATACAAAATCATGACAATTTGCTAATTTGAGGTATAAATTGTGCCCCACACACGGGGCTCATCGCGAAATACTTGGTAAAAAAATCACTGCTGGACCACGATTTGTAAAATGCGATTTAAAGTTTGGAACTTGACTATGCTAACGTAATGTTGATATCCACTTAAGACGGCAGAAGAGAGAGAGAGAGAGAGAGAGAGAGAAATATATAGCATGGATATTACAAAACTCTTGGTTTTACACATTTATGAACAAAATATAATGAACGTGTGAAAACTTTTTTTCTTGTCTTTACTAACTTTTTGCTCGTGACCAGGATCCAAGTGGGACCTCGAGTCGTAGAGGAGTTAAGAGCTGCCAAAGGCATATTTCCAGGGGCAACTGTAAAGAGCGGGAAAGACTGGCAGGGAGGAAACTCGGACGGTAGGTCAATGAACACTGCTTGGGACTGGTTGTAGGTAAAGGCCGTGTCACACCTTTCCGAGCAAGCTACCCGGACTTGTTGCGAGGAGGGATTATTTTTTCCAGCGGGCGGACAAGAATGTTTGCGACTTTCGTTCTTTTTTTTCTTACCTACTAGACGCGTGCTATCTTCTACTTGCGTGTATTCCATGTGACCTGTCTGAGAGCTTTGAAACCGATCCGTTTTCCGTTACGAGCGACTTACAGGTGCTGAGAAGTACCTGCGTTGGAGTTGCTTGAGAGGTGCTGCCGGTAAGGGTCTCCTACTGGTGTTCTGCGTGTGCCTCTGCGAGCGAACCCCCACGACTCACTCGTAACAAGTTTTGAGCATGCTCAAGGTCTTGTCATACCGTATCTGGGGAAGTTTTGCGGCTTGACATGCGGGGAAACAAATTTGCTACCCGGAGCTCTCCGCAGTTGGTCCGCACCTGACAGTACCTGGTGCGTATCTCGCCTGTAGTTGCCCGGAGGTGCGCAACCACGTTTTGAGCATGACCAAAACTCTTTCCGGGTGAGTCGCGGGGATGCCTTCACTGGGTGCGTTCGAGCGCTCTGAAGCGAACCAAATCGAACTGAACCCCTCAGAAATTGACCGGTATAATACTGTAAAACGAGAAATTTTCGCGTGCATTTTAATTTCGCGAATTTCGCGAGCGCCAAAATTCGCGAAATTAAAATGCACGCGAAAGTTTTTGTCTATACTACATGCATTGAACACCAGTGGCAATTCGCGAAAATTTCATGCCACGAAAAGGGCTGTCAGCTCCAATTCGCGAAAATTTCATGCCGCGAATATATCATGTTTTACAGTATGCTGGAAAATTTCCACACACAACAAGCCCGCGTAGCATGCCCGGAAAGGTGTGACAGGGCCTAAGTATGGTCGCGGGTAAAAATATTTAGGTGCGCACCTCCGGGCGACTACGGATGAGATACGTGCTAGCTACTGTCATGTGCAGGTCATCTGCGGGGACCTCCGGGTACTATTGTTCTTCACAAGTCACACGCAAGGCTTGCCCGGAAAGGTGTGACACGGCCTTAAAGACAATGCTGTACGTACTCATATACATACATAGGCACGCCCAAGGAGAGATTACTGCAGAATTTATTAGTGGCAACACACACATATACGCACACGCACGCACACGCGCGCGCGCGCACACACACACACACACACACACACACACACATATGCATAATAATATGTATTAATACGTGTATTTTACAATTTTATTTCTTTTCTTTTAAGTATAGGATGCGGTACATGTATTGGGTATGATTATTTTTGTTTTTCTTTGTCTTGTCTTTGTACTCGTGCATTCTACTGGTCACACTTCTTAATAATAATCATTGAATATTCACTTATCATTGTTGCTGCCATGGCTATATTGCTGTTATTGCCATTACTCAGGTGGACCGGGCAAAGAAGGCAAGGTCGTTGAAATCACGGACCATTCTGGGATTCCTCGTTCCGCTGCACTGGTCCAGTGGGGCTCCACCAAGTCCACCAGCAAGCACCAAGTCGGCTGTAACGGCAAGATGGAACTATCCCTTGTCAAAAGTGGAGCCCCAGGACCAACCTTTTACCCCAGACACTTGCCGCACTTGGGTAAAATTGTCGACCCTTTATACCTGTACTCGTTTTCAATTTAAATCAGAGCACTCCAATCCCTACTAACATTCTATTCTACTAGTAAAAACACTGGACCCGTAGATATTGACTTCTCCGTTGTATAGCCAACACAACGCAAAGATAAGAAACAAAAGTTCATGCAACTCTTCGTGTCCGTATATAAGGATTGTAAAATGGAAGGTCACGATGTAAAGCAATGCTTTTTAGATGTGCATGGATCCCCGATGGAAATCTTAATAACCCCGAAATTAAACAGTCTGATAACGACGGTTTTTCAAATCCGCCCATCCCCTATCGATTTTACCTGTTCATAAAGCTTCATCTGTATCAAACTGAAACCAAATTCCATTCGCTTTTGGCCAATGTGCAAGGTATACAGGCAGCATTTTGCTTGTTTGTTTGTTTACCAGAAAGGCTCCCCCCATTATTTCGTGAGTCATCAAGGATGGATTTCATTCTCACAGAATTTGTCAATTTATATTATTATGTCATCAGTTGTGGTCATAGTGTTACAAGTAGTTATGATAATGTTTGCTGATACCAAATACGTGTTTTCATGTCGGTAACGTCAATCGTATTATCACTTCCTTTAGTTTCATCTGCATCGCTGTTGTTATTTCAGCTACGCTGTCGATATCATTAAAGCATCATAATCATTCAAACCAAATCGATTTGGGGATTATTAGTAATGACATTCATCAGGGAATTCGGATATGAATTCATACTAACTTCTATCTAGCAGATTACACACCATGCAGATACAATGATGTGAAAAAAAAGTAAAAAGAAGGAGAAACATGAAAAATGAGATCAACTTGAAGCTCCTGAATTGATTATTACCTGACTCTGTGAAACTGGTTCTTCCTTGCAGGAAAGGGAGTTTGCCTCAAAGTTGGTGATTCCGTAGCGGTTACCTTGGATACTGAGGCACTAGAGGCAATGCAGGTGGCTAGTAGGCTCCAGTGGACCGCCGAGATGAAAGGGGTGTGTGACACAACTCTTTCATAGATTTGTTTCTGAGGTTAAAGACATTTTCCGTTTCCAGATTAAACAAAAACCTAGCTTTTGTGCTTCAAAATAGTTCTAAATAACTGTTAGAGATAGAAATAACCAATGTAAAATTGTTAATCAGTGTAATCAATGTTAAGTTTTGTTGAAAATAATTATGTGAACAGTTGTAATCAAATTGTTTCTAAAATAAACCGACTACAGTTATGGTTTATTGTGGAAAAATAATGACATCTCCTTATGTAAATTAGGCTTTATTGCGAAATGTTTATAATAGTGGTAAGTTGTTTGGTGCTACAACTGACCTGCACATATGCATCAAATGTGATAACCTGGAACGTTTTTTATGTCCTATATATATAGCATAACCTATTCAACCTTCCTAGCATTTGGAAATCTAAGCAGCAGCATTAACATCAACAATAACAACAATAACAACAATAACAACAAAAACAACAACAAGACAAAAATGTGAATTTCTAAGACACTAAAAGAGTAAAAGCGCAATTGTTTATTCCCGGAGAGAGTAACCTGATACCTTCCAACCCTAACACTTTTTATGCAGGTAAAATGTGATATTGCATTGAATTACCAAAAAAAGAAAATAATGTACGAGACAGTGTGATGTTGTTGTTGTTGTGTGTGTGTGTGTTTTTTTTTTTTTACTTTTTGTTACGATTATAGACAATGCAATCATTTTAGCATATTTGAATATTCCCTCACCAAATGCCAATTTCACTATGCACACTTAAAAGTTGGTATGGATGTCTGAAAACTTATAGGTAAAATAACGCATTCAGAGTTGGTGTCAAAAAACTCTTGACTCATATTATCTCCTTATGTGACCAGTGGTAAGTCTGTAGTTAATAAATTGTGTTATTCTCTTCCAATCTACCCACGCTCCTCAGGTTTTTGGGAAAGTGACTAAAATCTCAAAAGTAAATTCACGTGGGAATGTGCATGTTGTCTACGGTAGCAACAAATCGTTTGTCTTTCATCCAGAAGTTCTGAGCAAGGTGAGTCAATTCTCTGTCTCTCTGCATGTGTTCTTTCCTGTCGTATATATCTTATTGTGCAGCTATAGGGATCAGTTGTGACAATAAGCGAATGTGGGAACCGAATTGTAACATTCAGAAATACGATGAAAAGAATACTTAGTAAGCTGATGATATAGTTCACAACATGAATAACTGCAAATTTATTGATTTCTATATCACAGAGACACGCACACAAAAAATACTCTATTCTTTTGGTAAAATGCACGTTGTCTCTCCTTTTTAAAAATCTTTTTTTATTTCGTATAATAATAATAATAATACATACATACAATGAATAATGAAAAGTATGTATATAAAAAATAATGTATGTATATAAATATATAATTAAATATAGACCCCTATATATATATATATAGGAATTACTTGTATATATATGATTGAATATAGCACCCTATATATATATATATATATATATATATATATATATATATATATACATACATACATATATAACATACATGCTTAACATCACTTTGTATATGTATATATATTTTTTGGGGGGGGGGGGGTGGGGGAGGGAACGTTTGTATTATCTGTTGTTAGATATAGTCTGTGAATTCTGAATTGTGAATCATGCATAGATTTTTCTCATCTGTAAGTAAAAGAAGAAAAAACTGCGTCTGCTTATGTTCTCATCAAATCTCTGTGCTTTATTAGTTTTGTTTTTTCTTGAAATTTGGTTGTTGTTTCTTCCAATGATATACGTCAATGTAGATTCCAAATCTGGGCAAGGGGGATCGGGTCCGTGTGTTACCTGACCTCACCTACGTGAAGAACCTTCAAGACCGAAGCATGAATGGTTGGGTAGACGGTATGGAGAAGGTACGATCACACGCTCGAAAGTGCATGATGATTCCCTCGATATGACTTTTGTTTGATTCCTCATACACGATAGAACTGAAATTTAGGTGGTGAAATCGCATGTATTGACAAATTCCTTTCACCAACACAGTTAATGAATAAAATGTGTATGGCTACAGCTCACGGATGGGTGCTCCAATCATTGTGCCGATGCTTTACAAAGTCCGATATGCATAGTCATATCGTGGTTGTTTTTATAATGCTTATTTATATTTGTGGTAGAATGTAAGATTAAACCAAGATATATAATGCGTAAAAGATAAAGTACAAGCAGCAAACATAAAACTAAGAAGAAAAATGTTTTTTTTTTCGTTTGTTTGATATTTATTTTTGATATTCATTTCAGCCATGCTAAAAGGGCTGCTTTTTACTTTATGTTTAGCATGCAAATAAACCAACTTACCCTATATGATTCCTCAAAGTTTCATTCTAATTTATTTTAAACAACCTTAATTGTCCCCGCCGAACGAGTTCGAGCAGGGGACTATGAAACGGGCTCCGTACGTGTGTGTGTCCGTCCGTGTGTCCGTGCGTCCGTGTGTCCGTCCGTGTGTGCGTCCGTGTGTGATCAAAATGTTCAAAATGCTACTCCTTCGCCATTTCTAACCCGATTTTGATTCTGTTTGCTTTATATGATAGCACTACATGGGAGCTTTGAAACTTCTATACAGAATTTCAATTGTGACCTTTGACCTTGACCTTTGACCTATATTGTACATTTTGCTTCAAAATGCTACTCCTTCGCCATTTCTAACCCGATTTTGATTCCGTTTGCTTTATGTGATGGCACTAGGTGAGGGCTTCAAAACTTCTACACAGAATTTTGACCTTTGACTTCTTTGACCTTTGACCTTGATTTTTGACCTATATTGTACATTTTGCTACAAAATGCTACTCCTTTGCCATTTGTAACCCGATTTCAATTCCGTTTGCTTTAAGTGATGGCACTAGGTGAGGGCTTCAAAACTTCTACACAGAATTTTGACCTTTGACTTCTTTGACCTTTGACCTGATTTTTTTACCTATATTGTACATTGGCTACAAAATGCTACTCCTTCGCCATTTCTAACCCGATTTCGATTCCGTTTGCTTTATGTGATGGCACTAGGTGAGGGCTTCAAAACTTCTACATAGAATTTTGACCTTTGACTTCTTTGACCTTTGACCTTCATCTTTTTACCTATATTGTACATTTTGCTACTAAATGCTACTTCCGGCGGGGACATATATTACGCACCGCGTAATTTCTACTTTTCCTTGTTAATTCATTGTACGATATTACGAATGCACTGCTCTTGGCTAGTTGTGAGCGTTTGAAAGAAACCCATTATCAAAATCATGATATTTACTCAAAGGCGCTCGATCTCGCGAACGGATTTCAGAATTATTTGAAAATGAGAAGTGCATATTTTTATTTCACTGTAACGGAGGAGAGTGCATCTATTATATACATCGTACATTATTTTTGTCACCTTGATTTTCTTGAAAGAATTTACTTAACATATTGTCCAAATATTAACAGTTGGGTGCTTAGTAATTAATCGCATTTACATTTCATTTCATTTCTTTATTTTGTTTTCCATATTCAAGTAATTCATAATTGTATCAAAGTAACAATCATCATTTCGTACAAGCAGGTGAATATAGATATAATTATAATGTTCTACACACATTAAAAAAAAAAAATAAGTGACCCTGCACCGTCCCTGTCTCAATGGTGCAGGGAAAGTGACTGTTCCAATCTATGCTGGAAACAACAACCAGTGCTGTTCTCTGAACAGTCAACCATCGGAGATGATCAAAGGATGATAAGTAAAAGTTTTCGCGACAGTCCCTTCGAACATTTTGGTAAAATTGGTTTTTTGGCAAGGTCTTTGACTATCTCGAAACGCATCAATTTCTTTCTAGCTGTATGATACGTGGTAATTGCCCTCATTCATACGCGCGTATCTGTTGTTCTAACAGTGTGTCGGTCTGCAGGGAGAGGTTAGTGGGGTGGACATCCACAAGAACGCCCGAGTGAAGCTGGTGGGCATAATGAATGAGCTGTCGTGGCACCCGTGCACCCTCGAAATCCTAAAGAAGATCAGTCCGGACGCTCCTGCCTCGGACATCCTGCCAGGTTTGCTGCAAGGGAGAGGCTATAATAAGGTTTGGGATGCATGGAGGACGTTCATAGGGGTGGGGCGTTATAGGTTGGACGAGCCGCGATTACAAGGGGGTGTTTGGACTTATACGGGGGATATTACACCACGGTATTCTTCTGGGTAATTGTCTATCTTAAGGCCGTGTCACACCATAACGCGGGCTTGTGGCGAGGAGGTATAGTTTCCAGCACGTAGAAGATTTTCAGCGGGCGAACAAGAATGTTTGCAATTTTCATTCATGCCTTGTCATACCGTACGGGGGAACTTCTGCGGCTTGACTTGCGGGGAAACAAATTTACTCCAAGGAGCTCTCCGCAGTTGGTCCGCACCTGACAGTATCTAGCGCGTAGTTGCCCGGAGGTGCTCACGCAAGTCCGATTTAACCGCAGCCAAGTTTTGAGCATGACCAAAACTTTTACCGGGTGAGTCGCGGGAATGCCCGTAGAGGTCCACGAAGAACGCCAGTAGGAGACCCTTAGCGGCAGCACTTCCCAGGCAATTCCCACGCAGGTACTTCGCAGTCCCGTATAAGAGCGAAGATAATGAAATTCTGTGAGATTTCAGCCATTCCATTAGAGGAATTCCTTAACTAAGTTGTCAGACCCCACGCGACTGGTACAAAGGTCACACAGTATACTCGCAAGTATAACGCGTCCAGCAAGTATAAGACACATGCGCTGACTCGCACAAATCCTTTTCCGCCCTCAGGAATGTCCGGTATGCTAGAAAATCCCTACACGTAACAAGCCCGAGTAGCTTGCCCGGAAAGGTGTGACAGGGCATAAACACGGTTGCGGGTAAAAAAATATGCGTGCGCACCTCCGGGCGACTACTTTTGAGATACACGCTAGGTACTGTCATGTGCGGATATATCTACGGGGACCTCCGGATAGTCAAAATTGTTCTTTGCAAGTTGCACGCAAGGCTGGTGTGACACGGCCTTTAAGGCCGTGTCACACCTTTGCGGGCAAGCTACCCGGACTTATTACGTGTAGGGATTTTCTAGCATTGCGTTGCGTATTTTTCTTTTTCTTTTTTCTTTTTTACCCGCAACCGTGTTTAGGCCCTGTCACACCTTTCCGGGCAAGCTACCCGGACTTGTTACGTGTAGGGATTTTCTAGCAGACCGGACATTCCTGAGGGCGGAAAAGGATTTGAGCGAGTCAGCGCGTGTGCCTTACTAGCTGGACGCGTTCTACTTAAATTATACTTGCGAGTATACTGTCTGACCTTTGTACCAGTCGCGTGGGGGCTGACAACTCAGTGAAGGAATTCCTCTAATGGAATGACTGAAATCCCACAGAATTTCATTATCTTGGCTGCATACGGGACTGCGAAGTACCTGCGTCGGAGTTACATGGGAAGTGCTGCCGCTAAGGGCCTCCTACTGGCGTTCTGCGTGGACCATTCCGGGCATTCCCGCGACTCACCCGGAAAGAGTTTTGGTCATGCTCAAAACTTTGTTGCGGTTAAATCGGACTTGCGTTAGCACCTCCGGGCAACTACAGGCGAGATACACGCTAGATACTGTCAGAACTGCGGAGAGCTCCGGGGAGTAAATTTGTTTCCCCGCAAGTCAAGCCGCAAAACTTCCCCAGATACGGTATGACAAGGCATGAATGAAAATTGCAAACATTCTTGTTCGCCCGCTGAAAATCTACGTCGTGTGGAAACTACCTCCTCGCCACAAGCCCGCGTAGCTTGCCCGGAACGGTGTGACACGGCCTTTTGAAAGGCAATGGAGTTACGAGTACGTCCTGGAAGATATCACTGCATAAATGCATAAATGCCGGCATAAATGTCGTCAATTTGTTTGTAAATTCTGAAGAAGGAAAGACGAATAAGAAGGAGGAGGAGAAGTGGAAAAGAAAAATGATCACTCAGGTCACTCAGATCATGATATTATTAGGATTGTCTGCCAGTATCACTCATACGCTATCCTGATTTATCGTTGTTGGTTTTTTTCTTCTGAATGGAAACATCCCGTTGTATTGTGCGCAAGACAAATCATGGATAATATATTGAACTGCAGCTCAAAATTAGGAAAGAAACAGAAATCAATGTCATTTTTAACGTTTATTGAATTGTCGTAATAAAACCTAAGCCCTGTGATAACCCGTGTTCTTTTGTTAGGTCTGGATGACGCTGAGGTGTTCACGAAAGCCCTTATGTCGTTGCTGGGAATACATGCAGATGATGAGTCGGACTCCTCGTCGAGCCCCTCGTCGGACGATTCGGGGGACAAAAAGGACGAGGAATTCATGGAAGTGGCCAAAGCCGGCAAAGTCGAACGTGTCGTGGAAATCATCACTGAATCCCCAGATAGGGTTAGCTAACCACACTAGCACCCCTTCCCAACCCTCCTCCACTGATATAATACGTGTATATATATATATATATATATATATATATACATATATATATATATATATATATATATATATATATATATCCTATACTATAATACTCGAAGTTGTTGTTGTTGTCGCGGCCTTATGTATTTCCTGTTTTATTTCGGCGTTGCTGGTTTGTCTATCTCCTCCCGAGCCGTCGGCTCCGGGCAGTTGCGACCGGTGCCGTCGGCCGCAGGAGAGTATCCTACATCGAATGGCGCAGGTTTCGTCCCCTCTCCGTCTCCGTGTCGACGTCGAGGACGAAAAAGAAAATTTAATTAGCTACATGCATAATGCATTTTTGTGCGTGACGAAAGAGCCGAGCGTTTCAATATTCACGGAACCTGCGCTGGCCTCCTGCTTTCTCGATCTTCCATCTTTTAGCTTGCAGAGACACTGGGGGATACTAAAGATGATGGTGCAGCGAAATCTCTGACATCTTCCGGCGGACGCGCACGCACACACACAATGTACCTCGCAGAACTCTATACACACTCTACACTGTGTGTATATAGTTCTGTGATGTACCTTTGCCTCCGCCTGTTACGTGTACTGAATGTATTGACGATGGTTACACGAATCTGTGTGTGCGTGATATGGACTACAAGGGCATTTACGTACAGTTCGCCATTATTGGCGTCCCCAAATGAAAACAACGAACGTCAGGTACGTCATTTAGTTTGCTCGCCGTTTGCTCTCAAGTCCGGTGTCACTGTACGCAGACTGTTTAGGACGCGGCTAAATATATTTGCCGATCGTACCCTTACATACTAGTATCAGATTACACGCGCAGCTGTGTCCATTCGTTTACTGCAGAGCTGCTGTAATCATACATATTCATAAGATGAGCGGACGTAGAGGAAAACCTCGCTTTGCCGACCGCCTATTTTTAAAATTGCAAGTGGAAATAGAATGTGTGGTTCTATGGTCTATCAAACCAATAACCGGAGGGCCAAACCCCAAAAAGTCGCTTACTTAACGTGTGAGTTGCACTCTCTCTACAAACTAAGTAGACCATGCTTATTTTCAAGTTTTTATTGTAACAAACAACATTCCACTGGTCTACCTCAAAAAATTTGTTGCGAAAGCCTCCAAATCCAAGATGGCGTCCAAGATGGCCGCCATATTTACTAAATTTGTTATTTGAATGATAGAATTTGATAAAAACATCAGATTTCAACAAATTTGATGTCATATGAAAGAGAATAAAATTTTCTACAAGTTGATACCATTTTTTGTGGGTTATTGTGATAACTGGATTGAGATTTTAAGGAAAAACACTCATTTTTTTGATATTTTTCTGAAAAAAGGAAAATCATGAAAATGCTTGATTCATCATAAATCAAAGAAACACTGAAGGATTATCTTGAAACATCTCAAGAATTTTGTTTGATATATAATTAATACTTGGAGAAAATTAAGGGTCAGTACCGTTTTTGGTTCAGGAGTTATAATGTCTCAAACTTGAAAACTCACTATGTAAAAATGGCCACTTTAGTTGTGACAAGACTTCGTTGGTCGTAAAAAAAGCCTGCGCGCGCCAAGACTACTACACGCACCACTGGCACTGGCGCTTGTAGCAGTGCCAGTGGTGCGTGTAGTAGTCTTGGCAAATGCAGACTTTTTCTTTGACAAATAAGGGTTTGTGCCTGCAAACTAACTTTTCATACCAAGTGGTAGCTCGGGTGACGCTGATTGCTATTATTTCAAAGTAGATTGTTCTGAAGCAGATGAGATGAAGCAAAAAAATATCTTTCAAATAGAGGTAGAAGCTTGAAATAACCTTGCTATAGAAAGTTTAAAACAAAATTTGGATCAATCACTCAAAAAATTCAAGATTGTAGGTCATCAAAGCTGACATAGTGTATTGCGCCAAAGTAAATGTATCATTTCGATTTTTATACAATTTTGTCTGTTTTGGTGTCTATTTATATGGCTTTTATATATTCTGAACATTTTAATGCTATTTCAAACCATCTTAGGTTTTTATGGAGACATTTTTCAGAATGCACCATGAATATTTCTCTAAAAAGTTGCACAAAATTAAATTAAAAATGTTTATGAAAACCATGCAGAAATTAAAATCTTTCCCATATAATCAATATTTGGAGGTCAGTATTGTATTTGGTTCAGGAGTTATAATATCTCAAACTTGAAATCCCATTTTACATAATATGTATTTGCACGCATCTGTTCCCAAAGACGTCACAGAGGGTCAAATCCAAGATCGTGCTTACTTTTCGAGTTCAACTCTCTCTATAAACAAAACCATACATAATATTAAGCATACTAAGCAATGTTCCGTAAGTACACCTCAGTAGATTTGTTGCTAAAACCTCCAAAGTACAGATGCGGTCCAATAGGGCCGCCATTTTTATTGAATTTAACATTTCAAACATAAAATTTGATAGAGACATTGGATTGCAACAAATTTGATGTCATATGAAGGAGAGCAAATCTTCCTAAAAGTTGATACCACTTTAGCTGTGTATTGTGATAAATTGGGGGGGGGGGGGTTGTTTGCTTCTCTCTTTTTTTGGGGGGGAATCAATATTTTTATATTCTTTGAAGAAAGTAAGAAATGTAAAAATGCAATGATTTAGTATTTATCAAGAAGAACTGAAGAATTATTTTGAAACCTGCGATTGAGATTGAGATTTACTGAGATTGAGACATAATTCATATTTCTGGAATTACAGGCAATATCATACACTGTTGACAAGTTAACATCTAAAACTTGAAAAAATTATATTCATGCATTATAAATTTTGCATACAATGTGTTTACATGGTCACATAATAATACTGTAATGGTCTAGTGACTTGCAAGTACCTGCATGCAAACTAACTTTTCATGCCAAGTGGTAGGTGACGCTGGTCGCTGTTACTGTAGCATTTCATTATAGTAGATTGTTCTGAGGCAGATAAGATTGAACAGAAAGTATTTTCCAAAAAGAGATAGGAGCTTGGAATTTGGCACAAATTTTTCCAATGTGTAATAATTAGCGATAAAAACAGTATCAACACAAAATTCAAGATGGCGGTAATTAATCGAGGTTGTCTTTCAAGGCATTATTTACCATTAGTGCACGTAAAACGAAAAGCGAGCTTTAATTAACTCCTCAAACTAGTTCTAAACTGTGAGTTAGGGACAGAACAACTAATGTGCAAACTTAAATCAGTATATTTAATGCTAAATATTGTTAGATGTACTAAATAGATCTGATAAGAATGTTTTTTTTAATATATAATTCAAATTCAAATTCAGATACTAAATTGTTAACAGTTATCATGGTTATGGTTTCTTGAAAAGAAATGATGATATCTCCGTATGTTTTAGGCTTTATTATGATTTTTTTACATAGTAGAATGTTTTGTAATACAACTAACCTGCACATATAAATCGAATGTGATATCTCTCCCAATGGCAAAAAAATACCTTAAGTGTGTTGCGTCAAAGTTAAATCTCAACTTATAACTTATAATTTGATATATATTTTTGATCTTCTTATCTTTCTGTCTATTACATGTTTCTATACATCCGAACGATATTGTACTAGTGTAAACCATATTGAGGGTCTTTTTTTTTGGGGGGGGGGGGGGTGGAGCTCATTCCAGTGTTTGGGTAAGGCCCAATCTTTGATAAAAAAAGAAATGCTTCTGTATCAAAGATACTATATGCTTTTTTACTTGTATGTTACTCTGCTGTTGTAGAAACGTGAATGATGATAGTATATGTGTAATAATGTCTGATCCGTATATGTCCTTGAAAGCCCTTCTGATCCGAACCCCCTCCCCCCCCCCCAAAAAAAAAAAAAAAATCCGACATGGCGGCAATTTCTCTACTTTGCTCTTAAATGTGTTGTGCGAAATTACTTTTCAGTATATTGTTCGAATAAAATTTTCCAAATTGATTACTCGTGCTGTATATTCACATTTACAAATAAGCATGCTGAAACTGTATTTACTGTTATCAGATTTTTCTTACAGTGTTTTTGGGCTGACTTCATGTGGGTTATAGTGTCACAATTGATCTGAACTTATGCCATTGGTAGATGCTTTCCCATATTAGATATCAGGATCACTCGAGAGTGAAAATATTCATTTTCATTTATTTTAGAGTGACCTCGGGGATCACTCGAAGAGTGACGAGTGATCCCTATTCAAAGGCAGGGCTCGACACTAACGTTGGTCCGGTGGCCCGGGGCGCGTTTTTTTTAAAGACGGCACAGATTGGGGCATGGCGCGTGTTAAACCTATGGGAAAAACGTTGGGTTAGGGTTTTTGGTTATGGTTAGAGTTAGGGTTAGGGTTAGGGTTGGGGTTAGGGTTAGGGTTAGGGTTAGGGTTAGGGTTAGGGTTAGGGTTAGGGTTTGATGGTTAGGGTTAGGATTAGGATTAGGGTTAGGTTTAGGGATAGGGTCCCCGATAGATTTTTAGTTTCCCCAATCTGTGCCGTCTAAAAAAAACACGCCGGCGCCACCAAAAACGCACGTCGGGCCATCAAAATGTCAGAAATGAAGAATTTGGTGGCCTGATCGGGCCACCAAAAAAGGTCAGATATTTGCCTTTGGGCCACCAAAAATAAAAGTTATTGTGGAGCCCTGCCTAAGGTCACTCTAAAATGAGTGAAAATGAACATTTTCACTCAAAAGTCACTCCAATTTCACTCTAAATTCACCGTTTTCTGTTATTCACTCCTCACATCAAAAGTAAAAACTTCCACTCGATTTGTTTTTTTCTTTTTCAGAGAGTAGAATATCACTGCTTTTAAAAATGTGTCCATAAAAACCTAAGACGGTTTAAGATATCACAACAGACAAAATTGTATCAAAATCGAAATAATACATTTAATTTGGCGCAATACACTATGTCAACTTTGATGGCTGTCATCTTGATTTTTTTTTGAGCGGTTGATCTAAATTGTGTCTTAAACTATCTATAACAAGATTGGTGCCCAGTTTCAAGCTATTACCTCTATTTTTAAATTTTGTTTGCTTCATCTCATCTGCTTCAGAATAATCTACTTTGAAATGATAGCGATCAGTATCACCTGAGCTACCACTTGATATGAAAAGTTAGTTTGCAGGCACAAACCCTTGTTTGTCAAAGAAAAAGTCTGCATTTGCCAAGACTACTACACGCACTACTGGTGCTGCTGCCAGCGCCAGTGCCAGTGGTGCGTGTAGTAGTCTTGGCGCGCGCAGACTTTTTTATGACCAACAAGGTCTTGGTCACAACTAAAGTGGCCATTCTTACGTAGTGAGTTTTCAAGTTTGAGACATTATAACTCCTGAACCAAAAATGGTACTGACCCCTAATATTCTCCAAATATTAATTATATGTCAAACAAAATTCTTGAGATGTTTCAAGATAATCCTTCAGTCTTTCTCTGATTTATGCTGAATCAAGCATTTTCATGATTTTCCATTTTTCAGAAAAATATCAAAAAATGAGTGTTTTTTCCTTAAAATCTCAATCCAGTTATCACAATAACCCACAAAAATGGTATCAACTTGTAGAAAATTTTATTCTCTTTCATGTGACATCACATTTGTTGAAATTTGATGTTTCTATCAAATTCTATCATTTAAATAACAAATTCAGTGAATATGGCGGCCATCTTGGACGCCATCTTGGATTTGGAGGCTTTCGCAACAATTTTTTTGAGGTAGACCAGTGGAATGTTGTTTGTTACAATAAAAACTTGAAAATAAGCATGGTCTACTTAGTTTGTAGAGAGAGTGCAACTCGACCTCTGTTTTCAGCTTTTGGCCCCCCGGTTACAAGTTTTGGTGACAAAAAAAGAGGGAGCAAATGAAGACGAATGCAGTGATGTATATATTCTTCTTTCTTCCATAACATGGGAAAAATATTAAAGAAAAAAATACGAGGTCGTGAGAACCTACTCCCACGGGTGCCTTATTAAACCTGATGACTATAAAACCTGATGACTATGATCTCCCCCTCCCCAAATAATAACAATGATGATGATAATAACAATAATAATAATAATAATAATAATAATAATAATAATAATAATAATGAGGATAATGATAATAATGATATAATAATAACAATAATAGGAGCAATAATTGTAGGCCTAATATGAATTATGATAATGTACAATCTGAAGCAGATGTAGTTCTATATTAATATGATATATCAAGCCAAGTTTGGGTGATTAAAGACAAAAAGGAGGGAGCAAAATTATGAAGACGAAAATATCTTATTTTTCTCTCATAACGTGGGGAAAAGAAACATGAAAAAAAAAAACACAAAACAAACCGAGGCCTTGAGACCAGCCGTGGATTCCCGCGGGTGCCCGCGTGGATGCAAGAGCAGGGGGTAATCAAAGTCATAGTGTTAATATCTTCCCGTTTCGACGGGAACAACCTGTGGGCAGAACTTTCGGGGAATCTCATTTGCGTTTTTGGTAATTTTTCCCTGAATGTTTTTGTTTTTTGCCCTGCGGAGGTGGAAATGTGTGTGTGCGTGGGGGGGGGGGGGGGGGAGGGGTGAGGGGCAACAAGACAGCTGTTGGACTTCAACGGGTGCAAATAACCCCTCGAAACTCAAGTTCTATAATAAAAGCAAGTAGTGGCGGGAATGATCCCTACCAATGGACCGGATCGCCTGGCATATACTACAAAAATGTATTATAAAATTTCTGGGAAGGGTGGTCATTTAGAAGACAGCACAATTAACGAAAGAATGAGAAGACTTTTCTTTTTATTTCTTCAATAAAAATGTGCAAAATCGTATTATGAGAAAAAAAAAATAAAACCCCTCAGACCCGTGGATTTCCACGGGTGCTGCTAGTATATATATAAACACACACGCACGCACACACAACCACACACACAAACACATATACACATTTCAAAAACATTCATGTGGTCTCGAGGGTCAGCAGTTATTGAATATCAACGGGCTATAGGCTAAAATAGGACCCTGTTCGCCATACAGCCTTCCTGCACCTCAGTGAATGTGTATTATATATATATGTATATATATTCTTACTCCCTTGGGATATTTATGTACCAGTTAACTAAAGACGAATTACCTTATGCTTTCACTCCCATGTTTGTAAAAAATAAAGTTATACATTCTTACCCTACAAGACAGGAAAATTCATTTCACTTTTCTCCCGTGAGAACTGCATTTGCTCTTAAAACAATAGTACATACAGGTCCGACATTCTGGAATAGCCTTGACTCCGACATTACTGAATCGTTGTCATTGAATTGTTTTAAACGTAAACTAAAAAAATCCCTTGTGCAGGCTTATATCTAATAATACAACATGCAATTTTATTTGAACTCCCTCTTCTTTATCAGATTCGTTGTTTATCATATGTATTCCATGTTTGCCTTTCGTTCTTTTTACTGAGTCATTTATGTCAAGGCTATTCCTGAATTGATGAATCATTATGTATCATGTGCGTTTTTGCGCATTCTTACAGTTACGTAACTGTGTTGCTCGGGTGACAAGGAGTCTTGTAAGCGCGTTACAGGTGGCTACTTTTTATTTCGCTATGCTTTCGTATATTTTATTCCTTTCTTTTGCTCTTTTTGCTCTCTTTTCTTTTACGTCCCTTTCCTTCCTTTCATAGTTTTCGTTTCTAGGTTGTTTAAGAAGACCAACACTTTCATATATACAGGGACCTATTACATGCTTTGCTTTTTAGTAGGTCCCCACATTTCATGTTTGTTAAATTGTCTTCTCTTGTATTCTTTGTAATTACGACGCTATGTTCAATCTTATGTTCAATCGATCGTATCATGTTTGATGTTTTGAAATGTGGAACAATAAAATCAAATCAAATCAAATGATAGGTTACTAGTACTACTACTACTACTACCAATGACTACTTCGACTACTACTATTGCCACTACTTCTACTGTACTATCACTACTACATGCTTTAAAGACTACTTTTACATCTTTAACATCTCCAGCTCCTCCTCCTTCCTACCTTCAACAATATTCAATTCAACTAAACCAGAGTCATGCTAATAAATCCACTCTATTACTTCTGTAACTATCACTGAGTACAATGTGCTATCTTTATATTTTGATCTGTGTCATCAAAGTATGTATGGACTTTATTAAAAAATATTAAGTGAAATCAAACTTGTCTGTCAAACTACGGTTAACTAAAGCATGCTCAACGTAGTGAGTTAAAGTTGTTTAACGTTCGCTGTTTTCCTGCGCGTCGCTCTCTTTAAGGTCAATCACAAAGTGAATGGAAAGACCGCCCTCCACCGTGCATCCCTGCAGGGGCACATTGATGTTGTCATGGCACTTATGGAAGCGGGAGCAGATGCCAATGCTACAGACAGTTCTGGAAATACCCCCGTAATATTTGCTGCAGAAGGGTAAGGCACTAGCTTAATCCTAAAAGTTGCATTACTTGCATATCTCTGTGTTCTAGAATCATAAATAATTATGTACGCATACAAACAATCTCTCTCTCTCTATGTATATATTTAGTTTATAATATATGTATATATATATATATATATATATATATATATATATACATGTGTGTGTGTGTGTGTGATTGACATGACAAAATATTCATAAGAGAAGGAATCGCACAAAAAAATGGTCTAAGTTCGTGTTTGTGTATTTCTATTTCTATTCATATATACAATATATCATATTTGTATTTATATTCATCAGTCATCAAAGCTACCTTTTTTTTTTCTCAAAATTTACCACTTTGTGATCTTGAAGGTGGGTCTTCATAAACTGATTAAAATTGGCACTCTTGAATTCTCCCAAAAGCACAACCTCTGTACGTATTACGTATCAAACATCGTTTCGTTTTCCAGTCTCAGTTTGCATGCGGTTCATGTATACCATGATCAACAATCTTTCTGAACTTGCGTCTTAGGGCATGGGGAAGACTTTTTGTGTGTTGAGGTCGTATGGGCATAAGTTAATTCCAACGCATACCGTCTCATAGGTTGTTCATATATTCTTCTCGCCTTAATTTCTGGTTTCTCTGTTCTTTTTATTTAGAATTTCTTCGGGTTTTTGGTGCTTGTTGCTCTTGTCTTTCTGCTTCTAGTCTGATTTTTGTCCCTAGATCCAGCTCGCGTCGTGTGTGGGTCCGAAATCTGAGCTTGTTGATTTAGGCAGTTTTAGTTTGTTCTGTGAACAAGTTCTCAAACATCAAGAGTATATAAAACAAATTATGAAGGACATACTGTACAATACACAAATAAGAAAATTTGTTGTGGATGAACTCTCACAAATTTTACAATGTTCAAGAAGAGAATTCTGTTCAAATTTTATTGAATTTAACAAAACCTCGAACCTGTCTGCTTGGTTAGTTTCCCGGACAAGCCCCCAAACTTACGGCACACTTCGCACTGCTAATCAAGGTTAACACAATTCATTATGTTGAACAGTAAAAAAACAAAACAAAACAGAATTTCAACAATTACAAAATAAAGATGACAATGACATGTCAAAATACGACAATCTTCACTGACAGTTTTACCCTTGCAACAAATCAACGATTTCTTTTTTTTTTTTTTTTGGTTTTGTTTCAATAGTGGCTGTTTTACACTGTAACTTACAGGTGATGAACCTGACTTAATTTGCCAGATCCAAATAGGGCTAATCCTGAAATATAACGGTTCAGTAGAGGTCCGCAGTGATTTGGCTGGATTCTTGACTGGTGGTGATGCACTCATCAGAGGAAAGTTTGCAGTTTCTTACTTAAACGTTGATGGTGTTTCTCCTCTCGTTTTGTTTTTCTTTTTCTTTTCTCTCTCTCTGTAGGGATGAACCAGCAGTTGTCAAGTATCTCGTCGGAAAGGGGGCAGATGTGAATCAAGGAAACAAAAACGGTCGCAGAGCTGTTCATTGTGCCGCCTACAAGGGTTTGGCCGACTGCATGCGAATCCTCATCAATAGCGGCTGTGACGTCAATCTTCAGGTGAAAGATTAAATGCGTCAGTTCTTGGTCCACTCCTGTCACACTTCTGACCTCAATAGCCCACCCGGGCAAATGTAATATCGACCCTAAATACAATACATCTTAACCCTAAATATAATACAAAAATGTCGGATGCACATTTAATGCCTCCGCCACCAAGTGTCGCCGAAGGCATTTTGTTTTGAAGGCAGGTTGTTCGTCCGTCTGTCCGTCCGTCTGTCTGTCCGTCTTTCCGTCTGTAATCAATTTTGTAGACAGAGTAGCTTAAAACCATTTGAAGTATCTTATGGGCAATTCCGCAGTTAGGTGGACATGACATGGATAAAAGAAATGTGCCTCTTTATCTTACTCTTTTATTTAGGTATCAACTAATGCCATGGATGTTCACCAATCATTAAGGTCTTTCAAATTCAGTAGATTTTATTTTTTTTTTAATTTATTGGTTTTGCGAGATCTGAAACCATCATTTAAAATGTACATGTGGGACTGGGGACGCTGAAATTCACTTAAATGCAAATTACAGTGGGTTCCTTTGAAAATTTTTCCTCAAAGTTTTGCTTAAGGGTATTAAAGATGAATACATTTAAACACTCCAGAAGTCATGTGACATTTTGTCAATTACAAAAGGGTGAAATGACCCGCGGAATTACTCCGGACAAATGTAACGTTACTAACCATGCTTTTGGGGGTCTAGCTAATAAATTATCGGTCGAACTGCTAAAAATATTTGCATGAACGTTGGTCATGACGCAATAATAGAAATAAATGAAACGCTTTGTTTGAAGTAACTTGAATTTTTGCACACTTTTTGTTGCAAGACATTGATTTTTTTTTTTGTCATGTCCTTTTTTCGTAACGTTACTAACCAGCCCTTTTAGTTGCCATAGCAATTCTAATATTTATTAGATTGTATTCATTCTTTTCTACTAGATATCATAAACCTGGGAAGGATGAACATGTTTTTAACATGATTTTGACTTGAAATGAAAAATGGTGATTTAGTAGTAGAAATAAATATCTAAATTTGTTAAAATGTAACTTTACTAACCGAGGAATTGCCTTTTAAATACTTGGCATGTAGTATGTATGAATGGACGAAGTTGTACGTGTCATATTTTGGGTTCACAAAAAAAAAGGTCAAGTGAAAATGCTAAAATTTCCCCATTTTTTTCTCCATATCTCTTGAAATGGCTCAAGGCATCGTCATAAAAACTTTGTAAATAATACTGCCTGACAATGATTCTCTTGGGAAGTGAGCCATTTATGAGATATGGAGAAAAGTGAAATGATAGCATTTTCACTGGACCTTTGATCTTTGACCTTTCACCCCCAAGGCCCAAACTTTTCCTATATAGAATCTTTATCTGGTAATACATGTATACACTAAATATCAAAAAGTAGGCATTGCATAGATGTGGGGGAAATAATGAAATTTTGAGAATTTGACCTTGACCTTTGACCTGAGCATGAGCACCCGAAATATGACAGGTACAACTTCGTCCACCCATACATAATATCCCAAGTTTCATTTGGATACCTCAAACGGTTTTTAGGTTACACTATGCACAAAATTGACTGCAAGATGGACGGAAGGACGGACGGACGAACAGCCTGAAAACATAATGCCTCCGGCGACACTAGGTGGCGGAGGCACAAAAAAGTGCATCCGACATTATTTTTTGTATTACATTAAGGGTTAAGACGTATTACATAAAGGGTCTATTATACATTTAAGGTTGAAAGATATTGTTTTTAAGGTGGTTTTCACATTAATGGTCAAGATGTGTTACATTTAGGGTTGACACGTATGGCATTAAGGGTTATCTCTGGTTAGTACATTTAGGGTTAAGGTGTTCTATATTAGGGGTCGTTAGTACATTTAGGGTTAACAAGTATAAGGCCTACTTTTAGGGTGGATTTTGCATTTAGGGTGGATGATACACTTAGGGTGGATGTTTCATTGAAGGTTGACATGCATTACACTTAGGGTTGTCACTTAGGGTTGTCTGCGGTTATTACCTTTAAGATTAAAATGTATTACATTAATGGTTGACACGATTGTTACATTTGGGTCGATTTTTCAATTCGTTTTAAAACGTATTACATTTAGCGTTGGTATTACATCTAGCGTTGACATTACGTAACCACAAGGCGTGTGGCAAAGACAGAAGGAACATGCAAGCAGGGCGGTGGCTTGAACCTACCGAATGTCGTGTGTGTGTGTCCCAAAGAGGTAAAAGTATCTTATACGAAGAAATCTTTACCGTCTTAAAAGGATGACGATGGTGATACTGCGATCCATGACGCCGTCAACAAAGGGGGTGTTGATGTCGTCGAACTCCTACTCGGCAGTCGGGAGCTAGACTTGGCCCTGACTAATAAGAGAGACCTAACTCCACTCCAGTTTGCGGCGTTCCTGGATCGGCCCAGGTACTTATGATTTGCTCCAGTTGAACTTCATGTGCATGATTTGTCCATCATATAAGCACTTAGAACCGTAACAAGCAATCACGTGACTGTATCGGGGCTTGAGAAGTGCGCCATTTTCCCCATTCGCACGCTAGTGCCAATTTTTGGATTGTTTTGGAACATTGGTGCATAAAACTTGATTTCCCTCTGTCTGGCAAATAGTTTTATGAAAGCGTAGGGTCCTTTGATGTGCGATATCTTTTCAAAATATATTACTGCACACTGTATGAAGGAATCATGAAGTTCGCAAATTATTGAGCCACGCGATCAATTCTGACTGTTTTGTCACATTTGCATTTAAGGCGTTTTCAACATTAGACCAGTTCAAAAATAGCTTTAAAATAGGCGTAATATACTTGCCAAGTACTTTGATGAAGAACTTTTTTTTTTGGAGAAGAATTTCGTTAATAGGCCTACATAGAAATTCCTTGCGGCAACAAAATACGAGAATACTAGTACCCGAAGAGCTGTTTAAGACTGGCAGCATTTATTTTGCAATCAGTTCACGGAATCTACATATAAAGAAGCAGTACTCCACCACATGAAATTTCATCTCCTTTTCTTTTTTTTTAATTCTGTGAATGACCTGTAAACATTCAAGTTTCAAGACTGACCTTTGTAAGAGTTTGTTTTTATATTTTATGAAGTGATAGAATCGAACTTGTGACGTTCGTACACTTGTAGAGTTTGGAATTTTTGACGCTTTGTTCGTTTGACTGAATTTGTTTCATCGAGTGATGACATTTTTAAAGGAGATATTTGTAAGCTGGTTTTGACACATTCGGCGCCTTTCCATGAAGTACCTAAAAACAGCTAAGGACGGTAAATATAATAATAATAATAGTGGCTACTTGTATAGCGCACAGGTCCACTTTTCAGTGCTCACGGTGCTTCAAAAATGAAAAGATAGCATATATTTACATGCATATACATATTCAAACATTTCAACAAATAAGATAATGGTAAACAACAACAAATATATACCAAATAAAGAATACAACATATACCAATTAAAAATACAATATTTATCCAATATTAATGACATACAGCAATTACAGTCCTCAGTATGAAAGGAACAGATAAGTTTGAAGTTTGGATTTGAATGACTCTGTAGATGACAGTTCCCTTAACTGAAGAGGTAACTGATTCCACAGTTTTGGTCCCATAACGGAAAAAGCACGATCACCATACCCATGTTTTACTCTGGGTGTTTGGAGTAAGAATGCATCTGATGATGAACGTAGCCTTCGTGTCGGATTGTATTTTTGAACAGAATTACTTATGTATAATGGGGGAAAAGAATGAACTGAATGATGTACTAATAACAGAATCTTGAAAATAATCCTTTTTTCTACAGGTAACCAATGTAAGGAACGGAGAACTGGTGACATGGAATCAAACTTATTAGTAAAAGTTAACAATCGGGCAGCAGAATTTTGCAACCGTTGAAGTTTTGTGACATCTTTTTTTGAAAGATTACACAACAATGAATTCGAAAAATCCAACCGAGAAGAAATCAGAGCATGAATAAGTATCTCAGCTGCAGATTTAGACAAATATTTCCTTATGAAACTTAAATTACGCAACTGATATCGAACATTCCGCTGAATATGAGTTACATGACTTCGAAATGACATTTCCTGATCAAATATGACACCTAAATTACGGGCTGTTTTCGACGGAGTAATGCAAGTGCTAACGATATTGACATGACATGACTGATAATCAACTTTGCTTAACATATGCTTTGATCCCAATAACAGAAACTTAGATTTATCATCATTTAGTTTAAGGCCATTGGATGTAAGCCAGATTTTCAGGTCTTGCAAACATGCTTCGAGTTTTGCAATGGCGGATGACAATGAAGACACAGTGGGTTTAAAAGACAATATAGTTGTATATCATCCGCATAACAATGATAACTAATACAATGCTTGCGAAATACTTCACTAATTGGTTGCATATAAAGAGAAAAAAGCAGCGGGCCTCCAACAGAACCTTGAGGTACACCAAACTTTGTCATAGTTTTACAAGAGGTAGAATCACCAATTCTGACATTATTGCTGTCATAATATAATAGCATCAGGTGTGCAGCGACCTATCAGTCGTCAACATCGAAGTAGGAACACAACTGTAATTCCAGCTGCAATTGCAACATTCGTTTAGTTTCACCCGTCTGTGACGGCAGACCCTGGTAGTGATACTAAACCTCTTGTCATTGTGTGTAAAGAAAAAAATCTAAACAAAAAATATATATCTACATAGTATGATGTTATACATATTGATACAGAGGAAATTGTGTTCACCAGATTTATCAAACTGATTGGTATTTGCAATGGCAAGGTACATTTATTATGAACTATATGGGGTGACAGCTTAAGAGTACATGGGCGTCACCAGGGGGGGGGGGGGGGTGCGTTGGGTGCGAACGCACCCCCCTTCAGACCCTTAAAAAAAACAAAAAAAAAACAAAAAAAAAACAACAACAAAAAAAAAAAAACCCTCAGTCTGCGAGCGACCTCAACGCCGGACACTAAATGATTATTATTTTTTATCTATTTATTTATCTTTTTGAAATTTTGCATCGGGGACAAAAAAAAAAAAAAAAAAAAATCGTGGGCAAAAGCAATTCGCACCCCTGGTTCTGGCAGCACTGATTTTATACATAATTATCTACTAGTGCAAGTGTATTCTATACAGTGTTGACTATAATACATAGATTTTGGACATCCTTCCCATGACATACTTGGTCACTTCGACACCACCTCACTGGTCATACCTCCCCCAGTCATGAACATAAACCGACACCCTTGACTACCAGTGCCGGATCCAGGAGGAGGGGCTCACCGGGCGTCCCCCCGCCCCCGCCCCTCTTAATTTCAAAAGCGAAAAAGTATAGCTACAAACGGCAGTTTTTGGACTGTAAAATGTCAAAATTTTCAAGCTCGCTCGCTGGCATTTAGTTGTAATGCCATTCTCCTGAAGTTGCTGCCAGTAATTGCCGGCAGTTCCACCCGGTGCGCCCCCCCCCCCCCTTACTGCAAAAAATATAGCTACAAACGGCAGTTTTTGGAGTGTAAAATGTCACAATTTTCAAGCTCGCTCGCTCCGCTCGCTCGCATTTAAATTCTCCTAATATTGCTGCCAGTAATTGCCAGCAGTTGCGCCCGGTGCGCCCACTCAATATCGAATGCAAAAAAAGATATAGCATCAAACGGCAGTTTTGGGACTGTAAAATGTCAAAATTTTCAAGCTCGCTCGCATTTAATCTTTATGCAATTCCCCTGATGTTGCTGCCAGTAATCGTCCAGTTGCGCCCGGTGCGCCCCCCCCCTTAATTTCCAAAGCGGAAACATATAGCTAAGAACGGCAGTTTTTCTACTGTAAAATGTCAAAATTTTCAAGCTCATTCTCTTCGCTCGCTCGCATTGAATCGTTATGCAATTCACCTGATGTTGCTGCCAGTAATTACCAGCAGTTGCGCCCGGCGGCATGCGCTCCCCCCTTAATTTCCGAAGCGAAAAATATGGCTAGGAACGGCAGTTTTGGGACTGTAAAATGTCAAAATTTTCAATCTCGCTCGCATCCAATCTTTATGCAATTCCCCTGATGTTGCTGCCAGTAATCGTCCAGTTGCGCCCGGTGCGCCCCTCCTTAATTTCCAAAGCGGAAACATAGCTACAAACGGCAGTTTTTCTACGGTAAAATGTCAAAATTTTCATGCTCATTCTCTTCGCTCGCTCGCATTGAATCGTTATGCAATTCACCTGATGTTGCTGCCAGTAATTACCAGCAGTTCCGCCCGGTGCGCCCCCTCCCTTAATTTCCAAAGCGAAAAAATATGGCTAAGAACGGCAGTTTATGGACTGTAAAATGTAAAATTTTCAAGCTCGCTCTCTTCGCTCGCTCGCATTAATCTTTATGCAATTCCCTTGATGTTACTGCCAGTAATTGTCTACAGTTACGCCCGGTGCCGCCCCCCTTAATTTCCAAAGCGAAAAAATATAGCAACAAACGGCAGTTTTTCTACTGTAATGTCAAAATTTTTAAGCTCGCTCTCTTCGCTCGCTCGCATTGAATCGTTATGCAATTCACCTGATGTTGCTGCCAGTAATTACCAGCAGTTCCGCCCGGTGCGCCCCCCTCCCTTGATTTCCAAAGCGAAAAAATATGGCTAGGAACGGCAGATTTTGGACTGTAAAATGTACAATTTTCAAGCTCGCTCGCATTTAATCGTTATGCAATTCACCTGATGTTGCTGCCAGTAATTGCCAGCAGTTCCGCCCGGTGCGCCCCCTCCCTTAATTTCCAAAGTGAAAAATATGGCTAAGAACGGCAGTTTTTGGACTGTAAAATGTAAAATGTTCAAGCTCGCTCTCTTCGCTCGCTCGCATTTAATCTTTATGCAATTCCCCTGATGTTACTGCTAGTAATTGTCTGCAGTTGCGCCCGGTGCGCCCCCCCCCCAATTTCCAAAGCGAAAAATATAGCTACAAACGGCAGTTTTTCTACTGTAAAATGTCAATATTTTCAAGCTCGCTCTCTTCGCTCGCTCGCATTGGATCGCCCGGTGGCATGCGCCCCCTCCCTTAATTTCCAAAGCGAAAAAATATGGCTAAGAACGGCAGTTTTTGGACTGTAAAATGTAAAATTTTCAAGCTCGCTCTCTTCGCTCCCTCGCATTTAATCGTTATGCAATTCACCTGATGTTGCTGCAAGTAATTGCCAGCAGTTCCGCCCGGTGCGCCCCCCTCCCTTGATTTCCAAAGTGAAAAAATATGGCTAAGAACGGCAGCTTTTGGACTGTAAAATGTAAAATTTTCAAGCTCGCTCGCATTTAATCGTTATGCAATTCACCTGATGTTGCTGCCAGTAATTGCCAGCAGTTCCGCCCGGTGCGCCCCCCTCCCTTGATTTCCAAAGCGAAAAAATATAGCAACAAACGGCAGGGGTGTTTTTTTTTTTTTACTGTAAAATGTCAAAATAGTCAAGCTCGCTCGCTCCGCTCGCTCGCATTTAATTGTTATGCCTTTCTCCTGATTTTGCTGCCAGTAATTGCCGGCAGCTGCGCCCGGTGCGCCCTCCCTCCTTTATTTCCAAAGCGAAAAAATATAGCTCCAAATGGTAGTTTTTTTTACTGTAAAAGATGAAATCCTAGCTACGCCGGTGCCCTTTCCCCGCTTGGTTTCCCTCAACAACAGTAAAAGTCTAGGGATTGAGAGCTTCCTATATTCCAAATGTCTGTAAAAAAAAAAAAATCTCGTTACGTTCGGGTCAAAACGCACCCCCCCTTGAAAAAAAGCTGGTGACGCCCCTGGAGTAGTACATGACGGATTGCAATAATAAAAAAAAAATGATAATGATATTATCATTCATTATCAACCTTAGAAAGTTTGATCATACACAAAGGCACAATAAATTCCTGTCTGTGTTCCCTTAACAGTGAAGCAGAGCTGATTGTCAAGGCGTTCCCCAAGTCTATCATCATTCCCCGAGAGGATGGGAACACCGTCCTTCACATCGCCGCTGTCAACAACCACGCTGAGGTCATTAAAAAGATTCTCGCCGTTCAGGTATAGGCACTCTATACTTTTATGAAACATACATTTTGAATTCGTTATACAAATTGATTAGTGTAATGTAACACAGACTTTTGATATCACAATGAATGAGCAGTATAAACATATTTTTTTTTTCTCAGTACAATTATTTTCTTGGGGTTGCAAGGGTCAACAAAAAAAAAAAAATCAAAGCATGAAAGCATTTACAACCCTTGAAGAAATCCTAAGCATTGTAATATTTTATGATGTTGGCACATAGGAAGAGACAATTAGACAGTATAAGTGATGGAATCTGATATGCAAAAGTAGAGGTTTCTAGCAAAAAAAAAAAGATAAAAAAGTTCTCCAAAGAAAATTATGAACCAACCAACAAAAGAAGTAGTGTTGTTTTTAATCCTTTTTAGGTCAAAGGACATTATGGTTAAATAAGCCAGTTCACAGTTAGCACTAGTCTGCAATGACCTCTCCAATCACAGACTCTACAAAACATGGAATAGTCTTTAAGAAGAGCAGTTGAAAACAGCCATGTAGGAAGTGGTAATTTTACATGTCAGTGCTGCATGAATGGCTTTTGTTAATGCTGCTGAAAAGAATGCACATTCACTTGCTCATACCAATTTGCACCTGGTTCATTTACAACACAGAGGACCTTAAGCCCTGTCTAGGTTTTGAATACCTCAGTTGCAAGTCGATTTCAAGAGAAAGTCTGCAATGACCTTTATCTGCACATGCTCAATTCAGGGGCGGATCCAGGAATTCCGTAAAGAGGGGGCGCGTTTACAAAATTAAAGTGGGGGGGGGGGTGCACGCACCCCTCCCCCATATTTTTTTCTTTTCATTTCTTTTGTTTCAACAAAAAAAAAATAAAGGGGGGGGGGGGGCGTGCGCCGGTTGCGGTCCTCCCTGGATCCACCACTGCAATTGGAACTGTGAACTGGCTTATATAGTTATCCTCTTTTGCTCAGTTGTAAAATTGTATTTCAAATGATCATCATTATGAATACTACAATGTACGTCTGCTGTCTCCTGTAGGACCATGGACTGTGTCTGGACTCAAAGAACGAAGATGCACTGACTGCTCTTCACCTCGCGTGTGCCAAGGGCCAGACACAGTGCATCGAGTTGCTTGTGACTGAAGGAGCGGACGTCAACTGTCAAGGAAAGGACGACCAGGGCGCCCTTCACCTCGTGGCATTATCAAGCAGGAGCGAGGAAGATGTAGAGGTCAAGGACACACCCACACTTCAGAAGGTATGGGACGTCCAAATACTTGGAAGTCCTCTTCTTATAACAACTCGATAACAGCCGTATAATTGACGACATATTGTCTAGAGCATACTAGAGTCGCGCAATGAGAGAAGGTAATATCAACATGATCAGTGGAATATAATTTTACAAAACTTGATAGTATATATATCTAGCATGACCTGAACGGCTGGTAGTCCGTGATTTAGAGGCAAAAGCTTTGACGCACATCCACAGCAGAGTATTGGAAATTATGTTAATAAGTTTCTTTGCAATGTTTTAGAATGTCCTTTGCTCATACTATCACTGTTTATAAACGTTGATGATGATGATGATGATGGTAATAATAATAATAATAATAATAATAATAACAATAATATATATAAAAAAAAATATATATATATATAGAGAGAGAGAGAGAGAGAGGAGAGATAATACATGCATATATATATATATATATATATATATATATATATTTATATAAACACAGCAATAATTAGTTTCTGCTCGGAGTCCTAAGAAAGTGTAGATTCACAACAGTAGGTCAATATAAAAACTCCGTTAGAGACGTGAATTTGACGAATTTTCGCCCAAAGGGCTTTGTCAAGTCAATACATTTGACACTTTATTTTGAAGCAGATCAAAATAGAAGACGCGTCGTCACTGGTAGCGCGTCCATCATTTTGTTATGGACGCGCTACCAGTGACGACGCGTCTTCTATTTTGATCTGCTTCAAAATAAAGTGTCAAATGTATTGACTTGACAAAGCCCTATGGGAGAAAATTCGTCGAATTTACGTCTCTAACGGAGTTTATATTGACCTACTGTTGTATATATTTTACATATATATATATATATATATATATATATACACATGTCTTTGTACTTAATTGGTGTACGTGGCACATTCTACATGCTGTTCTATTTTGTTCTAAAGAAGGGGTCATTTATACACACGTGTAATGGCTAATGCGATGTCCTTGCAATAATATGTAACAAAAATTAAGATGATAAAGATTGACAAATTACTTATCATAAAATTGAATCATAGTGATATTTTCAATCGCCAACCTGCTAGATCCGTCAAACTTACCAGAAACACGGTTGCAAGGACGCCGCATCCGCACTGCTCATTTTCATGGTCAAACACGGAGCGTCTGTTACCCTAGAGAACATGAAGTGCCGAACTCCCCTCTCCTACGTCAAGGACCAGCAACTAAGGGCGACGCTGAAGAAGATTGCTCGGGGAGAGAGGTGGGTTTCCAAATCCCAACCTGATTAGTCAAGATTAAGGAACACGGCCACCTGCATCCCTCCGTCTCTCATTTTCCTGCTGTGTCCTCTCCATCTCTTCTTCAATGTCATTAAGGCAGTCAATGTACATGTTATTGACAACAAAGAGAATATCTACGCATTGTTTTTGTTTCTCTCCCTTTGCTGTTTCTCTCCTAGTCTAGCTTCTGGACTCTTTTTAATCGTAGGGGTGATTCAGTGTACGCGACAAGCCGTATGAGGGCGTGACACCCGAGGATTGCGATACGCCGAGAACTGCGATACCCGAGAGACGCGCAGTCTCTCGATTATCGCAATCACAAAAATTTGCGCCCTCTCTTGGTTTATCGCACCAAGGAAAAGGGGATGGAGCCCAGACTACTTCTCTCTGGGACCTCCCTCTCTCTCTCTCTCTCGCAGTCTTTCTAGTCCAGTGGAAGGTATAAATGTAGAAGTCCTATTCAAAATTCCACCAAGTAACTACTTGTCAATACAGTTTGGTTTGGTTTTGGTTTTATTTCTGCACTTCTCATAATCTTAATGCAAAATAAAATCATTGATAATATTTGTCTACATTAGAGACAACAGGATATACAGTGTAAACATATCTTTGCAAATCTATCATCAACGATGATTAAAAGGAATATTCATAAAGGGAAAATGCATCAGACCATTGTGATGGCAATGGGGTAGAAAGATTATTTTTCACTGATCACGGTCGAAATGACGTTCGGTGTTTTCCAGACTTCCCTCATTCCAAACAAGTTGCAAAACCCCCATGGAAAACTCATGCAAGATTTACAACAAACATCTGCCACAGATTTCGCTATCACAATGAGTACAGCATTTGTAATCATTCAAGGGCATTTTTCAACGTCAAAGTTTGTAACACTGTACAGAAAAAATGATTAATGACACCAGCGTGCGACCAGGTAATTTTTCAGTCTCGGAATTAGTTGCAATTCTTTGTCCGTAAGGACCGAGCAATTACTAGTAACGAGCTAAACATTTCAGCTACTTCTGATAAATCAGTCACAATGTTTGGAATCCGGTTTTTATATCTCAGCGTAGGGGTTATTACGTCAGGCAAGTCTCAAGCAGGCTTTCTAGAAATCAAAGACGGTTTTTTTTTCTCCCATGATGGGTAAGCCTTTAGTATGAAAAAAAAAAAAGGTTAATGAACTGGTCTACTGCAAAATACATCTCCGAACAGAAATCCAAATACAGTGTAGTCCTAAACCCTCTTACCCTCTGTAAATGACAAAATTGCAGACAATGTCCAGGAGCGGATCCAGGAATTCCATAAAGGGAGGCGTCTTTACAAAATTAAAGGGGTGCACGCCCCCCATTTTTTCTTTCTATTTCTTTTGTTTTAACAAAAAAATAAAGAGGGGGAGTGCACCCGATGCGCCCCCCCTCTGGATCCGCCACTGATGTCATGTGTTTGTGATTGCAGCGTCAGTGATGACGGCGTGGATATGTCGACATGGGAAGACCTCGGCGAAGACGAGGACGTGAAGACGGGTCGCTTGGGTGGCGATCCTGTTGATGAAGTGGAAAACAACATCGTCGATGACGCACAGACGGCTGGACGGACTCGACGTCGATCTGAGCGGGTTTCCGAGGAAGAGCCCAAAGAGACAGGATCGGCGTCCAAGACAACAGGATCTGGCTTAGCTGGTACATCTTCACCAGGAGTGAAAGGTGACACATATACACACAGACAGACAGACACACATACACAGACAGACACACATCCACACACGTACACACTTTTTCCCCCTTAATAATGATTTCATTCGTATCATTCATAAATCAACCCATTCTTGGTGTAACATGAACAAAAACGGTACAAATGCAATTCAAAACACAAACAAACAAACACACACACGCACACACACACACACACACACACATACACACACATAGTGACATTCATTTGTAAGTGGCCTATAAGATACAGAGCTCAACATGAGCAGTGGCCCGGTGGCCTGGGGCCGCCAAAAATTGATGTTGGGCCACCAAATTTCCCAAAACGGTAAATCATTTTGTGGCCTGATTGGGCACTTGAGATAAAAAATGGATTGTTATGTTTCCATTTATGTTGAGTCACTACATTTCTTTTTAGGAGCACCAAAATTTAAGATTTAATCTAAGATTATAATGACCCAAACAGGACATCAGAGGAAAAAGTATAGTTGAGCCCTGGTATGCCCTGACATGTATGTCACATATGTAATTATGTATATATATATATATATATATATATATATGTTAATCTTGGACATGTGTTACATATATATATATATATATATATATATATATACACACACACATATATAAAACACATTTTTCTCTGTTGGCCCGATTGGGGCCACTAAGATCTTTGAATTTGAAATTTCGGTGGCCCAAAATAAAAGGAAATTTATACAACATTGACATTTTGAACTTCAGCTGCCAAAAGTGTGGTGGCCTGATATCAAATTTTATTGGCCCTGGCCTACCACACCACACCCACTGTTCAGATGCCGAACCCTGATATATATATATATATATATATATATATATATATATATATATATTATGATATGTATAATACGTACATACATACATACATACATACATATATAAATATATATATATATATATATATAATGAATTCTTGGGTGACATCTTAATTAGACAACAAGGGGTTGATAATACATTAAGGACACTGTAAACTTTAAGGAGACAGCTTTTTGTCTTCTTTTGTTTTTGCCTATATATCTCCCAATCAAAAAGTGTTTCACAGCTGACAATGCTATAGTAAACAATCTCTTTGATACACTTGAAGAGTTTGTTTGCAAAAACCGATAAGTCCATATTTGCCAAATGGAGATATTATTTGCGATTAAAGGTCAAGAAAAATAAAGAGAATAATAAGAAAATGTTTGCTTCTTTTGACCATAACTTAAAAAAATATACCTTTATATGTAGTGACCAATATATCATTTAAAAGGTATCATTTTGTAGTTTCTTACAATGATCGTACTTCAAAATCTTCAAAAATGGACTTATCGGTTTTTGCAAACAAACCCTTCACTTTCTCCGATAAAAATGCCATCTAGTAGTATATAGCATATTGACTATGAGCATAATCATATATATGTATTTTTCTATCTATCAATAGTAATACAACTTTTTGAATTGCTTCTGATCTAATTTGACAGGCACCAATCCTCTGGTGTCAATGCAACTCATTATCTTCCAGTATAACCCTGGACTGTAATTGTATAGATTAGTGGATACACGTATTATGCGATTGTATATACAGTGACGATCATAATGTCGTAATATACAGTTCAGAATCATCATTCATTATTTCCTATATCTAACCCCACCCCTCCCCTCGTTTGCGCTTTAGTGTTCGACCTCGTACATCAGGTAGGAGCTCAGGAGCTCGACCTGGGTGACGTCATTGGGTCTGGACAGTTTGGCACAGTATACAGGGCTGTCTGGCACGGTACTCCAGTGGCCGTCAAGAAAATCTCTTTCCTCGGAAGCAAGCAGAGTGAAGTGGAAAAAGAGGTCGCCATTCACAGGTGTGGCTAATCAATTACAGTATTAATTCAATTTAAGCTAGTCTGATATGAAAGAGTAAAATATTAAGAGTTCAACAGTAAAATTTTGATTAAAATCGGGTGAAAAATAAGGAAGTTATGACATTTCAAAGTTTTGCTAATTTTTCAGGAAACGGTTCATGAACGATCGATATGAATATGCAAATGGCAAAGTGAGCATGTCATCCCCTCACAACTTGCCATATACATGTAGCTTGTACATAAATTTTGAAATTTCTAGTTTTTCATTCAAACGCAATATGCCCGATTATGCCCAAGGCTCAAATCCTGATATATCTAACTGATCGCTATTCTGAAATTATTCCACCAGGAATAACATGGTCAGACTTCAATGACAGAAACATTGGATTTTCAGGTATTTTTTAAAAGCATCAATTGAAAATTGTGAAAGTAGGACATGGTTAGCTCACACATTTGCATATTCATATCCATTGTACAAAAACTGTGTTGCAGAAATTAGCAAACCTTCAAAATTTCTTAATTTCCTTATTTTTCATCCGATTGCAGTCAAATATTTGCCACTGAACTCATTGGATTTTACTCTTTTCTTGTCAGACTAACTTATTTTTGGACTGGATTTCCCCTTTTAGGTGATGACCCACATAGGTATTTAGCCATCACTCCTGCATATCTAGGGGTGTAATTCTCGTGTATGAAATATTACTTTCTTTGTTTTCATCTCACTCGAGGAAATGAGGTTAAAATGAAAGAAAGAAGCACATTGGTGTACAATCGTAATTAGCCCACCACCATTTTCATAATCTTATGATGAAAGCTTAATGCTGCTTTTACGAAAGAACAATAGGCATACAGTGCTATGATGAAAAGCACATCACATTCATTTGATTAACAAGCAAATGCCACCATTTGGGTACATAAAAAATGACCAAAAACTTCTCTCATTACTGTTGCTTTCCTCAGGCGCGCATCACACCCAAACATCGTCCAGATGATGGCGCTTGGCTACGAGGGTTTGCACGCGTACCTTGTCATGCAGCTAATAGATGGAAATGCTCTCGCGGATATCCTCTTTCCTACCAAGAGTGGACAGAAGAAGGTAAGATATTATAACATTGTCTCGTGCGATGACACCACTGCATGTAGACAAGCAGTAAAATATGGCATCGTTCACACAACACCTCACTTTCTATGAATACACTGCTGCCTACTGATCCATCAAGACTTATGTGGGGAGATGTCCCCTCCAACCACAACTTTGTTATTATGTCTCGATTTTATCACCTAAGGTTCAAACAGTTTTGTATCAACATGATCAAGTAGTCGATCATCATGTCCCCAAATTCATCTGGTAAAGATCATATGTTACTCAGGAAAAAAACCCACAGTGCAGCTGTAATATACAACCAGCTTAGCTAAAGGTAGCACAAATTGTGTGCAGGTTCTTTGGTATTACTATGCACAAGAGAGTAGTTTTAATACATGATGTATATGTGCCATTTGCTGGGACTTAATTGTGTTGGTGAAGGCTACCCCTTCTGATCATAGTTAAAAACTCTATCTGTTCTCCTATCTTTCTGTATACATGCATAAATCTTTTGAAAGGGAGGGGAACCACAAACGATGAAGAAAACAGTAATATAACAAAGCAGGAAATGAAAAGAAAAGTGCCATCATAAAGACACTCATCAGAACTTATAAGTCAGATACAGAAAATTATAATCTTTACTAGTTTCTGAAGTTGAATTATTAGAGTATACACACGTGCTTCCATTTACAAGACATGAGGTTTATAAAGAGGCACAAGAATTGGGATTTTGGTGAAGGATACTAGGAAACAGAAATAGAGAGAAAAAGAAAGGAAAGATGGCACAAAATAAAAGGAAATGAGGAAATGTTCCAAAGGACTAAAATGAGAAAAAAAAGGAAAGTGAAACATGATAGTGTGATCTCAGTACCGTGATGAGCTTCTGTAGCTTAGATACCCCACATTTTCTGCGACGAAGCAACAATCTTCACATGGTTTATTTGTTCGTGATTATCCTTTCATCCCCACAGATGAGTCTGAGTCGCAAGGAGAAACTCCAGATATCTCGAGGGATCCTCCAGGCTGTGTCCTACATGCACGCCTGCAACATCCTACACCTGGATATCAAACCAGCGAACATTCTGGTGGGTATAGCATCTGTACTATACCGGCTTCCTCTGACAACATTCTTATTTCAAGATGCCTGATCTTTTTGGTGACAGAGTGAAATAGAAAACTGATGGTGTCTACTTTGATATGCTAACACTCCCAATTTACTAGGTTCTGCGAAAGGCACGGAGGTGGGATTACGACTCTGTGCGTCAAGTCACAGAACCAACATGTGACTTGGCAATTCTGCTAATAAACTTCAATTTCATTCACTTTCTTTTAAAGGCTATGGGAAGGGGGTTTTGTTGGGAGATTGAATAGCACTAAGAGTATTTTCAAGTTGCCCTCTGTGGAAGAAATGCAAAAACCCCCCCAAAACATTAAACAATCATCGTATCAGCTACTCTAAGTACCATTTGAAGGGGATAACATGCCTCCCCTATCAGATGAGCTCGTTACCACTGCTGGCAAAGGATTCGTGCCAGGAAAATCTCACAATCCTATCCAAGAAGTCACAGTAAACTCTTCTTCATGTTAGGCATCCTGGAAATACTGCTTTACAAATTATTCTGTTCCTTTTTTCATTGGTCAACCCTATGTAGATTGAGACTTTGACGAAGCGCCCGTATATCTGTGACCTCGGCCTCGCCCACATCAAGAACCGCAACGCCATGTCCCAGTCCTCAGTTCATATGCGTGGCACACCCTGCTACATGCCACCGGAAACCCTGTCGCCCACTCCCGACGCCAAGCACAGTAACAAGCACGACGTGTGGTCTGTGGCGGGCACCCTGGTCGAGTTGCACTCTGGGCAGCATTTGTGGGGGAAGGGCCCCATACATCCACTAGCATTCCTGGCGCAGATGACGACGGGCATTGGAGGCACGCCACAAGCCCTGGCCAAGGTGGAGTCAGGCATGAGGAGGATCTTGGAGCCGTGCTTTAAGCGAGACCCAGACCAGAGACCGTCGGCGCAGCAACTCCTGGAAAAATTCAATGCCCTCACATAACTAGCCTTATATCTCCCAGTCAGCATGCAAACTGCTTCCAGGCGATGTCATCGTGCATGTAAATATTCCCCCACAAACACTTGGTGCAATAAGCCAGTTCGTAACAACTTATGCCAAAGCAGTATCCACCAATTTTCCATGCTATAAAGCGAACTCGTACAGCTAGTTGGAAAATATGATTACTAGGGCATCATCGATAATCATGCAATGTTTTGCCTGTACCACGCATGACTGTATGGCGAGGGTGGTTCACATTATGAGGAGTAAAAGTTGTACGCACGGGATCTAAATCATTTTACACTTTTGATCTCAAAATACTCCAAAATAATTCATTATCCTAGCAAATTGCGTCAGCCACTAAAGTTTCTTGGCAGACCCTCTCGATATATTTCAGGGAATTTCCAACTGGTTGAAGATGAAGTTGGAAGACTCTGGGAACATTTTTGGCTTAATTCAAGCACTTACGTTATCGTTCATCAATGTGTGATCATTTTTGTTTTGTTTGAATATGTTTAATCTGAAGAGTTATGGATGCACCTGCACACAGTGCATTATAGTAAATAGGTAGAGTGAAATTGGCGTTGTGATTGGTTGGATTGTATCACGTGATCGTGCAAAAATTCCGGTATAGTGGCACGACCGTGCCACTATAACGCTTACGCTTACGCTTATGCATAATGCCTACGCTTTATGTACGAAGAGATTCGCGCAAGGCCTAGGGAGGGCGGCCGATTTACGTAGTGTATTAAAGACAAGGCCATGCATAAATTTCAACGTCATGCGCGCGTAGAGGATCATGGACGCAGAATGTAGGAGTTTTATTCTAAGCGAGTCTGCGCTGTGCGTGATGTGCAATACGCATACACGGCTGTCTGTCTGTACGTACAGCGTCGCACGCTATGTACAGTTTATACCATACGTAAACTACGGTAGGTTGCGGTTCTGCGTGCAACAAGTGCAGTGCCGGCGGTACGGTGAGTCTTGTTAGATCTAAATTAGGGCCTAGACCTACGGGAATACATGTAGATTGAGGGACCTATTTACTATAATAATTAGTGCATGTTCTATTGATGCACCAGTACTGGACTAGAGAACTCCAAATACTAAATTATCCCTCGTGCAGTTCTATTCACCTCGGCCTGCGGCCTCGGTGAAACAAAACAGCACTCGGGATAATTTAGTATTTGTCGTTCTCTAATCCAGTATAGTGCATCATAGAGCATGCACTATTTATATAATATTCATGGATGTGTGATGCTGATCATTACTTCATTCTGCAAAAAAAAAAAAAAAAAAAAATTATGTGAAGATGCCATTGCCAAACATGAGATATCTTTGCACACTGTATATTATTTCCTTTAAATGAAGAAAAACAACAACATACAATATTGTTTGAGTAAGTTTTCATCGTGTTATAGAGATGAAATAGGAGAATAATGTCTCCCAAAGCTGTGAATAAGAGTGCAAAGTGTCATTAGTTTGTTATTATTTTTCTATTAACATTGGGAAATTAAAGCTCTTTGTAACTGGTCAAAGACTTGTTTTTCTCTCTGGCAGATTTAACAGGCAAAGATTTTTCTGTTGTAATTGCTTGTAACTAAATGTCTAGCTGTTGGTTGGATACAAAAGTAGCAGGTCAAAATATGCTTTTCTTTCAGGCTGACATTTGAGATTTGTTGTGTCATATTCTTGTATGTAGAAGAGTTTTCTGTAAGAAGATGCCTTCCAAGAGGGAGCTATACATTCACAAAAAAATCCACACTGATCAATTCAGTGCTTATTTAGGTTGATGTAAGGCAATTTGTCAATCAGATGCAAAGATCCACACTGATCATGCAATCTTCAGTAACCAGGGCAAGTTGTTTGGTTTGTTTGTTCATATACTTGTAGAGCATTTATACATGATGCAAAATCTGTGACTGATTTATGTGAGTGTGGAATAATTTTTTTTTTTGAGTATGTCCAAAATTCCATCAGATATGGATAGCTGTGTAAATAAAGATACAAATGTCAATAGTTATGCCTAATGACACATGTGAACTACAAATACCAAGGCATGTTTTCTTCTTCTTTTTTTATTTTTAAAGGTGAAAACCTTGTGTGTTACAGTTGGTAGCCACAGTTTAAAAGGCATAGAAAGCAAAACATTTACAGCAGAGTATAAAATGAACTAGTATTTTGCATGATGTATTACGCATATTCTCATTTAAAACATTGTGTATGATGTACATTTTACACATTGTATTTCCTAATATGTATCAGTTTTGTTGAACTGAATTTATTGTAATAAAAAATGAAATTTGTTTTTAGTACATCAAATAATGTCAATTGTGTGTATTACCTTCTGCACACAACAAAAGTTGATTTTGACTCTCCTTTAATTGTTAAATTCTCAGTGTAAATGTAAACCTACTACAGTGCACTCCCATTATAACACAAAACAAAATTTTGGACACAATGAAGCAAAAACCCAGGGGCCCGTTTAAATACTGTAAAAATGGAAATTTTCGCAGTGTTGATATTTTCGCCCATTTCGCGCAACCAGAAACTAGCGCGAAAATAAAAGCACGTGAATATTCTTTCATGCCATATGTTCCAGTACTTACTGCCTTGACTCCGCGGAATTAAAAACACACGAAACTCTTCTTACCGGGCCGAGCGCGAAAAATTAGTCGCACGAAAATAACCACTTTTACAGTACCAGGAATGACCAGAGTTAATCATATATGTGGCCATGAAGGGAAGTAAAATCAATTCATGAAGTCTCTCATAAGCCTGTCTTATGAGCGGAAAAAATTAATGAAATGGACCTTGAGTCACAAGATTATTGTCTACATATCCTTCATGTACTTAAAATTAGTATACCATTTGGCTGTAATGAAATTTCGGTACAAACAAAAACAAACCAAACAAAACAAAAATCTGCCTGTCCCGAGAATTTTGTTGTAACAGGAATTGCCTGTATAGTGAGGGGAAATATAAGGGCAAGGGGAGTACACGTGTGCCTTGAAATCTTCAATCAATTGAAAGGAGCTGAACGCAAAAAGGTTACATAAATTGTAATCAAATGTATTGTGCAGCCCTGGGCTAAAATGGCACCTGAGAAGTGTTGATCTGAGCACTTAAACACTCAACACTTGCATCAGTATTTGTTTATATGCCATTTTGCCTATTTAAACAAAACAAAAAAAAAATTTACATAAAATTACTGCATGTCAATGCTTTGTAAATAGACTCTTACATATATACAATATACAATATACACTCGTATGTGTTATGTAAGGAGGTAGAAGCGAGTTTGTCTCAACGAAAGAGAATGTGTAGGCCTACTGTAAAAAGTAATGCAGTTTTACATCGCAATACATCGTAAAGCATAATAGAATTATACGTAAATACATGTACTTTGATATGTACTTTGATAATGCAGTTTTACATTTTTACATAATGCAGTTTTACATCGCAATACATCGTAAAGCATAATAGAATTATACGTAAATACATGTACTTTGATATGTTTATACAGTACCAGTATACCACCTTTTTCATTTGATGTTTAAAGGGCCTAAAAAGGGTACTAATATCTCATTGGTTTGGAGACTGAAGGTGGTGACCTGGTGACAATGTGAGTCTTGCTGATTGTTGAGACATCTCCACGACGTCTCCCGAGACCAGCCTGGTCTCCAAGGAGTTGGGAGAGAATCAAACCATTCAAATTCTTCAGAGACTTTTTCCAGTCTCTGGCTGGTCTCGGGAACGTCTCCATGATACGAGTGTCCTTAGTTGCAGCCAAGTTGCAGAGACTGATATTGTTCGCGATGTCTTCGGAAGGTCTCTGCGACTTTGCGGAGACATGGATACCAATGGTGACCTACCAGCGATGTTGTGGAGACATCGCAGAATTGCCAAGTCTCCTTATTGGTGAGAGTGCTGGACATTTCCACTTGCAGTGACTGACCCATTTCAGCGATGTCTCCTCCAGTGAGATGCTTGTAGACCCTCTAACAGTAGGCCTACCTGTTTCCTAGGTACATGTACATTCTATCGTACTTAACGGGTAACTAACAATCATGTAGCAACGGATTCTCAAAGGTTGCATTCTACTACAGCACTTGTACATGTACTTACAGAGCTATCTTGTGCAATGTAGGTGACGGTGACCAAAACATTTGCTACTGAATAAATTCAACCTTGTTGTGAATTAAGTCTTTCCTTGTGTCGTTCATTACGGTATTACGGTGTATGCTGTGTCCATATGTGCGAGAGTGATTGAGTGTGTTGTGCTTATAGCATATGTGACAAAAATAAATTAGGAAACAGCATCTTAGATTGAGAGGCTGCATTATAGATCTTTTGTACTTGGATTGCGTTGCATTATGCAATAACTTTATTAGACAGAAAAATTTTCTGTCCAGAGGATTTTGTTTCAAAATCACTTCTTGTTTGTTTGTTTGTATTTTTTAATTCTATGGCCCTACACCTTGGAGGGGATTCCATGAAGCCAGACATGTAGTCTCTGCGTGACATATCTCCAATGACAAGATACAGACTGATCTTTCGGTCAATAACTTCGTAATCACAGATGATCATGGTACATGTAATCCAGCCCCTGCTGCTTTGAATACAAAACCATTCACATACACACGAACCCACGCAAATAACATGCACACACAAACAAATGAACACAAACAAACACAAACAAACGAACACAAACAAACACTCAATAGCTTTCTATAGCCCTCATCTTATAACTATGCAGTGTGCCTGAAAACCAACAAGAAAACAGAAACGAGTATCAGTACCAAAGTTGTCATCATTTCTTGTTTTATTTTTTTTCCAATGGAAAAAAAAACAACATATCCCTGCTTTATTACAAACATAAACTTCACTGAAACGTGTCGTGTCTTACCGACTATGATACTGTTCATGAACACATCCTGGCAGGGTGGTTCATCTCCTGTATTAACTCTCTGCATGCCTTTCAGGGAATTTGACCCACTAAGCACATACAGTATAGTGCTGGCTTCATTATCATCAGTGGAAGTGAAAGGATTAAACTTAAATCTACTTTATTGGGCTTACACTTTAGTATAAAATGATATTCAAACACACTGAGAGCTGAATGCAAGCTCCATGTTTCTCCGAAGAAGAAAAAAAAAAGGTATAAAATCAGATGAAAACTAACTAGCAACAATGGCCCAGCTGACTTTAAAATATCTAGACCTCAAGTAAGCCTTCTGCACACTTGGGGCGATCTCTGGCATACCGAAAATGGGAGCAAGATTTGCTCGCAGTTTGCCCAGCCTTGTGCCTTCAGGAGAAAAATTCTACTTTTTGAAAATTCTAGCTATGACACACAGTTGAAAGAAATGGGGGAACAGACGAATATCTAGTCATCCTTACTTTGGGAAATCAACATCTATTGTTTGAACATATTACCAAACTAGTCCATATGGCAAAAGATAATTCAAGAAATACAAACTATGACAGAGACTTGCTTTGTTTGTCCATTGATTGTCCATTTTAATCTTGGCTCATTCAATCTTCAGGAGAAAAAAAAAATGATGAAGAAGAAGAAGAAAAAAATCATGTCTTAAAGGACCCACTTATTGGGGGGGGGGGGGGGGGGGAGAAAGGAGGAATTTTCCAATCAAGGTTGGGTAAAAGCTTTATGAGCTGAGTGAATGTCTGCCAGCTTAATGACTGATGTAACATCATTTCATGCATCACAATATTCACTAGACTCGCCCCTAGTGCTGTCAGTACAGTTTTGCAGCATCAGCACTCCACTTTACTAAGATCATCCTAGCCTGGGCGGCAATTTTGGGTGCACATTGTGTTAGGTTCAATCACAAGTCTAAAGCATTCAAAATATCCCCTACAAGGCACCCGCCCTTTCACACTTCTGAATTTGTATATAGGGGAATATTGCAGACAATGCATCTTGCAATTAAAAGGATGCAAGTGCCATTTCAGGGTTTTGAACCCTGAACCTCCAAGCAGGACAGTTACCAACACAATCATGTATGGGTGCAGTTGTATTTTATGCCTACCTGACTTTCTACCCATGATTGTTTAACGCTGGGGCAAAAACAGTCATGTTGAGCAGTTAAAAACAAAGGGACTACTAAAAAAAAATCACATAATGCTGTCATTATCAATAATAAAAACACATACAAATTCTATAAATCAATAATGTCCATGAAATGATCCAGCAAATACAAAGAAACAAGAATTGTATGTCATACAGTTGTAAGGAATCATGAAATAATTTCAACTAGAAAAGATTTTTAATTCACTTGGAACAAAACTCACAAAAACACATATTCTGAGAAGTTTTATTTTAACTATTTGTTCTGAAAACTGGAGGCAACTCTTAAAAAAAAGAAGGAAGAAAAAAGTGTGATGGCTTTGTTCATGTAGATCTATTGACAAGTCCCACTATCTACCATTCACAGATGGCACACAGAGTATAAGACCCCGTTTACAGTGCGAGGCTCGGCCGCGGCTCGGCCGCGGCCGTGCCCAGCCTCGCTTCAGTGTAAACGCGCAAAAGGCCAAATGCGAGGCCCAAATTGGCCTCGCATTTGGCCTCGCTTTGGAGGTGGTCTCGGCCGCGGCCGAGCCCGGCCTTTTCTTGGTGTAAACGCAAACTGGGCCAAATGCGCGGCCAATTGCGCGGCCAATTTTAGTCTGGCTTCCAAACCCTCTGCCTGTATCTTTCGCTATTCAGGATATTAACCCCCTCAACGTCAAAAACTAGTATAGTTTAGGGTGGTTTTGTCCTGCAAAGGATTTTTTTCCTTCGGCAAATGGTCTTTGCCCGAACGGCGACTTTGTCGCTACGGAATTCAGTTGGCAAAGGGTCTGAAAACCAGATAATACCAAACTGCTTGTTTGCAAGCAGAGCGCCACTACGACAAAATATTGAAAGGTTTGAATCAAAAGCGCGGCCGAGCCCGGCAGTGTAAACGGACAAACTTGCGGGGCCCGGCCTCGCAATTGAGGCTGGGCTCGGCCGCGGCTCGGCCGCGGCTCGGCCCAGCCCCGCACTGTAAACGGGGTCTAAGACCCCGTTTACAGTGCGAGGCTCGGCCGCGGCTCAGCCCACCTTCATTTCAGTGTAAACGCGCAAAAGGCCAAATGCGAGGCCAAAATTGGCCTCGCATTTGGCCTCGCTCTGGAGGTGGTCTCGGCCGCGGCTGAGCCGCGGCCGAGCCCGTGTAAACGCAAACTGGGCCAAATGCGCGGCCAATTTTAGTCTGGCTTCAAAACCCTCTGCCTGCATCTTTCGCTATTCAGGATATTAACCCCCTCAACGTTGAAAACTAGTATAGTTTACGGTAGTTTTGTCCTGCAAAGGATTTTTTCTTTCGGCAAAGGCCTTTGCACGAACGACAACTTTGTCGCCACGGAATTCAGTTGGCAAAGGGTCTAAAAACCAGACAATACCAAATTGCGTTTGTTTACAAGCAGAGCACCACTACGACAAAATATTGAAAGGTTCGAATGAAAAGCGCGGCCGAGCCCTGCAGTGTAAATGGACAAAATTGCGGGGCTCGGCCTCGCAACTGAGGCTGGGCTTGGCCGCGGCTCGGCCCAGCCGAGAACTGTAAACGGGGTCTAACACTATTAGGAATAATACTGATATTAAAAAAAGGTAAAATCATTACATAGAATCTTTTAAGCACAAAAGAAGAAGAAGACAAAAAAGAAGAAGAAGAAGAAGAAGAAGAAGAAAAAGAGCAAGACAAAAATATGACAGTTTCAATGACATCTCTGGGAGAAAACTTTTTGATACCCAACTAAACCAGGAAAACTACAATTGCCATTATCAGACACATACAAATGCTCTTTATCCGTAATTTGTGCACATCTTTCACACACTTTGACCAGCATCTACCCACACTCTGCTCTGTGGGGCTGGGGTTGGGGTGGGATAAAGATGGGACACGGTGCATGTGTAGCCTCTCTTCCTTTTGCTTGAAGTCCCTCTATGTATGAACCAAGTTACAAACCAACAAGTACACAAAAATACACCCCAACACAGTCATTTCTCTCTGTCTATATGTTTCATTTTATCTTAGATTGGAAAGAAGGGGCTGTACCGGTTCTTGCAGGTTCACACTGTAATATAACCTACTGAACAATATAAATGGTGATACATATGCATTGACTCTCGAATCTGATCCAACCACTATGTTCTGAAGGGTAAAAATACTTCATCTCACCATCGTTGAATAGACACAACTTTGCCTGAAATTGGCAACACGATGTACATACAAAACTATGTTTGGGTATCTTGCTATACAGTGTGTGTATCATACAATAAATGTTATCACATTTTTGTTTTTTGTTTTGTTTTTTGTTTTTGTTTTTTTTACAGCAGTATTAACAAAATCTCCACTATCATTAAAAAGGAATAACAAATAAAGCTGTATAAGAACATAAATCAAATTATACACAATATAAAAGCCTTTTAAAGCCACAAAGAATCGGTGGCTGAATTCCACCGGCATCTCAAATGTACAGCTGCTTTTCTATGACAAACTAACAAATATCATTTCATACATACGAGTGAGTGCGGCATCGTCAATTGCTTCCTAATCTCTTTAAAGAGCAGCGCGAGTTGAAATCCCTGTTCTTGGGCATAGAGTCTGTTGCGGGTCTGCAAGAGTTTTGGCAAAATGTCTGAAAATTCATTTGAATACTCTTGTACAGGATGCAGTGAAATTCATGCACGACATCGACCCTCTGACGCATCCATCTCAACTAAAGTGGGAAACGCACTTCATCTGACTTTTAGTCGTATCAGTCTGGACGGTGGAAAGACATTTCAAAACGCACAATACATTCCTCCTCATTGGTAATATCCACTCATGTGCACAGGAAGGACCCAAAATGGACCCAAAATTCCAAGCATGTATTATGCTCTGTGCTAAAGCAGTCAACACGCTAATGGTCATGTAATCTGGATAAAGTGGCTCTAAGCATTCCAAGCATAGAAGTCTCAATATGAAATTACCGTCATCTCTGTTATGCTTTTTGTTTTTTCTTCCAATGTTTCAAGGAGTCCAAGCATTAACTACATTGTGCTCGCCTATAGAGGGCAGCATACAGAAATGAGTCGAGAGGCCTCTGCAAAGCTAGCTCGGACAAACTCGAACGCCAAAAGATTAACAAACTCTGTCTGCTGAGAGCAGGTGTGAGTCGGTAGTGAAGGAGACATACCCTGCCTACCGCCGGGACACATTCAAAAATATGTGACCAGCGACATGTAGAACAGGCTTTCCTGTTGGTGACTACATGCACAGAGGCATGTGCTCATCAGTAAGACAAGATCCTTCAGTTGCGAGTGTGTGTGCATTTGCTGCATATAAATCTGTACACAATTCGTTATGGGGATGGTCAAATATATCTAAGTTGGGTTGAAATTCGCAATTAAGTCTCCCCACACTACTGGGTCTTAACCTACAGAAGTTACAATGAAAACTATTACTGTAAAAGTGGAAATTTTTGCGGTGTTGAAATTTTCGCGCATTTTGCACATCCCGAAACTAGCGCGAAAATAAAAGCACGTGCATATTTTTGCTTGCCATATGTTCCAGTAGTTGAAGTCTTGAATGCGCGGAATTAAAAACACACGAAACTCTTCTTACCCCGCCGAGCGAAAAATTAGTCACACGAAAATATCCTCTTTTACAGTATCTAATTCTCATCAAATTAGCAACACTGAAATTTACTGCATAGTTGATATCGGAGAAAGTTCAGATGAAACTGGTCAAATACATATTAACATCTGTCCAAAGTCAAGATTTAAATACAAATAATTGCCACAGTGAAACAGATGCTTTGTGTGTAACTTTCTTAGAGGTGTTGCCAATTTGGGGATCATCTATGAATCAAGCTGTTTGTAGGCCTGTGATAATTTGGTAACTGAAACAAACAATGGAATACATATGACCAAAGTAGGGCTAAACTGAGAAGGGCATTTTGATTCCTAAGTATGTTATAAAGGCCACGAGTGACAGCAAATAAAAATAAAAAGATCCATAGCTCTAAACTAAAGAAATATGTTTTTTTTTTTGGACCTGGTGGATCCACAATGAAGGCAATGTGCCATGACAAGCAGATGACCCGATAATTCACAGAGCATGTCACACAAACATCTTATATCCCATTTATACTAAGCAAAAAGCGGGTCCTGAAGCATCCTCGAGCAGCCCTGAGCAGCCTTTCAGCTCAGTATACACAAGACAAAAAATGGAAAAGTAGATTCGATCCGATCCGAGCGGGTTCTGAAATCAGCTATAGGGGTGGTTTCAGAGCCTCCTATAGCAGTGGGGAGCCTCAGCTGCAGTATCAACGCTATGGGGTTCGAGAAGCAGCTTTTTTGCCAACCCAGAAGTTAATCAGTGAAGATCATCGTCCAGTTAATGTGAACAAACCACCCGTCACGACCGTCTGCTGCTGATAAAGACTGCACAACTTGCACACTTTTGCTCCCAATTACGTTCACAGTTACATGAAAAAAATTCAAAAGCCTGTGCTGTTTATTGGAGGGGACCTTGGTTACCATGAAAACTGAGCCAGTGAGGGCCTGCTTTGGGCTGGTGGCCCAAGCAGTATAAACAGACAAGAGACTGCTTTTTTGAAAGGGTTTTTGCAATGGTTCGAGGAAGCTCCAAATTTTGGCCACATATAAATGGGCATAATTACTGTCAACGCAGACAACAATCTTGTCATCTTTAGAGGAACATGCAAGATTCTACTGTGAGTGCCATTGCTAAGGAGAAAAGATTACCTTCACATATTTCCTGTCTAGGGACATATTCTTATTCAAAAGCCATCTGTCTACTCAGAAATGTAACAAGCCACAGCAAGCCAGAAAGCAAATTCTTCAGAGCTTTGTCAGGACTTTGCAGTTATATTGTTATTGCTAGAATATACCTGATACATACTTTCACTGCACTATCTATGTCAGTATTTTGAAAGATAATTGAAAATCTTTGTTCGATTAAAGACAAAATTGAATAAACATAAAAAATAAGCACAAAGGACACATGATATGACTGAGCTTATGAAAATATGATCTCTATCATCCTGCAGTTTTGTCTTAATGTTTTTTTCATGATATATGGGAATCTTAACAAATATGATAATCATGTTTCAGGAAACGTTTCCCTAGTTTTGCTTTTTGTTGGCATTGGTGTGCTATATTAATTGCTAAAATTACATCTTGCTATTAAAATCACCATGCAAAATCAATTCACTTGCAACTTTAATCATGCACGAATCCTCTTCAAAGTTTTTGACAGGCAGAAAAATATCATTTTTGACAAAAATGATTTTTTTTTCTCTTGTAAAGTTATATATAGTATATCAATGATTGCATCAGAAATGGCCACGCAATGATCAGTGAAATTCTACCTCCTACTTTCCTTCCAGGTGGCATTTTTTGGTACATGATGACTCCTGAGGGCAGGGAGATGTTATGTCTCTAAATATGTGGCAAACAGGAAAAATATTTTCCCTTTCGCTTAATTATGTGCAGCATACAAGACAACACAAAAAGTGGTATTTCACTATGATACTCTCCTGCCTACAGCTGCTCTGTGCAATTTACAGGGTCTATTAGGTTAAAGATTAATAAAAGAACTGGAAGGTCGGCTGAAATGAAAAGAAATGAAAGAGCATAAAAAAAAAGCAAGTCCTACACACAGCCTGTCAATCACAGACAAATCTCACACATGGCAAATATATCCATGTACTGCAATCAACTGATTTCTCGCGCTGTTAGGTAGGCCCCGAAAGGCTGGCAACACTTACGAGAAAGACTTACGTGGTGCACGGCAGCCCGAAGGCGCAAGAATGCGGACGGTGCTTGATAACAAGGCGTGGGCATTGCGTATTCCCACAATTCCATTGCCTTCCCTCACTGACACAGAGCTATCTGATACAAGGTTCTAAGCTACAAATAAACTCGTCACGTTAAGGGGGATAGGCTCAAAATTTTGGAATGGAACTGCTCTCAATACCACTGATGCTATTGGCTGTTGCACATTTTAATGCTCCCAGTATTGCCGAATTTGTTTAATGCACGGGAAACAGCTTGGAATAGAATTGCGTTAAATCAATTGCGAGAATATGCATGAGCAAACAAAAAAGTATTGCAGGATTGCGCTACTGCTGCAGTTCACTTCACACTGAGTATATGAATGATGGTATTGACGCACAAACATGGCCTTCAGGGAAAATACGTCCATGACTTGACATAATCTACATTTCTTATAGAATTTCTCTTAGAATATAGAGTCTGAGGCAAAAAGGAAAACAATCCATGCATCTGAGTTGACTTTATATTCATTGTATTGAAAGAGTTCACTGGTTAAAGAAAAGACATTTTTTTTTTTTCAGAGTTCAGCTGATACATACATTTTTGATACAAAGTATATGTCTTTCATTTTCAATTGAAAGATATCTAACCATCTTTGCCATTTGAGTAATTTGAGCGCAAATGTGGCCACGAGACAAAAAAATGAAATTATCCTGAAATAGATGATATAGTTTGCAGAAAATGAAGGATTTAGTTGAACTTTCAGTGACCTCTTTGCATTTCAATTTCTTCATTGTCACTGTGCTGAACATACGCTGGTACACCATTTATTTATCCACGATCTTGTACTTGTGGAATACCATTACCTTGTCCAGTACAGACACGAGCTATCAAAATCACAGTAGGCCCATTCACAAAGCCACAAATATTTACAATTACGGTGTTTTCCATGTGTGTGGACATAATAATTGCAAATATTAGCAAGATCCAAATTGTGGTGTGCTATGTTTCTGAAATAGTAAGTTTTTTTGGTTTGTTTATTTGGTTTTTTTTTTGTGTGTGTATTAAGTAGTCATAATGTTCATAATGTTCACACATATCTGCTGTGCGAAATAGGTGTGAACAGTGTGAGAAATCACACAATTTTAAAAAATTCACATAATGCAAGGGGCATGGGGGACAGTCAGGTCAAATTTGGGTCAAACTACATAACTCGCTCATGTACAGTTCGGCCTAGCTTGAACCGGTGCGATAAAAATGGTGACTATTATTTTTTGCCTGTGTATGCGTGAAGAGCACAAAAAAGAGTGATTTCAATCGTGATTTCAATCGCGATTCAAGTTGCGTTCTTGTTTTTTGTTTTCAGTGTGTGCGAATGGTCCTACGTAGTGCCCGCACGCATTAGTCACTCTAGGTGAAAAGTCAGCATGTGGAATGATGTGGGTGCGTTTTGTCCTTCACGTTGTACCATGAGAGATTCACTACTATGAAAGTCTGCCTCCCTCTTCCATATTTACATTACGGGAAAAACAAACCAATAAAAAAAGTCACTGCTTCAGAATCTTGGGTGATGGAGCCCCTTCTTTGCAATTCTATTTCAGCTACACCTAAACAGGGACTGTAAGATTATATACTAAAAAAGGAAACACTCTTATGCAGTTTTCCTCCTCCGAGGGAACTAGAAACAGATTCCCAAGATGTGGAATATCTTGTCACTGGAAAATTTGAACACTTTTCACAATCTGAGGGACCAGTGTAAAAAGGAAAGTAATGATTTTTTTGTTTTCCATTGTTTGCATAAAAGTTTCATCAGGCATGAATTTTCCATTTACCAAATACTACAGAAATGCAAAGCTTGCAATGAGTAGCCAGTTGGTCAATGCACTTCAACAATGCAGATCAAATGTACACGAAACATCATGAGTGCTGAACACTAGACTATCTTCAGCTTTTTTTCTTTTTTAGTAGTTGATAATATTTTGATACACAATAGACTCATCACCTAACCTGGTAAAGTTGTAGACTCCTCACCTAACCTGATAAAGTTGTAGACTCCTACGGCCAGAAAAATTTCAATTAATTTGATTTTTCACAGACATTTTTGATAGATGTTATTTTTCGCGATTTGACATCAAGGCTGTCATAATCCATTCGCTCCGCAAATCTAATGTGTATCAAGATCAGGTGGCGATATTTTTGCATGTTGCTAAATTCATGGTCCATCAGTGATTCGCTAAGTTTGCAAAAATTTCAAAAATAGCAGCTTTTATAGTATATGGCGGCCGGCATCCAAACTCTTTGGAGAGGTACATGTAGGCTTTGGAAAATATAGAGTGGGACAGAATCATACAGTGCTGGAAAGCTCAGAGTCTGGAAATTTGTAAAATACTAGTAATAGGGAGTCAATGGAGAGTAACTTCTTTAGGCTTTCATAGTGATGGTTCATATTGGTATTACAGCATCTGCATCCATGTAGAACCACAGCTTACACGGGACGTGTGCACGTATGACCATCAACATCGGAAATTTGTAGCTTACTGTTAAATGGAGACTGTCCAAGCCTGCTGGTTTTTGTTGATGTTTCATTTTCAATGTTTTTTTTCCCCTTCTAATCTGCAGTTAGTGGACAGCAGGAGCGTGTCTATGACAGGTAAAGAGATTGCATTTCACTGTATCGCCCTGGACGAAGGAATTTCTCCTTTTCACTCCTGAGATAAACGATCAAAAATCTATCACTGATTATCAAAACAAATAATACTCCACACAAGGGTCGAGAGAGAAGCTGCAATGTTAACAAAGCCCATCACGCATCTGCTTCCGGTGTTTCTCTTCACGTATCTATACCAACATAATTTCACTCTTCTCTACTGAATAACATATGACAAAAAATCTATGAGAGCTAGGCTCTAAAGCTCCGACTCCATTTGCATCAAATCAAATCATAGCGACATGACAAAACTCACGCACGTAATAAGTGAAACGACCCCAAAATTCATAATATATACAAATGTACAAACCTTAGACAAAAAAAAAAAGACAATATGACAGAAAGCCTTTTTTCTCTGTGAAGACAATAGCTTTACAATAAAAGAAAACGGAGGATAGGAAAAAGCACAAAGGGAAATGGGGGGAGGATAGAATTTGGACTAATACTACTTCTGGTGACAATGCTACGTCCTCCGAAGGACCGCCGAGAGAGGCGTGCCCACAGAACTGGGCGAGGAGGACAGTAATGTGGGCGGGGCGGAGTGGCTGACGTTTCGCCTGAGAACGGAGCGCACATCGCTGGTGAAGCGCAGCGCGTCGAGGAAGGGAAGAAGGTTGAGGAGGCCCGCGTCGGCCGGATCAGACATCCACGACTTGATGGGGATACCGTTATCTGGAGAGAAGGCAAAGAAGAAGTGGTTGAGGCCTTGTTGTTATGCATATCAAAATTCTCATGACCATTATGATCACTATCATTTTGTATACATGAATACGCTTTTCTAATACTCAATTTGTATTAACATGTGCAAAGTGGCAATTAAGTTTATCTGCCAATGTATTTCATCATCTGGGCCCCGTCTTATCAAGATAAAGTTAGCGTTGATTGTGAAATCAACGCTAACTTTGATCAACTTAAAGTTGGCTATAACTTTAAATCAACTGTAAGTTTCCATTTTACAAAGAGACTTGATAGTCGATTATAGTTATAGCTGATCACCATGACTTGATTATTGATTTAGTCAAAACAAAAAACACAGGACGAGGCTGGTTTCCAGTACTGTCTGCTTAAAAAACAATACAATACATAAAGCAAAAACAAACAACAAAAACATGAATGTACATGATTGTTTGCCACGGCCACGGAAGCGTAGTCTGCTGGTGCGGCGCAGTATGATTAGCACTACAACCGCTGAATTATTGTATGTTTGCAACAGAACCGCAAAATACGCCGTTTTGCATTGTATTGACGAAAGTACGTCGATAGATCTAGCACATCTCGAGCTCAACGAAAATCTGCGTACGCGCATACCGTGAAGATCCTGCACACTACGTAGGATCTTAGATCTCACGTGAATATTCATTGACATGGATAATCTGGCACACAGGATTTCTGCAGTTGGACTGTCCAAGGTGAAGGTCGTGTATGCATTGTTTCAAGTCTTGTGTGTTACGTGTAGGATTATGGAAACTAGTGAGAGTGTGGAGACTAGCTTGTTTTTACCTCTACGGCGCAGATCGGCTTTGTAAAGAAAAGTCTCGGGTCTACATGTTGAAATTCTAGACCTAGTAGACGCTCTAGTCTGCAGTGTTACGGTTAGTACAAACGACCCCGCTGTAAACGCTATGTTAGGCCTAACTGGTTAGAAAGATCTTACTGTCGTACTCGGTGCTATAGAATTAAACTCTTCACTTTCTGTATAGGCCTACTTCACTATTAATCAATATCTATTGACGAACTAAATCTACGTAGGCCTACGCACGTTAGAAATAGCTGGTTTCCTCGCATATTCTTTGGCAAGATATGCATTGCACACAGACATAGTTCCAGCGTTCGGTTACTTGCCCTTGCTGGCGATGGCTTGATATGCAGGCGGGCGGGCCGAGTCGCCGGGCGCGCAGGGTGCGATTGAGACTGCTGTCTAGGTGTTTGCGTGCAGCAGTCGCGTATGCAATGCTTGCCGATCGTGAATTTCATGCAAGGAAAAGACCATAACTACATGAAAGGAACGTAACTAAATGTTAGAGAAAGTGAGCAGTTAACAGACAAACATTTGTGGCAAGACCCCAGCTAATAGTCGGGTTCCTTATGTAATTTCGCCGGATTTTTTTGGAGAGTATCAAAATTATACATTTTTGGAAAGGTCTTTGCATAAGCAATCAGGAAAACAATGTTTCCATTTGCGCCGAAATCTATTTGGCAGCCATCTTGGATTTTTCCAAAATGGCCGCCGTAAAACATGTTTTCTTCAATAAATCGGCTTCTAAATAACCCAGAAATTTGATTTTGACAGCAAAACTATCATTTTCAAGGCCAAGAAATCCAATGGTAGCAAAATGGATAAGCTAAATTTAACAATAACCTCACATAACTGACATTTTCAATTTTATCAGTTGTTTTACAAGTGACCAGGCATAAACATTGCAATAAGTTAGTGTCCATGGCTATGGGACCTATATGCTCATCATAAGAGAAATGGATTTAATGTCTTAGGCATCTAAGAAGAATTCCAATGGCAGAGGAAACTGCATTAAAAAAAAGAATCAGATTCAACTCTGAACTTGCCTGACTGTAATTTCCTATTTAATTGCCTGTATTAAGTAATCAGATATAAATGTTCCACTACTCGAAATCGGTCGAGGCGTTTTAGGCTGTGCTAAAACTGCCCCCCCCCCCAAATTCTTGGCCATCAGTAGCATCATTGCGAAGTAATTTGGCATGCATGACACCAGTAATCTACACGAATGTGTCATTAGATTTTTTGAAACAATAAATTTTCAGTCTTTGATTATTAATTAATTATGCAAATTAATCCCAAAAATCATACTTAGTCTAATTAGATAATTGAGAGTCCACTTTTTGGTTCGTATATTTGTTGTAGCATATTCAACAATTGTACATCATAACAAATTTCTGAAAGTCATTTCATTTCAAATGTATTTTATTATCTTTTTATTTTCTTACATAATTTATATTTTCCTTTTGCGTTTTGTTTTTCTTTTTATTGCAAATTGACACTGACCGTTTTTCTAAAGTAATCAGCATAAAATTAATAATCAAGGTGATTAATTGTATCGGGTTTTATAAGTTGTGTCTAACCAAAGAACAAGCATGATCCTCCTGACAGAATTGGTTTAATCTCTGAGGCAGCCAACTTTCTTTCCATCTCATCTCAATCATTGTCATCGTCAGTTTAATTTTTTGGTCTGAATGCCCTCATTATTTTGACACTCGCTGTACCGAAACAGAATGGTTTAAAAATCTTTGCTGTAGATTCAACCATAAACTGACATGTTCTATTTCATTGACTGTTCTACAAGTAATCAGACTTAAATGTCCACTTTTGTAGTTAGTGTCCATTACAAACCAATATATACCCCTAATGACAAATATACATGTAGGTTTATTCTTTGAAGCAACGACTTTCTCCTCATTAATCATAATCTCCATTATTGCCACCCTTCAGTCCATACATTAATTGTGCTTGCTTGTTCTCGTCATTGTGACACTCAGTGCCGCACCAGCAAAGACATCGAGGGGAAACAAATAATAAGCTAGAATCAATCATAAACTCTCACCTGAATTACTGTTTTCCGATTCATTGATTATAGTACAAATCCTGCGTAAATGTTCCACCGAGGAGAAAACATGCTCTTCATGATAGAAATTGTTTAAATCTTAGAGGAAACCATTTTTTTACATCAAAAAGAAATCCAATGGTAAAAGCTGATAGCCATACTGCAGAGGATCAAACTGAGGATCCTGCAGAGCAATGCTGGTGGGTCCTTTCACTCTGGATTGGATATGGACTCTTAGGATAATGATGTCTCACAGCTCCAAGGGTGGGAGGTTGCTTGTCAATTTCTCCCCTATGCTTGCAGAAGAAACGCCATCACAGTTCCGAGATAGTCCTGATGTAGATGCATTTGGGTTAGTAAGCTGCACAGACAAGGCTTGTTATAGAGTAGCCAGCAATCCAATTTCAGTCCCGTCGTCCCCTGTGAAAAGCATCTACAGAGAACTGATTACATCTCTTCTGCCTTCATATAAACTTGCAGCCAGGTTGCTATTCTTATCATATTCCAGTGTTGTCAGCACCAGTGAACGCATAGAAGATTGGCCCTATGGCTCTCCAAGGTTCTATATCCATAGCTCAGAGGACATGAATATGGACGTGTTCGACAGGATGAGCTCGAAGTTTGCTATTAATAAACACCAGTGACTATTATTGCTATGACTTTCAGGACACTAACAGTGTGCAAGAATCTTCAGTTAATTGATTGAGGCACACTTAATCAGAAGAAGATGGGAAGAAGAAGAAGAAGGAGGAGGAGGATATTCTGTGTCTGTAGAGAAGAAAACCTCTGCATTTAATGAGTTTCGCTGTGATGCTAAGACAGCATGGAAGATCAACAGTGTGTCTAATTTTTCATTATTCTTATCCTCGAAAATAAGTCTTTTGTTGCTCCTGGTATGCACTGAAGAAGAGATGATGACGTGTTTATGTGTTGTACTGTAGTACCCTAGAGTCTTGAAGCAAGATAGTTGGTCAGGTCATCCTTTGACTTGCTTTGTGAAAGAAATCCAGCTGCTCGTTCATCATCAATGCCAAGAGGCACCAATAGCGCATACTGTAGCATAGACAACATGAAGTTCTCCCAGTCATGGGACAACTGGGCATTTAAGGTTATGTCTGGTTGGTATGGCTCCTGCCTGTGTCAGTAGCTTGCTTTCAGACATGTTTGAATCGCTCAGCCTGGAATATTGATTGACGTTTCCTCTACTTCCATGAAGTTGCAACAATCAATCTGTAGTTCTTTCAGCTGGTAGCATTCTGAGAAGCCTTTACATCAGGTAACAATGTTGGTCTCCTCTCTTTGCAAGTTGTGGTCTTGACTTGACAAAATGTAGTATATCTACATGGTGTGGAGTGGTAGATAGACTCTAGGCTATGCCAATCGATGAGGATGGTGCAACCGGTACTCCAGTAAACTCTGCCTTCAGCATGTTCAGGCTGTTATACCATTAATCGTGCCATGGGTGGTTCCTTTCTTATCAGCAGTGTCCTCTGACAAGTCTGTGTAATCTATGTTGTGAAGAACGCACGGCACCCTTCAAGAATGGTGGTATATACAGACCATGGAACATTCTGGTGATTTGTACAAAACCATTGGCAAAGCGCTGTTCCAATTAACAGAATACAGCGATAAGACACAAGATCTACGCAGGTGTATGTAAATCCTATTTTCTGAGGAGATCCATCAGCATTGATGTTATTATCCCTCTTGTCACACCACACCCCCTTTGGTCTGTCCCATACACGGAAGAAAACTTTTACGCAGTGATTCCTACATAACACTTTAGCGACTTATATCACAAGTTGCCCCAACATCACCATAAATTCAGCTCAGTGCTACCTGCCTACAACATCTCATGGCATTCAAATCAAAGACAAATTTAACCGTAACTAGGCCGCGACGTTTCATGACTTTTTTCTTCCAAGTCTCCCGCATCTTTTGACACCAAATTTGCGAAGCCCGGGCGCGTGGTTCCGAAGTTGCGAATTAATATGTATGTGCATGTCAGACCGAAAATTGCTCAAAAACGTGAATTTGTGTACAATTTCAATGCAAAATGTGCTTTCAGGCAAATTTCATAAAAGCATGATTATTTTGGGGTTTCATTGATTAAAATCAATTAATTACATGTTTTCTTGTTCGGAACAATGTCACGGACAAGTTTCATCGAAAAAACAACGAAAAACATAAAGTTGAAAAAACAAGGAAATACATAAGAAATTTAAAAAACAATAAAATACTTAAGAAATTTCTCCTGATGGCACATTTTTTTGTTTTATATTTGCTCAAGACACTAAAAAGCATATTTACACAAAAATGTGCCCATTTTGAGCTTTATTTAGTAATTTATACCAAATTATCTGATTTCATGCACTGATATTACGTAATCTGTTCAAAATTAGTAAGTATTTGCAAAAAATGCTATAGGAAATGTCTCAACACACATGAAACTGGGATCATTGGAATCTCTGACCCTGAAAATGGTAGTTTAGCTGTCAAAATAAAAGCCCTATGTCACTTAGAAGTCGAGATATATTAACAAAAATATTGTTTATGGCGGCCATTTTGTAAAATCCAAGATGGCGGCCATAAAAAGTTCGGTGCAAATGGAAACATTGTTTTTCTGATTGCTTATACTATAACGATTCCAAAAATGTATAGTTTTCATACTCTCCACAAAAATCCGACGAAAGTTAAAATTGTAACATAAGGAACCCGACTATAAACTAGAAAAGTATGACACTCACTTCCTTCTGTAAATTGCCTTACAATTGAGTTTACCTAGACTGTCTCTGCTTATAGTTGATTTTTTATCAACTATAAAGTTATCATGGATTTGGAGCGGTTGTGAAAAATTAAAGTTGATTTGGGAGGAAGTTAAAGTTGATTTCATCTTTGGGTCTCTTGATAAAACAGACTTGAAGTTGATTTGGAAGTTAATCATTGATTAATGGACTTAGAGTTGATTAGAGAGGTTAATCATAGATTATCTTGATTTTATCTTTTGATAAAACGGGGCCCAGGTATCATGCCACTGTTACACTTCATAAAGCTACAGTCCACACTTTTCTGTGGGAGCACATACTGAAGTGAATCAAAAATACTTCCCCTTCCCCATTTCAAACAGAAGCTTGTATTTGGCATGTGATGCTGCTTCACAGCATTTTGCTTTGTTTCCAGAGATTAACTGAGTTTGAATTTAAAGCCTTCAATTGTTGCTAATCCTGACTTCAGGATGAAGTCATGCCTGCAGGTAGCACTATACATTTTTTGTAAATGACAAGTGCTTGATTCCTGATATCAACCACAAAATGTCAATAACTTTCAGAAGTATTCAGACAAGGTGTAAAAATTAAAGAAACAACAACCAGCAAATTCTCGCTATCGCCAATGACGTAAAAAGTACCCGGATGTGGCTTTCTCGTCAAGATTTAGTTCACTTGGTAGCAAGGGCACTTCCGGCGCGGGGCATAATTTGCACAACGCTAGCGTGCGCGTACGTGTACCTTACCTATAGCGCAGCGCCGACCACGGATACTAGTACAGTAGGCCGCTGTACTGCCCGAGCCAGCGAGCGAGTGGCCAGGCCTGTCATGCATACTCGTACACTGTAGTCCCCGCCGCCGGCGGCCGGCCTTTCTTGCTAGCATGCACCATGTACCACAACACTCACTGCACGCAGCGCATAAGCTAACACATACCGGTACGGCGTACATCACAGATCAGTCATCTCTGCATACGCTGAAAATATGCTGGAAAATATTCATCCACCTGGATATACAGTATATCGTCATGGAATGCCCATCTTTTTTCTTTATTTGTTCTCTGTCGAAATGTCGCGAACACAATCGGGAACGAACAGTGATCTCGAACTTATCCTGTCTCCAAAGCAATTTCTTCCAAGTAAGTACACGTACGTACAATGTACGTAGGCACTGTACTAGGTCTACTACTAGTACCTAGTGCTACTACCACTACTAGTAAGTCGCGCGTGCACGTACTGCGCTGTGGAGTCACCCGCAAACTTCACCCACGCTGCCACGTCACGTCTCGCATGCCAGTAAGGGTCCTATTTCTGCAGATTTTTTTCATTTATTGTCGTGCGAACAACACATGACAGCTTCGCAGCGACAACCAATAGTTGTAGTAACAGCAATTTCTTAAGAATGGAGAAATTTCAAATCATATTAAAGCTGTAATTCAAGTCGAGAAAACCGGAAGTACACGTAGAATACAGTCGGTTGTGTGTGTAAATCGCATTATTCACGTATCACGCGCGTACGAACGGAAGTGACTTTGCTACCGGACTATCCCATAATGCACCGTAAATGACGCTTAAATCAACATCCGGGTACTTTTTACGTCATTGGCGATAGCGAGAATTGCAACCCTGATGATCTGCTAAGGAGAGTGAGTACACACTGGCATCTAAATGTGGAAAAACAGTTTTATACATGGCAGACCTTTCAACAATGAAATTAAGTACCTCCTGTACTTAAAATGTACTATTAATGTCTCCACATACTGTGTTGTTTCATCAAGAATTTTGCTCCTTTTGCTTCCTTCTACATAATAAATTGTGGTTCACAAAATGTATTGGTGTGGGAAGCAGGAGACAAAAGTAGGATACCTATACAAGTCCCACATATTGCGAGAGAAGCATTTACTGTACGAGCTGAAGTTTTCGCGGTGGTTTTATTTTCGCGAATCTCGCGAATCGCCTCTGAAGCGCGAAATTAACAACACGCGAAAATAATAACATGGGAATAAGTAAGTTCAGTTAGACCCTCGCAACCGCGAAATTAACAACACACGAAAATTCCTCCAAATAGCAATTTGTGAAAATATCTGTACGCGAAAATTTCAGCTTGTACAGTAATCATTTCATTTTGAATATTCACCCGGCATCCACGTAAAAAAAAAAATATGTGTGTCTATCCACATAAATGCTATGTATGATTATAGTTACTTGTGGAAAGGAAAAGATTCATCAAAACAGGGAGAGAGAGAGAGAAATGAGTCCAAAAACATGGACAAAGAGGGAGGGGAAAAGATGCTTGAATACCTGGAAACAAGCGGTATGCTCCCGGCGAGTTATCCACGATGAATATACTGCTGAGGTCTGGATGTACCGCCGAGAGGTCTTTTGTGTAGCTACCTGAGTCTAGCGTACAGTGCTGAAACAGAGAATGGACAGATCTTACGTTTACAAACATTGGAGGACAGAAGGATGTATAAAACATGTCTCAAAACACCTACTCATTGAATACTCAGTTGTATCATATTGCCTTAATAATTGAAAGACACGTTTCCCCTCCCAATAGGTGAATGTCTATATAGTACACATTTCTTGTGACTGTGAATGTTTTGAATTCCTGTCTCAGACACAACACATAGTTTCGCAAAGCCTTTGAGGTGTCATAACAGGAGAAAGCAAAAGCTAGGGCAAGTTGATTTAACTACATGCATAGGTTACTCCCACAAACTTGCAAGCATAACCTTTCTATTTTCTAGATCATCTGTAAAGCAGTTGTCACACATTAACTTTAATATTTAAAATCAAGTCAGTCTACAATTTAAGTGATATACATTTCAAGAAGCTGACAGAGAGAGAGAGAAAAAAAAATCATATAACATCCTGCTTGTAAACTTCCAAATATACCCTATTTTTCAGATATTTTAATCATTAATTAGATGCATCCAAACAAGCAATATCAAATATTACAAAAAATTACTTTTAAACTCAAACCATATCTGAATATTTATCAATTACATGGATATCTAAAACATACACAAACACACACACAAACATACACACAAGCCACGGCATGCTTTCTGGGAAAAGGGAGTTAGGGGTAGGGAAGCATTATTTGTTTTTTGTTTGTTTGTTTGTTTTTTTATTTCTTTTCTTTTCTTGGCTTGTAAGGAGCAAAATATATCTATTTATATATATATCAATGATTACCAGAAAAAAAAACACACAAACAAAAAAAAACTTTAAGGAATGAATTACTCCCAGCTTGCAAACTCATCAGACATTTGGGCTTACTTGTCTGTAGTATCTTCTCTGTAAAAGACCTCTACCGTTGTCTAATTTTTCTACGACCGGCGATCCGTAGATCTCCATGCTGGCTGTAAACACTACCAACTCGTACCACTGGCTAACCTGGGGGTAGATGGAGAAAATGAGAAGAGGAAAAAAATGTGTAAGGCACATTTTATAAGTTGAGTGCAACAGTATAATACAGTGACCTCAAACAGACAACTGAAGAAATTTCAGCAAAATCAGATGTGCGATGCACAATGCAGTTAGAGAATTTAAAGGTTCATATTTTTGCACAGAACAGAGATATTGATTGCTTACCAAACTTCTATGACAAGGTAACAATCACAACAGTGACAGTAATCTTCCTACTTCTACAGCTGATTATACGCATTTTACTTTTGCCTGCAATAATAGTTGAAGGACGATGGTAATACTTCTATCTTTACTTCTACTACTTGAATGACGGCAACAAGCATAATCATCATTCTACATATCAGATATGATTAGGAAAGATAAATTTACCCAACAAACACTTTTAAGAGATCAGTGTGCTAATAAATGCCATGCGGTAGTGTTCTTGCCATGGCGTGTTATGTACAGTACAGGAGATGTGCATACTCGGTTTATCTGGACTTTGACATAGTTAAACTTCAAAGCAAGCAGACACTAGTGTTTGCATTGAAAGGAGCAATATCTCCTGTATGTGTTCAACAAATGACATTGTGGCATATATTATTTGAACAGCAGCAAATTATGCACAGTTTCAAGTAATGTTCTGTTCCACTCCTCTTTTCCCTAAAAGTAGTACCCACAAAAATGTATCACTTTGATAGCTACCGTACTGCTGACTGTGTTTAAAGGGATCGCATAGTTTTGGTTGAGACTTAACTTCAGGTTTTTATCATTTTTTGGTGAGATAGTGAGAAACTTCTTATGAAATATGAAAGAGCATGTAATTCCAAGAGGGATTCAATGTTTATTTGATGAAAATTGGTTTTGAAATGGCCGAGATATCCAAAACAGAGCAATTCTAATAAAGTGTGGGACCCACATTTTATTACGATCATTTTGTTTTACCTTGTTTTTGGATGTTTTAGCTATTCCAAACCCGATTTTTATCAAATAAACTTTGAATTCCTCTTAAAATGGTATGCTCTGTACTATTTCATGAGTGTTTTCTTGGTATCTCGCAAAAGAGTTAAAGCCCAATTTTCATCTCCACCAATACTGTACCATCCATTTACGCTTCTTTCCCTTTTTCATGCACACTTTCAGATAATTATTGTACATCACTGGTAAAAATGGAGGAAACCAACGTGGAACAGACATCACTGGACCTACAAGTGTACCAATGACTGCTATAAACTTGCATTAATAACATCATTTTCATTTGTATAATCGAACAAACACAAAAATGATAATTCATGATGCAATTAAGTGAATATTTGTCTCTTATAGTATAGGTGAGACTCTGAAAATGCATACTTCCCGTTATCTGATCTACCACAGATCATACAGACTGGTGTACTTCGAAAAAAAAAAAAAATAGCACTGGCAATTTGCAGCCCCAATATCTTCCTTTCCACATCTACACAAAACACTCAAATAGTTTTCTTTTCTAATGGGGGGGGGGGGGGTGTTACCTATTTACCCATTTTTTTTTCAAATCTAAAACAGATGTTCATCTAGAATTTCTATAAATGAAATATGGACATTTGGCAGAAATCTACCCTGCATACAAAAAATATATGTTTAAAGTTGATGTGCTTTAAAATTCAAAATAAAAAGTAAAATTATGAGAATAAAAGCTTTTGAAAAAAAAAAATCTGCCCCACGAACAAATTGCAATGTATTTGTAAAATTTAAAAGAAAAGTAATATTATGAGAATAGCTTTTGTACAAGAAATTTTATTTACTTTACAGTTTCTCCATGCATCTGACTTTCCTCATGTTTTATCACATAGCTTTATACATGATTTCAATTGTTATTCAAGACCACTGATAATAAGTTCACATTTTGTACTTAGGAAAGGAATGAAAAACAAACAAATAAACAAACAAAATGAACAAAAACTAAATTTACACATTAGTCTTTTCTGATCACATGATTTCTCTGGTCAGAGACGTAATGGTCAAGTGACAATGCTGATCAATACAGTGTTGCCATACACATGTATGCAGGTGATTCATCAATGTTCACAAGTGTCCCAAATGCCATTAAACAGCCTTGTCTATAATGCTCTCAAGCCATGACTGGTTGTATTGATTACATTGTGCTGATTTTCTGAACATTTAGTTTGATGTCTTTTGCTTTCATCATCTCCCATTGCTACATACTGTCCTCGAGAAACCACAACAGTGCTCTACACGTGATACTCTTGTATTCATTCACACATTCCCAGGTCACAATGGACGTGCCATTTAGCTTCTAAGTATTTCCTCCTCTGAAATCTGGCGGATTACAGACACACCATCACTTTCACTTCAGATATCTCCTAATGACCAATCTACAGAACAACTGTAATGTGATCCCACAAGAAAAGCTCAAAAAGAAAAAAAGCTTTCACTTTCTAACAACTGCTAGTTCCGTGTATGCATGTTATCACACATTTTGTTGAATTAAATTGCTCGCATTCACAGCTAGAATTATATTGCAATGTAGAAGACTCTATGCTGCTTGAAAGAGCAACTGTGAAAGAATGAGTCTGTACATGTAAGGCCTGAAATCTCAGTGATGGTAATGTCAAGAGTCTTTCATCTTTGAAACAAACACTTGCAAAGCCATCATGTGCCTTGGATATAATCACCTAAAGTATAAACCCATTGAAGACGAGTCCCAAGAATACTGTATACGCCGAATATTTCGCGAGGTTTCTATTTTCGCAAATTTCGCGAGTCAGCTGCTATTCGCGAAATTAAAAACACGCGAAAATATTGACTCCGATCCTGATATGAATGTGACGTACGCGTACACATTTCTCCGTTCAGTACAGGACTCCATGATCGTGAATTTAACCACTTGCGAAATCGTCCGGAAGTCTTGGTTCGTGAAAATTTAGACTCGCGAAATATGTGGCGTCCCCCTTCTATAGGACTGCACCACACAAAGTTGTGTTTTCTTGTTTGTGGAGGTTAAGTCTTCGTGTGCATGACAGTACAACTTCCCCCAATGCCATCAGACCATGTGTGAAATGGATACACGTATTGCTATGAGGCTGTCGGCAACAGAGAGCACCGACGTCTGCCGACTGTGCCGGCAACAAGGCAGTCTGCGAAATTTATGGCTACTTCCTGTGCCGGTGTTGGTGAAGATGACAAAAACAACAACAACAAAAACCACCCCCAAATCCCAGAAATTCCTGATATCACCCAGTCAAAGCTTCCTGAGTAATCATTTCTATGTAACTGCCTGAGTCACAATGGGATCACATGATCCCAATTTTCGCAGTTAGCTTAATATTGAACATTGGAGATATTTGTTGGAATTACACCCTCCTGAAGATGAGCACAATCAACGTACCACGACTGGACCTCTTTCTTCCCTTTTGATGTTCGCAAATCTCTAAATGTCTATCCATCTAGCTTATGTCAGAATACCGTGAAAATAGTAAAATGTTTCAATGGGATTGAAAAAGTACATTTGCCATGGCAAATACTTGTGCGTGTGTGTGTGTGCGCGCGCGCGTGTGTGTGTGTGTTTGTGTAATTATCTCATTGCAATATTCATTCTGTGCGTGGCTTTATTTACCACAATGTACTTGTAAACAAACTGCTTATTTTCTATGTCGTCATCCCCTTCAAATCACTGGAAGAGGAATAAAAACTGGAAAGGGGCATGATACATGAAGTGAGATTCAGAAGGTTGACATATCTAAATAGAAATTTGAGGCAGGAGTATGTCTAATGACTTGTCAACATATGTGTACAGTAGTCTAGATATCAGACATTGCTGTGGGCATATACAGTATACTGCAGATATTACACAGGAGTAAATTACACTCTGTCTGTTTTGCAAACTACTATTTCCATCATTATCAAATTTTCTTAATATCTAAAGTTGGATTGATGTATTTACTTTAAAAGGTTGGGTGGAGAGGTACATGTACACATTGAATATTTGTTCAGTGTTATATCCTTATCTCTTTCTTTCTCTCTCTCTTTTATTGTGTGTGTACATCCATATATTAGATATATACACTGTCTGTTACATACTACATTGTATGTATATTTATGCATCTGGCTTTAAGGGGTGGTTCAACAGCAGAGGGGATGTTATCACAGAATTTCACAAGAGTTTTCATGATTGCAAACACTGGACTACTACAGGGGTAAATGACTTTTACATGCACTAGAAAAGGGCTGTTAACTTTCACGATGGAGCTCGCCATGTAGTTGTAAGTGACAAAGGCATTCGATAACAAAAGGGCTTTCACATGTGTGACAGTCAACGACAGATACTGGTACTCTCGGAAAAATGTATCGACCGAGTGGTTGAAGACACAAATTCCTTTGGTCTGTTGCATATCTCACCCTACTTTTTGGAGGTGATTTATGATAAAACCGCAAGAACAAAAAATAAAACAAAATAAAAATTCTCAAACATGGCTAACTTCAGATTGCTGAGACTCAGAAGTGAAGTCTTCCCTAGATGGGGATAGATAGGCTGATGTGTCTGCAAATGCACAGGTTTTGTTTTGCACACACTGACCAACCACCTAGCCATCAAACCAAAGCTTCAATATTAAACACATGGTAATATAGATTTAGGTTAATATATTTGAGTGTAATTTTGAAGAAAAGTCTGGAAAAAAACCTGAACCTTATATGGGAAAAAAGGTCCAAAGTGCATTACAATGTGAATATCTCAATGTGTTTGAATTGCCAAAAAGTCTGAAAATGGGTTTTGGGCAGAGTAGAAAAAATTCTGAAATCAAAACTCTGAACTCTCAAATCCCTGTACATGTATATCAAATGCTCACAGCTCACAATTTTAACAAGTCATACTATCTGAACAGATTTTCTTTTCTTTTCCCAACTTGACTACAGTGCATTTTTTGTATCACTGCATGCATATGTCATATCTAAAGATTGCTACAATAAATAAAGGAACATTAAAGGTGCATAGTCCCGGTAGTGTAGAGGGCGCTGCTGATGATACTGCCGATCACAGTTAGCATTGATACGAAGATTACCGAAGTTGAGCTGTCTAGAAGAGTAAAGTGCGTAGGTGTTGCTAAGTAACGTTGCCTTCGTTGTCTTCTCTGCGCATCGCCCAGTCTGTAGTAATGCCAGGGTGCGTGCATATGTGCTTCTTATTATGACATCACAAAAGAAGTTTGCTAAAGCTGTCATCCCCCTCAGCCGAATTATGAGCCAAACTGTGATCAGACCACTGACTACAGTGAATCGGACTTCTTCCGACTCAGGAAAGTGGGCCACAGCGTAAGCGCTAAAGAGGAGTCGATAGCGTAGGTCTCTATAGGAAACTTGCGCCATGCGCCCGCGTACGCATTTGACTAAAACACCGGGACCATGCACCTTTAAAAGACCAGTGCAATGACCTACATTGTATTAAACAGAACACTGAACTACTGATTACATCTCACATTTCTTCCAGCTAAACAAACCTACCGAAATGGGTTAGTCAAAAGTAAGTTGACTTCCACTTCCACATTTTTATATTGCTTTACAGAATGCTTATGTTTACACTTTATGAAAAACGTAGTCTTGACAATCACAGCATTGGCATCTGCATAATTATGCCGGCATACTGTTTGGATGGTTCTGCATTAAAACTTTAGTGTAAACAGGGTCATGTAGCATATAGATCCAGCTACTTGTAACCCGTTGCTCTATAAAGTTACATCAAACCCAAGACCACTATGGCCTTGCCTTAAAGCAAGATACTACTGAAAATGTGTGACACTGGGCCTGCCATACTTACTACACTGAGAAAGAAGTCTACATGCGGCCTCTTGTAGACGTAAAACCTTTCTGGAACAGAGTCTATGGTGACCTACAAAAGAACAAAAGAAAATAAGTGCATAAAGTATGAGAGTATGCATCATGACCAAAGATCAATGATTTAGATTTCAGGCAAGATACAGTAGTTTAAGTAACTTACTGCTGATATATAATACAAATGAACATTTATAAAGTTCACAGAGGCAAGGGCATTAGATGTTTAAAAGTACCAGGTAGGTACTACCTCGTATATTATGTTGATTTATACATGTCTCAGGCCTACACACTTGGAAGTCGCTGCAAAAGGTACATGAAAACAATAAAGATAACATGAATCAAGATTGGTTGGAATGTACATTAGTACCCCGTAGTACTAATACTCATTGGTCACTGCCTCTGAACAAGATCAAAACATTGCACTCCTTTTTACTTGATAAAGTGATTGGGTAAGAGAGGCAGGCTGGAGTTTTCAGAGTTTACTTTATTGACCAGATGTTACAGTAGTTTTGACTGCTCTGTGCAAGTACAGTGTACCAAGTACAGGGTATAATGTGACAGATGCAACAATGTATAATGCAGGGCAACGCAAGCAGCTGACATTTATCTAATAATGAAACATTCCGCTGGGGTAACACAAAGAGTCAGTACAATGAAATCATCTTTCCAGTTCGCTCAATGAAGAAACCGGTCAAGTGTTGAGCATTGTATAAAGCAAAAGTTCACTCAGAGTTTAGTAGCCCAATGACCAGTTCTGGTTATCCCTGGGCAACAGCATTTGGCAAGCAGTTGACGATATTGAAACATTCAGCCAGAAAAGTCAGTTTGGTTGTCAAGTCATAATACACGATGACACACACTGTCCGATTTGAATGATGGATGGCACTGTAAATCTATCGTATCCCTCTTCTCAGAGTCACCAACTGTGTAGTCCCAAATACCCACTTTTATATAGACTTGTGACCTTGGGCAGAGTATCAAGGCAAGTCTGCACCTGAGCAAGACATCACACAGCACCACATGGTCCTATTACATTTACCTGGTAACCTTAATAATGTGATTATGATTTTCCCCACATCACTCTATGAATGAGCTCTGCTTTGAACAATGAGTTTTCTATTTTCTGTCAATTATGCAGATATATTTACATAAACTTTGACAGTCAGACTGTGAGTACGTATCACTGTACCTAGTCATATGACTGACATAGTGTATCATTGCTGTAGAATAAAACACAAAATGATAGAATGGTTTCTTTTATATCTGAATGAAGGAATGAATTTCATCTCTCTTGGAAAATGTGGAAAAAAAATCACAATGTTCTCAACATCAGTGGTAGATCACAGGAGCACAGAACATACACTGCATATCTTTCAAGAAAATGAGGCATTTTTTTTTTTAAGTTCATCATTTAGCAAGCAGGTCCATTGAGCAGTTGAGCAATATAAACTGATATACAAATAATCACATGACAAGGGACAATGCTTGCATTCTGTAAACCCAGCAGACAAAATACAGGCAGTTAAGACTGGCATTAATAGTTTTGGTTCTGCCTGATGTTTCTCATGTTTCACAAAGTGTTCACGCATTCAGAGAATACATACATTGTACATGTATGTCACCACGGAGTACCAGGTCTCTTCTCCCATAATCCACCAACAAATTTACTGGGGGCCCAGAAATCTTCACCTCCTTGTGCACTTTGAATGGCATGACCCCACTTGGCTGGTGGTGCACCAGATGCCAAGCTGAAGATTCACTCTTACCGCCCTTTTGCCGTTACAAGAAATCTAAGCTTGAACCAAGAGGGCCCCGTGAAGACAGGCACAGACTGGAAAAGTAATCAACCCTTGGTCTACATCATCACAAAGGAGGAGAAAGAAGGTGGCAACAATGGTAATGACGTACACACAGACAGACAGACACATAGACAAGACAGACAATAGAAGCAGAGAATAAAGGACTATGTGAGTGGAGAATAGACAGACAGACAGACAGACAGACAGAATGGGACACAGAGAAAGAAGGATGAGGGAGGAAGGTGAAGGGGGGAGCAGGGAAACCAAGAGTGAAGACCTATTCAAAACACATGATTGATATAGACAGAGCTGGTACATTGTAGAACAGAGAGAGACATTATAACAAGATGTGTAACAGATCAAACTTTTGGGACAAAATGCTTGGAAAAGCTGGAGAGACGAGGAGAACAATCGTACCTATACTGTAAAAGTGGATATTTTCGCGTTACTAATTTTTCACGCTCGGCGGGGTAAGAAGAGTTTTGCGTGTTTTTGATTCCACGGAATCAAGACATCAACTACTGGAACACATGGCAAGCAAATATATTCGCGTGGTTTTATTTTCGTGCTAGTTTCGAGTTGCGCGAAAAGTGTGAAAATTTCAACACCGCGAAAATTTCCACTTTTACAGTAAATCATTTAATCAGAAATGCTCTGTGAGGTCTGCAGTATTACAGTAACAATGATTTCAGTTTCTAGGGAAAGTACTAGTGATGAAACATCCAGAGTTTGGCAATGCTTCAGAATCAGAATTACTGTTTGACATACATTGGGTTGTCAGTCATGTGCCACAATCAACTCATGTACTTGGTGCAGTGATGTTTGGGGAGTCCTAGAATGACCCCAAATCAACTCTAAAATAAACAGACTGTCAGCTGACAGCCTTGCAGATTGATCTGGCTACATCCTGCTGGGTGCACATGGTGACATAGGCCTACTTACTCCCAAACCAGAAATGTTCGCCTACAATCTAATTTTACAAATTCTGCAAGAGCCAAAACTTGTAAAATCAAAATGCACACGGAAGTTCTTGTCTGCACCACGTGCAATGAACGCCAGTGGCAATTAGCAAAAATTTCATGCCCCGAAAATAGCCATCGGCTCCAATTCACAAAAATTTCATGCCGCGAATACAGTAAACTGTAGTCCAGTTTTGAATTGTACCTCTTTTTACTCTCCATTATATGCATACTGTGTTTCATGTATTGCAATTCATGAAAATGAAAAATTGTCAATGTTGTAGGCAGAAACAAAATCAAAAGAAGGAATATATGTGAGGGGAGGGAAGAAGGGAGAGGAGAGAGGGGAGGGGAGGGAAGAGGGAGGAGAGAGGGAGGGGAGAAGGGATGGGAGGAGGGGAGGGGAAAGGGAGGGCGATGGGAGGGGTGAAGGAGGGGTGAAGGGAGGAGAAAGGCAGGGGAAAGAAAGAGAAATGGAAGGGGAGAGGGCAGGGACAGGGAGGGGGAGAGCAAGGGGAGAGCAAGGGGAGGAGAGAAGGCGGGGAGGAGGGGAGAGGGAGGAGAGAGTGAGGGGAGAGGCAGGGGAGAGGGAAGGGATAGGAGAGGGATTGGGTGAGAGAGGGAGGGGAGAGGAGGGGACAGGGGGATACAGCAGAGTGAGAGGGAGGAGAATGGCTAAAAGAGAGAGTGAAAAAGAGAAGGAGAAAAAGATCAAATGATCATAGTTCATTCTGTTGAGCCACTCTCTAATGATGGCTGGGACGGAATGTGAAGGATGAGAGACCTGGAAGTCTGAATATGATCTGTCTTTATATATCAAGGGTGAGTCTGTAAGGAGCCTGTAGGTAAGGGAATGAGCCCCCCCCCCCCCCCCCCCCTTCAGATCCAGCTCCAGAGAGGGAGAGAGAGAGAGAAAGCAACTCACATCACTTCTTTCTTGGTATTTGCTTTTTATGCCCTTAACAGGAAAAAAAAAAACAAACAAACCTCTTACAACTATGTCCAAGTTACTTTGATACAAAATCTCATTTAAGCAAAGGAAAAAAGAATGCTTCAATTCTGGAATTCTCTACTACATGTAAAGCCAAGTGTCTGTCAACATGCTATGATAATCATACATACATTTTTCAGTGTACATCTCAGTTATTACATTTACACTGTAGAATGACTGTCTTCCAGCACTATCTCTATTTGTGTAATAGAAATCAGCATTAACCCACTTGCAACCATTGTTTGAAATTCTCATCTCATATTGCACACAACAGCCTTGCCTTTGGGCATGACAGGTTTAAAGGCAGAATGGTACAGACATAAAGTCAGCTTTGGGGATGATTTGTGTGAAAGGCTGTGATGGTGAAAAGGGGGGGGGGGGGGAAATGGAGACATGGTTACATTTCTTAATTCATGATGCATTCCTGACTACAAAATATTACTGCCATGTAATTAATGGCCCTGCACTTTTTATGCTGCTGATGTACAACTCTACAATACTCCCTACCCTGGTGTGATCAACATTTCTCCCAAGACAGGGACATGAACCGGTTGTCAGCTGTATGCTTCCTGTAGCCTACAATCATAGCTCCCCCAGCTCTCATCCCCTTCTCTTCCAGTGTGCTCTATGGATTATGGAGTACCTTGCATTTTCATTAGCCTTGAGACAAGGCTAATCAAGTACTCCAGAGAGTCACGATCAGGACATGAAGGAACACATTAACTGTATACATGTGAAGTATTTTTGTAGTTATGCTCCATGAGGGACATCATACAGTGTATCTCACAAATCCAATATGGTACTGTACTGTTCTGAGAATTCAACTCTAACCAGGCCAGGATGTTTCTGGCTGCAAATTACATTAGAAATTGTAGACACATCCTAACATACATCTCTGCGCCACGCAGCACCACGGCTGCCATGATATCACAAGTAAAGTGATAGGCCTACATTCTGCAGTGGACTGTGCTTTACAAGAAGAAGAGAAAGGTTACAAAAAAATTGTCGTTCATTGGCTGTGCTGGTTGTTGTTGCGTTCAGTTGTTATTATTTTTCTTTCTTTCTTCCCTTTTAAAGGTCAAGAAACAAGCTCTTACAAGTGAATTAACCATAGCAACTCTGATCCTAAGAATATTCACATACATGTAATTACATTGTATCTTATGCTTATTACACATGCAATGCATATGTGGGCCCTACACATTGTACATTGTGGTTATTGAAGATTAAGAAGATTAAGATTAAGAAATGAAGTTGAAGCACTTTTTAGGTTTCAAGAGACTTCTCACGCTACACAAGTCTTAATTACAAGGAGAGGAAAGACCTTGAGTAATGTATATTACAGAAATCTCTCCAAGACTGGTGAAAGAATTTGAGCAGAACATTAGGTCAAGGTACAGTATGAAAGGTCAAACAGATCATACAGTGACAGTCTTGAAGTCAGACTACACTGCACAAGGTTAGTGGGTATACATAAATCATCTCCAATGTTACAGTCAAGTATGATTGATAATCCAGAGGATATTGAGTAATGGCAACAGCATGCCGAGTGGAGAAGAGTCCAACTTTGGGTTCACCTTTGAATTTTACAATTGAATAATATGCCCTATTCTGTATTCTTCAACTCTGTATATTGCAAACAGCTTTGAATCAAATGATGTACACAAATGCAATGATTTTTGGTTGAAATACAATTACTCACATTATATGAATATATATAGACCTACTTGTGAGATGGCCAAAAAGGAATATACACAAAAATACAATTATGCATCCTGTTAATCGCTGGTAGTTTGTTCAGATCAATGAAAATATCATGCCATTGGAAGTAATGCAGGGATACTGTCCTCTCTGCATACATGTACATGTACCGGTAATTGTTACCAACAAGTCCCAGTACTACATTTGTATGGAGGTGACTGTAATCACTTCTGTTCAGTAGCATAAGGGCATTACTTTCACAAAGTTCTGTATCAAAACTCTATGGAGTTGTGCCCCTCTCCTTCTGTCATTGATATGTCCCTCTGTCCTTATCTGTTTGTCTTGTGTGGTTGGTGGGCGGTGTGGGGGAGGAACACCACCACATACTTTGTGGTTTCCATCTGCCCAGTGAGCTGCTTGCATGGCTGAGTGGTTTGTTTGGCAACGTGTGTTGGCATACAGACTTTACAGCTAGCCTTAGTCATGTCAGTATCCTTCACTGGCAGGGACAGTATGGTATGGTTTGGTACGTGTAAACAGAGGATATTGGAAGACTTGCCTGAAATCAAATAAGACCTCATACGATGAAGCAACCACTTGTAATGAACCTACAGTGTATGAGTTCTCTAAATGAAAGTTAATCTGTTGCTCGATGAAACCGACATTCATTGCAGGCTCTACACATGTATGGGCTGGCATTGTGAATCTCTATTAGTTTACAGGGAAGGTCATTTTGGCATCAAGTGTTCATTGTGCATACTTTTCTTCCTCTACAGTTCGACCTCGATTATCCGGCCATGTCGGGACAGGCGCTCATCCGGTTAAGCGAATTGGCCGGATATGGGAGACACATGTAGCTGCCGTCAGTGCACTGGCAGCTAGGCAGGTAGTGTACCCCGCAACGGTGGTGATGACTGTTTACTTTTACGATGATAATGTGGTCTGAATTTATGTTAGTTCTGTCGGGAATATTGTAGGTAAATCGTGTGAGTTTTGTAGAAATTTTAATTGAGTTTAAAGTCACTGTTTTTTCTCAATTTTTGGATGAAAAAAAAAAAGTCCTTCACTGCGTGAACGTGTCCAGATAATAGAGATTTCCGGATAAAAGGAGGCCGGATAATCGAGGTCGAACTGTATCTACAGTGCACCATGATCACGTAGGATTCATAAATTCAATTACCATCTTCTTCATCCCAACAAATGTAGAGGGAAAATACAGCTGTATCAGTTGATCTTTCCCAAATCAATTTTCATCATCAGTTCATACACTTTGTACAGAGTGCTAGTTTATGCACCATATAACATTGTAAAATGCAATGCAGGCCCTTCATTATTAAAGCACAGAGGATCCCTGAAAGCTTTGCCTATTATTTAACAATGTGCAATGGATGAAAAAAATGTTTATAAATATTTAAACTTGCGACCTTCTCAGTGCAAAATAATAACTTAAGGCATTCATACAATATATGATACATTGCATGCACAGGGTTGTACATGCTATGCTATAAAGTCTTGTATGTGTATCTTTATGGGCTGAATCACAATAAACTGTCATTTGAGAATTTTGTTGGCAAATAGCAAACTCTAATTTCAGTCACCAACACAAAACACAGACAATGTTTACATTTTAACTCTTGAACTGATTCCTTTGCTCCTTCCCCCTCAGAAGAGTATTACCAGAAAGTTGCATACAGAGTCACTCATTCAATATTAGGGCCATCCCACTCCTCCCTCCCCATCTCTTCCTCAGGGATGCCAACATTCTAAAATCACAGAGATTCTAAGGACTGATCAGGAAGATAATTGTTTGCTGCATGCATTTCACTAGACAAAATGAATTCCCAAGTCAGGGGGGATTTTTCTTTTCTATTGTATCAAGACATAAAGAAACAAAGTTTTCAGGATGCCTCCAGCAAAATCTGGGAGACTTAGCACTGTAGCAGCGAGTGCTTCCTTTACCCTTCTGAACCTTTGACCCCTTCCCACGATGCATGAGAAGACAAATATTGTGTATGATGCTGACAATAAATCAATACCGATGGGGCACATACATGTATGTGTATTCTTTTGACACAAGAGCAAGGCTCCTCTTGCATGCTGCATGCAAACTTCCACCCTTCCACAGTGTCATGTACAATGTATGTACTTCAGGTTTATACATGTACTGTACATGACACAGACCATGCTTACCAGGAGGACAAAATCTGGTGGTATACTTGGTCTATTCGGCCGCATCGTTGGACTGGCATGCTGAGAATGGACTAGGGTTTCATCTAGATCCAGGACCAGAACTTTCCGCTTGACCAATGCTGGAGAGGAAGCAGAAAATTGGGGGCAAATTGATCATACAGGTGTAATGACAGATATGTCACATGTAAAGGGAAAGAAGAGACACTTACACTACAGGAGAAAATAAGGACAGACAGGCTAAAATCCAGACACAATTATTACCAACTGGGCAAATATATCAATTTGAGCAAAGAATATAAAGATCGTTCATCTCCAAAAAAGTGGCACTCTCAAATCAGCAACATCCCTGTATCACTGATGTTTGAATAGTGGAGTTATTCATCTCCATACCCTTTAAAATGCAATACTGCAATAACACATTCAAATCATCAACTCATTTATAAAATGTGCTTTACAGAGTTTTGTTTCACAGAGTACTTGTTGTAGTCCAGTGCCCATCATGCAGTCTTCATGAACAGCATGCATGTAATGGCAGCAACATGCCTGCATGCCTGGGGTAGTCAAAACTTAAAGAGCTCTTCTAATGTTCCTGGATGACTCAACTTATGAGCCTTGACAACAATACATGTACAGTTTGTAAGTAAGAAAAGCAAATCTTTCAGTCTAAGTGACATGATGTTCTCTTCACATTTCATGTAATGTACACATGTACAAGGGGAAATTTGAACATAAGCAGTACTACATGTAGTTTATAAACTCCAGGATTTATGATGTAATTGGAAAGTGCACAAAGGTCAACAAACCTGTAATCACAGGGCTCATCAATCAAGAGACATTATAATCCTTGGAAGAAAAAAAAATGTCTCCAATAATGTAAGCAAAAGGATAGTGTCACTTTTTTAGCGATCTTGGGTCCATGGAAAAAACAATTTGTACATGTAACCCACCAGAGACTCAGCCATGTACGAATCATAAGACATACATTTTCTCTGAGCACTACAAAACTGTATCTATTGTAATAAGTGGCATCATCATGAACTTGATACAACGAGCCATACCTCGCAATGCATTGCTCCCAAAGAATCAATTATGAGCAAATCTCTCATACTACAATGTACAATGCATGTATATTATGCAAGTCAACTTTAGAACATGCTTACAGTGAAGAGGTTCATAACATGACATACAGTGTTCTATAAAAAAAAATAATAAAAAAATAATGCATTTATCTATACTGTCTGTTGGTGCTGATACTACATTTTCAAACAAACGTGGACATGAGGGTGAAAATTACGACTTGCAAGAAATCAGCAGGCTTCAATAATCTTTGAAACCAGATATTTTAGACTTCATTTGTATATCTTTCCATTACAATTACACGTTGTACGTAAAATAATGAAATAAAATATATAGAATGTCACCATGTGCATTGGGGTAAAAGTGCAGCACAAGTTGTACAATAGTACCAATGTCAATTTGCGAAAACATCTTGCGAAAGCGTCTGTGATCTCCTCATTCGGGAAAATGTCTGTACCCGAAAATATAATGTAATGGTATCTTTAGTCTCCCAGACTAGTTTGCGGAAGTTTGATAATAAGCCATTGAATGGCCTGTTTGCATCGGCGACTTCCTGTGAAGGAACTGGCACATCAAACTTTCCATTCTACACTGCATGCTCCTATCAGGTCATGATGCCTACACCAAGGAAGTGAGAATCTGAAAATGTCCACAAGCAGACTTTCATGCCTTTGAATTATGATTTCTTGTTCGCCGTTGAACTGTTTTCATGTGGCTACCAAGGAACGATAAATGCTCAAAGCAAGCAGCATAGGGACCAATGAACTGTATCATACCTGTAGCTTTTAGTCTCCATGCCAGAATTTTTAGTTCTTCTTGTTTTTCAAATAGGGTTTAGAAACATCCATGAGGGACATGTTTCAATCTGTTTTACAGCACAAACACTAGACTGGTTTGATAACAGCAATAAACAAAGAACAAAGTTGGTGTTTACAAAGAATAAACAAGCATTAATTGTTAACACACATGAGATATTTCATTTTTTTGTACTGCCTTCATTGTGCTCTACAACAACCAAGTTTTCTCAATGGCTCTGTAGAATAATGAGATCATTACTACTCACACATAATAATCATGGTATGTTTTGTGTACTACAATTTCATGATTTCTCTCGCTTAATGATAATGTGTCGTTTGTGATATTTTGTTTTCTTTCACACTTTATACCTTTCTGTTTAAAAAAAAGGGGGGCAATAAAATCATTTAGAATACTAAATTTCACAATGCTTTTCCCCAACATACAAAGTCTTCTGTTTCCTAACAATAAGCCAAGTTTCTCATTATCTTACCAAAAAATTTTAGAAACCTGAAATTAGGTCTCAACCAAAACTATATGATCCCTTTAAACATGTACACACCCTCTATAAAAATGATATGGTGTAAAGTGTATATTCATTTGTTTTCATATATTAGGTGATTATCAATATCATTGCCATATTCTGGTGTGCTTCATGCAACTGAATTGCTACCAGACGCTGAGTCAGATCTTGATTTCTGTGTTTATACATGTCATAACAAAATAAATTTTATTTGTGAAAGTGAGCCACAGGCCATGAAAGTAAAGACATGCTTCTGAAATCAAGGAAATGACATACAGTGTAGCACTCAGCTTCTTCACAAGGGTACAAAAGTCCAAAAGCAACAAGAAGTGTGCACAAAATAAAAAATTCCACAGGAACAAAAATCTACATGATCAGGTTAGTAATGTAAGAATTTGAGAACGATCCGTAGGTCTTTGAGTCCTTAATTGTATGGGCCTAGATACATGTACAAGAAGGATCCCTATTTCTAAGCACTTAAGTTTACAGTGAAGCTTGCATTGAGAAAGAAAAAAATATTAACAGCAGAGCTCGTTGTCACATCTCAGCTCATAATCAGCACTGACAAAAGAACTGCACTCCTCCAATTTCCTTATAATTTCATTAGTTGCTGCACATTTTCCTTTCAGGCATATTATGAATGCTTAAACTGTTTATGGCAGGCTCCAAATGTCAATACCAAGCACCACTGCCGCTCTGCAGATTTATGCTTTAAATCTTTAGTGTTTAGATCTTTGAGTAGCCATTGAATTGCTGGTTACATGTGTACATACAATAAAAATGCTAAACATATCCTCCCTAAGATAATCTTATGTTGTATAAAATTTAGGCTGCTACAGTAGTTGAAAACAAATCTTGCCAAAATCACTGCTCATACACATATAAACATGTACAGTACAAGCTGTATTTGCAAAAGGCTGGTACAAAGTCCAACCACAGGACCTGAACTGAAGGTGATACTCACAGAGCTTGTGACTGGAAAGCGGAGAGGAAGGAACTGTGTAGTAGCGGATGGTCTGATACTCCAGTACCTGTGTTGGGACAGAAAGTAGAGGAATATAACCAAATGTACATTGTATAATCTGATAAGACAGTAATCATGCTTTAACTGCGGAAAAATCATAAATGTTCAAGCACTGGGATAGAACTTCAGACACTACCTACTAAACCAATACGTTGTTGATGTCCATCAATGCACAGCAAACCCAAGTTTCAAATTCACTCTTTGTGGTGAAGAACTTGTAGTTCATATTCTAAAAGCAAGGTGGAACAAAAATCATTCTTCAATCAATTAAGAACAAGAACATAAACCGCAGACAAAGACCATTTTAAAGTGCTGTTCAAGTGTACATTTCACATGCTTAATGCCGTTTGTTACACTACACATTTCTTTAGTCAGGGCTCCACACTAACTTTTATTTTTGGTGGCCCAAAGGCAAACATCCGACCTTTTTCGGTGGCCCGATCAGGCCACCAATTTCTTCATTTCTGAAATTTTGGTGGCCCGACATGCGTTTTTGTTGGCCCGGGCCACCGGGCCACCGTTAGTGTCGAGCCCTGCTTTAGTTCAGAGCTCGTGATAGACCTGTAGGAAAGCAAGGCAACTGATATAAAAAACAAACAAACAATTAAGTATTCAATTCTGATGGCTTACATTTTGGATAAGCCACTAGACTAATTGACTATATGAATACAAACACAATTGTATGTCAGTTTTACAGCTCTCTTTCTCTCTCTCTCTCTCAAAATGAAAAAATGTAATTTTGATTTATTTGACCACCTATGTAATATGCACAAATACCCTAAATATATGGACACTCACACTGATCTCAAAGGGTTCAATTGACCTTAATTCACCAAGGCCATGGCTGCTTGAATGCCACTTTCAAACATCACTGTATAGACTCAAACATTTCTTGCCAATGTCATTTTTGCAACTTCATGACATTTTGTGCCAAATGCAGCCCAGTATTCATAAAAGTGGATCAAATAAATAATAAAGAAAGAAATGAAGTCCTCATCTGATGAACTGTACACTTTATACATTCCAATGCGCCATTACTTTGTTAATACAGTTGTATCTGCCTAAAATGACCAGAAACAGCACTGGTATTAAAAAAGGGGTCTGCTCAAATTTCAGGACCTTTGCTTTTTAGAGTTCACCAGACTGCTTGACTGAGTCATTATCCCATGGAAATATAATACAGGATGCAGCGATTTAATTTGCAAATAATATCAAAATACAGTTTGTAAGTACTGTAGTGCAGATTCACTGGTTGCTTTGGTTCATCCCGGTGACGTTCAAATTCAACTTTGCATTTCTTATGATCTCTTGACCTGGCCTGCAAAGGAGACCTTCTAATGATGACAGCACAGTAACAGAAAGAATGCTAAGGGGAGGGGGTGGTATCCTGAAAGTTTTCCTACAAACGCCATCATCCTTTTCATTTTCCCTCCGGCTTACAATTTCTTGTGCATATTTCTTCATCTACCTGTTTTTTTCTTTTTCTATTGTCCTTCTTTCTCCATATCAATATCAGTTAAAAAGAACTGAATTTCAAATATAACAGCATTTTCATTATTGACATGCATCTTTATTAAGTCTTATAGGACAAAAGAAAAAAACAACAAATAGATCAAAATGCATGTGTTAAAATGTATTATTACAGGAGATGAGGGCTTCTAACTATTCATAGCCCTTCATAATAGGTTTACAAGTGTCACATTTATTTGATTCATTCCTGTAGATTTGTGTGCAACACACAGGCGTACATTAACTCTCTACTACTGTTCAGATTTGCAGACATTATACATTGTTTGCGCCCCTCTGTAGTATTTCATTTCTTCGCCAAATAATGTCCCCAAAGTTCACTGACCTCACTCTAGCTACTGGTGTACAATGTATGTTCAGTCATAAGCTGATGAGAGCTACACTGTTCACCATCCCCCCCCCCCCCCCCCCCCCACCACCACCACCACCAATTGTGTGTGTGTAACAAAAACAGCAGCTACAAATTGTACAAGTACAAGGGTAGATTGGCACTGTTCCAAAGCCCAAAATGGGTTGGCATTTACTTGCTTGGAAATGGAGCTTGCTGTGGTGAAATGTGTATCAATTGTATTTTGCTTCAATTGTGGCACTGGCAATACAATGTACCCCACCATATTATGGTGTCATTACACATCACTACATGAACCAAACAGGTTTCATGGGTTCATGAATTGCTACTACCTTGTAGACCATAGACTGTATTGTAGGATACAAAACATGCTATAATATCACAGTTCAGTGCAGGTTACATCATGTGCAGTACTTTTAGCTCTCTATCTATAAATCACATGGCTGCCAACATTGGAAACTAGTTGAGAGTGAGACTCCCATCTTATAGGCCAATATAATTTAGGAGTCAAAATGAGTGAGATCAATAGAAATGCATGCAAATGAAATAAAGTTTTAGAGTGAGAAAGGACCAAAATAAGTAAGTCTCATTCTCAATGAGTGAGAGTTGACAACCCTGAAATCAGTATGGTATTAAAGGGACTTGTGTTACTGTTCCTTCATGGGTGATGTACAACTACATTTTTGTAATGTTGCTTTTTCTCAGGGCCATCCTGCACAACCCACCTGTTAATTGTACACATTGATGACACATACGTACAACTGTACACTTGTACATGTACTTGTACATGTAGGGATGTACATTGTAACAATGAACATTGCATTTTGCTGCTTACATGTACAATGTATCAACATTAGCACGGTTCCGCACTGTTACCATCATAGATGTCAAGTTCAAAAAATTTTTATGAGTGAGATTTTCATGACTCAGCATCTCGGTGCGCGCGCATGTGCGTGAGCGAGGGAGCGAAGCGACTGAGCAAGGGGAGGGTGTGTCCGCCCTCCCACGGTAGGGAGCTTTTTCACAAGCTGGTGCATACTTAAGTGACTTATTTTTACTTATTTTGAAAGACAAAAGGGAAATATGCCTTCAATTGCAACTATCACTTTAATCCTTTAAATTGTGCTCCCAATGTGTGAGAAAAATGGGTGTCATGCGTGAGATCGTGAGACAGACCCTAAATGCTTGAATCTCACTCACAATGCGTGAGACTTGGTAGCTCTGCACCATTAGGAACATGGGATCCTGGTTGCCAATTACAATGTATTGTACATTACCTTTGGTATCAAAAGGTATAAAAAAAATATCATGTTCTGCCAACTATTTTGCATCTAACTTAAAGCAGGAGATTACAAAACTGATACCAATCAAAGACCAATATGACTGTGGAATACAGATCACCGTAAAGAAGCAAAGCTAGAGCTCCAAAGCTTTTGCTGCTGATATTCAGTAAAAGGAAATGAGTGGCTAGACAAGGTCATTGACATAGTAGCATGAGTCATAAAAAATACTGAATTGAAGTATATTATCTAGCAGAACTTGGCCCTGCCTGTGTCGGACTACCAGCTGCAGCTGCGTACAATACTGTACATGCGTCCAGCTACATAAGCCACCAGACGCAGACGCATTTCCAGAAACTCTTTCATTCAATACTCCAAGATGAGTCCAACCGCACCAAATATGAGCACTTCATCTTCACACACTCCTAAAAGTCTTATATTCCATGTACCATCAAGGACTGGATCTCATTAAACCACCCGACATCCAGAGCATAGAGTGCTAGTCAACAATGACACTTTTAAACGTCAATTTTTTTCTGTAACCAAGACTCAAGCTGCAACAAAACAGTTATTTATTCCTATACGTAACTTAACAGAGAGCAATATTGCTCACTCCCCCTTGGCCTTCCTCCTCGTTTAGTTCCATATGATAGGTTGAGTAGTAAGTTAGAGGAAGAGGAAGATTCCACAAGAGTTCCTTTTGGGACAGCCACCCAAAAGTGAGTGCGTGCATCCATGCAGATCGCAAGCAAGGTTAGGCTAGGTACATAGAGTTGTGTAGATCTGCACTGACCCACTGTCTGTAGACGTTGTATATGTACTTATGTAAAAGGAGGTTCGAGAAATGGAGTCACAACAGTCTTATTCGCTTTGATCCCATGCTCGAAGCCGCCACTCAAAATATTTGAAGTACAAAAGTTGTATGTGTCAAACTGGATCTGCCGCTCAGATGCGAAGACAATTGACTTGTGTCTCATTGCATAATCACCAGCCACTTTCCAAGGAAGATATGTCTAAAGTTGTGATTTTACTTTTCGCTATCCCTACTTACAAACGATGGGCGGTAGACAATGGTAAAGGCAAGGGGGTGCGCGAATAGAAATTGCTCAAATATTGCTGAAATAGATATCAAAATTACTCAACTTTACGTGTCTGTACGCTAATCTGACATATCAATTTATAAAGAACTATACTTGAAGATGATACCATACTAGTTTCATTTGGTGGAAATAAGGAGAAAAGTGATAAAACTGGCTTTCCATGAGGGTAAAATTTCAAACACTTTCACAAAATACAGCTCAGATTTACACTTTTGCACATATTTTCAAACGGAATTGACTTTTGTTTTATATGCTTTATCATTAGGTGAAATTTCATCGCATTTGATATAAAATGAGCAGCATGTACCCGATATTATGTTAGCAATAAAAATGAATCTTCAGATTGCTAAGAAAGATGGCGGCTTCAAACATCGAACATCAAAGGCACAAATGCAACTGTGGAATTCTTTTGTCCATCCATAGAAAACTGACAGCTTACTGAATAACAGTCAGTTGTAACTGCATCTCTCGAACCTCCTTGGTACTGTATGTATGCAAGCATGGTAACTACCGGACACGCACATTTTGCGTACATGTACTAATGACATTCTGTACGCGTGAGACTTTGTAGATTAGCCTCACAGAACTTTGTGTGGACCGAAATCGCAAAAAACACCACATAAAAATGTAAAAACACAAAAAGAATTCATATTTTACCTCAAATTTATAGTTGAGTGACCCGCACCTCCTCATAGTTAATATTTATGCATGTGTGAATCACATTTCGTGACAGAAATTCTATGAAATCCCATTCACATACAGAAAAAATGCTGAAGATTCCAATACTGCTGAGAACCAAAGTTCACTGATCGATATCGGAAATTTGTAGCTATCATCCTCAAATGCGACGATGCGGAATAGTTGTGCGTTATAGGGGCCCGCAACTCGTCACCCGTGCATGCAGCTCCCATAGACAAAGCACGTAATATAGAAGTTGTGGTGTTGTCGACTTCTCACAAGAGTTTTATTGTGTGAACCGTTCGAAACGTTCAACACAGACATTTTGATTTTTACCATAAAATACGAAATTTGAGCCTCATTTGCCTATTTTTTGTTTGTCATCCGCTTGGTGAGAATATGTACAGTGATTTGTGGGATGAATTGTGATTCTGGTGCAAGGACTAGGTGCGAAAGACGTCGATTATTTCATTGCAAAAATCGTGTCCGGTAATACAATGCGATTTTGCACCGCGTAAAAAGACAACTTTTTAATTTCTAGAGGGGTAGAATGTTTGAAGCATATTTAACAATTGACACAAGTAGGCTGAATTCGTTATTTCCAGGACTCAGGAGTCTGTGAATAAGCGGTGTTATTTTTAGCTGAAATTCCATCCTCTGACACCGAGTACGGAATTCAAAGCCACGAAGAAAAAGCGTATGGTAATTGGATCTACCATCCTACAGTACTACTACGTGCTACCACTACTACTCGGAGACTAGTGTAATTGGGATGGCTGTCCCAAATAAAAGGAACTCTTTCCGAAGATTCCCTGGCCTGGCCTGGTACACAGGCCCGTTTTGCTTTGGTGTAACCGTTCAGTGCCAAACGTTAGATGGTAGATAATTTATCTAAGCTTCAAAAGACAATTAATGCAACTGGGTTTTTAAATGGGTCCTATAGCTATGGGACCCCCTTAACCCCGCCACACCACATTATCTGCAGAAATGTACCACCATGACTGACCATAACAGCGACGTGTGGCCTTCAAGGTAAATTCAAGGTAAATAACATTGTGGACACTGCTCAGACTGTCTGTGACTGTGTGACTGACTATGCCTTTGAATATGCGCTATGCTTATGACTGGTTTTGCCTTTGTTTTGCAACTAGCCCGACCGACGCCGTGCACTCTAACACTTGTGTACAGCGACAGGGCTGTGTTACTTTGCAACTAAACCCGGCGTACTTTATTTGCAACTAGCACTAGCACATGAGACTGAATTGAGAACTGATTTCTATGCCAATGAGACCGAACTGGAAGGCCTGACGGCATAAAATCACATTTACCTTTCGTGTGTTCTTCCGTATCAAGTAGCAAATAAACTCCCATATCTTTGATACGATCAAAATGACCGTTCGAAACCCCATTGGGACAAATGACGGCATCGGAAGGCGAGTGGAGAATCTTTCCAACTTCCTTCGCAGGAAATCGCAAGACCTTCCACACTCTAAGCTTCACGGATTTTATTTTACCAGCTTGGCAGCAGATGACAAAACGTTGCTGAAAGTGGGATTCTCCGTTTATGTTGACTTGAGCACCTCACACAGTAGACACTTTTAGTCTCAAAAACTTCCGAGATAGGAGAGATATGACTCCGCTTGCGCGTTTGAGCAAATAAGTCCCAACTATTGATATTTTACACACTTGTCACTTGCCACCATACACGCACCATGTACACCACACATGCACAGTGCGCATCCGCATCTATGCAGCTTCTAATTTTCGTCGAGCTACAGTATCCGGATCCGAAAGTGAACGAGCCATCTCACAGTGTGTGTACTGTATGTAAAGTGCAATGAGGCTAGCTAGCTGGGGATGGCTCCGCGGCAGCAAAGCGGTAGTGTACGTGTACGTTCAAGCTCCACGGCATGCAGTCCGGATAGTAAAGGAGTGTGCGGCATGTTCTCACGCTTCCCCTCTCGCATCACACCATTCATTAGGTGGTTTCGGCAGTACACTGCAGTGCAGTGCGCGACTGACGAGGTCCCATGACCCTTGACCCGTCCTAGATCCTTCCCATCATGCAACAACTTAGTAAGCGAGAAAGGCGTTATGTTGCCACGGAAGTGAGTAAATACGATTGAGATTTTAGTCACCATTACACTTGCAATACAGGTAAGATTAAAGTGTTTAGAGTTTTCTCTTTTATTTTTAGCATTAGACACATATTGGCGAATTGTAATAGCCCGCCTTTCAAATAATGATGTTGGAAATTCAGTTTAAAAGGTTTGGTTCTTCCGAGTGCCGCGCCGCACTTCACTTACACTGCGTACCCACCCACCCCTACGTTGTTGTGTACAAATGCCGGGCCGGCCGGCCTGGCAGTGCAGCCGGCAGCGCAGTGCAGCGCAGTGCGATCCCCTGCAAGACAATGCTGCATTGCTTGATGTCTCTAAATTAATACTAGTAATACGCTCTTCCGCAACGCTACGCACCACGGTATCACTTCATGTCGAATGCAGATGAATGTGCATAGATCTATGTGTGACGTGACCTGTGTGTGGGCTCAATTGTGTATTTGTATGTAGTAATATTCTTAGTATATCATGCATTTCTTTGTCACACATGTATTCATTCTGTACTGTCTGTATATGATGGACCAATAAAGTCACCTAACTTGATATTTTGATGTCATGATACTGAGAGGCTATTTATGTTATAGGTTTTAGTTATTAGGGACCTATTGAGTATTGTAGATGAGAAATTGGGAATTTCAGATCATCGCGAAAGATAGTAAAGTGAAGTGTAATTCAAGTTGGCTTTAATGAATAAGATAATCTGATTAATTGTTATTACAGTGTATAACAGACAAAGTGGTATTAAGTTCCATCTAACACACAAGAAATATTCGTCGCTTGCCCGGAAGAAGGGAACGAGCGCGCGAATACGCGTAAAAAATAGATTTCGAGAAAATCGCAATTTAAAGTTTCAATTGACTATATCTTTGATATTTGAATATCAATACTGCTGAAAATTCACAAGTGAACAGATAATATTCCAATTTGGTACTAGCTAAAGTGGCTATAATGAATAATCTACAAATCTTATGATATTGCTTATGATCTTACCTCATGCAGGTCTTTTCTCGAAATCTATTTTTACGCGTATTCGCGCGCTCGTTCCCTTCTTCCGGGCAAGCGACGTATTAATGTTGTATGTTCTATATTGATCTTGATTTTTATCTTTGATTTTAACTTTGAAATCTGATTCTTTGTAGACTATATAAACAGTTTAATGATAATGTGTCATTTGAGATATTTTGTTTTCTTTCACACTTACCTTTCTGTTAAAAAAAAAAGGGGGGGGGGCAATAAAATCATTTAGAATACCAGGTACTAAATTTCACAATGCTTTTTCTCCAACTTACAAAGTCTTCTGTTTTCTAACAATAAGCCAAAACATAGTTCTTAATAGAAGTTCTAACAATTCATTTTCTGCCATTTGGAATTTGCTTTTAAGTGCATTGAAAGGGTCTACCAAGAAACTTGTCAGGCGGATAAGATTTGGCAGGTTAACAAGTTATTTTGGAGTATTTTAAACTGAAAAGTGTAAAATAATTTTGATACTATACATCAGACACTCGCAAAATTAGGTAAAAGTGCTCAAATTCTATTTTGCCACATGGCATTTTATGTTAAACAGAATGTCTTGGACCTAAAAAGAACAATAATGGCAGTTGAAGAGTGCCACCAGCAGATGTACCTGAAGACGACCGTTTCCACAGTGGGTTGACATGAGTGCAGGATGGCAGCAGATAGTAAGCTGCACGAGGGTGTCCGCTATGGCGACTCTAACCTGGTGGAGAGTTCCCTGGAGGATGGCCTGGATCCAAATGCCATCGGTCTCTATGGCTGGAGCCCCATGCATGAGGCCGCCTCCAACGGTGACCTGGAAATCCTGGAGCTCCTTCTCCAGTACAATGGTGAGATATACACCGTATTTCATTTCAAGGCAAAAAGAAGATGACAACCTACCTGTATCTATACCAAAATTTAAGACGAGTTTTGAAAAAAAGTGTAAGTTATCTCACGTACTAAGGTAATTTTTTTTTAATTACATGTACTACCAGCCAAAATTAGGGAGAAAACATCAAAGTGAAGTTTGCATAATGCCATCATAGAGCTTAAGTCTGTTAGAAAGTTAATGTACTCATGAGATATTGTTAGTAAACATATATTTATCTTATTAATGTAAATACTTTTTGTTTGTGACATACATGTACTTTAATCGGGAGATACATCACATAATGAAATTTCCTCATTTGATTTATTTATTTTTGTATCACTAGAATATTTTTGTGATTACTATCTAATAGTAACACCTTACTGAAAAGAAAAAAAGAAAAAATACTTTGTGGCTGACTTGATTTCAAGGGGCTCGACTCGATTAGCATAGATGTGCTGTTTTCTGGTTCTTGTTTTCCTTCCTTTTTCCATGTGACTGCATGTCCTTATTACAATGACCATCATTGCATTGGATAATAAATTCATTTGTTCATTCATTCATTCATTCATTCATTCATTCATTTAGGATGTTTACACAGTTGTTTTTCATTTTGGGTGCTCATTATGAGAGGCTTGTGCATCTGTATTAAGTGGAATAGTAATTCAGTGGCCATGTCATATTTATAGAATTTTTCTCCATATTAACTCTTAATGTGCCAGGCCCAAAACCCCTAACGTGCCAGAGATTTTTAGCCAGTGCTCGGAAGCTCCGAATCTGGATAGACAGGGTAATTTCAAACTGTCATATCTCTGTAATTACTGCTTGTTTTGAAATGTTGTCTGCACAAAAAATGTGGAGAAATGGTAATTCTTTCGTGCCATGTCGTCAGTTTGCAGTAATATTTATCCTAATTTGAAATATTGCTGAAAGAAATCATATCATAAAAAAATTATTAAGAAATTTTGGGTAGCATGAAAAGGAAGAATTAATTGTGAATTTTCTTCAATAGAACGTGTGTTTGACTCTGTGACAAAGTTTTAGATATACATTTTTTCTTTCGAATGATACCACATTTGTCAACTAGAGTCGTATACTTTCAAAGATATTCGCAGTTTGTTTTGCCCATGCAATTTACTTTTTTGACCGAGTAGTTCATTCCCAAACTTTGGTTATTTAGTCCCGGTTCCTCTTTGAGAGTAAAGGTAATTGTCCCGGGTCTTGGAGGAGAGTCTTTCCACTCTTTTATCCATTTGAGCAGGAAGTGCCAACAGTAATCCCTCTTTTGTTAGTGTGAGGGGCGAGCGTGCCCTATTGAAATCGGCAGTCCTTTGTCGGTGAGGGGCTCGTTGGCGTGCGAGCCCATGGTCACAGGCGGAGATAATCCGAGGATGCCTTGAACAATGTGCTACACTGTCGGACCAAAAAATATCTTATTGACAATGCGGCGCATGCCTTCCTTATTATTTCATCAAAAGTCTACGAGTAATCGATCAATGGTCAGTTCCTTGTTTTGCGTAGCTACCCACCACCAAAGCGATCGCGGCATGACTAAAGTGTAACCTTAGTAACTTCATAACAACGACGCGTGTTTGGCTCACAACAAGCGATTTACTCACAGCACTACGAGGACAGCCGCTGAAACCTGCAGTTGAAGCCACGTGCTTGTTGCGCCTAGCGCTGGCTGAAACCAGATACGTGGAACAAAGTGGAATTTGAAAATATAGCACTACACAAATCCTCATTCTGAAACGTTCACCAGATTTTGAAGAGCAATCAGACCCTCATCTAGGTCTAATATTCCCGCGAACTGTATGCGAACATCGTTTTGTAGGAATATGAAATTCTCAAACTAATTAGTCTATTTCAAAATGAAGGACATAATGGCACACAGACCAAGAACTACACATCCATATGAAATAAACAAAGGTTACTGATAGTTCATTTGCGTGCACTGCAGTGCGGTGATTCGGGGGGGGGGGGGGGGGGGGAGGCGTAAAGAAATGGAGAGAGTGATTTTTGGTTTGCGTATTTCTGAATATTTCAAAAGATTTTGATCGGTAACAATATCATTGTTTACTGAAATTATTTTGGAGCTTAGTGAGTTTCATTTTCGTATCGCACCAATATTATGACCATGTGAAAAAATCTATTACTTTGCTTTTTGACGTGATCGGTACATTGGGTGTTGGGTAACACTTACAAACAGAATATCAGCGATATTAGAGGTATCCCAGAAATTGTACTTCACTTCGGAAAAGTGTTTTGATGCTGGACCTTCGCATGACGGCAGATTCATTTCCCGACATTTTAACCGCTAACGTCTCACAACCTTAGTAATATCGGAGAAAACTGCAAAATCAGAATGTAAAGTCTAGCACTCATCCGTCGCGAAAGTCATGCATCCACACATCAAAGAATATGATCAAGTCAAGCACGCATCCTTATGTTTTGAAAAAAAAAGAAAATATATATAAAATTGTTAAACATTATATGATTAGTATGATCACGTTATTTGAGGTAAAAAAAAAAAAACATAAGGGAAAACATTTGAGGTGCAGTAAAAACTAAAATCTTTCCAACAAAATTACCATGATGCAAAATGATAGAAAGAGAGAATCAAAGGACTTCAAAAATCATCGTACCCGTGTAGCAGCTATAAAGAAGAAGGCAATGCTGGTAAGTGGGATTGAGCCGCCGGGGCAACAAAATATCAAGCAAAGAAACAAGATGTCAATCAATCAAACAAACAAACAACGAAAAGAAACTACAAACATAAAGACAACCTTTAGAAACTCTGCTAATGTGGGCTTTTTTGATGTCATTATCTCTCTTTTGAAATTACGTCTCCTTACTCGCTAATCGCTCCTGATTAGTTTACGTTATTCAGCAGTATAGTCAATACAGCTATCTTCTGTCGGAAGATCTGAGGCGCTTTTCTTATTGCTGCTAATTCTGTTCACTACACGTCTTGTAACTCAGAGTGTCATCTTTTTCTCTAGCAGAAACAGTATTTACACTCTATACTGTCGAAGTTCAGTCGTCCCGGTGTAGCGTAGAATGCTAGCTTCATTATTCATACTTTTCTTTATCAATTTTTATGATTTCGATCACTGATCGTGCCTTTGCATAAATCAAAGTATGTGCTCTGTCTCACCCTCTCTTTCTCTCTCCCTCACTCTCTCTTTATATCTTGCCCCTCAACTTCTTCATTTCTGATCGTTGACTTGTTATTCACATTAGGCATAATTGACTGTGAAGTTACGATAATCTCAATGTCAATAGTAATCACTATCGCTGCAAAGGAAGGGGGAAGTTTTCGCCGTCTGGTTCATGAGTTCAATTAGATACGCTCAATGATGATAATAATTATACATAATAAATGAATGCATGTACACGCCAAATACAGAATGAGCTGTTTTTCACGTTTGTAGTTTCGTATACATCCATGCAATCACTCGTATGCTGTAGGATGCATATAGGATGATGCTTCATTTCGCTACAAACTGAAGGGTTTCAAGGAATGAATGCAGAACACAGGTGGTACTGAAACTCATATTTTGTTGTGCACAGAAATGAAGCAAAATATGCTATAGGCAAAGGGAGTCGAAGTAATTCCTGTCAAAGATTAATTTGGAAACGTGTTTTACTGACCTAAAAACTCAAACCATGTTCAATAAAGCGTAGGTGTCACGCTAGTATATAAGTTTCATTCACAGGCTTCGACTATAACTATCATAGGGCTCTTCTAGTCTTCATAAAACATGTATCGTTTTCTTGCAGCTCCGCGATGCTCACTGCATTTGAAAGTCGACCGAAAGAACTCTCACAAAAGGCGAAGTTTGTATATGCTTATACTGCGTTTATTCATGAACTAAAGCTTTCTTTGAACATGCAAAATCTTCACAACTTATGCTACCATCAGGGGAGGTCTCTTGAATTCTTGGTTTCTGTTCTGTACGTTGCTCTGATTGACTCTTCTTTCTTGGTAAAGACCCTATCTGCGCTAATGATAATCATTTCCTATTTTTTCTCACAGTCCGTCGAAATCAGAGGCCTTCCTTCAACACCCTGTCATTACCACATTCTTCATACAAGGTACCCCACGTATTTCAAGTACCTGTATACAGCTTGTTGATTTTCTTTTTTTGATAACAATTAGATGCATTACTGACATAATCACTTCTTGAAAAATGTACACGAAAATCGTTGGCACAATGCATACAGTCAATCCACGTTGCTATAGACATGATGGAGGATGGTTATGGAAATACATGTACGGACCCATCACAACAGCCACGTCCCACCGGTATCGAGACAGGAGTAATGCAACTGGAATGGACAGAATTTGAATCTGTTTTGAAAATTGAATAATACAGAGCTAAAAAATGATAGTTTGATTTTTTTTAAGAACATGTGAATACCTCTAGTATCCAAAATTCACGGAAATGGGTATTGTACTGCCCGCGATCTTCAATTCTGATCTGTGGTAACAGCGAGTTCTTCAGATCGGCGACGCTAACATCAAGACGGCGCAGATTCCCGTGTTGGACAATGATCATGGCTGTTGGCTGTGTCGCGCATGTTCAGAACATAATGATCTGCCTGATTAGCGTCCTCTTAGCGTTTGCGAGGCAAATCTTTAGTTCGTGTTTATACCACTGTGTGGTCAAGATGAGAGAGATGAATGGCAAGTTTTATGATTGAAACTTGTCTGTGTTCTTTCTTTCCTTTTTCTCGCAAAAGCTGATTGCTTTTCTTATAGGCTACAACACGGTATTATGTATCCTGAAGAAGCTTTGCAAAGCGGAATAAACAAAAAAATCTGACTGCAGCATGAAGGAGAAGCATTTTATGTTCTGCTTTACATGGTACATATTTTGTCCTATACTATTATGACAGAGAAGAAGCGCCGTCTTAGGTTATCAAGCGCAGTCGTTATAACATTACTGTCAAAATATATATATATATATATACTTCTATATACATGTCGGTAGAAAAGATGAAGAAGTAGAATGGTAATGAATTTTGAAAGTCCGAATGTGCTAATAAATAGCACTGTTGGACTGTCAAAATGCATTACCACTCTACTTGTTTATCTTTTCTTTACTGGTACCAACACGCGGACTATGAGTTTCATAATACATAATCATAATCTATATATATATATAGCATACAAGGTGAAGCGGCTTGGCCTCCTACGTTGTGGGTGCTGCATTATATTCATGTGTAGGTGTGACGGGAAAGACTGCTCGCAGATGTTGCAGTAATGTTCACTAATAGCCTTTTACTCTCCCAAGCTTTCGACCGAGTTACCAGTCTTTTTCAAGGGCTTGGAACGTAAACACAAAAGCAGAAAAGCAACCAATTTGCATACATTTGAACAGAATAAGGCAAAATCGTATATAAAGGTATATATATATATATATATATATATATATATATATATATATATATATATATATATATATATATATATATATATTCACAACAGTAGGTCAATATAAACTCCGTTGGAGACATAAATTTGACGCATTTTCGCCCATAGGGCTTTGTCAAGTCAATACATTTGACACTTTACGTCTCCAACGGAGTTTATATTGACCTACTGTAGTGAATCTATACTTTCTTAGGACTCCGAGAAGAAACTATTTGTTGCTGTTATATATATATACATATATATATATATATATATATATATATTATACATATAAGAGAGAGAGAGAGAGCGAGGAAGAGAAGGCGCCTTGTACAGAACAAGTGTACATGTAGCTACTTCATTATTCATCCAGGGTGAGAAGATAAGGGCATTCACGAACGTAGTTCAACGAATGTGTGTATACGTGGAACATGTACGTTGAATTATCTATACGTCCATGAATGCCTTTATCTATTCCCACTCTGCATATTATGTATGTATGTATATCTTTTAAATCGACATGACAATGCTTTATTGAAATGAATATTTAATTTCTTTTCAATATTTAGTTCGTTGACATACTTGATGAAACCTAGATTTACAGCCCACAATCAATTGCGCGATAATATAGTCTGTCACAATCATTCACGTGTTTGATTCTGCTGGCAGAAAAGGTACAATATGACAGGGAAAAGGTAAGGTTGACATTCGCAATTGAGGTGTTGCCAGTTCAAAACACTCATTCCCCATTATTTTACGAGTGTTTACAGACCGATATTCTTGTTTCGACGGGATAAGTTCATATATTTCCATAGTTTGACCAACAAAATACTGACACATGTTTTTCGAATGTAACAAACCATGACCAAGGTTGGATATCATGGCCTTCTTTTGTCTGAGGCGGTCTTTCGGTAGGCGCTTTCATCTATGCAAATAAGGCACTCTTATTGTATTCGCGGTGAGGTGGCGTGGCCATGAAACATCTATTCACGCGTGCCGCGCCTTTATTATGGGCTAGGTTTTGGAAATAGGCGGTACTCTTTCTTTTCAGGTCTTTCAAACGAAAGTTTTATTCTAGAGCTATAATAACCTTTGCTTATACGTGATTGGCGAAGGTATCGAACGTTGATAGTTTTAATCCTGCTATTCTATCACCCGAACTGATCACATTGACTTACATAAGAAGGGGGAAATTGCCAGTGATCATCATTTATCTCGATCGATAGTGTGATTTTTTTATGCACATGTGAATACCTCTAGTATCCAAAATTCATGGAAATGGGTATTCTACTACCCGAGATCTTCAATTCTGATCTGTGGTAACAGCGAGTTCTTCAGATCGGCGACGCTAACATCAAGACGGCGCAGCCTCCCGTGTTGGACAATGATCATGGCTGTTGGCTGTGTCGCGCATGTTCAGAACATAATGATCTGCCTGATTAGCGTCCTCTTAGCGTTTGCGTGGCAAATCTTTAGTTCGTGTTTATACCACTGTGTGGTCAAGATGAGAGAGATGAATGGCAAGTTTTACGTTTGAAACTTGTCTGTGTTCTTTCTTTCCTTTTTCTCACAAAAGCTGATTGCTTTTCTTATAGGCTACAACAACACGGTATTATGTATGCTGAAGAAGCTTTGCAAAACGGGATAAAAAAATCTGACTGAAGCATGAAGGAGAAGCATTTTTATGTTCTGCTTTACATGGTACATATTTTGTCCTATACTATTATGACAGAGAAGAAGCGCCGTCCTAGGTTATCAAGTGCAGTTGTTATAACATTGCTGAATTTATAATTGTATGTAAGATACATATATTTTGGTATATATATATATATATATATATATATATATATTTCTATATACATGTAGACAGAAAAAATGATGATGAAGATGAAGACTGTCAAAATGCATTACCACTCTACTTTTTCATCTTTTCTATACCTACTGGTACCAACACGCGGACTAAACGTTTCATTATATATAATCATATATATACAACATATAAGGTGAAGCGGGCTTGGCCTCCTACGTTGTGGGTGCTGAATTATATTTATGTGTAGGTGTGACGGGAAAGACTGCTCGCAGACGTTGCAGTAATGTTCACTAATAGCCTTTTACTCTCCCAAGCTTTCGACGGAGTTACCAGTCTTTTTCAAGGGCTTGGGACGTAAACACAAAAGCGCGCAAAAAAGCAACCAATTTGCATACATTTGAACAGAATAAGGCAAAATTATTAATATTATAAAGATACACATATGTGTATTAAAAATATGAATATATATATATATATATATATATATATATATATATGTTGATAAGGTAGCCCACGTGTTGGCAAGATAAAAAGATAAGTAACAAAGCTGTAACAAAGTTCATGCTGTATTCACCAACGGTTTATTTCTTCACACAAATTTTCGAGCGTCTCGCCGCCCTTTCTCAAGTGTTGATACTGAGAGAACAATAACAAAATTCATTTTACATTATTGTATTATTCATTGTATTTTGTTACTTATCTTTTGTTACTTATATATATATATATGAAATGAGAGAGACAGAGCGAGAAAGAGAAGGCGCCTCGACCTTGTACAGAACAAGTGTACATGTAGCTACTTCATTATTCATCCAGGGTGAGAAGATAAGGGCATTCACGAACGTAGTTCAACGAATGTGTGTATACTGTATATACGTGAAACATGTACGTTATCTATACGTCCATGAATGCCTTTATCTTTTCCCACTCTGTATATATGAGTGTATATATATATATATATATATATATATATATATATGTACATGTGTCTTTTAAATCGACATGGTAATGGTTTATTGAAATGAATGTACTTCATTTTATTACAATGTTTAGTTCGCTGACATATTTGATGAAACTTAGATTTACTGACTAAAATCAACTGCATGATAATTATAGTTTGTCACAATTATTAACGCGTTTGAATCTGCTGGGAGAAAAGGTACAATATAACAGGGAAAAGGTAAGGTTGACATTCGCAATTGAATTACTGCCAGTTCAAAACATTCATTCCCAATTATTTTACGAGTGTTTACAGACCGATATTCTTGTTTCGACAGGATATTTTCATGTATTTCCATAGTTTGACCAACAAAATACTGACACATGTTTTTCGAATGTAATAGACCATGACCAAGGTTGGGTGTCAAGGCCTTCTTTTGTTTGTGGCGGTCTTTCGGTAGGCGCTTTCATCTATGCAAATAAGGCACTCTTATTGTATCCGCGGTGAGGTGGCGGTGGCCATGAAACATCTATTCACGCGTGCCGCGTCTTTATTATGGGCTAGGTTTTGGAAATAGGCGGTACTCTTTCTTTTCAGGTCTTTCAAACGAAAGTTTTATTCTAGAGCTATAATAACCTTTGCTTATACGTGATTGGCGAAGGTATCGAACGTTGATAGTTTTAATCCTGCTATTCTATCACCCGAACTGATCACATTGACTTACATAAGAAGGGGGAAATTGCCAGTGATCATCATTTATCTCGATCTCTCCTGCGATTCAACAACGTTACTGCTTCATAATCTCTAAATACTCTATCAGTCTCTCCTGAATGAGCTAAAGTGTGCTCGCTTCTATGGCTCCACCGAGAAAACGGCGAAGGCGTGAGTTCACTGCCGAAGAGGTCCGTGATTTCATGTTGGACTCTGACTTCGAAATCGAGGATATTGTAGATAACAACTGGGAAGAAGACACGCAATCATCTCGTAGCAGTGAAAGCACAGAAGAACGTGATTCCTCACGTCTTCTCCCGGAGTTTGAAGAGCACGGTGAATCACTGTTTGAAGACTCGTCAGGCGACGAAGCTGATGGAGGTGACGATGACCACCTCAATGATCTACCTCCGCCTCATCCAACAACTCATGCTGAACCACTCTCCGATCACGATTGGCGGAGACTTGAGCCTGACGAGCGATTCAAGTCAAGTCGACGAGTGTATGACGACCAACCCAGACTACTTTTCGACGCTGAAGGATTGGAGCCAGTGGACTTTTTTACGAAGTTCTATCCGACTCCCATCTTTGCCCACATAGCAGATGAAACGAACAAGTATGCGCAACAATTCTTCGATTGCCCAGCGCCCCTCCCAGAGGCTTCTCGATTCGGCGTATGGCTGGACACCGATGAGGAGGAGATACGCGCTTTCACCGCACTTCAAATAGCGATGGGACTGGTGTCAAAGCCATCTGTGCCTCAGTACTGGGAAACGAACTCCGACATCTTAGTGACTCCTGGGTTTGCCGACGTCATTTCCAGGAATCGATTTCAGCTATCGAACACCTTCCTTCATTTCAATGACAACGAGAAGCTCGTGCCCCGTGGACAGCCCGGTTTCGACCCCCTTCACAAGACGCGCCCCCTCATCGATATGTCCCAGCCGACGTACCTTGAGCATTTCCTTCCCGGGGGATACCTGTCAATCGACGAGAGCTTGGCGCCGTTCAAAGGAAGAATCTCCTACAGACAGTACATCCCAAACAAACCACGGAAATGGGGGATAAAATTCTGGATGCTCTGTGACGCCCAAACGGGATTTTGTCTGCGGTGGCGGCAGTATGTCGGAGCCGAGGGACAAGACAATGGGGACAGCGCCACTGAAGCCCTGGTGAAACAGCTGACGGAGCCATTCTACAACACGGATCGCGTGATCGTGATGGACAACTATTATAGTTCCGTAAAGCTCTACGAGGATCTGTCACGGAACGGACTTGGAGCCTGTGGCACGGTGAGGAGCAACCGACGAGGACTTCCAGAAGAGATCCGACGTGGTGGTCTGCACCTTGCGAAAGGTGACGATCCCGTGTTTTTCGCCAAAGGGAGGGAGATGTCAGCAGTGACTTGGCATGACGTGAAACTCGTGAACGTGCTGTCGACCGTCAGCAGCAACGATCTCAAACAGAAGCAGATACGGAGTAAGAACGCCGAAGGAGGTCGCCGTACGATTCAGAAGCCAGCAACTGTTGACGTGTACAACAGGTTCATGAACGGCGTGGACAAAATGGATCAACGCATGTCCTACTACCGCTACCCTCATAAGAAAATCAAGGGATACCGCGTAACCTACCACTTCACCATGGAAGTAGCTCTCGTGAACGCTTACATCGCATTTCGCATGGCTGGCCACAAGATGTCCACGCGCGACTTCAGATGTCGGGTGATTGAGGGTCTGCTGAACGGCTACAGAGCATCTCGCTATCGTCGGACACCGTCACCTCCCATCGCCGACAACGAGGCAAGACTGACTGAGCGCCACTTCCCAGCAGAGTTCGAAGATCGACAACATCGTCCTGACTGCTACGTGTGTTCGGACCGCAGGAGGGGAAGGCGAAGACAGACGAGGACATACTGCCGACAATGTGGACTTGCTATGTGTTGCATCCCGTGTTTCGAGATCTACCACACCAGAAAAGATTTCCGATCATAGGTCACAAACACTGAGTCTTCTGATGACATGAACTCTAAACAATGTCATGAACTTGTCGTGTATAGGCCTGTCTACCGTTGCTTATAGAATATGCATGTTCAAATTACAGCTCACAGATGGCAAGCATTTCCAGGTGCATGATTCATTGTAATTACATGGACATTATTGGTTTTACGATCCAAGACTGAGATGTATCCTATACTATAATACTCGAAGTTGTTGTTGTTGTCGCGGCCTTATGTATTTCCTGTTTTATTTCGGCGTTGCTGGTTTCTCTATCTCCTCCCGAGCCGTCGGCTCCGGGCAGTTGCGACCGGTGCCGTCGGCCGCAGGAGAGTATCCTACATCGAATGGCGCGGGTTTCGTCCCCTCTCCGCCTCCGTGTCGACGTCGAGGACGAAAAAGAAAAATTAATTAGCTACATGCATAATGCATTTTTGTGCGTGACGAAAGAGCCGAGCGTTTCAATATTCACCGAACCTGCGCTGGCCTCCTGCTTTCTCGATCTTCCATCTTTTAGCTTGCAGAGACACTGGGGGATACTAAAGATGATGGTGCAGCGAAATCTCTGACATCTTCCGGCGGACGCGCACGCACACACACAATGTACCTCGCAGAACTCTATACACACTCTACACTGTGTGTATATAGTTCTGTGATGTACCTTTGCCTCCACCTGTTACGTGTACTGAATGTATTGACGATAGTTACACGAATCTGTGTGTGCGTGATATGGACTACAAGGGCATTTACGTACAGTTCGCCATTATTGGCGTCCCCAAATGAAAACAACGAACGTTGGTTATGTAATTGTATTTTGCACAACTGCAGAATACTATATGCAGCTCAGGTACGTCATTTAGTTTGCTCGCCGTTTGCTCTCAAGTCCGGTGTCATTGTACGCAGACTGTTTAGGACGCGGCTAAATATATTTGCCGATCGTACCCTTACATATCAGATTACACGCGTAGCTGTGTCCATTCGTTTACTGCAGAGCTGCTGTAATCATACATATTCATAAGATGAGCGGACGTAGAGGAAAACCTCGCTTTGCCGACCGCCTATTTTTAAAATTGCAAGTGGAAATAGAATGTGTGGTTCTATGGTCTATCAAACCAAGTTTTGGTGACAAAAAAAAGAGGGAGCAAATGAAGACGAATGCAGTGATGTATATATTCTTCTTTCTTCCATAACATGGGAAAAATATTAAAGAAAAAAAATACGAGGTCGTGAGAACCTACTCACACGGGTGCCTATTAAACCTGATGACTATGATCTCCCCCTCCCCAAATAATAACAATGATGATGATAATAATAATAATAATAATAATAATAATGATAAGGATAATGATAATAATGATATAATAATAACAATAATAGGAGCAATAATTGTAGGCCTAATATTAATTATGATAATGTACAATCTGAAGCAGATGTAGTTCTATATTGATATGATATATCAAGCCAAGTTTTGGTGATTAAAAACAAAAAGGAGGGAGCAAAATTATGAAGATATATCTTATTTTTCTCTCATAACGTGGGGAAAAGAAACATGAAAAAAAAAACCACAAAACAAACCGAGGCCTTGAGACCAGCCGTGGATTCCCGCGGGTGCCCGCGTGGATGCAAGAGCAGGGGGTAATCAAAGTCATAGTGTTAATATCTTCCCGTTTCGACGGGAACAACCTGTGGGCAGAACTTTCGGGGAATCTCATTTGCGTTTTTGGTAATTTTTCCCTGAATGTTTTTGTTTTTTGCCCTGCGGAGGTGGAAATGTGTGTGTGCGTGAGGGGGGGGAGGGGTGAGGGGCAACAAGACAACTGTTGGACTTCGACGGGTGCAAATAACCCCTCGAAACTCAAGTTCTATAATAAAAGCAAGTAGTGGCGGGAATGATCCCTACCAATGGACCGGATCGCCTGGCATATACTACAAAAATGTATTATAAAATTTCTGGGAAGGGTGGTCATTTAGAAGACAGCACAATTAACGAAAGAATGAGAAGACTTTTCTTTTTATTTCTTCAATAAAAATGTGCAAAATCGTATTATGAGAAAAAAAATTAAACCCCTCAGACCCGTGGATTTCCACGGGTGCTGCTAGTTGAAGTATAATCGCGATATCTGTCTGAACTTCACCCCAAAAGAAACGTTCCGTGTACTCTCACTTGTACTCATTTGCATACATGTACACAAAACCAGGTGGTTATTGTCTGTCAAATCGATCCCAGTTACCAATGATTATGTCATTAGCCAGGGTAACGTGAAATCTTTAGACATGAATTTCTCTGCCAAGTTATCTCTCATATTACATTGCCTATTTACAGTGTACACACAATGTATGTACATTTCAATAATGGTGATATTCCCGTAATTGTAAGGATTGGTTATTTATTATTCGTAAGTCTTCGAAATAGTAATTAATAGCATTAAAAAAAATCAAATACTGTACAAAGAGATAAACGTTCATATTGATGATATGGTTATACACAAAATATCAATGACAATGTGATAATTTATTGAGATGTAGCTCACAAGTTCTTGTATTATCAGAAAAGGTTGATATTATGGGTCAAATCGATCCCCATGAGTAACCAGTGATATGCCAGTGATTGTGCCACTAGCACTAGTTTATTATCAACTTGTACTAGTAATTTATTTTGTATACATACATATGTCCGACAAATTATGGAATTATGGATTTGTGTAGTGCTCATTACACTTACAATGTATACTTGTCAGTGGCAATTCTGAATCTCGATGGTATATTGTGTTTATGAATTCAATGGTGTATCTTATCAAACTTTAGATTATGTGGGGTTATTTATGTCATTGTGTAATTATTCCTTGGCTCTTCAACAATAAGTAGCCGCTGTCATGATTTTACAGCGAGTTCCACGATCGCATTTGAATAAGTAATTGTCATATCACCACATATTACATGCATGTAAGTTGTCAATGTAAGAGCAGTGAATTCTTTTCCGGATATCACTAGTCATCGTGTGAATGAGGAATTGAAAATAAAGCATTATTCACAGTGACGAGTGAAAGAGATAAACTATACTCATCTGTTTCTTATTTGTAATTTAATCAGCGTTGCTGAGTGTGTAATGTCAGATCAAAGCTGATCAATTATAGTGAGATTGCAAAACTGAAGTGTATGTAACTACTGAAGGATACTAGTAGTATCTAGAGATATTGACGAGAGAAGGTGCAATGTATATTCAGTAACAGGTTGTATATGTGGAGTGAGATCAGTTTGAAGAGAGAATACTATTGCCAGAAAGACAGAGAGAGAGAGAGAGAGAGAGAGAGAGAGAGAAAGTGACGAATGGAAATGGAACTCGACGTTCCAAAAATAGTTATCTATGACATACAGTATAACGATAATAATAATAATAATAAACATGTGTGCATATAATATATATATACATATATATATATATGTATATATACATACATATATATATATAAATATATAAGTATATTATATGCGTATATTTCTTACTCTCTCTCTCTCTCTCTCTCTCTCTATATATATATATATATATATATATATTGTATACATACATAGATCGAGGTCGTCAGTTTCTTCTTCGCCTAAAAACACAAAATCAAATAAACAACCGACAAACAAGACTCAAAAGCACACATACAAACAAAGCAAGAGTATGATTATTAGCACACTTAGTTGCATGTAAGGTTGGAAAAGTATAATAAGCGAAGCTGAAAACATGCACAACAAAGGAATTCATCAAATCATACACTCCATGCAAACGTACTGTACAACAACGTCAACATGTAAGCTAACAGTTTTTATATCCGCATCAAATCATACGAGACGCAAGGTACGAAGAAACAATGCACGAAGCCTTGTACAGCAATTCCTCTTTAGAGTATATAGTTCTCCCCCCCCCCCCCAAAAAAAAAAAAGAGAGAGAGAGAAAAAAAAGAAGAAATGAAATTCGCCAATAGGGTATTAGTAACAACAAGAGTTTGAGAGACAAAGCTATTCTGTCAGAAAGAGAGAGAGAGAGAGAGAGAGAGAGAAGGGACAGGTGGATATTGAGGTTAACGTTACAACAATAATTTGAAGTTATTCATATATCATAGAGAGATATAATAATTTTACCTCGACTTCTTCACTTATTTTGTGAAGTAAAGATTTGAGTTAACGACATTCTTGTATGACCAAATTGCACCAATTATTGAATATTGAAAAAGGCTGCGTCTTGATCGTTTGTATGGATAGTACCCCCCCCCCCAAAAAAAAAGAACACACACACACACACATATCAAACAACACACAAACAAGAATCAAGGCAAGTTCCACAACAAAAGGTTTGATTATACGGGTACACTTAGTTCTATCTTAGATTAGAACAAAAAAGCTAAGCTAAAAAAAGGTCAAAATCACGTTGCACTTTGCACAAATTACGTAAAACAGCGTCAGGTGTCAAGTAAGACAGCCTACAGTACTGTGATCTGTTGTATTTGCCAAATTTATTCACGAAATTTTGTAGAAGAGGAAGTGCAAGAGAGTTGCTCGCCAAGTATATGAGGAGCTCATTGATACACAACAACAATAAGAAGAAATAAAGACATATCGCAAGGTTCGTAAGTCCACAGGGTTTTAGTGAGAGTTTAGTCAGTTTGAATGACTTCCGCTATCTTGGAAAGTCCTTCACGTACGTTTTTGGATTTGATCAATGTCAACATTGGAATTCCTATTGTTGACTAGTTTTGTTGAGCACTTTACCATTTTGCAAAACATGGGACACTTATCGTCAGAAGAAAGTACACAATAAACGCATACAAAGGGCCAAAAAGATAGGACATTAGCTATCGCGATGTGTGCTTTGTGAATGTCTATGAATCGTTTACTATGTATACAGTAGGAGAGCGGATCGTATCACCGAACGCCTTTTTTTTTTGTGGCTTTGAATTCAGCACAAAGTGGATGAAATGTCGGCAAAAAATAACACCGGTTATTCACAAAGTCCTGAAAATACGAATTCAGCAAAAGTACGCAAATTATTCACTCAGGTTTTTGGAGAATAGGCTTCAAGTATATCTTTCTCTCCAAAAATTTAAAAAAAAATCAAAAGTTGTCTTTTACAACCGCAAAAAAAAAAAAAAATCGCATTATAATTAGGTACATGATTTTCGTAATGGCATAGTCAATGCTTTCACATCTTGTTCTTGCACCAGAACCACAATTCTTACCCAAGGTTCACTACATGTACCTACTAGTATTCTTACCGAGGGGAGGACAAAGAGAAAAAGAATCGGCTAATGAGGCTCATTTTTTTTTTCTCACCGCAAAATGTCTAATACGAACATTTTGAATAGTTCCCATGATAAAATCTTGCGATAAATCGACATCTTCTTCTAAATCTGAGGTAAAATGTGAATTTCTTAACGTTTTTGCATTTTTGTGTTGCATTCTATTTTTGCGGTTTCGGTCCTTATAAACGATTTGTGAGGCCAGTCTACGAGGTCCCGCGAGTATTGAAGATCGTAAGTACGCAGAAATATGCGTACGAAATTACTATGATGTCGGGCACTACCATACCAGCTGCATTATGTATTCAGTACTTCCCTTTCTCAAGGTGTGTATATATCGAACTCTTTCTAGCGCTAATGATATTATGTAATGACACATTCATACACAAAAGGGGACTATACCTGGGTATTTTTATACCCTTTTCACCTCCCCCTCTTTTTCTACCATTCTGTCTTTAGTCCTAAAGTACGCCAACCTAAATTTCTCCTGGTATTCACTTTCATTTGGACAAGGAGACCGGCAATGACAGGCTAAAAACAATGACGATCACGTCAACGCAAATTATATGGATGTGCCGTGCGGCTTAGTTCACGAGTCAAGTTTTCGCTTGCTGGTACGCGTGCATACACAAGGACAAAGGCGTTTTCTTCTTTTGTATCTGATTGTATGTAAGCGTCGGGACGATTACAGTACATCAAACAGACAAAAGGATGAAAGGCTTGACCGTCAAAATAAAAGCTGACCTTCTCTGAGGGACAAAATGAAAGCATGCTTTCAGCCGTCCCGCAGGACAGCATCCAAGCGGAACAAGACGACTGGAACCTCATAGAAAAGACACGCAGACTCAATAGCGTACACACGCGTGGTTTACCAATGAGACTTTTGATTTATACACAGCTCACAGAGGGTGCGCTCACGCCGAATTTTCCCGGCGCGAAGAAAACATACCTTGTCGAAAAATCATGAATTTACTCTAAAAAATCCTATGTAAGCATACACAAATATTTAGTTCAAACGATAGATACACTTATCTGCTATCATTATATATCAATGGCAGTTTCATAGTGCAAGTAATTATGATACCACAAACATTTTAATGAGCAGGAGTTTTCTTGCTCTTCTTAGTCGCCGATCGGCGACCATGGCACGTCAGGACTATGGTCGCCGATCGGCGACCATGGCACGTTAAGAGTTAACTTTAATTGCTGACTGTGAACTTTTGCTGTAGATATCAAAGTGTGGTGTCAGTAGTAAGATACTAATGTTTTAAAGTACGGTACTGCCTTTTCCATCCAGGATAAGAATGCATAATATGTATCAGTAGAAACTAAGTTAAATGTACATGTATGCTATTGTCGAATAATTGCTTCTTAAAGGACAAGTTCACCTTCATAAACATAAGGATTGAGAAAATGCAACAATGTTAGTAGAACACATCAGTGAAAGTTTGAGGAAAATTGGACAATCAATGCAAAAGTTATGAATTTTTTAAATTTTTGTCTTGGAACCGCTGGATGAGGAGACTACTACAGCTTGTGAGTCATATGCGTACAACAGTATAAAGAAAATGTAAAAGAAAATTCGACATATTTTCACTTTTTTCGCATAATAAAAGAGTACTTGACTTGCCTCTTTCTAAAGGCAGGGGGAATAATATTACCCATAACATTTGTCGGTAACGAGTCAGGGGAATGTATACTTTTTTCAGCAGATGGAATTTTGTGAAATTCTCTTTATATTTTCCTTATATTGTTGTAAGCATGTGACATCTAAGTTATTCATACACTGCAGTAGTCTTCTCATCCAGCGGGTACTGCACAAAAACTTCAAAAATTCATAACTTTTGAACGGATTGTCTGATTTTCCTCAAACTTTCAATGATGTGTTCTACTAATATTGCTACATTCTCTCAATCCTTATGTTTATGAAGGTGAACTTGTCCTTTAAGATTGATTTTGATAAAAAGGTATGTGGAAATATGCCAAACCTGACAAAAAAGAAAAAGAAAAAAAGGTTTATTGTAAGGTGCTTTCAGGACGAGTGCAACTGAATGACTAGTACAATAAAGAACAAGTAACATTACAACATACATGCAGTAATACTTTACTGTACACCATACTTTAATGTTTTTAATATGAAGAAGCCTTTAATATACTGTCTGAAAACATCAATGTACTCCTCCCTCATTCAGGCATCCCAGTGAAATATTTAAAGATATAAAACAGTAAATGAAAAAAAAAATCATTTGTTATACATCTGACATCTGCCAATTATATGCCCATGATTGATTTTACCTGCACTAAAGGTGATCCCAACTGCTGTGATGACATAGAAGGGTGCACGCCGCTGCACTATGCTGCCAGAGAGGGTCATGTTGAGTGCTTGAGAGCCCTCCTGAAAGCAGGAGGACGGTATGATGTGGAAAACAACAGCGGCAAATCTGTGCTGGAAGAGGCAGCTGAAGAATGCAGGCACATCCTGGACAAAGAGAGTTAGTTACTGCCAGTGCCATATATAAAGAGAGTCTGGCCAACTGCTAAATTGGACGCCGTGTCGTTACCACGCGTATTACGCGTTACAGGGTTAGCACGTACGCTCAGACGTAACAAAATAACCAAGCCAAATAAGGTGTACTTAAAAATGGGTACTGCGTATGAGCGCACTTTAGTAACGACATGGCTCCATAAAGATCACTGGACCCGTTTTGACCAATCACAGGCTTCAAAACTCACGGGCCGAAAACTGAGTTGGCCAGACTCTCTTCATATACGGCACTGGTTACTGCATTTGATTTCGGTTTGACCTTTGTATTAAGAGTATGCAGCAAATTTTATGTAACATCCACTTTTTAGCATCCATCTTAGGTAATGTATTTGAGCCCCCCCCCCCCCCCCCCCCCCCCAAAAAGAAAAAAAAGAAAAAAAAAAGAAAAAAAAAGATAAAACAAAGTTATATTCATAAATCTCATCTTGTAAAGTATACAGTAGGTTAAAAGTAATGTAAACAAAATTATCATGGCCATGGCAAATTTGTGATAGCAAGTTTTATGGTTTGAAAGTTATGAGGAAAATGATGAGGTACAAAACTCAGTAGGGTTTGTCTTCTTTCAGTACCACAAGTATCAATATGAGTTCATATATTTCATATTATCAGAAACCAAGGATTACCTCAGCATGACATTGGACATGGCCCGCATCACAATTTCCAAGCAGAAGGTGCCTTCCCATGGGTCGTCCGCAAAGCCAGAGGGTCGGAGGTCATCAGCCGAGACCTTGGGGGATAATGACAGCCCTCGGGAGGTGGCTGGTGGGATAACTCCACGAGCCTGGAACACCATCAAGGTGCTGGAGAGCCCCAAGGATGCAGGGAAAGAGTCCAGTGAGTGCTGCAAATGGCATATTGCCTTTGGTCCTAAAAGAAGTAATAGTTCGAACTCTGTATAGGAGGATGTGCGTATACTACTCCATGCTATCAAGAGTGCCAAATAGCATTTTTATTGATGTGTGTATGTGTGTGGAGGGTTGTTTCGTTTTGTTTTTTTATTTTGTTTTGCTGTGCTTTGCTTTTCTTTGTTTTATTTTTTATTATTATTTTTTTTTTTTCGCTAAAAGAAAAGGATTGGAAAAATATGTTTTCATTTCTGAAATGTGAGTTAGTGTGCTCAAGCTCTATGACTTTTTTTTAAATTCTTATAAATTCCCTTTTTTTAGAAAAATCATATTTTTCCTCCAAACTTTGTTTTGATGTGTGTGATATGGGTATGTTTTTGTGACGTTAGGAGGTTGGCAGCCATGTATCAATCTTTGTATACTTGTGTCATATTGATTGAAATAAGACAAAAAATATTTTGTAAAATACCAGTTAATTCAATCAAAATCAGTTCTACTCTCTATCAGTTAAGTAGATTTCAGACACTAAAATTCAAGCAAATCATATCATAAGTAATTGATTTGTTAGGCAGAAACATCAAACGGTCCCATCAACTGAGGATATTGTTTGAGATTATTATTTTTCACCTCACAAAGATGTACGAAAACAAGAGGATACATATGCGTATTGTGTCATTTATACTTGCACAATCCGCATACACCTTTCCATGTGATTGGAAACAATTGTGATATCGAATTGCATTGCTTTTAATACTTGTACATCTGTGAGCAGTGCCTTTAAAATCAAACAGAAAAACTTCCAAATGTAGATAGTGACCATTCAAAGCATTTAATGCTAGTAAAGTGTGAAATATCAGATATTACAAGACTCTGTTTTAATACCAGTTCGATGTTTTCTGAGTTTCTATGTCTCATTCCATTCTTGCAGTCACAGGAACCCTGCAGCTGTCATTTGAATACAACTCCAAGGCCAAGACCTTCAAAATCCGTGTATGGTCCTTGCAAGACATTCTGCTTCCTCCAGGTAAGTGTGGGGAGGAAAAAGGAGGAAAAGGGGGAAGATAAGGTCCCATTTTCACTTGCCATTCAGTCTGAGGGCAGTTCTCACCTTCCTGTACTCTTTCAATCTTGATCAAGTGCACTCCTTTGTTGTACAGGCTTTTGTGTATCAGGATTACCGCCTAAGTGGTTTACAAGGGATTTGCATCATGGGCAAGTGACTGTTATTGATGTGAATAGAGAATGGGGGGAGGGCAGGGTTTCATTCATGGTCATTGCTCAGAAACATCCATTGTGTTGTGAGTAGGCTATTTCGAGGGCTTATGTAGGCTTGTGGGCAGATGACCAGACAAAGGGACTGGTAGACAAATGATTTAAAGCCATGTCTCTCCTTTTGTCAGCAAAATTGACCTCTGAAGCCATTTGTTCAAGCCAGCCAACACTAACTGTCATCCAAGGGTAGCAGCCCAGTAGAGGCTTATGTCATTCAAGCATGAAATTTACGCTTGCCTCAGCAGAGTCATTTAAATGCGAATGTATTGGGTGTCAAAGCCATAATCCTGATAGGTGTCCTAAAATGTGTAGAAAAAACAGCATTTCTTTTTGATAACGATACATGTAGAGTTTGAAATATGAGCCACGTATTACTGAGTGATGATGCATGGTTTCATACATTCTGGCAGCACCATTGCTATGAATGTGTTATTGTACTTTGTGATGTGATACTGTACTTATTGTGGATTTTTCACTCATTTTGTTTGATCCAGCTGAATTTTCCAATCTGTCGAGGCTGTACATCAGGAGTCACCTGCTGCCAGACAAGAAAGGGGAAACAAAGCGCAAAACTGATGAGATAAAGATTGAAGACCCGACAAAGTTGGACAGTAATCTTGTAACTCTGAGGAGGAAGGGAATGCGTGACAGTTTTAAGGCAGTGTTCTTGCCGTCCACCTTTAAATTCAGCAAAGGCCTTGAGTACCAGAACGTCACCCAGGATATGGTTAGGAGCAAGATGGTCCACATTGCCGTGTGCGTGAAGCAACGTTACAGCACTAAAACCATCCCCGTCGCAAACGTCCAACTCGAAATGAAAGTCGCTGTGCGCAAGCTGCTGAAGGAGAAGCACCCACTCCATTCCTGTATCAACTATTCCATGCCAGACAATATTCACGCATATGATCCCCATGACATTGTGATCATCTCCGAGGGGATGTACAGCAATCGAACGACCAGCCACCCAACACTGCGTACTAAGTCGCGAGTGAGCCTGGAACTGGAGGAAACCAACCCCCGGGCATCAAGTGACATCAACCTCAAAGCAGTCCGCTCTCACTCTGTAGAGAGCATGCCGTCCACCATGGTGGACATTCAGACAGGCCAAAGGGAAACGTCCCTGGATGACCTCTTGGAAGTGTCGGTGCACAGTGATAGCAATCGGAGTGACCAGAAGGTGACTGTTGTGGATGTCCACGAGATACCGCGCCCATCCCAAAGCCCCCTACCTGGCATCACTGAAGATGGTGAACTGACTGATGTGAGTATTGTCTCGTCGTCATGTCACAGTCCTGACAGCGCTGTTGTGGATATGGATGGCCTTGAGACGATTAATCTGGACAGAGATGCCATTTCCCCCGTTGGGTCGTCCACACCTTCGGCCAAGAAGCTGCGCGCTGGTGTCAAGCATGGGTTTGCAAATCCTCACATTACGATTGTAGATGATGCAGATAGTGATGACTTTGAGGTGTCAGTTGACAAACTGGATGGAAGGAAAGGGCTTAGGGATGAGGTCATAGACCTGAGCAGTAGCAGTCAAGATCTGGTGGAAAAGGGCAAAAAGAAGGGATTCAGAGGACAATTACATGTATTCAAGAAGAAATCTAAGCAGAAGAAGGGAAAAGGAGATGGTGTAGATAACCCAGGATATGTTGTAGACATGAGAACTGGCCACAGGAGCCTTATAGGAGACTTTGCTGGTAGCAGAGGTAAAAAGGGACAGCAGGACCTGGAGATGCTTGAGATTTTATCTGATGAGGAAGCAGATGCTGTCTTTGCTGACAAAAGAAATGATACCACAATAGACAGCAGAGCCAAGAATAAATCGGTATCAAGCCATAATGACAGCCAGATAGAAACCGTCATCACTGTTGCTGCTGCAGACCAAGTTACGGAACTGAAGCGTGGGAAGAAGATGTATGATGTTCAGGGTGCTATGAAACATGATCAGCTGGCATTGAAACCAAGGAGGACACTTCGGGACGCTGTAGGAAAGAAAGAAGGAGATCAGAGAGCCAGTAGTTCAAAGGTCTCCACGTCTGAAATACCTTTGCGTGAAGTGACCAGCCCTGTACCCATTATAGTAGTTGAGTGTGTGGACGAGACTGATCGATCAGCTTCAGCTGGTAGCCGGTCTCCCCGATCCCCGAGGCATGCTCGGAAAGTTAGCCCCATACCAGAAGTATCCAAGAGAGGTCGTGAGTCCACCAAGCAGGACTTTACCCCTCCGATAACTGCCGGAATGCCCCACACCGAGTTGAGCAAGCCAGAGAGCAGAGTTTCCATCAAAACCAATGACACAACGCATTCTCCTAATGGTGCTAGTCACAAGGGAAGTCCCACCGATGCGGACGTGAAATACATCTCTGAATTGGGTGACTCAGATCATACTCCAAAGCAGAACAATCGGTCAAGGTCTGGCAAGGAGAAGGTTGTACGGTCCAAGGGCAGATCACCAGGTAAAGCCCAAAAGACCTCGGCAGCCGCTGAACCAGAGTTTGAAATGCTGACTCTCTGGAATGATGAAGAATGGAGGAAAAAGTTGGCCACACCCGAGTTCAAGCTCCGGATGTTCCAACGCACCAGCCAGGATCAACATCCATCCACGCCGCTCCTCAATAAGTACCATGGCATTGATCCGAGTAGCGCTGCAGCCAGCAATATGGTATTTGTGCACGAGACCCCTCCCAGTAAAACTAGTCAAAGCACCCCTCAGGAGGGAGTGGGCAATGCCAGAGAGAACAAAAGATTGCATAGCAAAGGTGCTGTGATGGATAAGTCAAAGTCACAGAAAAGGGTTGAAGTGAAGAATAATCCTAGCATCACAAAGCTTAGTCAAAGCTGGCTGTAGCAAAGTTTGATGAATGAAACTCATAGTTTGACTGGAATGAGATGTGAGTAGAATTTGAGCTTCCAATGTCAGCAATACAAGTAAATAATTGAGTACAGGTACAGTGTAGGAGGGTGAGATATATTTATTGAATATTGACAACTGTTCATAACAAACATTTTTATGCCTGCTTAATTGTTTCTTTGTTTGTCTCAAAAAGTGCCCAGTAGATACTAGAATAACAAAACTCATTGTGCGACATATATGGAATTTGCTCAAATCAATTTCAGAAGAAGTTCGGGGACATCTCTTTACCAGGTGTACAAGAACCTCACGCCAGTATGCAGTTATTTGATTGTCATCACCAATTTTTATACCTATTTGTTCTGATGGAGCACATATTTTTTTCCCCAAGACACAACAGCACAATGAAAAGTCAGTGGTGCACTTCAGATTAATTACTATGCATAGCTGATTCACCATTCTAAAGCTGTGATGGTAGTAATGGTTGCCATTTCTGCTAATGAAGATAGTTTCCTTGATCTTATTTGAATTCTTTTTCACTGCCGGTCCATGTCTGAACCCTGGTATGGTGGGTTTACCCCAATTAAGGGTATTTCATCATTGTTTTCACTTTTGCCTGCATGATTTTAAAGACTGCATAGCAATATTGTTAGGCACTTATTACCTAGTTCTTTGAATTTCTATGCAATAGTATTTTCATATATTTATCTTTTGTCTAGGAATTTTGAACTTGAAGTTTATATCTAGTACACATCTTTTTCCGTGCCATGTTTCTCTTTATGTGCTGTGCTGTTTCTTACTCCTAAGTGCAACTTATTTATGTTTCCATAGTATTCTAGACTTTATCACAGTAATACACAAAATAGTGTTACACAGTTTGGGCTGTGTCAGCAGCCAGATGTCTCTTCCAGCCATGCATGAGTGGGGCCACTACATATCTTTTAATAGAGAGAAAAACTATGCATTTCTGTCTGTTTGTAGTGACCACCTTTCAATAATGGTCAGTTTTGTCGTTGTTTCTTGAGGGCCAGTCTGTTCCAGATAAGTTGTTTTTGCGGGCAAGACTATGCAATCACCACTTCATAGATTATGCGTGTAACAACATTGCAAGATAGAAGCGTGTTTTATTTTGTTTCAGTGCTGAAGTCACTGTCATCTAATTCCTGTGGAGGAAATTATATAGGCACTGGTTTTGGATCACTAGGATGATGATACTGCAACTAGTCTCCCTTCTATACTTGGAGGTACATGTACACAGGCTGGAGGTGTTTTCTTATCAGATAGGCACAGATGTTTCAGGGGCGGATCCAGGAATTCCGTCAAGAGGGGGCGCGTTTACAAAATTAAATGGGGGGCGCACGCACCCCTACCCCCATTTTTTTCTTTTTATTTCTTTTGTTTCAAAAAAAAAAAAGGGGACGTGCGCCGGTTGCGGTCATCCCTGGATCCGCCCCTGTGTTTGGAAACTAGTACTATAACTGTCAATGAAAAGAGATTACCTAATCCCTTAATCTCTTTTGTGTCACCATGGCCCTCCTGTTGGACTGATGCACATTGCTACACCCAAGGGGGCTCACTAACTTTTTAACTACCAGTAGTCCAAGTTTGGACGGGTTGTTGATGAAAAAAGCTTTGCAAGTTATGCTTAGTGCCTGGACACTCAGAGCCATTCACCTCATGTTCCAAAATACATTTTTTTATGATACATACACAACTCAGTTTGCATGTGTTTTGCAAGCAAGGACAGATGACATTTTCTGCCTGGTGTCAACACAGCTGCACTGGTGTTGAATTTGATATTAAACATATGGTAGTCTGCCAGCAACAGTATTGATATTGTTTATGTGTAGATGTGTAATTTGTAGTATAAGTGATGTCATCACTCTATACAGTCCTACAGGAAATAAGCCCATATGAATACTAGGCTACTACTTGAGAATGCACAAAGTGATGTGTGATTACTAGTAACCTCTCTCATTTTAAATGCCATTTTGCTTCTGTTTGCAGCATGCATTTGTATTTTGTAGGTAGCCCAAAGACGTGGAACCGTTATGAACATTTGACAGGATTAGACCATGAATTCATGGGCCTAATGAACTATAAAATGTAGCAACAAATAGACAAACAGACAAACATGGAATACCTCAAAAGTCTAGTCAATGTCTTACATTTCCCTCGCCCTATAACTCTTTAGCTCATAAAGTACAATTATTCTATGATCGGTTCCCAAGAGAGATTTCCACATTGATATTTTTATTTGTTTTTAAACACATCCTGTATATGATTCATGACTGTAAAGTGTTTATTGGACATCAGCCAATGCCTTGGTCCTGCAAATGGGTTGTCCTAATCATCATTCATCTGGAATTCACCTCGTAATGTAGCCTGTGGCACTTGGCTACAGACATGACACTGTTAGGTTGTGAGTCTGCGGAAGTCAGAATGATAGAAACTCTGCATTACTGTACAATTGATATGAATGAGATGAGTCTATCATAATGTGGTGAGATGTACAGTCTGTGTATCAGGAAATTACTCAAGTACAGTCATTTCTTTGAGAAATCCAACCTTACATTGGCAAAGTGTGGTGGTGACAGGAGCATGTACACAAAAGTGCAATTTCTTTTTATGCATTGCAGCTACAGATGTATTTCAATGAAAATTAGTGATTTTGTGAGGCTGTAATCACATTCTGTTTGATGGCGATGATGATATGGACAATAAGACATACCCTAAAATTGATCACAACACATGCTTTTACCGTGTTACCATCTACGGCAAATAGATTAAGGAATCATATAATGGCGTCACAGAGAATAGTACTTGGAGTCTGTGCCCCAATTCATAATTGCCACTTTAGAAGGACCCATGTGCACACTGATTTGGATAGAGTATGCTACTGCAGGGCTTCCATTGATTGGACTTTCATTAGTAAAAACACAAAGACTGGCTTCTTGAACTGTGATTTTTGCTTTGCCCATGACATCTGCCAAATCAATCCAGAAATTTTTATTTGCATTTTTTATAATCCTTTTTTTTAAAGTACTTGTGAGTAACATCTTCAAAACATACACTGTAGTCAGTTTCATCCTGTCAACATAGCAAAGTGGGTGTAGAAATAAGTCAATAAATCTGTAAGAAATATCTTTTTCTTTTATTTGGAGAGAATTATGCTTGGGGCTATTAAACCTAAGAGATATTTAAATTACAAATCTGATTTTTTATACTTTTGTATCAAACACAATTTTGTAATGACTGAGTGGAAGTTTTGATTTCATGATTCAGCTCATTTCTTTGACATTGTTTTATCTTGTCAAAAAGTGTAGAATGTCTGGTATTAGGGAATGCTTCTCAGGAAATGATCAACGCAGATGTGCCATATCTTTGTACTTTTATAATCTTCAAATCAACTTTTTTTTTAAAATAATTGTAATTTATGATTTTTAAAAATATATCCAGAGGTACATTGTACTTGAGGTATGAGCATATTCATTCTGTTGCAATGTATGCTAACCTGCGGGATGAACGTGTAAACTTCTGAGTCATTGAGGCCAGTCTTTATGAAATTAGATGGTTAACTCGACGTAACTTACAGTGTATGGCAGTTAGGTTGCATGCAGTGCCATTGACAATCAAGATTGTGAGTTCTCAGAGGGTTAGATTAGGTGGGATTACACATCCTTTGCTAGAAATCAATATCAGACTTACTGTACTCAAGAATTGAGACCCAGGGAATAATTTTCAAGCTCGAATTTGATTACCAATTTCAGCTGATGAGTGATATTTCAAATGGTGTCGTGTACAATGTACACATCTATGGAAAAAAAAAAACTGCTACACACACGTGTACACACACAAAAAAATAATAATAATAAAAAGATAATAATTTGTTTAGCAGTGATATGAAAATTCATAGCAAATTGTGATGTGATACCAGGAGAATTATTCACTAGAAACCTCTTTTTAGTCCCTGTATATCTCACACTCCACATAGATGGCAGATGGTGTATAGAACTTGAATGAATGAAGATTGTCTCCCAGCTGAGTGTTGAGTCATGCTCGGAGATCGGAGGTAGAGATAATTTTGACTGAAATCAAAGATGAACAACTACAACTGTACTTTGTGAGATCATAACCAGAGCTCACTGAATAGAAAGTGAAACAGCATTTTAAAGGTATTTGTTGCAGATTAGCATAATGACCATAATTTCTCAAACATGCTGCATTAAAAACAAAATGTTGGTTTATGTAATGATTTAATCTTTTACCTTATTACATTGATTTGAAGCATGTACGACATATATAATGTGGATGTATTGAAATGACAAGTTAAAAGTGAGTTACAATTATGATTATTACTCTCCATAGAGGCAATATTGTTGTATACTGTAGCATAAAGTAGTGATTTTGAGTAACTACATGTATGTTGAAATGTACTTTGCTCTTACTGTTAGTATGGAAGGGTTTGGGGCCATGATTCACCTTGTATTTGTTCTCACCTTGGACATAGTATTGTATGCAAAAGGATTATAACGGTAATCAAAATGATTTTGAACAACAAAAAAAAAGGAAAAGAAAAAGGAAAATAGACCTCACTACTGCACTGGCTGTAAGGAAATGTGAGCGTTTTACTGTTGCAATGGTCACTTTACTGAATGATAACTACGCCCACCCGAATCAACTCATTTTTGTTCTTCTTGTTGTTTTTAATAATAATGATAATACTAGTAATACTAAGCATTTATATGGGGCTTGGTACGGGGTGACTCTAAGCACGCTGAAATGTCATTAATATTGAAGGTGACAAATATGATAGGATTGCATATTCTGTGTGTGAAGTGCCTTTAGATTACATGATATACAATTTAATACGATGCACTCTCAATGTTCTTTACTGGAGAGTATCAAGTACTACTACAAGAGTTGGTCTACAAAATTTCTTTCTATTATTGTCTTGTTTGCTTTTTTATTCTCTCAAACCTTTGGATTTGACTCCATGACAGAGAAGATGGATTTGTGGCTTTGTGTTAAATCACATAATGACTCTGATGGCTTCAAATGCCTCCTTTTCGATTATTAATAATATTATGATATTTCTTTTCAAACAAAAGAAAAAGAAAAAGGTAATCCAGGTTTAGTCATGTGACATTATCTTTGCTTCTCACCGATATCATCACTCATCAACATGAATATTCCAAATGATGAATTTTTTTCAGTGTTACTGTTGTATGACTTTCTCAGGGGTCATGATTCATAAATGTAATGGCGCTAGTTGAAAAATTACTGGCTTTGGCATCCGCAATATCAATGCCTGATAACTGCTGGAGCAATATTCAAAATGTTGCCCGTGCAATATATCTCCCTTTGTTTTGACTTGATAGATTCACAATTTGGTGTACACACAAGTACTCCACTCACTGCCATTTGTACTGTAAATCGAGGAACATTAGCGGCATGAAACTTTGTAAATTGGAGACTGGAACCTTTTGGGATTCATGGTCGCGAAATTCAGGAAAATTTCATGTACACAAAAATTTGTGGTTGTACAGTATTTTGATTCAAGTATTGTTGATCATCTAGTTAAGACCTCATTAGCCTCTTTAATTTGATTTAATTTAAACCAAGCGACCTCTGTCAGACATGATTGTGTGATACAGAGTTTTTGAAAGGAACTGGAGCTATCGATCAAAAAGGGATGTGGATATGTTCAGATGCATAGAATAGTTATTCTGTATCTGTTCGATCCTTTCAGTGCATATATACTGGAAACCCCTGTCATATAATCATGCTTACTTGCAACGAGGTGAACTTTGTGGCCCCAATTATACATTATAACTGTATTTAGCTGGTCTCTCAATACAGTTAGAGTGAGGTGCCGGTTATAATGAGATACAATTTGGAGGTCCTTGTGACCTTGTTACAAGGGGGTTTCCCTGTATGTCTGCACATTATTTTTGTTATGAGCTCATAGATATTATGTGTAATATAGGTGGCTGTCGTGGATGCTGATCCTTCATGCAGTTGTCGATAACTGAGGGGCCAATACATACAATGGGATACTCTCTTTTTACTAGGTGAACTTTATATGCTCCCCAATCCTATTAGCTCTGTATGTCCGGTTCCTCGTTATAAACGTATGCACGTTTCTACTGTTTTAATATGTGTACATGAAAATGGGACCAGTAGAATCTTCTCGTTATAAGGGGTATCTCGCTATATCCGAGCTCATTATAACGGGGTTTCCCTGTATCTCCCTTTGTTTTGACTTGATAGATTCACAATTAGGTGTACACGCAAGTACTCCACTCACTGCCATCTGTCTGTACTGTAAATTGAGAAACATGCAGCTATCGGTCAAAAAGGATGTAGAAATATTCAGATGCATAGAACAGTCATTCTGTATCTGTTCGATTCTTCCAGTGCATACTGGAAACCCCTGTCTTATAATCATGCTTACTTGCAACGAGGTGAACTTTATGGTCCTTATTTTACATTATAACTGTATTTAGCTGGTCTCTCAATACAGTTACAGCGAGGTGCCGGTTATAATGAGATACAATTTAGAGGTCCTTGTGACCTTGTTACAAGGGGGTTTCCCTGTATGTCTGCACATTATTTTTGTTATGAGCTCATAGATATTATGTGTAATATAGGTGGCTGTCGTGGATGCTGATCCTTCATGCAGTTGGCGATAACTGAGGGGCCAATACATTAAATGGGATACTCTCTTTTCACTAGATGGACTTTATATGCTCCCCAATCCTATTAGCTCTGTATGTCTCATGCACACAATACATGCAGCAGACATTGAAAAAAAAAAAACCCACAAGGATTAATTATAATGTTGAACTATCTGGGAAAAAAAAAATATGTAAAGAGGGGCAAACCAAGCAGATGAATGGTGGCAGGTGCTACGATGATTTTATACCAGTATTAATTGATGAATTAATGAACAATGAAAGGCTAGTCATAGACTTTATCAAAGAGCTCTGTACACGTATGTGTTCGTTCATATACTCACTGTGACCCCAAACTATTTGAAACATGTGCCCGCCATCAAAGTGGGCCTGTGCATATGGCTGTGTGCCATGATTGAGTGTGTGGTAGTGCCTATTGCACCTTATATCATATCACATAAAGCTGTGAATCCATCAAATTGCTACCTAGAGTACTATTCATTCTTATTAACTTAATATACTTGGCAGTGGACATTTTAAGAGAGTAACAATTGTATGCACAGTATGTCACACGCATATATTTCTTGGGAATTAATTTGCTCTCCAGAGAAAAAGAATGTGTGATAGTTAATTTATGACATATAACTGTTCATGAGAAATGTTTGCAATACTGCAAATATGATTTAGAATTCTAGTTTAATAGAGCAATGCCAGCTTGTAGATCAGTAGCCAGTGATATTTGCTGTGAAGCCTCGATCTATAGATATTTAGAGAGCAGTATTATCGTGTACATTGATAGCATGATTTCAGTCATCTCAGCTGATGTGTATTTACTTAGATTTAATTCTTTCCCACTATTATAATGCCTGTAATTCTCTCTGGCATTCGGGGATGATTAATTTTAATGGTTTCATTGTCTTTAAGGGAAAATTGTGTATATCACCAAAAGTAATGATATGAAAATGGCAGATAGACTGACTGGAGACAGTGAGAATGAGGTAGAAAGAACGAAAGACCAAGAAAAATTGAGAGACTGAGAGTGAGAGATAAAGAACAAAAAGTGCAGTATATATGTACATGTAAATATATCTACAACTGGAGAAGAGGACTTTTCACAAGTGTCAGACCTCATTCAAATGTTGATTGATGGAAAGTATGGTGTATGTGTACATGTATATCACTTTGAATGATGGTCATTTTTTTTTTCTCTTGGCCTTTCGACAACATTCCATCCTTTTCTCTTTTTTTTTTCTCCAGGAGTACTCCAATACATTACTTTTCCCTTTTCTAAATGTGTGTATATTACTCAAGTAAATTATTTGAATATATTTCACAGATAGCTGGCATGTCTGGTATTTGATATTTCTGTGTCATGGTGCTCTGTGTGGTCGTGGTGTGTGGTACTGTATATACAAATGTACAGTTCATAGAAATGTCATGTTAGCATGCATAGCAAGGTGAAAAAGAACAGTGGAAAGTCGTACAGTATGATACATGCATGCCACTGGAAAAAACTGTTTAGTTTGTGGGGCGAATTTTTACTTCAGTAGCCAAAACAATCAAGAGAAAGAAATTTGTTCCAATGGGGGGGGGGGGGGGGGGGGGGGGGGGGGGGGATGTTTATATCAGGTACATGTATAAAACTTTAAAAATATATCGGTATAAATATACTAATTTCATATTGCCCATCTACAGGTGAAACAGCATTTTCCTTCCTACAACTGGGAGAAAACAAATTAGGGGTTTTTATCAAGATGGGCAAATTATATAGAGTAGTTCATATATTTCTAACCCCATTTTTTTTTTTAACCTTAAAAGACTTGGTCAAGTATTCGTATGATGATTGATGCAGAGAATGGCATGATAGACATTGTGAATCTGAATCCATTTTCACAAATGTATCAGGCAATATGACCTTGCCAAAAAACACATTTCAGAAATGGAAATGTGCACCTAAATGAGTGTTATGTCTGTGAGTTTTCTTGCTCTTTTAAAAGAACATTGTTGCGGGTTGATGTACCCTTTAAAAGGCCATATTACATGAGTGAGAGAATATGTAAGGTGTATTTCAGTAGTATGATGACAAATGGACCTGGACCTAAAGTTTGTGAATTTATGTACCGTATGTCTGTATGTATGTATGTATGTATGTATGATATATATATATATATATATATATATATATATATATATATATATATATATATATATATATATATATATATATATATATATATATATATATACATGCATACATACATACATACATACATACATACATACATAAATTCACAAACTTTAGGTCCAGGTCCATATATATATATATATATATATATATATGAAGAATTTGATTGCAAAACAGGTAAAGTTCTTTTCTTTTAACATTTTATAGTATGCCCATCATCAGATAGGACAACAACAACAACAACAAAAAAACCTTTTCAGTGATACCTCGCTTGTTATATAACAAGGAATATTCTTGAAGTTATGGTTGAAAATATCCAATATTTTCTTATTTTCTTTTTGCAGCTTTAATTACAAATATCTCAAAGCAACAGGAATGAAGTTGACTTGTTTTGTGATCAAACTCATCATTATATAATTATACTATATATCTACATTCATACATATGTGTACATACAGTATAATATACATAATATGTGCACTGAATTCACAGTATAATTTCGGCTTGATACATACCAGTGATGATAATCATCTTGCAACACTTGAGACAATAATTATTATCTGCTGCAGCAACTGCAGGCAGTGCCCCCAGTCAGGTATATGGCAGACTTGATCATTCCTGAGATACTATGATCAAGGTGACTCCCTTTATCACTATAGTGGTCCTCGGGACCAGCAGTTTTCTTTCATCATACTCTAAAGCAAGAATGCTAGGAGTATATGGACAATCTCTAACTTAAACCTCCATAAAGCACCTCTTAAATTGTATTCCGGTTTATGAAAGGATATATTGTAACATATTTGATAAGTTAAACGCCCAATTCCTACAAGATACTGACAGATAAAGCTTCTGTATAATTAATAATTTACTTACATGTAATATGTTGGCCTTGTCGTATTGACATTATGTGTACCTATTGTAAATACTGTAAATATGTTTGTTTACCTGTTGGTTTTCATCCACTAAAACTTAATTTTTTTTTTTTTTTTTGATAAAAGGATATTTTCGCAGCATGAAATTTTGGCATATTACCATGCACTCAGTGCATAGAGTATATAGGCAAGAACTTTTGCATGCATTTTAATTTCACGAATCTTGGCATTTAGATTACATTTTGAAATATACAAGTATTCATGACTTAATTCATTGCTCACTATAATTGTTTCTCAATCCTAATTCCTATTCATTACACACCTGTGTACCTCTTCGAATGTGACACCAACTGTCATGAAATTAAAAATGTATCATAATGTTTGCATATTATGGATTTTGCATGGTACAGATCTGGTACATGTTCCATTATTTCTGTCGGAAACTATTGATATACATGTAAGAACACTAATCAGCTACATTTTTTTTCTAAGCCTTCGTCTTATAAGATCATTTCACAGCAGGGGGGGGGGGGGAGAGAAAATCATGCAGTCTTCAAATTTGTATATCAAAATGGTAGAACAATAAGGAATTCTAAAGTGGTGGGGTATATTCAAAAAACGTTTGATAGTGTCTCTGTTTTGAATTACTATACTCTGTTATGAAAATGAAATTTAACAAGGACTGACATACAATTTGTACTTTCGTGTTCTTGTATTTCTTACATGCGCTATGCCCCTTTCACCCATAATCCCCCTTTTCATCTTCTTTGTATTACGCGATAAAACGCCTTACGCGAACGAAAGGAAAGGTTTGAAACCAAGACTAACCACATTCACATTTTCAAGATGGCGCTCGTTGGTGGACGAATGTTGTGTCGAAACCTGCTGATTGCACGCACAAATTCACCTGTTATACGAAGTGCAATCCATCCAAAATGCAAAGCATCAAATACTCAAGGTAATTCTTCGAATTATTCTCTTTCTGTAGTGTCGGTTAGATGGGTAGTAATAATTCTAGCGGTAACAAATCGGTGAACTTCTTCTCTCTCCCTGCATATACATCGGTCCCACATACTGGGGATTCATGTTTTCTTTTAATAATGTTTGTGCTTGCCAAGCCAAAGCCAAGCAAGGATGAAGGCCAAGGGCTAAGGCCAAGGGCAAGGATATCCGCCGTGATTTTTTTTTTTAAATTATTTTTATTTTTTTATGTCGATGAATGTGACATCATTATTATGATCGATAATCTTTACGACAATTTACGTCAATACAACATGAGGCATGTGATGGCACTTGCCGAAAGTACTTTTGAATCCAGTTTTCAGACACTTAAAATCATAAATTTTTAAGGCTTAACGATTAAATTTATTTTAGCTTTTTTAGCGTTTATCATGAGAAAATCAGATGTGCACCAAGCCATGAAATGAGATCAATTATCCGTAGATTGATATGCAAGATAGACACGAACAGTGTTCAAATCAACTTAAAATAACTTTTCGCGTTCACGATTTTCCCATTGTAATGGCGGCTTCGATTCGCCCATCGTCGTAAGTAGAGAGCTTGCTAGCGCTGAGCCAGGGCGCGGCGTCTGCATATGCGAAATGGCAGTCGTAAATCACACAACACCCATAGCGACTCCCGCAGCAGCAACCGCGAAGCTCTTCGCGGGCTGCGTCGGGCAGCCAATTTCACTGAAACCAGGCGTTGCAAGGTCCATTTCGTGTACCGTCCTTACCACATCATGCGCTTACGTGTGGTCGATAAATCTTCCTTTCAAAAAAATCAGAAAACATTTCAATTTTGAAAAAAGTGAAATTTAGATACTGCCATATTTTGCGCAATGTGGATTAAGTACAAAATACACCAAAGGTCATGACAATTAAGTGTGAAATTTCGACTTAGCGTGCTGAACAGATCATCCTCCTCGGGCTACTAGCGATAGGTAGCAGACGCAAACCCATGTACAGGAAGGCAAAAGTGTGTTTCTAGTTCAGGTTTATGATTCGAACATGTTGTTTGCCATATGTCCGTATTACTTTTGAAAAGAATGATCAATATCAATGCACCTCTGTCATAACTGATACAGCTAGCGATCGTCGCGAATGTCCTCAGAAGTTGAGCACTGCGTGCGTAGAAAACGGTGTACATGCGCGAGAGTGCCATCTAGTGCTGAATGACGAACGCTAGCTTTTTTGCAATATTTGTTCAACTCAAATAATACATACAAAATTACATTGTTGATTTTGTTCAATACATCATGAAATTTCACAAAATCCCCAAATATTATCACCTTGATCATCCCCCCAGAATCTGTCCGGACTGTCCAGAATTCGGATGCGCGCTGATGTGCGTTCAATGTCAATGCGTGTACAAGGCTGCTGAAAAATGCGCCGCGTCATACTAGTACCATGTTGGCGCAAGGTTGCATTGGGGAGGTTGCGGTGCCCATTGTCAGTAATTGAATGTTCCTTCAATATTAATCATTGTATTTCCATTATGTGTCTTTTCCAGTGTACGACATTGTCGTTCGAGGGATGGCAGGTGGCGGAACCCCAAAAATGTACATCAAATCTTCCAGATACACAGACACTAGGTTTCTCAGAGCCGCGGTAAGAAGTATAGACCAGCTGTACTCTTTGTGTATGATGTTTTACATACATGTACTCAAGTGTCTGTATACTCCCCATCACAACTGTCAGTCCGTGGAAATATCCCTGACCATATTTTTTCTGCATGCTGTCATTAGTCAAAGGAGTGCAATTAGCTTCATACCTATCTCGGAAGGGGTGGGGGTGTATTTTTGGAGTTAGTGCTTTATTTGAGTTATTGTGACAATGTCTTATTTTTTTTTTTTTCATTCTTGTGTATGCAAACTATAGAGGCTTGTGAAATGTCATAGTAAAGGTCAGTGACAGTGACAGAAATAATGACAGATGAAATTTAATTACAAGCAAGTCTATTCAGTGGCAGCAAATTATGATGTCAATTGAAATTCCTTCGCTGTTTCAGCGTGGTCAGTGTAGGCAGTAATGCTGGTGTTTCGGAAGTGGAAGTGGATGCTATGACATGATAGACCCTCTTGCTGATTATGGGATTTCCCAGATGTACAACAGAAGGTCATTGCAAAATCTGTAAAAATTTTGTAAATATTGATGAGAACAGTATGTAATCTGCAATACAATCTAACGAACAAGAATTACTTTGTAGAATTAGTGATAGGTCTTCATACAATATGTGTTGCTATGCTTCTTTTCTTCTTGTCTGTCTTCACACACCATTTGTATTGCTTGTGTGGCTCCTACCTGGATACTTTTGAATTTTCAGGCCTATGTGAAAAACAGACTGTCATTGTAAATGCTCAATTAACCCTTCCCAAACCCCTAGCCGTAACCATGCCTGATATTTCTCATAATTTCTGTTTTGTCTCTACAGAGATTCTATTTTCTGCTGACTGGTGTACCAGTCCTCACATTTGCAACGTTGGTCAATGTCTTCATTGGTAAGATCATACCAGCAAACACAGTACAGGGCACTCCCGTTATAGCGAACATGGTTATAACAAAATTCCAGTTACAAAGAAGTGAAATTTCAGGCCGCAACATCATCCACTCAATGTATTTTTATTGTTATACCCCCGCCAAACGAAGTTTGAAGGGGGTATATAGGAATCAGCGGACGGTCGGGCGGTCGGGCGGTCGGTCGGGCGGTCGGTCCGTTGCAAATCTTGCGTCGCGAACTACTTCCTCAGTTTTCAACCGATTCCCATAAAACTTGGCACAGATGTGTGCCTTGGGTTGTAGATGTGCAAGACATATTTTTTGACAGTACCCAAAAGTACGTTGCCATGGTAACGGCATATTATGGGCAAAAATGGGTACAAATCTTGTGTCGCGAACTCCTCCCACAGTTTTTGATCAATTTTTATGAAATTAGGTACAGATGTTCATCTGAATATGTTAATGTGCAAGACACATATTTCCGCAGTGGCAAAAAGTGCGTTGCCATGGTAACGGCATGTTATTGGTAAAATATAGGGCAAAATGCTTCATGGCAAAACTGCTTCATCAGTGTTCTTCCAATTCTCATGGAATTCATATTGAATGTTTGTCTTAGGATATAGGTCAGCATGACACATTTCTTGACAGTGACAAAAAGTATGTTGCCATGGTAACAGCTCACATATTATGAGCCAAAATGATGGAAAATTTTGTGTTGCAAACTACTTCCTCAGTTTTTGCCCAATTTCCATGAAACTTGGTACAGATGTATGCCTTTGGTTGTAGATGTGCAAGACGCATTTTTCGACAGTACCCGAAAGTACGTTGCCATGGTAACGGCATATTAATGGCAGAAGATCAAGGAAAGATCTTGCGGATTTAACTACTTCCTCAGTTTTTTGACCAAAGCTTATGAAATGTTGTTTTGACCAAAGCTTATGAAATGTTGTTTGGCGGGGGTATAACCAGTCGCTGTAGCGACATTTCTAGTTTTAACAAAATTTCTATATAACGAAAGAAAACTGACGGTCGCAAGGACTTCGTTATTGCGGGAGTCCACTGTACTCATTTTATGAAAAGGAATGTTGGTGTATGGACTGAATATTTCACCAGTAGGACTTTATCTACTACTATTAATTACCATAAAATACAAACCTTTTATATTGGATGTGATCCCAGCATTGGTGTATCTTTACATCAGCAAATATTGGGAGGTAACGTCATTTGTTTCTTTCTTCCTTTTGAGGGGCTGAGATGTGACATTATACAACTTAAAGTGATATTTGTTAATGCCGAAGCACATAAATTGGGAAATGATAAAACCCAAGGCTTGCTATTTTCTTCTTGTTTTACTGCAAGCTTCTGTTGTTGTTTTTTTGGAAAAAGAAAAGAAAAAGAAAATGGTGAAAAGTACATATTCCCTGGACCCATTAATGACTCATGTGAACATGGATACATGTAATTCCCCATGCTTTCTGAAAGAGGTAAGTCAAGTGCTCTTTATTTTGCTAGAAAAGTGAAGATATGCTGAATTTTCTTAGAATTTTCTGTCTATCGTTTTCCATTACGTGACATAACAATTTGTTGCAGTCTTCTCATCCAGCGATGCCAGCACAGAAACTTTACAAATTTGTAACATTATTTGAATGGATTGTCCGATTTTTTTCTCAAACTTTTAGTAATGTGTTCTTCTAGTAAATATTGCTGCATTCACTCAATCCACATTTGTATTTAGGTTTCATATTCCTTTAAGTCCATGGATTCAGGCACATTTTAGGGAAAAGCAGCACCAAGCCTTGGCTAAAGTCTGGCATGCCTAAGGTGTACAATGTACCATGCTCTACAATTCATCTTTGCCTCATTTTGCAGGAGAAGCAGAGTATGCAGAAATTCCGGAGGGGTATGAGCCAAAGCACTGGGAATACCACAAGGTAAAGATATTACTTCTGCTCGCAGAAGGACCTCTGAACCGTAAGAAATGGTGCCTGGGAGTTATTCACAAACCACATGTCACCCACCGCTCTGCTGTTCCCAATGATAATGATGTAATCATTCTGGCATAGTGCATTGTATGCATCTGGCAAGGTCTCTCTGCACTTGAAATACATATGTAAGGAACAAGAAGACACTCCAAACAAGTGAAGAACATCTCTTTTATGGACATGTGGACAGTGTGCATTTCCAGGCTAACCAACAAACCAATTAGAATACTAAATATTAAGGAACTGCAGAACCTTGAATGGAAACTTTAAGCCAGTGAGCCCTGGTTAGGCGATTATGGTGAAAACTACCATGGACAATGATGCTAGAACAAAGCTTCCTTTCACTGCTGCTGTATGCTTATTCTTTGATATGACAGTGGGAAATAATACTGATTGTCATTATCATAATCACCATCAATATATCTCTTTGATGTAAAATATTCATTTGGTGTGACTGTATTGGTGTCGCGTGTGGTTGTGTTTTGTGAAATATTAAAACAGCACACAAATTCATTGTTTTTACCGTTGCGTGTACACTAAATTGGAGTTTCTCTTTTTTGACAGCATCCGATCACTCGATGGCTGTCGAGAAATCTGTATCCTAGCCCCCAGCAGGATTACGAGAAGATGGCTCACTACATGGAGATTGAAGGGGAGAAGATGAAGGCTAGGTAAGCCTAAAATTTTCCTCTCGAGAAAACCAAGGGCCTGCTTCATAAATGTGTGTGCTGCAATGATTGTGAGTTGCAGTAAATGCTGTTGAATACTGTGGCAACACAATGAAAGCTCTCATCTGGGCCCCATTTTATAAAAAGTTGACATGATGCCAACTCTTGCTGGAATAGCAATTGTCATGGTAATGACAAGAATCCAGCTTCCTGATTGGCTGTTGCTATTGGAAGTTGTCATTCCAGCAAGAGTTGCTATCCTAACATCTTGTATGAAATGGGGCCCTGATTGGTTGTTTCCTGGTTGCTGTCATGGTAACTGCAATTATTGCACCTGGCAGGAATTGTAAATGACAGAGGCCCCTGGTTGTTACTGTTGACAAGACTTTCTGTAGCCCATGGTACATGTACATTATGCATTTCACGCATCATGGAATGGTGGAAAGGTGTGAAAGCTCATCTCTGTTTTCTGCATACAGTGTATGAAAAGGTGTTGGCAGGCACTGAATGTACTTCTACCCCTAACCACTGCATTGTCATAATGAGCTACTGTCTATGCCATATATTTAGCCAGTTTAATTTTTCACGAATCTGGACTTCCCAACAGTTTCACGAGTGGTTAAATTTGCAATTGTGGAGCAAGTACTGAACAGAGAAATGTATGATTCATGTTGGGATGAGAGTAAATATTTTTGTATGTTTTTAAATTCGCGAATGACACCCAACTCACGAAATTTGTGAAAATAAAAATGTTGCTAAATATTGGGCATATACAGTATGTGAATACATGTAACTTGCTTGATAGCTTCAAGGATGAAATTATGTGACATTCAACATAATTAGCCAAACTTGTGAAGTTATTCATGCAAGCACTTCCATTTCTAGAGTACCATATCAATAGTTCCTTTATAGAGACAGGCTATTTGTTGCAGTGGAAGTTGCTTCTACATTTACATTGAGTTTAACATGCAGTAAGTTCCAACTGTAGTTCATCCTGCCTTCCACATAAATCTACTTCACAAATTATTAAGCCAAATACATTGAAGCTGGTAATGCATTCTTCTTCGTTTCAATTCAAACACAAGTTGAGAATTACATGAACTTGAAGTCCTAGATTGACATTAGTTGAAACATTAAATGAAAACAGTAAAAACTGTTGCTGACCTTTTGTTCTTTTAGTCTTGTGTGCGGTGTATACCCAAAACCTACAGGTGTACCCACCTCATTGCTTTGTAAAAGTCTCTGATACATGCTTTAGTCTAGTGGACAGATAAGACTGACATAATAAGAATTTAGTCCCTGCACCAGTTTTCATACTAATCTCAATCCTATGGCAGTGTTGTGTACCTCAACATGCCCGCTATAATCTTCAATCTGTAGATTAGTTTCATTTGTAACTTTCTCTTTTTATTCTCTGCTGTTTAGGGGAGAGGAGCGGGAGGTCAGGCGATTGATGAGGGCAAGGGGCGAAGGTCACTACTACTATGCCGTGGATACGCCTCCAAACTGGAAGTCGGAAGAGGAGATGAAGGAGTGAATGCAATATCAGTTGCATCTAGAGTTATCTTGTCAAAGTTAAAGAAGTTTTAGTCAGGGAGACAAAATATGTATTGTGTATGTGAAATAACAAGGAGGGTCTTATAGATGCTTACTATTCAAAGAGTGTGTTTCTTATGTGAAAAGCAAACTGAACCAGAGTTGTCTTGTTTAAAGGTGGGAAGCTGTATGTGTTCATACATATGGCTAGGAGGTGATTAAAATTAAGAGATATTGTACAAATTGATATGAGTACACTCTTGAAGATACTCGGGCTATTTGGGCTTGCTTCATCACAGAATTTTGTTGTTATTCAGTGAGGAGAAACTTCAAATTTGTACCTCAACACACAACAATCATTAGGGCCATGCATACCTGGTATGTGATATGGCCTACAGGGTCTTTATTGCAGGATGAATGTGTGGCAAGCATCCATAGCCAGGGGAAGAATGATTTGAGAGAAGAACACCTGATTAATACGATACATGGAAATGAGGTTGCATGTTTTTCCATGCTAACTGCTTTTGCAATATTTCAGAATATATTATCTGTTACACCACAAATACAGCAATGAATTTCATGGAATATGCCATGTTTACATCATAAATATTATACAAAGCTGCTCTCGTTCTCGTAGTTGCACTGACAGCCAGGACCTGTAAGAATAACATGGCACCATCCTTTTTTATTTATGCCTCTATCTGTGATCTACTTTCTCCACCAACCTGATGCAAGAAGCTGTACTGTATCACTTTTTACTGCTGACAGTGCCATATTGCTGAACCTTCAAATGCCGTTGAACACATTTGTAATGCAGAATTGGTTTTAAGCAGACAGATTGACTATCTTGCCGCTATTGGGGCAAAATGAGAATCCATCAGTTCCCTTACATGGTTTTAAATAGATCTGGATATGTGTCAACAATACATTATTCAAACTTATTGAGGAGCTGAAAACATGTACAGCATGCTTTCAATGGTTACTTCCAGGGTCACTCAACAGCAACATTGATTTTTAGTTAGTAAAGAAGTGGTTGGCTCTTCTGAGTTCTAACATTGACAGATCAAAATGTGTTTGGTATTGAGGAAAGAAATAAACATGAAGGGATTCAACTATAGCATCAGTATTCAAAGGTTGCATGTATGATACTGGCACAGAGCCATTAAGTTAGCTGAATGTTTCCATCATAGCAATGTGTCTGCTGCCATCTACTGTTCAAGTATGAATAGCCACCAGTGCAGCCTCCCCATCCAGTTTTGTCCAAGGAAGAGTGGTATTTTGTGGCATGTACAGTCACTCCATTAATCCTGTGTTTTGTCTCCACCTTGTTTGAATGTATGCACCAATGAGACCATCTGTATGCCTGTATGTGTGTTAACACAGGAAACTTCTCTAGGTTCAGTTTGGAGCCTAGACAGGTCATTAATAAAATTCATATTTGATGTGAAAAAAAAAAATGGATGGTAGCGTGTGTGTTTGGTGTATGCCCTTTAAGTTCCATTATGAGTAATCGCACACATAATACCATGTACAGTGCACTCCCGTTACAACGAGCACGGTTATGACGAAATTTCGTTATAACTAAGTAAATCTTCTTGTCCCAAAATTATCACCATTAAAGTCTATGGTACAAAATTCGCTTATAACGAACACGGTTATAGCGAAATTTCCGTTATAACAAAGTCTTTTCCGAGCGCCACAGACAAAGAAAAACAAAAGAAATGTGCTCCGTTATAACGAAATGCGAATTGCTTTCAAAAATACGTAGCGGAACATGCATTTATAGCGTCTCTGCATGGGTGAACGCTTCACACCACTGTGTGTTCGCTCCTTGTGTCACGCAGTTTCTGAGGGGAACTTGCGTTTATTATTGTAATACAGTTTAATATCCCATCACATTTCACATAGCTTTCCAGTGTTTGATGAGTATTAAGCAAACATAATATGATATATATACGTGGTTCCTTGTTTTCATTATATATTGTATTTGTTCGGTTATAACGAAATTTCGTTATAACGAAAGAAAACTGCCGGTCCTGAGCATTTCGTTATAACGAGAGTGCACTGTATATGCATACAGACCATCATACACAAGCATGCTATGGTGCACACACATACACTTGCAAACACACTCACCAAGGAGTCTGCATGCGAGGATGTGTTATTGGTGTTGGTGGTTTGTAGTGTGATGTTGAGTTTTCAGACTGAAAAAAAAAAACTTGAACCAGAAGCGGTATAATTAATATTTGAATATTGGTTGTGAGGTCCAATCCAGTGTGAGTCTATGCATATAATTATGTAAGTACTACGCATGTGTGCCTCGGTCAGAGCGTTCTAATACAAAGAGTAGCAGGTATGCGTAGATACGCATTTGAAACCGCTCTGCAAACGTGAATGTCCTTGGTTGCTGAGTAAGTCCATTAGAAAGAGAGAGAGAGAGAGAGGGGCTGTCGGAAAATGTATGTGTCAGTGAATGTCCCCACAGCACTATATGCATCTATTCCAACCGTCCCCCATATTTTTAATCAACCTTTATGCCAATGGGATGCTCTTTTTCTGGGATGATGGCTATCCTGAAAAAAAAAAGAAAAAAAGATCAACCTTGTAATTACCATTACAGGATATCTGACCTTGGCCAGTTCTGTGGATTCAAAGCCATGATTGCGCAGAAACAGTAACGCTGCAATGGCTGGGAGAAATACAGTTTTTTGTTTTTTTTTCTGGCCAAGTCGAGTTGATGTGGGTGTTTTGTTGTTGATGAACGTAAGTGCATGTAGAAAAAAACCCAAACAAACAAAAACAAAGGAAAGAAAAATGTCTACTGTTGGTAGTATTTTAATGCCTTTCTATGCACCTGTTTGAGTGTTTGTGTGTGTGTGTCTACGTATGTGTGTCTTTTCTGTGCTTGTGTGTGTGTGTGTGTGTTTGGTGCCGATGTGGGAATGTATCTATGCAAAGATGTATTATTCAAAGACATTCACAACAGGAAAACAAAGAACAGAACAAAACAGGTGAACCTTCTTATGCTGAATATGGCAATGACCTAAAAAACATCCTGACAATTTCCTTGTTATCTTTTAATTGTTATTATTTATCAAATCTGGGTACAAAAACAACAAATATAAAGAGTAGGGACCTGCAAAGTCACCTGTTATAAGAGGGTTTTGTTATATCTGACTTCAATATAACAAGGCTCCATTGTACAAACATACACTTATGGACACACACATACACACACAGAAAAATCAAGGACTGGTACTTCAATTAAACAGCATGCGGTACATACATACACACACATACATGTGACACAAACACTGGCTTCCAAAATGAGTGCTCAACAACCTGCTTCTATAGAATTTAAAGCATTTTATTTCCATTATCCATAATTACAGCTGTACTTACACTGTACAGAGAACATGACAAACAGTCTCATGCTCTAGCTCGGTCCATACATTACAATGAGCGGCCAAACAAAAATCACCACTTTGACGATTTCTTGATGAAATATTATCATAGAGCACGTGTAAAATATGTATGAGACTAGAAGGTGCAAAAACTTGAAAGATCAGCTAGTCGTGCAAATGACCTTTGACCTTGACACATCTCTACCATACTGCTGATTCACTCCTACAAGAGTCTGGTCTGAAAGAGTTGATTTCATCAACATTCAAGGGATTATACATGTGGTATTCACAGAGGCAGATGCTTTACTCACTAGCAAAAAAATGACTAGGTCAATGAGGAACAAAAGAAAAGAAAAAAGGAAAAAAAAAAAAGGTTTGAACAAAATACACAGACCTATGATTCATTCCACATTGGTGGAAACAAATCTGCATCACTAAATTCTTTACACAATCAGCCTTGCAAGAAATGAAATTCATCGACTCAAAGCTGCACTAACATTTACACTACCGGTACCTGATTTATTAATCATCATTAAAAAAAACAAAAACAAAAACAAAAACAAAACAAAAACGGAACTCGTGCCTCATTTGAATATCACCACATCAACACCCCAACAGAATTTCAGTTCTTGCAAGACTGACTGTGTATTGTGGCATAAAGCCACCCTTCTGTGTACATTTTATCTATGAATAATAACTGTCCAAGCACACAATTTGATTAAGTCCCTACACTGCTTGTCAGCTGTGTTCACAAATAATTCACTCATCACTCAATATACTACCTTTTTGCTCCCACTCTATGCACTCTGAATTGTTACTCTATAAACTGTAACTTGTTAAGTATAAATCCACACAACAAACTGATTGATACAAACATATAGAGACAGACCTACAAAACATACATCTGAGAACAGAAGAAATATTCACACCAATCTCATGTATGTCATACTCTCATTAGAATGAAAACAAAAATGCTGAAACAAGACACACACAAAAAAAAGAAATATAATTATCACTCCCATCATGTAGTGCAACAGAGTTCAATTAATCATATTCAAAGAAACCATCACACTCTAGTAGACTGCACTGAAAGGAATGAAATTTACTCCATTTATAGGAAATTGTTTTACAACCATAAATCATTTGCTCCATGGGAATGCCCTCTTTGATTATTTTTTCTTACAAAAACATAAACAAAGATTTTCATTCTTCTTCGTTAACCCATTGAAGATGAGCTGATTTTGCTATAACACACATTTCCTAAAGACACCTGTCCGAGTTTACTTGGAACTAGTCTCCGATGGGTTAACTGGATACATTATTAGGTCAGAGACAAATACTTGAAGAATTTGTACCAACATGAAATCTTATTTCCTCCAATAGTCAATACCCTTTTCCACAGCATAAATGTGAGAGGGGAGGGGTGGAGAATTAAAGATACGCAAATATACAAGAAACTGCAAATTACAATTTTGCGAGTATTTATTCTTGAACTCAACATTACCACTAGATAGATCATTCTTTTCTTGTCCAACTTATAAGGAATATTTGTCACACCAATCATCATCAATTTCAATGTCTCCTCTGGTATATCTATGAGACACAGGTGAATATGCCATGTACACTTGGATTCATGCTTGTAAGGTACTTGGCTACTCAATTTTACACTAAAATGGAAAATGAATCTTGTGCTCAATGAAGCCCATCACCACTGTACTGCTGGAAAACATATCATCAATATGAAAATACTTGATAGATACAATATCTGTGGTTTTGAAAGTGACTAAATGTGACAGTGCACCTCAAAACGAACATAAAGTCGCACACACTGATTTTGCGTGAGGACTGAAAATAAGTGAAATGGGTCAACCTAGCCGAACTTGACTTTTTCATATTTTCTGAAAGAGCGGGTCTTCTTTTACATTATGCTAAAATTTGGTATCATAAAACGGGCAGGAAAGTGTGTTTGTTTAGCAGTTTATCTCCAACATTTTTTGTAGAATAGTGTGATTAGCTGTGTCTTTAGAATCCCTTTTTCATTTCTGAAAAACCTTGTCCACACTCTTCACTTTCAACTCTAATAACTTTTGAAAGGATAATGCTACTGCTTTGAAAGTTGGCATTAATTATGGACAGAGTGTGTTAATGAGGCATACTTAATTTCAGTTTAATCTGATAATCCCTTCATTGTTGTTACTCTGGTGGTTTACTTCCTGTTTTTTGTCCCATTCATCGCACAGCCAGCACGGTTTGGTAAAGATTAAGCGCTTGAATAGACACTGTACTTCAGAGCCTCTTTTCTCAATTCACACTTTTCCTGAGTTTGTGCGTTCTTTCCAATATTTAGATAGGTTAGGAGAGTCCATTTGATTTGAGTTATACATCATTTTAAAGCTTAAAGTCTGCTCTTTCAGACTATGGTCTTAACTAAAAAATCATGTCTGGCGACTTTTTGTTTGTTTTGAGGTGCAGGGTCACAAATTTTCTGAATATGGTTGAACAGCACAAACAATAGTTACAATGTACACAATCGAATACATTCGCCAGTCTTGCACCGTGCTGTGAATTCAAATGCCCGATAGCATAATTCCCAATCTCATAACAATAAAGTATACAGTATCAACTAAATTCACTACAAAATTGACTAATCCAATTTTGTCAATGGAGATTTCAAAGCTCACAGCCTTCCGCCCCTCTTTTCTCAACAAAAAAATTCTCATCCCTTCTTTGATTTCTATACACTTTTACAAACACTTTTCACAGTTGTGTCTGCCTCCAAGAGCTTCTAGTGTAAAAAATGCAGAGTAGTATCAAACACACAGAAAAACAAAAATATGAGCGTAACAGACTATTAAACTGATGCTTTTTTTTTTCTTTTATGGAGACAACGCAAAAAGAAGAAGCAAAATCCACACATAAATGATGACTCTTTACTGTTGGTAAAAACACACATGAGCTAATCATATATGTGCAGTTTGGATAGAAGCGTTATTTATTCACGACTGATTACACACACACACACACACTGCTACTGCTACACTCACACACAAATTACCATGTACGTATACAGGCACTTCTCATAGATTCCAATCAGTTATATGTACACAAGGTCAAGAGAATTGGAACGCTATACAATGGAATAGTGAAGAAGTACGACGGACTTTCAGTCAGGAACAGACAAGACATCTGCACCTACCTGCCTGAAAGCAGAATGTACAGAACACAAACACTGTTACATCTGCTATCGTCACAGAAATCGAGTATAAAACATGTGAAAGTGACTTTTTTTCAGACTGACAGTGTGCTTAGAATTTAGTTGTATATCTCATTTCTGTCATATCACATTGATGAGAATCACCTGCAAGAATGAAGGAAAGAGGGAAATTCCTAGCAACACAAAAAACAGACAAACAAACAAAGTCCCTACATTCTCAGTGACAGTATTTTCTTATTACACTATGATTCATCGGCGCGCTTACGCCTAGCTTCATCCACTTTTCATGGACATGAAGCTGACCTACACTAAGCTGACAAAGGTCAAAGTTTGTCCTCCCTTTTACCTGCATAGGGGAAAAAAGAGACATCAACTCTGCATTTTTCTTTTCTATTGGATTTTTTTTTTCTTCACAAAAAAAAAAAATAAAAATGCATATTCTGAACACGGAACAGATTGAAAAATTGTCTCTGAGCCCTGCCATCGTATCCCAAACAGCAAAGAAAAATACGGGGCCTCTGGGGGAGATCTAATTTCATAGTCAGTTAAGGAGGATATGTACACATTTTCACCTCAGTTCATTCACTTTTTTTCTTTTTTTTAAAAAACAAATCAGCGTAGAGAAGATGGATCCCATGACAACAAATATATGTACATATATGTATGACTGAAGAGGGGGAAAGATAAAACCCATAGATGAATACTAGCAGAGGTTGATCAGCCAAACTGGACTCTCGTAGTCATTGCGCGTAATTTTATATCCACTTGTTTGCCGCCGTCCAGTTTGCGAAGCACTTGCTGCATTTTCTCAAGATTTTCCCATCCATCCCCTTCCCCCCAAAAAGGAAAAACTGAAGAAAAGGACAAAGATAAATATGAAATAAAAAAAAAATGATCCAGAAAGCTAACACCTTTTTTTTTCACTTCTTTTTCATACAGAGAGTAATATCAGGTAGAGTGCTCAGCAAATATTGTTCATCTCATCCTGAAAGAAGAAAGAGAGGGGCCGGGGGGGGGGGGGGGGGGGTGAAGAAAGGCAAATACAACCCATAATACGTCAAGCCTTCGTGCCTGGATCCTTACTAACCCTTTCAAAAAATCATCCTTTGTTTAGTCTCTTACTTTTTTCTCTTTTTTTTTCCGCCACCAGCAGGAGATGCAATACTCCTTGAGCTTATAATACTTCAGTACTAGCACAAACTAGGCTGGTCTCAGAGAAAAGAATCCAGCAGGTAAAAGAACACATAGAGGTAACCCAGTCTAAACCAGAGCATACTGTATACGACAAATATTTCACGAGATTTTTATTTTTGCAGAATAGTTGGGTGCTATTCGCAAATTTAAAAACATACGAAAATATTATGTAAACTCTCATCCTGACATGAATGCGTCGAGCATGAATACATTTCTACGTTTAGTGCTCTACTTCACAATCACGAATTTAACTACATGCGAAATTGTCCGGAAGTAGCGACTCGTGAAATATTAGACTTGCTAAATATGATCGCGTATACAGCAGTCTACTTGCATGAACCAACTTTCCATCGTTGAATATACCAGCATAGCTCAAGTAGTGGCCATCGAATGCTAAGAAAAAAAACAACAACGACTGAGCAAACTGGACGTAATGTCTGGCCAACGAGCCCCTAGAACTTCCCTGCACGAATGGACTTTAGTTGGTGGAGGGAAATTTGCTTAGATTCTACTCAGGCACGTCCAATACAATAGACAGTGACATTTTCGACAATTCTGTGCCAGTTTGAACAGGAGATGGAGAAACACAAAAAGAAAAGAAAAAAAGGTTGAAAGAGAGTGCAACAGAGGGAGAGATGTGTAGGGGTAGATTATTAAATCATTAAGCACAAACATAGGCTTGTGTTAAGGTTGTATTTCAGCAGCGCTCGGACTATTGCTGGTTGTGAATGGATACTTGTGCAAATTTACAATCATGCTATGTGGATTGCTATGAGTCGACAGGCAAACAATAAATGCTCTCACAAAGGCCTGGATGCAAACCCTGTGTATTTGATGAGGGAACATGGTGCTACCAATTACACAGGCAATTACTTTTTTAGTACAAGGGAGAAAAAATGATATGTGCGCTCTTGTAGAACAGCAGAACACAAGCAAAGAAACAGAATTCTACACAAACATCTTTATATTCACTACACTACTAAAAATAACTATATCTTTATTCATGTATTTATTTATTTGTTTGTTTCTGTACAAAGGAATGCACTTTCCACTGATCCCATGTAATGCCTTAACATAGTTAAGGAATCAAATTTTGTTTTTTTATCTATCTTCCTCTTCTCTCAAAAACAAAACAAACCATGTTGAAAGAGAAAGAAACACACCTCCTATATGTCTCGCTTCTGTGTGTTACGAAGTATTGCTACATTGATTCCAGTGGAAGTCTATGAAACACATACTCTCATCTTCCTTTTTTTGCCCTTGTTTTTCCTCAACCACTCCCATTTCCTACTATTGCCATCCCAGTTAGAGTCCCCCTGCGTTCATCATTACTGGCTGTGGTATTACATGTATGTGCCTGATAATGCAATTGAATGCAGGCATCATATGCAAACAAAATGCTCAGCTGTGAACCATTTCTGAACAGCAAAGATATGATTGTCAGGCTTGTCAATGTGACGATGTATTCTCTATGAACTTGTTGTATACAGATGCAGACAATGTGCACTGGACTTGAGCTGCATGCTCATCTACAAGTTGTACGCTTTGGTGCTCACACTCCTCGAGGCAGGTTGTTTTAGTATATCGCGACCTCGCTTGCTTCGCGTCACGTGCGCCGAGCAATTACGATAACGATGGAACAAGCAGGCGATTTCTACGGACAGCATGATGTACATCAGTCATAGAACTATTTTCCTCACCATTTGACATGGCAAACTTCAACACCTACTCATAGGACCACCCCCCCCCCCCAAGTTTCGCTGGATTCTGTCAGGATCTTCATGCACATCAGTGAAGGACAAGCCCTGTCTCTAACAACTTCCTGCAACATCAACCAGCAGTGATTGTTGGCTTCATGGGTTCATGGCTACTATCTTCAGGGCAGGATCATTGGGAGGCTGCCAAGGAGCTGCCTACGCATGACCATCATCTATGTATCAAGGCCCTTGTTACACCTGCAAATGGTGGTACCGGTTTTTTTTCATCTCTAACTGATTCAAGTTCACTGCTTCTAATCCACCACTGAGATTCAGAAATGAACTCTTAAGTGACGCATTAAGGACAGAAACACAAAGGCTTACACTGACGTCAGCAACGTGTTTAAAATTACTCTGGGGGAAAAAATGGAACCCTCTGGCTATCATCAGCGACCCTTTTGCAGAATTTTCAGGAAAGACGTGCTATACACAGGAAGGGAAAACAGGAGATTAAACATTCATCAAGGGGGGGGGGGGGGGAGACAGAGTCTTCATGAATGAGAAATGGGCAGAAGAAGAAGGTAAAGTGTCAGACGGGCATCAAATTACCCGATGAAGGTTTTCTGTGGTGCTAGTATTCAGAGAGGTCAAAGGAAGTAAATAGATGCTTGAGCATACACAGAGCAGCTGCCATGGCAACCACTGTATTGGGAAATTAAAAAACCCGGACCTGTGACCCGTGATCACCTCACCGACTGAAATGCAATTAATTTGACTGTTGTGTGGGATGTCGAGCCAGCCTTTGCGACCAATTTAAAAGCGAGCGATTTTAGTGCAGCTTGAATGGAGAGTCAAATGTCAATGAAAAGACGTCCAGGCTTTCTGTTAAATTACCCATACATCACAAGCAGTTCAAATGCTCCATGACTTACAGTATCATTCATTCTTTCACTAATTTTTGGTCCATTCATTATGGTGTATCTCTTTTTCTCCCTTAACATCCCCCTCTCCTATCAAAAAAAAAAAAAAAATCTCTTTTGTTTTTTACTGGACTATCTTGTACGAGTTTAAGCAAACAATGTGACAGAATAATTCTTAACTGCCTAATACCCTATTCTATCCCTACCTCTGTACTTCTTTTTTGTTTCGTATGTTCAAATCATCCTTATATGCTAAGGACAATGTACCACTAAACAGGACAGTAAGTCAGAAATGTCTATAGGAAACATCATGCATCAATGTAAAAATATCCAAAACAAAACCAAAAGAAAAAAAAATCCACCAAAAAGAAACATACAAATAAACTTTGTAAGAGTTTTTTTTCTCTCTTCTTCACTTGCTCAAGAAAAAAGGAAGAAAAACAAAAACAAAAACATTCCCTACAGAAATCAGAAGAAATGACGCAGTCGTGTCTCGCTCCATTAGTAAGTATGTCAAGTTAATGTCCCAGGTATACATTGCACCCTTAATGCACCCCATTAGGTCAGTGGTGTTTGTACAATGGTGTTTTATACACTTAGATGCAAGGATCTGCTAATCTGCAAAATCTGACAAATTTTGTATCATTAGTGACACAGGATACTCACTCAGCAGCTATTACAATATAAAAACTGTCTATCCCCTTCCCCCCCCCCCCCAAACTAGACAAGCTTAGATTTTGCAGTAGGAAAGTGACATACAAATGCAACCAAAGTTAATAACAATGACCTTTGCCTGCAGGTGGATTGAGAAAGACAAATACTGGTAGCAGTGAATGCTGCACACACCTCAAGTTGATGTTTTATAAGGGGGCTTGAATCAGGAACCTCATTATGACATGTGCTAGTTCTTACAAACATTACAATTACATCCCCACAAAAAAAAAGTAACACACAAACAAACAGATTTAAAAGGTAAATAAAAAAAGTCGGTGAAGAACCTATTTCTTTAAATCTTCACGTTCATTTGAAAAACTATAATACACTTTTTATTCATTTACATACGTACGAAAAGAGGAAAGAATCATATGAGAATTATTCAGAATCCATTACTATTTCACTATATATACAATCAAGGGTGAAAACCACAATTACATACAATTTTAAATCTTCTTTTGTTTAAATGTTTTTCTTTGTCTCCTTCATTTCTCTCCTCAAGGGCTGATGTCAAGTCGGGGTCAAAGGTCAGACGTAGTATAGTCGTACTCTGGACGTGCTAACCAAGAGGTCCTCGTCGAAGAATTTCGTCTCGATCACAACGTTGCCACTGCACATGAAAAGAAAAGAAGAATATATGGAGGAAGGTGAAACAAACTCATGACATACTCAAAGAATCTATTGAACACAAACTAGTTAGTTAGTCTCACTGCAAGTTTTTTTTATTCATATTTAAAAATAGTGTGACAGGTAATGCTACAATGTGTAATGATACATTCATGTACAGCAGAAACAAGCAAAAACACTAACAACTGACTTCCTATTTGGGATACTTGAGGAAGGGGGAATACATTTATTATTCTCATTTAACAAGATTTTATTTTCAAACATACATTGCATATAAAATATCATTAATTGGATAATCTACACTGCCAGGTGCACTTATTTATAATGCTTATAATCTTTAAAGACATTTATGGGTATGACGTACTTGGTGGTGAAATATTTCAAGCTAAGCACTGTTTTGATTAACTTCGTAATGTTTTATTATAGGTTTCCTCTTACATCCTAAAACACATCTTCAATGGCAACAGGGGCAGGCTTTTTGTGCAGAAATTATTTCACTTTATTAATTCACTCAGTTCTGTTATTCTTTCTTTCCAGTAGAAGACCTCTCTCACAATAACAGTTGAGAAAGGTCTTTAAAGGGGACCTCCACATGATTTTCAGACTTTTACATTTGAACAACTATAAATTAGTCAAACTGAGTATAGAGTTTCAGAATTTATAGTGATTCGGATAAGTAATGAGAATGTTTTCAAAATTTATGATGAATTGCAATGAACAAGGATGATGACATGATAGCCTCACCATAAAGAATGCATGGGTTGGGGCTCAAGGAAGCAGAACAAAAGAAGAAGGTATGCATGGATTTTTCACAGGTGACCTTGTTGAGCAAGCTGTATTGTAATGGAATTACACTGCTACATTTATGAAATATATGAGGCTCTGATGTCATCATCACTGTTCAGTGTAATTTGTTTAAGACTTTTAATTTATTGGTTTCTCTGCTCAAGGACCACAATAAATTCCACGGATCTATACATGGAGCTGTTGATTTATGTACTACATGATGTGAAATTATGAAAATTGTCCGGAATGCCCCTTTAAACTTCAGAGGATTTTCTAGCACCAGACATTCCCCTCCCCATGAAAAAAGACATTAATTAAAATTTCAAACAGCTACACAATTTTCATGTCTCACAATATTTCATATTGAAGTATCACATCACATACGTCAGCACAGCCACACCATACATCATCCATGACAAGCTGTGTACTCATTGTCTGTTCTTACTGACGCAAAGACCAGGAAGGAGGGGGGGGGGGGGGGCAGAGAGGAAGATAAAACTTCCACAAATTGTAAATTCAAATACCAGCATGTGTGGAACGCCACCGATACGTTTAACAGCCTGGGTCGGAGGTCAGAGGCTAGGTTTGTTGAAGCATCAGATAAATCACGACACGGAGGGCAGTTCGTTTACAGCTGATGCAACATTGGGCTCTTTGTACCCCCCCCCCCCCCCCCCCCCCCCCCCCCCCCCCCCCCACTCACAACCGAACGAACATACATCCAGCCCGCTCGGCTCGGCCGAGCCATGTCACTCTTCTCTCCCATTTATCACATCCAAATGGCCCCGGTCTTCTTCACGTTGTCTCTCTCAACCGAGTCCTGTTTTCTCTCTGCCGTTATATTTGCCGCATCAAGCACTGTTTTGTCTAATCCTAACAGTTTCTGGTTTCCTGGTTGCTTTCAGTTCACTGCATTTCTGACCTTTTCTCCAAGTGGATTCGGAGAGGATGCTGTCTCCACTCAGTCAACATCTCTCTCTCTCTCATTCTCTCACAGTCCATAGGAAGTGTTGCCAATGTAACCATACGTCACAGGAGACAGGCTGAGATTTTTAACTGGAGCTGATTACATTATGATTTGCCGATTCACGAGTACATTTTGTCCGGATTTACCATGGACCAGCTCAAACAGAACAAATTTGTCCAAACACACTTGGGCTTGGGAATATTTGTCGGACTAAACCACTGCTTTCTGGATTATACCTTTACAAGCCCACGAAGTTGCACTGTGGCTTTGTTTTGATTCAAATGGAATGAAACATATTGCAAGTCACATCCTGGTCATTGCCAAACCTAAACCAATTTCAACCATAGATTAATATGACCTCTGACGGATTAATCTTCCAGCCAAAGCACAGTCATGAATACAAAAATCCATTTAAGAGAAATACGCTAAACACAGCTTTATATGTTGAGTGGGAAAGTGCCTAATTTATATCTTTAAGTTAACCCGATGCAACATGTAAATGATACAATGTAGAGGAGTGTGTATTAAGTATAACAAAATAGTAAACAGTACAATATACATGGACGTGACTATGTGGGACTGGTATATAAATCGTATGTTTGTCTTTCAATCTGCTTTCTTGCTGGGCATCTCAATAGATGACCTTTGCTGTAATATTTTTCTTTAATCTGAATTTATACCTGAATAAATGATACATGCTGACTTCCTCAATATGATGAAAAAGAAAAAAACAGACACACACACACAGACACACAGACACACACACAATTTTGCACTCTTTCCTTTTCTTTTCCAGTGGGTGCCTACAATAGCTGCATCCACATACAAGATTGGTTTTTGCCTGAAGATTTGAAAATCAATTTTATTTTCTACCATTCACACACATTGTGCAGGATGAATTATCGCAGGAGTTTAACCCATTGAGGATGGTTTGATTTTGCTACAACACGCATTTCCCATAGATGCTTGCCTGAGTATACTCGGGACTCGTCCTCAACGGGTTAAAAAAAAAAAACTCAACAGTGGTCAGAACATGACCACAAGCAACTGAGTGTAAGAACCTGCTATAGCAAGATGCATTATGGGATTTTGAATATTGATATAATTGATATATCCATTAAATGTCTGCATGTGCCTTTCACTCACACACCCCAGGGCAAATCATCGTGATAGTTTAAAAACAAATCAAACAGGACTAACTTTTGCATCACAGTGCAGACTGTGAGAGTTACTATTTTGTGTGTGTGTGTGTGTGTGAGTGTCACACGACGTAACAGATTTTGCACTGCACTTCAAAGATTTATTTTCAAAACAATTAATTTCGGGTACACATGAATGCCGCTAATGATATCAGGCTTTTAACACTGAATATGCTTCTCTTCCCGTAATGGAAAAACACTTGAGAGACCAAGTGTAAACACTCATCCTAAATCACCGCAAGACATCTAGGTAACGTTCGTTTATAGCTGACTAGGTGTTCTATTTTCATAGTGCATTGGCATGGGGGGGGGGGGGGGAACTTACCCATCGTATTTCTTTCCTTGCAGCACTTTTCTGGTCTGCTTTTTTGTACACCATGCTATGGGTCTCTTTTGTATAACAACAGTGATTAAGAAAGCAATTCCTGCCTCTTATATCGTTTTTTAGAAGTAAACTTTGGCACTCTGGAGATGAAGTAAAGACATGCAACTTTTTGATTCCTCTAATTTCTCTTTCAACGCCCTCCCCCATCTTTCTTTGTTTCTCTCTTTCTACATGCCGTCACACTACCACAAAACTGCTAATACTTCCACTTCCCTGTATTTTGCTTCGCGTAATTTGGGCAGTGTGACCACAAACTTCTTGAGAAGTTACCAGCCAAACTTCCCACAAAACCACCTGCATACACTTGGGGAGTTTCTTTCTCCCTTGTCGCGAAACAACACATAGTTCTGTGCAGCATGACCACGTGCGGCTGAAACTTTGAGAAGTTTGTGATGGCATAATACAGGTAGGGACCCATTCATTTTGTTTACGCACATTGTGCATTCTTCTGTACGCTGTCCCACGTTAGTATTTTTTCCTGCAAGAGACAGAAAGAACAGGTAGTTTCCTATCACTGAAAGTATGCATAGTTTTGTCTGCAGTTTGACCACATGCTCAATTTTCTTGAAGTTATCGGGAGGCACGAAGTGTGCGGCCAGTTGTCTTTACACCCAACTTCTCCTGTTATTACACACTTTCACCAAGCAACTTGGGTGAAAATCTTCTGAACTCAAGTAGTTTGATATCAGATTACCCATCTTGGCCCACACTGCTAAGCCTCTAATGATGACACCACCTCAACGTCTTTTTTATTTTGCTGTTATTCGGTAACAATTTTGTGATTTATGCCATCCCAGCAAATGGCTTTGATAGACTCTCTAAGATCAGTGACCATGCACTGCTTTAATTCAGATTGCCACTACATCATCATTATCTATAATGCCTACATGGAATTCAGCTGAAACTTTTTGCTCTTAAAAGTTGCCAGCTTTTGTTTTCCTTCTATCGATCAAACTGTGTCTTCCTTCACCTTAGGGACAAGCCCTCCTTTAAACGACTGTTATTGCCACTGACAGAATTACGATGTCTGGGTTACTACCTTAAGGGCACCATGAGCATAATTCATAAGCCGACTGGCCTATTCCTTCCTCATCTCTCCGCCCCCCCCCCCCCCCCCACCACCATTAGCCTGCTTTTTTGAAGATTCATGAAGTTAAGATGATGAATTAATCTTGCTCCGTGTATTTCATCTTTGTACAAAGAATTACACGTTACATTTTTGCTCACATATACACACACACACATATGCACACACAGTATCAGAGTCACACTATGCTGGGTACATTCTGCCGCTATGGGGAGAGGGACAGACAGAGAGAGAGAGACACACACACACGCATAGTCAAAGAATGCTATAAAAACAAAACAAAACAAAAGAAGAAACTGATCAGAAAGCAAGCGAGAGTAGGGCGAGTGGAGATTTCTGACACTCAATTATGATTTCAACCACACAGCGCAAATGTGGGCACGCTCTTAACCCAGTTCCCGGCGAACATGTCATTGCTTTTGATTTCCCGTGACATTTCCAGCGGACCCCGCCCTCGACTTGGCAGTGTTATCTCACTCTATGCCTGCAATCTGGGGTTCAAGCAAATTAATCTGCTCGCCTCCTGGACTAATATCAAGTAATTTGCACTGTGACATTTCATTATCCTCACCACAACTCTCTCTCTCTCTGTCCACCTTTCATTCTTACGATGATATTCTCCCCCTCCCCCCAATCCCTTTTTTACTTCTTTCTTTTACCTCCAGGCAAGTTGTTCAAAAATGAAAAAATAACACACGCAATGTATAAAACAAACAAAAAATCCGCAACTGCTGCAAGTTCCCTCAGTGGAATGCTTAATAGCACGATCCGTCAACAGAGAATAATTCACATCATGACAGAAACAATGAGGTGTAATAGGTTTCAGATTCTGCAACGTGGAGTGTCTGCAAGACTTGGAAATTCTGTCAGATGTAGGATTTTATGGCTCATACTGCAGTCTCGGTCTAACTTTAATGTGTACAATGATTTATCTACCTCAACCCTTGGAGGTATTTGGAGGTTTCTTAAGGATAATGCTATGACATTTCAAAAATATTTAAATTAAGATCAAATCCAGGAAGTGTGATATAACTTTAAAGTTTACAGCAACCGATTTTTGTTTTTGTTTTTTGTCTGTCTGTTATCACAAACCTCACAAATTCCTCAATACTTCATAAAAATGTAAAATACAGGATATTCAGAGACTGGTCACATAACCTCTGATATAACAAATCTAATATTGCAATGACTATCTAACTCTCAGGCAGGGTCAATAGGATTTCAGGCCAAAAGATGGATTCCCGTGAATGTTGTGTGAGAAATAAGCAAAATCTTCTCTTATCTCACTCCTGTATCAACCTGTTGCTTACAGGAACCTTGTGTCTTGCACAAAGTCTGTGGAAATCTTGTATGCATCGTCTGCTAAAAAAGGTATAACTTGCAGGAGTCTTCATATGAATTCCCATAAAAGAAATAGTTTGTTATAACCACGAGAGAAAAAAAACACCTCAGATGTTCAGATTGGAAATGTCTCGAATTAAAAAATATGACAGAAGCTATATATGTACAGACCAAAGACATGAATGGGGGTCACTGCAAACATCTTGAGGACATGACAACCCTTGACCCTGTTTTTGCCAGTGATAAGTCCAGTCTCATACATGGGACATGCAAAGCCTCCACTGCAGTCCTTGGGAAAACTGTGTTACAGTGAGCCATAGCACGATGGATCATTCATGAAATTCAGCGGATCCTTTCAGCTTGAAACAACGAGCTGTACTGCCATGGGCAAGAAAGAAGTACGCTTTACAAGTCAACCAACTCAAAACAAAATAGGATACAAAGCATGACTCCACAACAACAACAACACAATACATGACATCAGGTATCCCACCTCCGGCAAAAGAACTTTTCACACTCATGTGAGCTCAACTTCTCTGTGAAAGCAAGTAGTGAAGACTTCTCATTCTTCTGCCCCAACAAGACCAAATACGGCTGGACAGTGGTCAAAACCAACAACAGCAAAACAAAGAAACAGACGCGAACAGACACATATGGAGAATTCTCCCAATCGCACGTAAAGGTAAATGTATAAAACACTTGGTCACTAGCGGTCGGGTCCATACGCTGGCCGCATACTATGTGGAAATGAATGAGAAGAGCTTATGCACCCACGCATAACATGTGGAGGTCAAGTGGGGTCACATAATGCTCACTCCTGCACTACCAATAATGCAGACTTTAATAGTAGGCATGGACAGAGTGTAATGGCATCTATTTTTTTTTTCTTATGGTACAGTAGTTTGGAGATACAGATAGTGCTCCATGTTTTTCGTGTCTGATCAAAGAGAGTTAGCGCCGTGCACCAGCACAACGTTGTCAACTCACTGTAATGGAAATTGAATAGCGCCGCAGCCATTTGAGTTTTTCCTGAAAACAGGCAGCCCCCCTGATGCTACAGAAGCAGGAGGGTTTCTCCTCTCAAGGACTGCACTACATGCATGAAGCAATTCAACTTTCATGGGGTCTGGAATTGACAACTAGTGATGTGTCCCATATCGGAATAAATGGCCGGCAATCAGCTAGAACTGGTTCTGCCCCTTTGGATGAAACATTGCAATGGGCAGGGGGTGATTGCGATAATAGTTAGACCCTGCCCCATCTGACATCTGATCGCAGCAAAAGGGTTCTGCGGTCACTGTCCCCAGTGCAAACTTAAGAATGTGTTGGATGCATCTGAATGGGGAAAAATGGGACCCAAATCAGAGATACCTTTTTTTATATTCTCTTGGTTCTAGGGTAATTGCCCCCTGGACAATTACTCCAGACCCTTCCCCTGATTCTAACCCTAATCCTAATCCTGAACCTAATCCTCATCCTAACCCAAACTCTAACCCTAAACCTTACCTTAACCCTAATCCTTATTCTAACCTTATCACTAACCAGTATTTAGCCGGGGGGGGGGGGGGGGGGGGATTGCCCTGATATGATTTTCTTATCTGAATATGAAAAGATATCTAGAAGTTTTCTGGAAGCCTTCTGCAGAACCACAAAGACTGGCAATTCTGTACACACTGCCTTATTTCAGCCAAAAAGCTGGTATCAAACAAGGGGAAAAAAGAAAAAAAGCTTTTTAGTATTGCTAAACCTTTCTTGCATGGGACCTACAGAAATGAGAAGGATTCGACATTGATCCATTCTAAAACACGACCTGACTCATCTACTGGTGATTTCTCAGGCCAAGGGCAGTTGAACATTTATTGTTTCATCGCATCATTGTCAAACGAGAAAATTTAAGAAAAAAACAGAGTAGCAGTGAAAAAGAGAGAAAGAGAAACAGATATTGCTAGCCTGAGGGGAAAGTTGTCAGGAAGAAATATTATGAATTCAAAATCAACTGATTAATGACACTTGAAGTGAAATCAAGTGATAGTGCACTCGCAACCTTTTGTATGCTTGCAATTTTTTTTTCAATAACTGTAAACCGGCCTGCGGGTGTAATTTAAAAATCAACGCTCTTTTCAAAAGAGTATGACCAGGTCTCAAACGTCAAAACTCCTCATTTGCTTTGCGATTTTACAAAACAAGGACAAATTGTAATATTTTCTGGAATTTTGAGGTAAATAGGTTTGCATGATCAATCAGGATAATACCTATATAGTTTAATAGCAATTTCTTAATTTAGAACACTATCCCTTTCTTGGTGGAAGATGCAAAGCGAATATTGAGTTTTTATAATCTGTTTTCAGACTCACATTGAAGACCTCAATGGGCAATTCCGCGGTTAGTAACGTTACATTTGAACAAATTTAGATATTTGTTTTTACTACTAAATTACCATTCATTCATTTCAAGCCAAAATTATGTCAAAAACATGTTCATCCTTCCCAGGTTTATGATACAGAAAAGAATGAATACAATCCAAGAAATAATAGCATTGCTATGGCAACTTAAAGGGCTGGTTAGTAACGTTACGAAAAAAGGACATGAGAAAAAAATCAATGTCTTGTAACAAAAAGTGTGCAAAAATTCAAGTTACTTCAAACAAAGTGTTGCATCAATTTCAATTATTGCATCATGACAAATGTTCACACAATGTTTTTTAGCAGTTCAACCAATAATTTCTTAGCTAGACCCCCAAAAGCATGGTTAGTAACGTTACGGTTAGTAACGTTACATTTGTCCGGAGTAATTCCGCAGGTCATTTCACCCTTTTGTAATTGACAAAATGTCACATGACTTCTGGAGTATTTAAATGTATTTATCTTTTACCCTTTAGCAAAACTTTGAGGAAAAAATTTCAAAGGAACCCACTGTAATTTGCATTTAAGTGAATTTCAGCATCCCCAGTCCCACATGTACATTTTAAATGATGGTTTTAGATCTCGCAAAATCAATCAATACGAAAGATAAAATCTACTGAATTTGAAAGACCTTAATGATTGGTGAACATCCTTGGCATTAGTTGATACCTAGATTAAAGAGTAAGATAAAGAGGCACATTTCTTTTATCCATGTCATGTCCACCTAACTGCGGAATTGCCCCAATGCATTTTATACTTTGATAATTCAATTTGCTATACCACTATCAGAGCTACATTAAGCTATTTGTATTTAAGATGATTGTGCAAATTTGAGATTTGCAGTAATAAAGAAAAGATCTCACAAAGATCTTTTAAAAGCTATTATGTGCTCCTTGTAAGGCCAGACATTGATGACTATTTCATTTGAGATTTCAGTGCTCTCACTGCGTTGCACTGATGGATTTTGACGAGACAGGCCTACATGTCTTTCATATTGATAGTAAGATATTAAAACAATACAGATTGAAACTTTGCTTGTTTCGTCAAGTTGAAATAACAACTGCACTGGATCAAAACACAGTACTTTCTATATCACATAGCACAATGATAACATAAGTAAATTTGAGCAGAAAGGGAAAACATCAGTCTGCTTGCACACTAAGAATAGTTTTGAATTTTCGTTTACATAAGGTTTGGTGATCATTCACACACAAGGTGCTTGCAATAACGATGCAATAACAAAATATGACGTGAGTCTGTTTAAGTGGAATCTCATTGGAAGGGAGTGTCTAAAACGATTACTGGTATTTCTTGTCAAATTAACCGCAGGACTCGGCTTCATCCCCAAATTTGCATGCAGCCAACTTGGGATGATATAAACGCATTTATAGCACTACATCACCGCTCAGAGCTTGTGGTGATCCCTCGTGCTGTCCAATTACTGTGGGTGTTTACGCCGGAATAATTCCTAATGCATCTGCCATTTCACACTCAAATGACTCGCTTTCGTGTCGCGGTCTTGGCCATGCTTATTTTTTTTTTCTTCAATCTGTTTTGTTGGGGTGGGGGGGGGGGGTGGGGGTGGAGAAAGGCGGCCAACTTTTATTTCATCTTCCTGCCTGCTGCATACTCGAAAGCGACTGCACTAATTCCACCAATGACAAGATTTTCCAGGAAATCTACCTGGCAGCTATTTCTGATGTGTTTTTTTCTTTTTTATCAACATTGCACTGACGCAAGGGAACATCTTAAGATAATAATCTGAGTACTCGCAAAGTCTAATCCTTTCTAGGGTAAAAATACATTTTTGTAGCGATAAATCTAATTTGCCTTCTTCATTTATTTTACCTGTCACATCAGATAAAACTTCCTCAAATGAATATCGACAATGCCTTTGAATAACCTGATCACTCACTCTCATTCTGGGTTGTTTCAAAGTGAGCACTGAGTGGCAAATAAACTGAAGTTGCCAGCTCGATCACTTTGCAACATTTTTTTACATTCACTCAACTAATCATTCAACTCTTGAACGACAGTGAGTCAACTATTGTGAAGATTATGATAACAAGAACAAGGCAAACAGATGTATTGACAAATTAATCAGGGACCAGCAGTCAAAGACCTTTTGTGGTCTGAAGAAGAATATATCATCATAGACTATAAATACACCACCAGCACACTTTTTTTCAAAATCTGCACCCATCATTCTATGAGCTGCAAAGTTTCAGAATAAATGCTCCGTGAAGCTACATCACTGACTCGCGGAAGACCTTCAAACACTGCACTGTAAGTGATGCGCATTTGACGGAACAGAACTGGGGCACACATTGTGCTGTAATGTAAAATGTACTTGCTTAAAGCTCCAGAAACGCCAAGATCAGGGTTGCCACGGACGGTTAGATCACATTTCATGGTGATCCCTTATAATATTGGCAGGTCATGTCATTTCTGCCTTTGCTTGGCAATCCACTTTGAAATGCACTGAGATGTAGAACACAAAAACAAAACTAAAACTTTTCTCCTCCATGGCAGATTTTATATCTGCACGCCAGACTTTGTATTTGAGTGCAAATTCCCCTGACAGGTTGAAATGTGATCGGCAAAAAGTGCGCACTGCATTTCCTCTCTACCTAACCAAGCGACAAAGGTCGGGTGATCTGATACCGCCAGTCCAAGATTTTGCAGCCTGCTAGGTCACATTCAGAGCACAAACATTATACAGCAATGTGGCAGAGACATGCTAGTCTTTTCATCCAACAGTCAACACCTTTCTCCTTCACCTCTCGCTTTCTCTCGCAAGCAACAGGCTGCTGATCAGTTTTCAGTGGACTAGCGCTTTGTGCCATCGGCTATTACCTACGGACTTGAACTGCATTCACACTGCAAATGTTAGCTACAACGCTGGCCAAAATATGTTTACAAACAATACTTAAGTGAACTAAAAAAAAAGAGGAAACAAATGAAAAATATATTCCTTATCCTTTAAAGGGAAAAACCAAAGTGCATGTTTAGTAGCAAGATCAAACAGAAAAGAGGTTCTTCTTGCTTTCTAAAAGAAATACATATTTCGTCCGTTGAGAATGAGAAGGGCGTTAAGTTGTTTCAAACACTATGGGTTTAGAGGCAACTTAATGCCCTTATCATTCTCAACCGACGATTTGTAGATGAAATGAGTATGCCCTGAGGCAGAATATCAAAATCAAAAAATGGAAAAAACAAACTCTAATAAAAAAACAAACTCTAATAAAAAAACACACACAAAACACACCAGTTGATTGATGAAAGTAAAAGGAAGAAGTGGGGAGGGTATTTGATTTTCATAGATAGAATTTCAAAATTCATGCCAAATGAGACGCCACAATCTGATAATGTACGAGTCACAAGAGGTGAAAAGGGTTCCCATGGACCCTATCCTGTGAGAAGTCAGGCACGCTACACACTCTTGCCGCCTCACACCTCACAAGCATGATTGACGGTCATTTTCTTTTATTCATGATTGCCCTCGGAGGAGACACAATCCCATTCGAGGAGAGTCACACATGGTCAACGGAATGGAAATTGAGATGATTGGTGAATTACTGCAGGAGCGACAATATTTTCGGGGGAAAATTGCCGGCGAAATCACTGCAGGGATTTGGGTCGAGGGCAAACTGATATCGAGCCTTCCCAAGGCAACGGTCTGAAAACTTGTCGTGATTGGACGAAGCCAGGCGTGGCAATCCTAGTTTTAACGTTTCTGGCTCTTTACCACATGGAATAAGACAGGCAACCATGATCTACAATCTCTGTGCGACAAATATTGATCAGTAGAATCCGCATATAAATGAGATGACATGCAACAGAATCGTGAAAGGATGAAAATAGATATAGCCCCTTGCCATGTATCCAGATCAATGCTACACCCTTTTATGGTAATCATGCATGGCCTGTGTGAAATAACAAACACAAACAAACAAACAAACAAACAAACAAACATAAAATAACATTTTTCCTGATCATCAGACCTTTTGTCAATTTCTTTAGATTTTGTAGTCCCATGAAGAGAAAATTGTCACAGCAACTATGGCTGTCATCATAGATCGGGAAGTTGCAAAGAGTCATCACAAAAATATTTTTGCGACTTTATTATGAAATGTAAAAGCGTACATGAAATGACCCATTCATTATACAATACAACCAACTGAACCTTTAGTTGCTCTGTGGTACTGAACAAAGCAGAAAAGATCCCCCCCCCCCTCTCTCTCTATAACAAAACTGAAAACAAAATCAAAATACCAAAAAACAAACACAAAACATGAGAAACCAGTTTGAGTAATGCATCATGTTTATAGCCACATTATTGCACTCAGTGGTGTAGTGTAGATGGCATCACTATCAGCAACACTTTCACATCTACTTCTGATTACACACAGCATCAGTTGAGATTCAGAAGGGCATTAATGCTTTCAAATGTCTGCCAAGTCTGAATAGTGATAACACACAGCATCAGTTGAGATTCAGAAGGGCATTAATGCTTTCAAATGTCTGCCTAGTCTGAATAGTAATAACACACAGCATCAGTTGAGATTCAGAAGGGTGTTAACGCTTTCAAATGTCTGCCAAGTCTGAATAGTGCACTTCTGCTTCTTAACCAACAACATTACAGCAGACAAAAAAAAAATCGACAACAACAACAAAAACAAAACAATGTGCACGCACAAGTACTGCTTACTCACTGAATTCATACTCGCACACGCATGAGGGTTTTCAGGCATGAACGGTACAGTGGTTCTGGTTAAGCATGATGATACTAATACCGACACTGTGCATTACTCAATGCATTCAGATTGATAGGATTGCCATGTGCCGGTGGTGTTCCAGGGGATAAACATCATTCCTTGCCATGGCAACCACTACCTGTTTGATGCAGTCATACCAGTCGTTGATATGGTGGGGGCGGGTGGTGTTGTATTCATTTTGTATTCTCTTATTCACATATGCATTCGTTGCCATTTTCATGTGAAATTGGTGAGGAAAACCACTTCATTAAGGTGCAGGCAGGGCTGCTATTAAAACATCCATTTCCTCCACTATGGATTTTTTTTCTTTCTTATTACCTCCGCCAAGGGAGGAGGTTATGTTTTCGCTACCGTTGGTTTGTTTGTTAGTTAGTTAGTTTGTCCGTGTGCAAAATAACTCAAAAAGCAGTTAACGGATTTGGATGAAACTTGCAGGAAAGGATTAGAATGATACAAGTAACAGATGATTAAGTTTTGGTAGTGATCCGAGAATTTTTTTGGAATTTATAAAGGATTTTTTATATTTTGGCAGGTAGGGTCAATGAACTTCAAGGGAGTTCAGGCTGCGCGTATTTGAGGTTTGCATGCGTGCACTAAAGTGCGTGCTCTAGTGTCTGCTAGGGCGAGGCGCGCCATGCAGCTGAGGGTTTATGATGTAACAAAGGCTTCTACATTGTATAGTGGGAAATCGGGCGACTTTCAGCACACAATGCTATAAGTACGTAATATGGGTGGAAATCACTGATATCTCAATCAGTGGTGGAAATGAGCTGCATGCTTGGCGGAAGCTTGGAAGCTTGCGCTCTCAGAGTGCTTCTCTAGTTTTAGCATTTGTTTTTTAACAAAAATGTTAATGGATATGGATGGAAAGTACGAAAGGAAGTCATCAATGGGCTATAGCATGTGATGACTGATCCCTTTGTGGAGGAGGCTCAAATGTATAGCGTGTACACAGACTCGAGTCCTGGTACATTGTATGTGATAAAGAATTCTGTGGCATTAAAAAAGATGAGGGTAATTTCAAACTTTACCACATCATTAATCCATTCGTAACTGAACCGCCTAAAACCACAGGTCTTGTTACTCCCTAGAACGCCCAAAACCGCCCATCCATTTTTTTAAATAGTTTCTGCTTTACCATTTTTATTGTTTTCATATAGAGTGTATAATGCTGTAATTTGAAAGAGGTCAAAGGTCAACAAATGTATGTTAATAGAATAACTTCTGTGACACATCAGTAACAATAGGCCATTATGTATGGAATATTCAGCTGCTAAGGGTTAGACTCCTGGATGAATGTCCACCATGCCAGGATCAAATACATGTAAAAGAGGGCAAGCTCATTACCAAGCTCTAGATGGACCACAAACTTTTGATTCTGCTACCGGCAATACTCTGGTCAAAATTTGGTGAAAATCCAGCCCCTGTTTTCCATCGGAAAGATGTCAAGAATCATGAAAACTTGCTCATTTTGGTTTAATACTTTGGCCCCACCCTGTATGTCCCTGTTGGGGAATACCAACACTTGTACAAACTGTGATCCCCTTCCTACATTGATGATTCCTGCCATAATTACTGGGCTAAAATCCAGTCCCCAGTTTCAAAGTAGAATACGACAATGTGAAAAAAGTTTAAGAACCCTTGAAGGACAAGTTCACCTTCATAAACATAAGGATTGAGAGAATGCAACAATATTAGTAGAACACATCAGTGTAACTTTGAGGAAAATTGGACAATCGATGCAAAAGTTATGAATTTTTAAAATTTTTGTGTTGGAACCGCTGGATGAGGAGACTACTACAGTTAGTGAGTCATGTGCGTACAACAGTACAAAGAAAATGTAAAAGAAAATTCAACATATTTTCACTTTTTTTTGCATAATAAAAGAGCTCTTGACTTCCCTCTTTCTAAAGGCAGGGGGAATAATATTACCCATAACATTTGTCGGTAACGAGTCAGTTGAATGTGTACTTTTTTCAAAAGATGGAATTTTGTGAAATTCTCTTTATATTTTGTTGTACGCATGTGACATCTAAGTTATTCATACACTGCAGTAGTCTTCTCATCCAGCGGTTACTACACACAAACTTAAAAAATTCATAACTTTTGAACGGATTGTCTGATTTTCCTCAAACTTTCAATGATGTGCTCTACTAATATTGCTACATTGTCTCAATCCTTATGTTTATGAAGGTGAACTTGTCCTTTAGGAAAGTTTAAACCTTTATGCACTGTATAATTCTTTGGTATTTGCAAATTGTGTTTGCAAAGAAGGTGAGCAAACTATATGATATTGATTCACAGTTCAGCATCTGGAGAATTCATATCTGAAAAAAAAAAAAAAAACACGAAAAAAACCCCCTCCGACATTGTATGGCTTCCCAGATGACGAAAATATATATATATGTATGCACATAAATGTCAAGGAGATGAGAATGAATTGACATTTCACTGAAAAGTGGACAAACTGAAAAAGTAAAGCCTCTGACACTGCAAGTAGAGCTACAGCTAGGCAAAGCAAAAGGACTCCCACAGATCACCATCAGTACCAACCCTCTCTTGGGACCTTGGTATTCGAGATGCTTGATCGGCCTGATCCGCGTCGGACAACCGACAAACACAGAGGGGGAAATCCCAAGTCACCTTTCAAACTTAAGTCCCGAGTTTGCATGCCTTTCCTTGCTCTCCCCCTTCAGCCCCCCCCCCCCCCCCCCCCCCCCCCCCCATTGTGGGCATGTGGACTGGCTTCGGAAGGAGTCCTGCGGGACAAATCTAATGTCAGACCGCATAATGGCGCTTGTGCTCGTGTGTGTGTGTGTGCGTGTGTACGCATGTATTTGTATGTGTGTGTGTCAGAAAGCCAGCATTATAGATCATAGAAGGATTCACAAATCAGAGTACATTGCAGATCCATTCTCAGGAAACTCTCAATCCTCTCCAAGCCACTTGACCATCGGTAATTGATGTCCCAATTGATCAGTCGGGCGACAACGCGTCTCCTACAAGAGTGCCGGAACATGCCCATTCATTATTATTCTGCGTCATTCGTTGTCATGAAAACAAACTCGAATCCTAAAAGCACATACAAACAGTGAATTCTATTTGCTCTTCTTTTTTTCTTTTTTTAAGATTTCTTTGAAAACTAGTTTTTCGTCAATTTGTATGTCGGTACATGGCGCCAGGTGTAAATGAGGCACAGACATCTGCACAAAATCTCTATACTTTACCGACATTATAACAGTTTTGGCACAAACAACACAAAAACACAAAATGTAAGAATTGTGCCACTTCAGATACACAACATAACTGCTTGAGTTAGCCGCCTTTTGCACAACATATCAATTAATCAATTTTAGCACAATAACTGAGGTGTTAGTGCTTGATTAAAAGAGAATAAAACAAAAACAATAACAAATGTTGGCCTGTGAATGGTAGTTAAAATCACATTCATGGTCTGCATGTAGTCCATGGGCGAAAACAGGTGCCAAACAGGTGTACCTCATACACACACATGGTGGTGTCTAGAAATCACTGCTAGCACTGCCTCTTTGAAGTGTAGTTGAATTCTAGTTTGTGAAACTACTGTAAAAGTGGAAATTTTCGCAGTGCTCAAATTTTTACGCATTTCATGCAAACCAGAAACTAGTGCGGAAATATCTAAAAGCACACAAATATTTTTGACTGCCAACTGTTCCAGTAGTTGATGTCTTGATTCCACGGAATTAAAGAAAACACAAAACTCTTCTTACCCGGACGAGTGCGAAAAATTATTCGCACGAAAATACCCACTTCTACAGTAAGCTACAGTAAGTGTAAACTCTCCTTTTTTCTCATCGTATGCCATGCATCATCCATGTGTAACAGATCAGTGTGTGCAAGTGAGAGAGTGTGTATGTGTGGGGAGAGGGGTGCATTAAGTGTGTGTGCATGTTTGCATAATTAATGGCATTTACCTGTTGCATCAAGATGAAAGGTTTTCAATGAAACCGCAAATCAACTTGCCTGAGACTGGTTTCTTCCAGCTCATCCATGGGGATGACGTACATTATACCACCTGTTCATTCAACCCTTTCAATTCTAAGCACAGCACAGCTTACAGGTGCATGGATGTCACCATCAATGAATAAAGGAGTGCTGATTTTCCCTGGGGGCACTCTCCAGTATGGCACCACACCTCTCAGTGTTTCAGACGGAACACCAGTAATCAACATCCACACATTCAACCACTTTCGATTCCACAAACAGAGCATTTCAGTTCTCCTTGCCTCATTGTAGTCTACATCTTTCCATTGATTTGAATACACAAGCCTACAATGTGTACAATACATTCAACCTGTAGCCATCTTTGAATAAGGACCCGTACTTCCAATCTGGCAACTCCCATTTTTCGACTCAAAACTTGACAGTCCTGTAGAAATACAACACTACAAAGATCCAAGGTGTATGCTCCAAGTCATGATACATAAATAAACTCCCCTTCTTAAAAAAAGAAAGAAAGTAATAATCATAATAATGATAATAATTAAATCATCATCATTATAATCATAATAAATAAATATATAAATATAAATAAATAGATAGATGAATAAATAAATAAACAAATGAATGAATAAATAAAGGCAAACATTTGATACTTCTCTTCATGAAAGACTTACAGACAGCCAATCCCTTTTGCATGCAAATTTTTGAAAAATTGGTGAGAAAACTTAGGTATTGAAGAAAACACTATTTGGAAACCTCACTGTAAATTTTGAACTCAAGGGGGTCTTTATTTGTTTAGTTAAATTGACCGTTAAGATTTGAACAATTTTGCGAACTTCGCAAAAATTACAAATCTAAATGCTAGTCTAGTTTTACAGACCTGTGTGATGCACTTAGTTGTACATGTAGTTCATGTAAGTGGTGTGTTGTTATTTGCCACTGATAACAAAGTAAGAGAAGCTAGTGAATTCTTCTTTTCTGACAGCTTTAAAACATGCATGTGTTGTTCGAAGTACATTTGTACAAGTATCATATTACAACCACAGGAGGATTAATGTAGGCAGCTGTGCTTCGTACACAGAATACGTCACAGTGAGCGTTTGGTGCATTATTTGAATTTTAACGGCTAACAACCTTCAATTATCACAGTAATGTTACAGATTTACAATAGTCTTGTCATTCTGGTGAAATATATCATGTTCTGTGCTATTTGGGAAGGAATGCAAAAGGGAAGGGCCATCTTTAACACTGGTACTCCAACAGAACCAACGCTAGTAAACTAACCCACCTACACTGTAAGAATACAAACTCATTCCACAGTTGCATCAATTTTCTAAAATGCATTGCATAAATTTCTGAATAACCACTGTCATTGCCACTTGTACCAGCTTTTCAGGAGTATTATACCCTGGTGTTTTTCACCTAAAAAACAGCAAGTGTCGAGAAAGGGCTCCCGTAGCACTTTATGGCAAATTATCTTCCCTGCTGTAAGCATAAATTACTTAGCTGTATGGAAATCTTCATTAAGTTTTCATATCCGACTGAGCTAATGCCAAAACGATAGCACGCGAATATGCCAAGATATTTTAGAATTTGTGCATACATAACATGCAAAACTGGGAAAAAGAAGACTGAACGAAGTGGGAGGGGGGTAGGGAGTAGTCATTAGGTGAAAGCTCTCACATTTTCCACAGGCACAGAGGCTCACAATATGTCAGGTGTGGTATGCTAACATCATACATCAAGTCACCATACCTGAGTACGGAGGCAGGCATCATTTGTCCCTCGGCGGCGGCCTCGATCGTCGACTGCCACGTGTTGGTCGAGTTTGGTATTACAAAGCCGAATTCGAAGTACCATTCTGGGTGGGGCAGTGAGAGAAAAACAAGAGAAGAGAGAGAGAGAGGAATGAATGCATGAGGCTAAATAAGCATTCATTCAACAATGTGAATCCTACGTGTTATCCAAATTGCGCATTTCATTTAAGAAATGCCTAGAGAGGTTTACATTGCGAATAATTAAAGGGCCCCTGAAATCCAAATGCATGTTGATTTGGGTTGATTTATGATACCCTCAACATCACTTTTGCGGTGAAATGAATATCTAGAAACATTCCATATATTTTTAAAGATTTTTTTCTTCTATTTTTCTTCAGATTACTTGGGAACACCCACAAAAAATCCTTCCAAAACAATATTCCTCCGATGACCTCATTCGTCAATCATTGCTAAAATGTTTAACAAAAGACATTGGAATGCACCTTCCCCTCGACTCAGCATAACTTGCATGTTCCCTCGCCGTGTCTTTTGTTAGTCACATTAATATCACAGAAACATACAAGTTATGCTGAGTCGAGGGGAAGGTGCATTCCAATGTCTTTTGTTACACATTTCAGTACTTTAGCAATGATTGACAGACTCGCGAAATATATGGTGTATACAGTATGCTAAACACGCAAAGATATTTCATCAGTGCTCTCTCGGGTTTTTACAAACATTTTCTTTGTATTTGTTAATAAGTACAAATGAAATGAAATGAATTTCATATCTTTGGTAGATAAAGCAAAGTAGAAGAAATCCACTCAAACACAAGACAAAAGTTCACTCTCAAAAAAAAAGAGAGAAAATAAAAACAATGCCCCTAAACTACTTTGTTAACTGAACAGAAACCTTGAATCAGTGAAGTAGGCCAAGAGCAACATCCATTACTTAGGACACCTCATCACATTTCTCTATTCTAAGAAGCACTTGACAAATTTTTGCCTGCAGCTTCTGAGGAGAGGCTGAAGAACAGTCACACCATTAGGCTTTGTTAGCTGTACAATGACTATCACAAGTAGATATAAAGCTCCAGGGAATGTGGTGACAAAGAGAGGTTTTTTTAGAGGGAACATTTAATTTGTCAGAAACTTTAGAAGCAGAGGATTAAAGTTAATCACGAATGTGGGTCCCGGGCTGCCGCAAGGAAAAGGAGAAATAATGTGATCCGAAGCATCGCTAAGCAGACAAGATGGGTTCTACTTTGGATAGATTAATTCAATCTTTCCACGAAATATGTGCTGTCAGATTCTCAAGAGCTTCTCAAGAGCTTCTTTCATGTTCTGTTAATTTCAGAGTACATGTACACAATCTTAAAGATAATACACCATTAAAGAAGAGGGTGAGAAGACTTTCTCAGAACATTATTAAAGTGGGAGCAAAAGTAAGAGTGATAACCAAAAGATAACTCTTCTGTATTCCATGAAACAAGGACTGATTTTGCCCTATTTTCCACATTTTGTGTGTGTTGTGTGTGTTTGTGTGTGACATTGTGTGCTGCTGCAATTTGAAGGTGTAGGATCATTGCTCTATTCATTTGAAAATATGGAAGCTTTTAGAACTCCACATTCTGTGGTTGGACTTCTTGCTTTACCATAAATCGATATCACAAACTGTTTGAAAATTATGCGACGTGGATTTTGGGTGGGGAGAGGGGTGGGGAGAGGGGTAGGGAGAGGGGTAGGGGAATACAAATTTGTATGTTTACATACAACTCTGTTTAGATTTTCAAGAACTATAAATTTACCAACATCAACTTCCTGCTTACAATAAAGAAAGACAATGTAGCCTCCTTTGCCAAAAAGCTCAAACTTTTGAGAGATACAGTATGTGCAATTGCAGAGTAACTAACTATAAGACCGACATGATGGTACTAGTACCTGTCTGGTCGGGGGTGGAAGGGGGGAGGGGGAGACGAGGGGAGGGGAGAGGGGGAGAGGAGGGGAGAGGAGAGGGGGAATGAATGCAATAAACGGTGCTACAGACTTTAATCAGAGGATGTGATATAGTTAAGGATTGTGTTCAGAAAGTCTTTTTGTATTTCATTACTGCTATATTGTTCTCTGAACCAAACTTGAGAGCTGTTTTTTTTACACAAAAGTTCCACTGGTCACTGTTGATCACTTTTCACAACTTTTTCTTTTTTGTAGCTCAGTATATTCATTTCACCATTCATTAAAAATCATCATAAAGCAAAGAAATTGAGGTAACAGACACATGAACCCACAAATAAGTACCAATATTTTACCAACAGTCACTGAATGATTGGTATTAAATAACCCTAATGAAGCACTGAACACAAGAATTTATGAGGCTTCTTAATAAACAAGGGTTTTTTGTTCTGAGTACATTTTTATTTCAATAGGAGAATAAAGTCAAATATAGGGAACAGACAACTTTCATTATGATCAGACAAAAAAAAAAAAAAATGAAAAAAGATATACGGGAACGAAACTTTGATAATGGGGCAATAGTTTGGCCAAAATACACAAACAACTTTGTACAGCGTATGTATAAAATGCAAAAAAAAAAAAAAAAAAAAAAAAAAATGAGTCAAGGTAATGAGGCCATCCCCTAAAAATTCTCCTTTACTACATTTTTTTTTCTCTTTCATCTGATTAGGCATCTAACAGCATTTGACCCCGCCTCTTTACAAACTCCTCATTTCTACAGCAGTGGAACCCCCAATGTTGAGGATCTAATGACTTTTCCAGAATGTACCTTATGGGGAAAATATCGGCTGAAAACCAGAAGGGCATTATAGCAATTTGGGATGGAATTGAATAATTGGTGTCACGTTGTAGAGCTTGATCTCCTCTTGTATATTATGGTGTCAATTTTAGACTGTTTCCATTTTCAGTGAAATGTTTAAAATCAAAACCAATAGGGTGCTATTTTACCTGATATTTGGAACAATGCTTATACAACCTACCCACTTTTGATTAAATTTCAGCTTTTATTTCATGAAATTTGATTGTGTTGTTTTAATTTATGCTCACATCTTGGAACGTGATACTAGTAGCACCCTTCTCGTTCTCTGCTGACAAAGATGAAATACATGGTTTCAAGCATACATGAGACTCGTGCTGCACCGACATTATCACTTTACGTATTGGCATTCAATGCGACTGTAACTGAAATCACTGCTCACGAAAAGTGGATATTAAAGACTGAAGAATTCTACCTTTTCTTTTTCATTTTTTTTTCACTTCCACTTGTAGCCTAGGGACTTTCAGAGTTCTGCATGTCTGATTTTACACAATTAAAGCCAACTTCAATCATGGGTGGATTTTCCCTCTCATAGAGAGATTCTATATAGCATGGCTTGCATGCTAATGAACAGGACTCAATTCCACGTCTTCAATCTCAAGGGAATGGCCGAGGTAAGAGCCCCTAGTAGGGTTGCCAGGAAAACTTAAAAATGAAGGAAAGACACGCAATATCTCAAGCTTTCAACAGCCGTGACACGGAATGCTGTTCACATTAATTAAAATCTACTGATACTTCCTCTCTGCACATACGCAGGAGAATACGTGAAAGGGCCTACCTCATCGGGATTGGCACATATTACTTTAAAATCTGGTTACGATTCTTTGCCCTCATGACTATGCAATCATTCGCCGAGCATCTTTTCCAGAAGTTGCTGGAAGCTGACAGTTCATGTGATGCAATTATTTCTTTCTTGCAGCAACAGTATCCTTCCTGATGAATTAATGGTTTGGCAGGGGATTTCATTGGCAGGTTCTTTCCTGAAGCTCCATCCAAATCTAGGGTACTTTTTGTCTCTTTCGGTCAGTGCAACACGTTCATAAAGTAACATTTTTTTTCCCCTACCGCTTAGGGAAATTGTTTTTTTTTTCAATTATATTTGTTTCTTTATGAGGGGACTGCATTCTACAAGCTCTGCTTTTTAGCAGTCCCCTCCATTTCCAGCATTTTTGTTTCTGCCTTTACCACAATGATGACGTAACAGTTATTTGTATCTCTGTTGATAATTTCCCTGGACATCTCTTTTACTCTGTTATTCTGTTCATCGCATTGTGGTACTGATTTCCTGACATCTGTGTATACGAGTGTTTCATTGTATTTCTAATTATTTGTTTGGAAATGTAATAAATCAACTTGAACTGACTTGACATTTATTTAAGAATTGCAAATGGAGAATGCTGAAGACACTTACATCTACTCTGCAGTCACCCTGAGACATACAGTACTATGCATGGACCAGCACTGTTTGCAAGGCACTTGAGTCACACACATGGGAAAAGAGCCCCATCAGATGCTCTCCAAATACATATTTTGGGGGACTACGCTTCAGAATAACTACAGTGTACCACAGTACACTGATATTATGCCTTGTGCATATAATTTTGCCCCTGTCACATCGACTTAAAAAATTGTATGCTATAGTATAACATTGTTCTCTGCTGTAAACATGTTAATATCATGGACAAATACTTCTGGTACCACTATGGATTTTCCTATGCAGAGTTATTCCAGCCCCTCATAGAACTTTATTTTAAAAAAAGATAATAATATCTGGTCATCATCTTTAACAGAGAAAAGGGGGGGGGGGGGAGATTGGAGTGCCACCACAGATATCAAAATATTGGTATAATAAGTGATAACATAAAATATTGCGAGCTTTTCTGAAACTCCTTGGAACACACCAAACATCCAGTTTTTACCTTTAATAAGGGTTTAATCAAGAGCACAGCTATTTTCAGCTGCAGTGTAAATAATATTGCGGGCACCGCCAACAGGTGGTTCTACCATTCTCCGGCACAGTGCAAGTGCCCTTCCATTTGAAACATGATACCTTAAACCGAATCCTCCACTTTCACGGTGGAAGCAGGAACATACTTCCCCTTTTAGAATACAGGATCTAGGTCTTGAAACTGAAGACATGAACCAGTGTTCAGAAGCTGCCCACTTTATACTGATTTTTCACAAAGCATTCTGCAAAGGTAGACATGCAGTGTCTCCCCCCCCCCACTGTTTAACTACAATTATACAGTACAATGTATATTATTCATATTCTCTCACATTTGCCAATCTGAGATGACAGAGGAACCTTCCTGAGAGCTAGCATAAATCATTTGCGATATGAAATCACATCTGATATTCATAATCCTTTCAAAATCATTCCCCCTGCTCTCTGACAGAGCAAAGTCAAGTGCTCATTCATTGCACTACAAAAGTGCACACATGTTATTGAAGTATCTTTATTTGTTGTATTTGTCACTTGAATGAAGTAACAAAATCTTTTTTCTTTTATTTCTCATTCAGAGACGGCTGCACAAAAGTTCGAAATTCCTCACTTTTAGATGGGTTGTCTGGTTTCCTCAAAGCTTGCTGATGTATTCTACTATGATATGCTGTATTCACTAATTTCAGTTTTCACACGAGTTTCATTCTCCTTTAAGTGTTCAAATGCAGAGTTTGGTACGCTGATAAAGAGCAAGATTGTCAGCAGGTCCTCAAAAAAGAAAGATAGAAAAAAAAAAGAGTCCACATGATGTACATTTTTGTGTACATGTATGTATTTGAATTCATATGTATGTATCTGCCTATTGGCATGTACAATTGTACATGTACATACACATCCTATTCTTCCTAGAGGTGTAATCTTCACTGTCATTCCTCTAGCTCAATTCTGCTGTGCACACAAAATTTCCTCCAATATCAAGAGGAGATTTCCCTTGTCAAAACAAGACAGAATAACAGGCAGAGAGGCAAACTACAGTGCATGGTGTCGTCAACAGCACCCTGATAGATAATTTCCCCGCAAATCAGAATGGGCGGACAAAAGCAACACCAGACTCGCACTCCAAATTCCAGGAGCGTGCGATACCGTCACCTCATCAATTTGAGAAATTACGGGATCTCCGCTCACGTGCCCTTTTGACATGCAGGGAATACACCTATGCATACGTGTATATGTATTATCTCTTTCACCAATCACTTCTATGTATTTTATATTCTTGCTTCCCAAAGGAATTCAATCAAGTACCTTCTACTCACAGGACTTCAAGACTCACACATTAAAGATAACAAACTAAATTTGTACACATATATCACAGAAGCATCTCAATAATATCACTACACGTACACTACCGCTCCAATATTTCTTTTCTTTTTCTGTTTTTCTTGGGGGAGGGGTGTATCAGTTAAGAATCAGAAGGATATAGCAAAACACTAAATTGTGCTGGACACATTATCCAAAGTCGCTGGCACTGAAATGGTTACCCCTTTGTGTGCAGTAAAGTGCTGATTAGCACAGAAAGCTCTACAGCCCTAGTGCTGTATACACTGTCCATCTGAAGTCCCTGAGTCACATATGGAGTATTAAATGACACAAGTTACACAACTCCAGCTGAGAGCTACAATGAAATACCATTGCATCAAGAGTATGGTGCTAATGCTACCACATTAAAATGCTAGACAACCATCCATTCAAATTTCATCATGTGTCTCACTCGCAGAAAGCATCCTCATTATCTCTAATCTACAAATTTAAGACCACAGTACAGTTTGTACATCGCTGCATCAGGAAGCAGACCAATAAGTTCTTTAATAAATGCTGGGCTTAACCTTGTTAATTGTATTATTTAAATAGAATATATTCCTCTTTCTGAGTATGTTCATTGTTGCTAGTCATTGGGAGTTTTCCTTGCATGAAATGTGTTTTGTACAGATTTCTATCAATCAGGGTTACAAGGAGGAAAAAACAAGAACAAAAAAAATCATATTGATAAACAGTCAGTGCTACAATTTAGTCTGTAGTTGCCATCACTATGTAAAAGCAGTCAAGGTCACAGCTAATCAGCTGTGAGCATTTGTTGTCATAGTTACTGCAAGTACTGCAACTGTCAGTAATTACAAGTTATAATGTACATCTTTCACATGAAAGAGGCCAAAGGAAAGTCCATCATACTTGAATTAATAGATGCTGATAGTTGTTACTTTGTCAGAGGCCTTCATCGGTTGTATAAAGACTCCTTGAAAGAAGGGCATGTGACAGCAATTTTCTGATAATGGAGAACATCAATATCATGTCTTGCCACACAAGCAGGTGAATGGTCTACAAGTATACAACATGCTCTTGGTACTTTCAAGGTGTTGTCACTATACACTGTTGTTCAACGCTGATATAAAACAAAACATGACTGGCAGTGTTTTCTAATTACAGACTATACATTAGTTTGAACACTTTCTGACCACTCACATTCAAAAAAGAAAAAAAAAAGTCTAAGGCCACTCAAATAAGGGCTGGCAGCTCAAATAAAGGAAAGAAATTGCAGCAAAGTCATACAGTGCAATTTGATATGAACAACAGATTTCATATAAAGGGAGATATTGTGGCTCCCTCTCCATTTTAAATGTAGGTCAATCAAACCAAAATTACAGATATTCAGCATTTGATATGAACATGACCCCAATTTCTAGTGTAAGCTTTTTATAATTTGATATATTGAACTGGACTGAGATTTCATATGCCATCATCCACATGAAATGTTACAATTTCTGAGCAAGGCAAGTTCTGCAATAGGCCAATGGTAGAATGTCTCCACTACAGAATCTATGGCCATATATCTATTCAAATGACTGTGTGTTATTAAGCCCTTGACTTAAAAGGGATTTTCTATATAATTTTGTTACATTTTTGGTCTTCTTTGCAGGCAAGTAAACTTAATGTTCAGGCAAGTGTTTTGCAACAATCAAAAAACCGCTTGCCTGACTGAGCAAGCAATAAATGAAAGTGGTAGCATCCTGCATAATGACATTACTTAGTTATTGAAACACAGGCAGAACTTGCTATAATCTAAACCAAACTTAGAAACACCAAAATCACAAAATTTGTGGATGAATATACTTGTACTCTCCACAGTAAACGTGTTGGTAAATGCCCACAAAACAAAGCCATGGGCACTACATTACAACTCACACCAATTTTATTATGATAATTATTATCTTTTTTTATTAATTTTTTACCCTAATAACACATTGGTACTAATATCAACTAGAAATGTCGCTATGGCGACTGGTATGCCTCCGCCATAATGCATGATTCTCCTAATAGGTCTAGATAGTACATGTGGACAATGTGTGATTACATTTTCACAAAACTGGCAAAATATTGAAATGACAAGTTTGTCACAAATGTGTTGAATGTTCACCTTCCTTGACCTTGGTTTAATTGGATGAGTAGGAGAGCATGCATTTGGGAATTTAAGGACTTTAACTTGACTTTGACCCATTCATACATTTATGCATTGAGTAATTTTCATGGTACCGGTATGGAGAAAAAGTGCAATTTCTGTACTGAATAGTAAATTGTTACCATGTTCATCTTGCCTTTGACCCTAAAATTCATAAGATAATCACTTTCAGGTAGAACATGCATAAATATGCAGTAAGTTTCACGATAAATTGAGCCACTTCCGAGATATGGAGGAAAAAGTTAGTTCAGCACTTTCACTTGATCTTTGACCTTTTGACCTTTGAGGCAAAAAAAAAAAAAGAAACAGAAAAAAAAAACTCTCCAGAGAATTTCTATTAGGTTACACATGCAAACACCAAGTGTAAAAAAAAAATAATAATCCTGCTGGCATTGCATGAACATGAGGGAAATAGTAAAATTTTGAAGTGTTGCACTTGACCTTTGACCCCTGACCTTTGACACAATGAACCCTACATTCTCTAGATAATCACTGCCAGTCAGTACATGTATATACTATGTTCCATGAAGATACCTTGAACAATTTTCCAATTTACAGAGAAAAAAAAGACGTTTTAATACTTTTACTCGACCTTTTGACCTTTGACCTTTGACCTCATGACCCAAACTTTCACAAGAGAATCTAAATTGGGTAATACATGTATACACTAAGTTTCAAGAAAATATCTTCAGGCATTGCATAGATATGGTGGAAATAGTGAAATTTTATGTATTTGACCTTGACCTTTTGATCTTTGACCTTGAGCACGTGCACCCAAAAGTTGATAGGCACAAGTTCACCCCCTAATACACATACATGCCAAGTTTCATTAGGATACCTCAACAGGTTTTGATAGTTACCTTGTCCACAAAATTCATTACGGACGGACAACCCGAAAACATAATGCCTCCGGCACCACTTCGTGGCGGAGGCATAAAAACATAAAATCTTGAAATGCTTATTCTATTCAAAATGATTTTCTGGCTCATCCAATATGGTAAAAACTTTCCAATGGAATCAAGTCTTTCCATACATTTACTTGTTTAGTATTAAAGGTACTGTTTACCATTGGGAGCAGTGATGTAAAAAAATGTTTGAGTTATCCCAATTGATGCTTATGTGTAGGTCAGTTGTACCACAAAACATCCTACCATATAAAAAAAAATTGCAATAAAGCCTAAAATATCAAGAGACATAACTACTTTTCTCATTAAACCATAACTGTAGATGATTTTTACAAGGTGTAGTCTAGAAACAATTTTATTATAACTATTGTTCACATTTTGTATATTTAACAATACTTAACACTGATTATACTGATTAACCGTTTTACACTGGTTGTTTCTAAACCGTAACTCACATTTTAGAACTATTTTGAAGTACTAAAGCTGGGTTTTTGTTTCATGATCTGCAAATGGTAAAAATGCCATTAAAAGCATGTTGGGGTTGGGATACAAAATACCCTTCATGATAATCCAGTGCACATACAAAGCACAACGAGCCAAGTTCAGGCAATCCTAGGCATACAAAAACCCTGGAGGAATCCATTTGCGTGACTTCTCTAACAATCCCTAATTCTCGAGCAGCCCCATTCTCTTCCATCACGTACACTAGCTCTAGCAGAGGTGCCGTGGCATTCTCTCCCTCAAATTTTGGGCTGAATTGCTTTGAAATCAAGAGCACTAATTGATGTATTGCCCCCCTAGCGACTACTCCACCGCAGCCCCGCGAGCACATTCTCTGCTCACGTACTACCCAGATGATGCATTAAGCTCCACAAAGCATCTACACAACCACTTCAGCTCCTTTCGATCTTCCTGGCACCACAGGCACGACTCAATGCCAAAGCCGAGATATCAAATCTTACGGACATGAATGCTCCAACATACAGAACACAATTCTGAGGTCATACAGGCCTATTTATTGTACACCTTTCTCCATTAGATTGCATGCAGCCAGATAGACAAAAATATCTAATAAAACAGATCCAACAAACAAGATTTAATCTGGTTTGACATTCAAGAATTCAACATGTTGAAGCACATTGCCTGCTTCAAGGTTATATGGTCAAATTGGTTTGACAGATATTTGAATAGGTGTTGCTATGCAGCACCTTTCCTTTTGACCTTTCATAAATGACATTTAAACGCATTGCAATCTCATCCATTTGTGAATATCAACGTAAATTGTGGTTTAGAAGTGGGAAATTGAGGAATGCAATGCCAATGAAATCAAAGTTCTCAATAACATTCCCGATGCTCTTGCCGCTGACAGTAAATTCAAGCTTGTTGACTCAATTTAGGGTTTTGGTTCTGTATCAATTGAGATCTACTTTAAAAATTACAAAAATGGTACAACCATATGGTGTGTGTTCACTTGGCCTCATCATTATGTTTTAGCCCCATATATCCTATTTTCTATTCAAAAGGACAAATGAAGGTCATTGGGACCATACAAGTATACTGTATACGCCGAATATTTTGCGAGGTCTTTATTTTCGCTAATTTTACGAGTCAGCTGCTATTCGCGAAATTAAAGACACGCGAAAATATCGGCTCTAATCCCGATATGAATGTGATGTATGCGTATACATTTCTCCGTTCAGTACAGGACTCCATGATAGCGAATTTAACCACTCGCGAAATTGTCATGAAGTCTCGGTTCGCGAAAATTTAGACTCGCTAAATATATGCCGTATATCCTATTGACATCTACAAGTATCCAGATGATCAGATCTATGTGTGAGTTTTAAGCATGTTTGACCATGTTATTTGATAATACTTTGACACAAATGGTGATACATAATTTGTTTTGGCTATCAATTGAAATTTCATGTGAGGAATTCCTTAAACCATTTTCTCAAATTCCTAAAACATTAAATTTAGACATTTTCCCCCTAAACCACGAAAAATGATCCTTCAAGGGAAAAACCATGCCTCAACTGAAAGACTTTGAATTTGTGCATGTATGTCCTTTTTGCAACCCTGAAAATAAGATTTCTTTCATCAGCTCGTATATTGTAGAGGCAGGTGATTAGACCTTTCCTTAGGAAAAATAAAACTTGATTTTTTTCTTCTTTTTCTTACGAACAGAGATGCCACTTCCAATGAAAGAGAGGGCCTGAAAAAAAAATCTGCAATCTATTGTACTACACGTGGAGCTATTTTGTACATCTACAAAAGAGCCTGATCTTTAATACCACCGAGGTCTGAATTTGGGCTTTTGTCTGAAAACTAGCATCCCTGTATGATTGAGAGAGAAACAATACCAAAGATTTCCAGTGAGTTTTGTACTTCAACCCCGGAAAAAAAAAAATCCAGATGTTATTTTCAGTACAACAGTGTGATATGTGGTCGTTTTTTTTTCTATTGTTTTGTTTAAACTCTGATGTGTATAAACTTGAAGATTTCAACAATGTTAGGAGACACCTCTTCAACCATGCAAAATTGTGTGATGTTTGCAAATGGATATCTGACCTTTAAGGATTCAGTCATCTACACTAGATATGAACTTATTTTTGTCCTGAGGCATCTACTCTACACTTCACTCACTGAAAATAGCAAAATATACCACTTTTTCATCACATACAATTCAGCTTCCTACATGATAGTAAATCAGCAAAGGAGATGTTTGATTGACTATCCATTCAAAACTATCCAGTATGTATTTGTTCGACTTAAAGTTGACTTACCACACTAGTACATGATTTTGGTATGGTGGCAGCTGATTATAAACACTTCATTTTTCTTGCTGTCTCCACAGTCTATAATTTATGTTGTCAATTTGAATTTACTGTATACATCGAATATTTCGTGAGGTTTTTATTCTCGCGAATTTTGCGAGTCAGGTGCTATTCGCAAAATTAAAGACATGTGAAAATATTGACTCTGATCCTGATGTGAATGTGACATACGCATGTACACTTCTCCGTTCAGTACAGGACTCTACAATCGCGAATTTAACCACTTGCGAAATCGTTGGGAATTCCCGATTCGCGAAAATTTAGACTCGCAAAATACTCACGAAATATATGGCATATACAGTATATTATCTGTGCCTTTGTCTGGATTTTTTTTTTTTAAATCTGTTTGAATGAAATAAACATGAACTGAATTGAATTGAATTGAAATTTCCATAACAAACTTCCCAGAGAGGACACTCACCTTCTAAACAGCGTCCTTTGAATAGCACCCTCTGTTCAAGGCGGAATTGATGCATGGGCTCGATGGAGGAGAAGTTGACTTCGCGTGAGATGGCTTTGCATTTGAGGATCTTCTTTGGCACCCTGGCTTCGTGTTCCCCGTCCGGAGCTGATCTGAAATTGATCATTTCAGTCGGAGATGGAAGGACATAAAAGATTCATGGGTGTTGTTCTTGTTGTGCTTTTTCTCTCTCATTTTGCCTGGCATAGCATTTCTAGAATTATGCTGTACATTTCAGTCTTCTGCAACATTCTTGACAGGTGTAAGAGCCTATCAATTGTCAGTGATACACAGACTCCAATATAACAGAAATGCCCTAAAGTTTTCTTCTTAAGTATGAAGTTGGTCAGACGAGTGCAAAAGACTGCAAAAATGCATCATTTGTTTAAATAATCAGAGATTGGCCACACACACACACACACACATACACACAAAGACAAAGGATAATGAACAACAGGCATGCAATTGTGCCAACATTTTGACCTTCTCGCAAAATAGCTTTTAAAGGGATGATATAATTTTGGATGAATTGCGGAATTCAGATTTTAAACCTTTGGATGATAACTAGTGTAGAAACCACAACATTTAGGATACTAAAAGCATGCAATTCTAAGTGGAAATGAATTTATTTGATAAAAATTGGTTTTGAAATATGGCTGATATGAAGAAAACAAAGTAAAGCAAAGTGATCCCAATAAAAAACAGGGTCCATCTTTTATTACGACCTCATTGTTTATCGCATATCTCGGCCATTTCAAATCCAATATTAACTATAAACTTGCATATATGTGTTCCTCTAGAATTGTACGCTCTTTGATATCTCATATTCATAGTGGTTTCTAGTTCTCGCAAAAAGTTAAAATCTGAATCCCCTATCTCAACCAAAACTATCATTCCTTTATGGCTTGCTCCTCACATAAAGCTATGGGGGTGTATACAGCTGTTTTTCTTTAGCTGTTTTTGGCCCCTCTTCTGAATAAACAAAAACACACATAAAAGCACTAAACAAATCTATGTAAAATGAAATGCATACCATGTGGCACAGACCTTGACAATGATGATGTGCAAGTGTGCCAACTATCAGATATTAGAACTCACAAGAAAAACACAACCAGTTCAAATTTGCATGCCTGAACATGCACAGTATGGTTTACCACACACTGCACAGTGTTCGTACTACAAAAATAAAGTACAATTACGTAGTAAGTTATAATTCCAATGATTTGTTCCATCTCAATGTCAGCAGAGGGCTTACATATAATGGCAAATGGGCTAAACATAACAACATTCATCACTTTTAAGACTCCCTGTATATTCCCTGCAGACAGAGTGCAATGTTTTTAGGACATGTACAGACAATGTTACTTTGCACTATATCACACACAATTATTCGTTGAATACAGAAGTTCTCCACAGCAGGTACTAAAGCCACTACACTTTGTTTTTAGCTGTTTTTGTTTGATGTCCATCATTACTTTCCACGTGATACTCTTCCCTGCTTAGATGGTGACGAATGGATGCTGAATAATCAAGCTTTACAGGGATTAGTACTCTTCGAAACAAATTAGGGTGTTGTAATTCAGTACAAATGTACATATACAGATTACAGGAATTTAAGTGGGACATACAAATTACACACATTTCAGATCAGCATTTTACATGTATGTGTGATAGTAATTACAAAAGTTGTACCTCACAATCTTCAGCACATACATGTAAGTGTAAGTTCAAAGTACTATACCTGCAATACATACAAGTTGACAAGCTGCTCACAACGATCACCAAAAACCAAGTTCAGCTTCTTGTCAAACTATTAAAGTTTAACTTGTTTTTCACTTCAACACCATCTTACTGTAAAAGTAAAGAGTGGCAGTTAACATAGCACTTCTAATGGCTAAATACATGTTTCAATAGGGTTAAGAAGAACAGAAAGAGAGAAAGAGACAGACAGAACAAGATTTGAAAAAAAAAAGAGAAAGCGAGATGGGGGGGGGGGGGGGGGGGGGGGGGAGAGGGGGCAAAAATGTTGGAATACTCACAAATCATCGTGTCCCTGCCACATAATCTTTCCAGAATCTGCATCTCTGAGATTCATCCAATTTCTGCATTGAGGATACGCTGGTCAAGGAAAATCTTTTTTTTTTTTTTTTTTTTTTTAATGAAAATACTGTTTATACTGTATGTACATACATGTATGCACAGTTATAGTCCAGACAATTATACAGTACATTGTAGGTGCCACATACAACTGTACATCGTGTATAATTGAACAAAACATACTGTATACCCCATATATTTGGAGAGTCTAATTCTTCTTTTTTTTTTCTTTTTCTTTTTTGCGAATCAGAACTTCTGAACAATTTCACAAGTGGCTAAATTTGCAAACTTGGAAGACAGTAGCATCATAAATCTTGTTCGTCGACTGTGTGCTGTGTACCAGTACAAAGGTGATGTACAAAATGTACATGTGTATTATGCATACACATACACAGTGTATGTATTGCACTTCATGCTAGGATCAGAGTTATTATTATTATTTTGTTTTACATTGTCTTAAATTTGTGGATAGAATCCAACTGAAAAAAATTGCAAAAATAAAACCTTGGCATCAAAGTACAGACTTGTACTGGGCCAACTTACAAAATTGTAAAACCAATACAATTACATTGTATACGGTCCTCTATTCATGGGCTACTTTTTATGTAAAATGCCAACTTTGGGAAAGTTTTTTTTTTTTTTCTGCATACAAACAAGCATGGTGAATGAAAAAAAAAAACTTAGTATTTCAAATCAAAACAAGCAAAAACAAAGAAAAACTAAAAAAAAAACTATAATATCAAACCTAAATTCCTGCTTTTGACTCATATTTACAGAGTCATGATAGTGAATTTCAAAAAAAATAAGTGTGCCAAATTCTGCATAGTTCATTGTTTAAATGACTGGGGCCTGTCTTATAAAGACTTGTGATAAAAATCAATCACAAGTTTCTTGTGAGCTGCAATGCAAGTTGCGATTGATTTGGGGACTTGTGATTGATTTGAAGGCTTTATAAGACGGGGCCCTGGATTACAGGTGTACGTTGGAGCATGAAGTACAACTGGTATTTATTGCATGCACTGTTAGCATCATAGATAGCAACATCGATCAATCAAAAACATGGAGACATCGTGAGTGAGATAGTGGATTGATTGCTGGCTTCCGCTTCTTCCACACGCAAAACATTTGGCATCACATCGATTTCCTAAATCGCTCAATCTATGATGGATGTTGCCCTTCAGTTTCCATCTACCTGAAAATGCAGTAAAATGTGAATTATGATAATAAATTGAAAGCATTCGGAATGGGTGGATGGGGGGGGGGGGGGAGGAGAAAATGAATCACAATTAATCTGCTGAAGTACATGTACACTGCCAAAAACAGGCAGAGCTGTGCTTTCTGCATGACCAAGAAAGAAGAGCATTTTCAAATCAATAATACAAAGCATACTATTTTTGCTTGCTTCAGTGGACTATTTCAACACATTTTACTGCAACATGCAGAATTCAAGGCAACAGTGTACAAGGCACCGTATAAGCTGTTATTTTTGCGAGGGTTTGATTTTCTCGAATTTTGCAAATCATAGTTGGATCGCGAATTTAACATGCGAAAATGTCTCCATGCGCTTTGTTAGCTGCATTAACGTAAGCACCGGTGTCGATTCATGAAAACAACATCTCGCGAAAATGTCTATGACCTCGTCATTCGTGAAAATAACAGTGTATACAGTACATTGTGGAGCATATACAATGTAGGTGTAGGGAGAAGATTACACAGAGTGTACTCTGTACTTTTTTATTCATTATTTTAAGCTGTACAGTATGATCAACTTTCAATTTTGCAATTACCCTTGTAAATCTACAAAATAATTGGGATTCTTTTTCTTCTGAGCATGAGAACTACAATTTGTACTGCTGCTGAAAGTTTCATCTCAAGCTCATTTAATATTTCCGGCATCATACATAAAATCTCCCAAACCTTCTTCAAAATTTGCACACTCTGAACACTTGCAACTGAAACTTTGCAAAGTTTGTCACATGACCATTCCTTTTCCCGCTTGCACTTCCTCCAAAGCGCGCCCTCATTGGGATGTACAATGTATGTGCGCATTGTTTACAAAACAATCATTAGCTGTCAGACGGCACTTTCTCTTCGTCGCGCATGCGCACCTGTGACCAAACTTCACGAACTTACATTATATCATCAAATGAGACTGGCTAAAGCCACCAGCCAGAGGCACGCCCCATCTGGAGGCAAGCCCAATCAAGGGGGCCATTGGTAACATAATGCCGTTTAATATATTCCTCTTAATTTCTGGTTTGTTTTTTGTTTTTGTTTTTGATATACAAGCAAATTTGCTATCATCACTTGATGCCAAAAATTATGACCAATCAGCAGTGTTCTATTTGAAGAAATTGCACATTTACAATCTTTAAGATGGGCATATCCAATAATTCCACTGGTTGGAGTGACAAACTATGTTACGCATTTCTGTAGGAATGCAGAGCTGGCTAGAAGCCCTCTCCCAACTCGTGAATAATAATTGCATTTGAAAACCCCAAATGGGCACCTAAAATGGGCAGCTAAAATAGGCCCACTAGCAATTGTCCACAATGATAACACCAAGAGGGCCTTTGAAAAAAGGTGACCTCAGCACACGATGAGCATCACCTCGGGCATCTTTGGATGTTGTACTGCTCCTAATGGGAAGGACAGGGCAAAAACACTACCAGGACATAAGGGAGAGATTAAGATCACCAGGGTAGAGCAAAATGCGCACACAGACGTGTCAGCTGTGGGGCGAAATACCAGAGCATGTTGGTAATAATCACCCCCCTTAATCGGTCAACGCCACTTTTTCATGAATAATTCCTGAAGATTCTACCTCGATTAAGTTGCTATTATACAGTGTAGGTGTTATGTTGCTATCTAGTACACTTGTACTTTCCTATATGATGGCATGGTAGATCAGGAGTCTTAAAGGGATAGTGCAGCTTTGGGTCAGAAGACACTCAAATGTACTGATAGAAAAGTCTTGGGTTTATGACTCAAAATCAATGACATCTCACCAAAACAAGAGAAAGATCACTCTGAGGGAAAGTAACAGGTATTCAGCAGGAACAAGGCTGAAATTTCCACCAACTAGAGGATGTTTCAGCTTGTGAAGGTCCATTAAACATCAATTGCGTACTGCACAATGAAGGCACCCATTTCTGACCCCAACAAGGACTTAAACACTGATTTTTAGGAATTTTTAGAACCATTTCATAAGGGAATCTGTAATGTTATAACATACCCTGTACACTGTATATCAAAATCTATTGTCCACTTCCATTTCTAGATGGCAGATGAACAAAAAGACAAGCCCTAAATAAATATAGCAAATTAAAGATGAACCACATACAATGATTTTGTCAAACTACTGTACTACACGTGTACATACCACGAGCAAAGCCGAAGTAGTTCAGGCAAATTTTCTTTGTTGATGTTACAATGTATAGTAGCTCTGATCATTCTTGCCATCACCTTGTGCCACATACATGTACACAATGTCTTGATGACAGAATTTCCCGCAACTTGTTTATCTTGCACATTATGCTAAAAGAACACTACGCTCCCCTATTATAGCTTCAGCCCCATGTACACATCAATAACTACATTTTGTACAAGCTTGCATCCACATATAAAACCCAGGAATTCAAGGTCTATTTGATGAAAAATTGGTTTTGAAATGGGCGAGATATCCAAAAGCAAAATATCAAACAAAGCAATAAGAGGTACTGTACATACGTGATGTACATGTATGTACTGTAGGTCTCACCTTAAAGTAGGATCACTTTGTTTTGGATATCTCAGCCATTTCAAAACTAAATTTTCATCAAATGAACTTCCTATGAATTTCTCATAGAATTGTACGCTGTTTCATATTTTATCAGACTGCGGGTTTATATTTCAATTATCATTATTTGTATCTCACAAAAGAAACTTGAAGACCAATTTCAATAAAAACTATAATTATTATTATCCCTTTAATGCTTTCTTGATTTTGCTACAGGTCCTAAATCCACTGTTTGCTCAGGATCTACTGACGTGTCATCAACAAGGGGATTACATACCGTGTACGTCATCATATCATAGGAAATATGTGACTGGTATACAATTGTACAAAGCATGACTAAGCATTAAAGTTATGGGATAGGATTAATATATTTATGAATGCATTTTGTTTCCACTATGCCAGACAATTACGCACTGTGCAGTATACACAATGTATGACTGTACATGGTAGCTGACATACGAACTGGCACATCTGCGCGATGAAATTGCATAATTTAATAATGTAATGAGTGTACCAATACTTTTTGAGTTGTGACATAGACAAGGATATTTCATGAAATGGCCTTCAGCTTTGCAGCCCTGATGATCATTATGACTACCAAGGGAAAAAAGAAGAAAAAACATAGCGCGCACGCACACACACACACATACACACACACACCACACCACACACACACATCATTGGTTCAGTGAATCAGCACATTACATTTCATAACTCTACCAAAGTTGACGGAATTTGCTACAATGCATCATGAGGGCAAAAAACAACAACAAACAAGTAAAAAACGATTGGTATTGCAAAATTTTGTTTTTGCAAAGTGTGTGTGATCATACATGCTTACACATCATTTACAAATTTTGAGGCATTCTAGGTTATCTTGGTTTACATTGTCGATCATAAATACAGTGGCTATATGGAAAATTTGATGCCTTCATATAAATCTTACTATCTGACAAGGGTAAGACATAAATTTTACTCACAAACATAACCACTGTAACCCTTTTAAATTCTATTCATAACATCAATCTAAACCTAAAACCCTATCACAACCCTAACCCTACATCCATGGAGATATTAAGACTGGAGCAACTGTCGCCAAAGCAAATGTCATGTTATTGTGTATATCAACTTCCTGTCAGATTGCTACTACACACACCAACCACAGGGTACATTATGATATAGTGTACCAACAAGAAAAGACCACTGAAGCGCAATGTTAGGCACTGTACCACAGTATTTCAAACAGTGTGTATCATTTTTGCCATTAAAATGGAGAACTTGTCCTACTGCACTGCACAATTAACTCCCATTCCCCTACTTCCCACCCGATCCGTCTCTCTCAATGACAATATATTAGATTAAAGATCCCCAAAACGAGGGGAGGCTAGCCACGTGGCACCCATTAAATCCCACTTCTCCCCACCTGAGCAGCATTCCTCTTCAACCCATCTTCCGCCCAATACTCCGTTGCTAGGCAACAGATGTGAAACGGTACAAGCTCACTTGAGGATCGTTATCTTGGTAGTAATAAATGTCTATACTGCAATAGGTAGGGTTCATACATGAAGATCCTATAAAGTGTTTCTATTATTTTTATTATTATTATTCTTATATTTGCATTTAACCTCAAATGCTGGCCATGTGGTAAACAACAATAACAACTACATCTGGCTAGAAGACCATGGAAATGCAGCATATCAACGAATACAGATTGTCGTGCAATTTGTGACTTTCCGTGTAAAAAAACTTTTGCTCAACTTCACATCACCATAGACTTCATGATGCTAGTAGTTGGTATGAATTACACCAAGGGATACCAAAATCACTGGCCCACTACTGAAGTTGACTGAAGACTTCTCAGTATTGTACGTGTACAGGTACTGTACAAATATGTATAAATATATATCAAGCTATTTAAAACAAAAATATCACATTACATCATGCAATTCCAGAGACTTTTTAAAAGTTATTATACATTTAAAAGCTTTTGTGATTTTAACCTACATGTATAATAGCCAAACGTCTCAGCAAATGATGACTTACAATTTGTAAGCACAACTACAGTGTACGACAGATATGAGACAGCTGATAAACCTTCAAGCTGATAAACCTTCTGAAACAACGATGCTGTTTAAACTACGTTTGAACACCTTTCTGTCACTCTTGTGTTTTCAAAACAAACTTGATATCTCATTAATTGCACAGCCTCTTGATAAAACTGATGGAAATTTTCTTCATTAATTAGGATTATAATATCTGTAAATGAGATTTGAAGTACAGTTGTACATGGTCTACAGTGCACTCCTGTTATAATGAAGTCCTCTGGACCGGCGCTTTCCTTTCATGTTATCAAAATAAAAATTTAATTACAGCTGAACAGTAAAGTTCATAAAGGTTTTACACATGTAGATGATAATTTTGGGACCTGAATCTTTAATTATTTGTTGTAATGAGAATTTTGTTTTAACAGGAGTGCACTATTAATATTCACTGTGATACAGGCTGTAGTAATGATCAAATGAAAAAGAATCATTTATCATGACAGCGATTACATTTTCTACTGTTACAACTACCACGGTAATCCTCATTGATCGTCATCATAATCACTGTTTAACTATTATTCATAATGTATGGAAGAATTTAGCCTACCAAATTGCTGAACTTTATGTTGGCCAAAACAAAATGAGAAGTACACTCTAGGTCAAGTTTTGCTCCCAATTATTGCTCCTTTGAAACGAGCAATGTCTATTCTGTATCCAGTTTCTCTTAACTAGATAACTCATAAATCAAAAGAATGTGTCGCTCATAAAAGTGTTTACTGTGGCAATATTCTGTTTTATGTTAACTTGTGACATGGTACAAGTACCTCGCTGAGCAACTAATTAGGAGAAATGAAGAGCAATCAACATCATCAATCCACCCACTTATCCATCTATGTATTGCAACCATGCAACAACATGGGGGGGGGGGCATGGCTGAATATGTTACAAAAGCAGTTCAGGTAAGTGCAAAGACCAAATGCAAACTACACCTTCTCATGTGAAAAACCCCACTGCCAACTACAATGTTCTTCATTGTCTGGGGACTGCTTGCTAGGTCTACCAAAGGAAGTCCTGTGGGCAAAGCGTAGGAGAGAAAAACAGAAGTGATCGATGCAAGTTAAAATTGAGTGCCCAAGCATTCGTGTCTGAGGGAAGCCCTATACCAAGCATGGGGATGCTGATGGCAAACGTGATGCGTGACATTCACAGCGCCGCTACCCCACAGCATGCAGTGAGCCAAGCAAAGGTGTACTGCTGCATTCGGCATGAACGCACCACTCGTCGTGAAGTCAGGAGAACATTTGGATCGTCCATTGCAATGCTAATGGAATTAGCAACTCGTGCAGTTCCCTGAAGAAAGCCCAGCTGGTTTATTATTCTTTCATTCATGGTGACTGCAACAATGGCAACAGGAGGGGAGAAAACGGAATGTGGAGTCCTTGGTACTTTTTACGTGTCCTAAAATGCATGTTTAATACACAGATGTTCGTTGACAAGACATGAAGAGTTTGTTTGCAAAAACCAATAAGTCCATTTTTGAAGATTTTGAAGTACGGTCTCTGTAATAAAGTACAAAATAATACATTTTAATTGATATATTGGTCACTACATATAAAGGTACATTTTTGAAGTTATGGTCAATGAAGCAAAAATTTTCTTATCATTCTCTTTATTTTTCTTGACCTTTCATTGCAAATATCTCGGTTTGACAAATATGCACTTATCGGTTTTTGCAAACAAACTCTTCACATATTCATAGAATACTACGGCAAGAATGTCAGGGCTACCAGATCATATACATGTAACAAGGAAAACTCATGAAATTTGATTTTAAAGAAATCTTATTCACCAAGAAATAATTTCTTGCAAAGAAATGTCTTCATAACAAAGAAGAACTTGACATGCACAGCATCTTGGTCACTGAATCAATAGTCCCACACAAAAGCACTTTCCATCACGCAAAAATTGCCACTGAATGGACAACATTTTTAAACTTGACCAACATTGATCCAAGCTCTGCAGGAGGAAAGGACAGAACTTCCCCAGGACTACGCCACACAGCTTGTCCAGAGCATGCGTCAGAGATGCCTGGAATGTGTCCAGGCACGAGGAGGACATAATATTGAACATTGATGTTTGTGAATGCTTTTTTCGTCCTGTGACACTGATTTTTGCGTAAAACTTGTAAGGCTCACTCTGTTACATTTTGTGACTTTTGATTCAGTGGCCAAGATGCTGTGCATGTCATTTTTTTTTCTTTGCACTAAAGATCATCACTTACTATTGGGTATGAGATTACTAATGGATATTGCAGCATACCTGTGTACAAAATTTTTTATTTCTAGGAGGGGAATTTTTGTGTGTGGCCTTTGACAGAAGTGGGTACTTTCTTTTGCTGTCCAGTTTATTACATGTATACAGTAAAATTTATGTATGTTTTTAGACCACAATGTTATAAAAAGTTCTAATGTTCACTAACTGGAGGTGTACATATGAGTGTTAAAAAGCACATGATTTCAAACCCAGGTTGTAGATTTCAAAGTTTACCTTTATTATATAAAAAATAAACAACAACTTTGTAGTGGTGCATTTGCCCTTGATATCTTTAATATTTCACAGAAATGTTCATGCCAGCCAACAAATATTTCTCGCCAGAAGTGTGCAGGTTTGTCTATATTCAGGCAAATGTGGTACTGTATGAGGAAGACACCAGAGAAAAAGGACACGGGAGATGAATGCGAAAGCCATGACCATTGCGAGCCAGTGGAAGAAATTTAAACAGGTGGTGGCCTGGGCGGCTCCTTGGTCTTGCAAGAGTTTTTTTGTAAAGTCAAGTTTGAAGTGGGGGTAGAACATTTGTCGCAAACCTGCTGAAACTTTTGCAAATCAGGGCCCATTTGTATCACTTTCCAGTTTGTTTACAGAAGTGGTCAGCGACCAATCTACATGTACATCATGCTGGGGATTTGGAGACCGGCAAAGATCGTGTGATAGTCGTCTCAGGGCTGTTTGCGACCTGGAGACGTCATCGAGTGCCCCCTGAACGCAGGATTGCCGCTTGAAACGTAATATCCTGCGTCAAATGAAGAAGTGCATCTAATCAATACGCTTTACCACTCTATCCCCTTCTGTGTCATGTTTTCTCTGATAGGGGAAATTCTGCCGAAGATATGAGACATATGACGTACACAACAGTAGACTGCAACACCTGCCCACAGCTAAATTTAGACAGTATGAAGATTTACAGTCGTGTTTGCCTATCGCAAATGATCAAACATTAATACACTGTAATGTATTCATGATATCCTTCTCCATTTTAGCAATGTAAAAGAACATCGTCAGCCCTAAAAAAGCCCTTTCAAAGTAGATTTGATATCACTTTAAAGATAAGTGGACAGGCACATTGTACCAAGAAAACAGATATGAGTACCATATGGGGTCATGAACAAAACTTGTACAATGTACAGTATACTGTATCCGACTGATTATATATACACAAGTTTGTACCACTCATACAACAGGGAAGACTTCAGTGCATTCTGTACTGACACGAAAAGCACTGCTGTTAAAGTACATTGTATGTCGAGCCCTGCATCAATACAATTTCTGTATGACATGAAGGTTTGAAATACGTTTTCACAAAGCAGTGATTGTCACAAGCACAAGGCAGGTTCAGTATAAGATCAAGGAGTTTCCAATACATGATGGCCTCACCTCAAAGTGTTCCCAAATTGATTTGTACACATTAATGTCACAAAAATCCAAGTTTAGGATCTCAGTCTACAGGTCTTCACAACTTTTACATCATAACTGCTATTAAAATAGAGGATACAATGTATCATGAATACAGTGTGTGCGTGATCATTTGCATAATAGGCAAAAATGGCTGTAATCTTCACACTGTCTAAATTTAGCCGTACATTGTAGGCACGTGTTGCAGTCTACTGTTGTGTACGTCTTTATGTCTCATACATCGATGTATCTTCCGCAGAATTTCCTCCATCAGAGAAAAACATGACTCAAGGGAGAAAGAGTGGTAAAGTGTACTGATTTGATACACTTCTTCATTTGTTGCAACACTAATTTGGTGCAAAAGATTGAATTTTTTGTTCTTGATTTCACGTCAACTGAAATTTGATATATCAATTTAAAGTACCGGTACCCGTACCATGCTTGTTGAGTAATAAAAAACGTGTGAAACTTTCCGGTCCCATTAAGCTATTGTAATCCTTGTACAAATCCTTCTTGATTTTGATTTAGTGTTGAAGATTTTTTTTTCCCATTTTGTTTGGTTTTCATTTCACTGCTGTGATATATCTGTACAGCCAATTTTGTCACTGTGCAAAACTGCACTTAGAGCAACCATATGTTGCCATGGGAGCCATTTCCTAGCTCTGCATTTAATAGCTTCCTCTTCTCAACAGCCCTCCAGTAAAAATGCTTGGTACATGTCTAAAACTGGGTTAAACCTTTGAATCCCGCATGTATGATGAAAAGGATGCTGCTAATCTACACACATGGAAAGTTTGTTTAATGCTCCATACAATGATCGACACATTTAACACACAGTTTGCTGACTCATTCCCTGCACACTTCATTCGGAGCCTACATGTAGATTTCACAATCATTCCTGTGTCACCAGTTTCAGAGAAGTGTCAACAAAATCCACTGATTTGCCATGCTTGTCATGCTCGCAGCCCTACATCACCAACAGCCAAATTCATTTATGATTGGAAAGACATGGAGCCAGCTTGTACAAGACAGCTGTACAATACTGTACAGTTCCAGTATGTCAACAACAACTGGGTAGAACACCTTGATGTCAATGGCACTGTACCTCTGCTATTACTGTTGAGCACAGCCAAAATTAGAGTGGCTGTATGGTTAGGCAGGACTCTGTGTGCGGTATCTAAATGCGTGTACAGATGTAACTATGGCAACCAGCTACAGTTGCCTGAGAGCGGCTTCAAGCCATCAATGAAGTCCATGCCATCATGTGCAGAGCTGCAGCATATAAAAGATAAAGTGAATGGCGTAGCGGCGTTACCTGCCTTTTTTGTGTCTCTGTGGTTTAACAATGTGTGGCCCACAAGAACAATAGGTTTGTACAGTCACTGTGGTACACAAATACCCTGGGAAACACAGTTAGTGGATACCTGGTAGAGGTTCTAATAATGTATGGGTATCTCCTTTATAGTATAACACACTTATACATGTAAAGTGAAGTGTTTGCATCCCAATGGACTTTAATACATGAGGAGATGGTAATGATCTTTGCATAGAACACACTTTGGAACTCTACCAGCAGCATCACACATTTATAGTTTTAAATATCCATAGAGGATGCGTTGAGTTTTAGGCGTTTATTTCAGGAAGACAACTACATGTACACTTGTGTATGCACATTGTATGTAGATCTAGTAAATGCTGACGGAGTTATGCAGCACACTGTGCTGGTTGTGATTCCAAGAACGCAGTCAGCCTACTGAACATTTTAACCCATTGAGCACGGTCTGATTTTGATATATACTGTAAAAGTGGATATTTTCGCGCCACTAATTTTTCGAGCTTGGCCGGGTTAGAAGAGTTTTGCGTGTTGCTAATTCCGTGGAATCAAGACATCACGCACAGGAACATATGGCAAGCAAAAATATTCGAGAGCTTTTATTTTCGCGCTAGTTTCTGGTTGCGCGAAATGCGCGAAAATTTCAACACCGCAAAAATTTCCACCTTTACAGTAACACGCATTTCCCATAGACACCTGCCCTAGTATACTCGCGACTTATCTTTAATGGGTTAACACAAATTTTGTGCCTGGTAGTGCTAAATTGTAATCTCCCCTTCCAGGACAAAAACAAAAACAAAAACAAAACAAAAAATCGAAACATTAAAACTAAAAAAATAAAAAATTTGGTGTTGGGACTCAATCAGCTCCATTTCTAAATTCTAGTAAAAATTATCCCAGGAAGCTCAAAATAAAATTTGTTGCATGGAGGTACATGTGATGTACATGCCAAACACTAGTAGACAGCTTAAAGATAAATCCGACTTCAGAGCACTGCAACTTTAATACAAAAATTGTATAGCAGCCATACAAATGTGTACATTGTACATATGTACAGTTGTAATTGGGGCTTCCAAAGAAGAACAATTTACGTAGCACTTTCAATGGGATACCGGTACATGCAATGAGTCAGGTGCATTGCTACATATGTCAGTGCATAAATTATCTTTTGTTCGGCATACCTGAAGCCCCAACTGTAGAAATTACCACAAAAAGCAGAACCCAAACCAAATTGGTCCATATAGATATTTTACATGGAAACACACAACGATGGAGTGGAAGAAGAAGAAGAAGAAGAAGAAGAAAAAAAAAAAAGGAATGATCTCGTCATGTTGGCCACAGATCTCTTTTTCCCCACCATGAAACTTTAACTTTTGAATCTACAGTAAATCCACATGATTACTACTAGATGTACCTAGAGTAGAGTGTTTTAGTCACAGGCAGCTCTGCTGTCAGAACAGAATTAGAAATGATTCAGGGATTGCTACAAATGCATAGGAATAATTTACACAAGACCTACTTTACACTGTACCTGTGTGACCTCTTAAAACTTGTTACACTTTATGTACTGTACATTTCAGAGCTACATTAGATCATTCTGGCCAGTTTCTCTCAAAACTGAGGCTTTGGTATGATCAGTGTACCACTACATATCCAAACTGCATATGGGCATTACAGCAGATAATTGTATACAAGTACACAGTGTAAATGGGCTTTCCGGCAGTAACAGGTGCCGGGATACAAAACCAAAACTTGGAACCTCCAGACAACACTGCTAACCCCCACATTATTTAATACAAAAAGCACATCCTTTCTGAAAGTGGCAATGCGAAACTCAGAGCAGGATGACTCACTCACAGTTGATGTGCATTTGCACAAAACGTGGTAGAAAATACCACATAATTTGTTGGCAAAATACCATGACTTGTTGGTACCATTCTGATTCTCAAAAAATCTCAAATTGTAAACTTGGTTGTAATCGAGATATTTCTTGCATCCAAAAGCAAATTACTGTAATTCTAGGATAAATTTCCAAATCGAGGTCAGGAGGTACACTGTACGTGTATCTTTAGAGGATAGGTTCATCTTCAAATGTGTTGGGATTGAGTGACTGCAGCAATATTGGTAGAACACATCAGGGAAAGTTCAGGATGAAAATCAGACAATCCATTCAAAAGTTATAAATTTTCATTCAAAGTTTCTGCACAGTTACTGCTGGATGAGAAGACTACGTACTACCGTGAATGAGGACACATGCGTAAAACAATAAGGAAAATATAAAGAGATTTCCACAAAATTTCATTTTTAGAAAAATGTACACATTCCCTCGACTCACTACTGACCTAGATATTTTAAGGGTAATCTTAATATTATTCCCCCTGCCTTCTGAAAGAGGCAAATCAAGAGCTCTATTATTATGTGAGAAAAGTGAAAATGTGTCGAATTTTCTTTATTTTTCCTTGTAACTGTAAAAGTGGATATTTTCGCGCGACAAATTTTTCACGCTCGGCCGGGTAAGGAGAATTTTGCATGTTTTAAAATCCGCGGAATCAATACATCAACTACTGGAATATGTGGAAAGCAAAAATATTTGTGTGCTTTTATTTTTGCTCTAGTTTCTGATTGCGCGATATTGCGTGAAAATTTCAACACCGTGAAAATTTCCATTTTTACGGTATCGTTCTAGTATGGTGTATGGGTTTGTTCAAAAAGTTGGGACCCAAAGTTTGACACATAGGTCCAAAATTAAACATCAAATTAATGAAAATGACTGACATTTACTGTTATACCTAGCCATACTATAATATATTTCATCCTTAGGATTTGCTTGAAAATTCCAATATAATTTTCTTGTATGAGAATGAGATTGATTGTAAATACCGATGTCACATGGACACCACATTGAAAATGCTTTCTCCTTTTCTCCAGGAAATGGCATGAGAACTGTAATTTAAAAGCAGTAATATCACAAATGAATACCATCCACACAATGAAACAAGAATCAGATGCTCATGTCCTCAATCTTTTTTAGGGAAAATTTGATCTATCACTCAAAGTTTGCTTAAAAATACCCAAGTTACAAAAAAGAATGTTTTCTTCTAATACATGTACAAGACAATCTTATCATATGCTATCTGATAATGTGATACAGTGGTAATTGTAGGTTATGGTGAACTCTACATTCCTGCATCGAGTATTAAGACTTGTTATTAAGAGCAAATTTCTTGTGTATCTTTTTGTGTGGCTCCAGTAGTAGAGCGATCTACCGATGTTACAAGGACACCGTGTCTTAATTTTAAAAGCAGAAAAGGGGGCCTTATTAAAACAAATCATTTCAAAGATATATGTTCATAATATACCATGTTGATATTTCAGTATATGAGCCAAAAACGGTTTATTCAATTACATTTCATGCCATTTTCTGTACCCCTTTCATACCAGTGTTACACCGAGGACACAGTGTCCATGTCACACTGGTACATATACGACATGTATTATCCCCCCAAAGTTAATTTTCTTGAAGATGTAGGTAAGCTTTTTTACCTCGGATGCTACAAGTAAGTGATCCTTACTCGAGGACAATAAATGTATTATCATTATAAGCTCTGAAATTTTGTGTAGCATAATTCTGCAAAAATACAATGTATACCATGTTACATGGACACTGTGTCCATGTAACCCTGATACTTGCCAAATGACAAGTTTTGTGCAGTTACAGCTTACATTGACAATTACCTTTAGTGATTATTTCTAACATAATAAATGTAAAACCTCTCAACACACATTTCATTGGGAACAATTCAACTGGAAATTCTCGATTTCTGTGACACTTTGGCTGATACAAGCCATACCGCCATTATGGACGGTGTCATCACAAAACGTCAATGCCAGACGAAAACTGTTATTATTGAATGCCATAAGATTTGCATACAAGTAATTAATTAATACATACGGATATTCTAACAAAAAAATTGGGAGAAGCTGCCCCATAAAAGACTTGATAGTCATAAAGATAGATCCCAAAATTACGGGGTCATCCCACAAGACCGACACCCACAAGTCATACAGCCCACGAGTTTGAAATTGAAAAGCGGTCCAGGAGTCATACAGCCCATGAGTTCGACACTAGGCAAATAAAGCCCATGAGTTCGACACTAGGTAAAAAAAGCCCACGAGTTCGACAGATACAACACAGTGCTTAATAATGTGTCGGTATCGTGGGCCTTGTTAGCGTAGTGTCGAACTCATGGGCTGTATGACTCGTGAGCTGTATAACTCATGGGCTGTATGACTCGTGAGCTGTGTAACTCGTGGGCTACAAAGTATATGACTCGTGAGATGTATAACTCGTGGGCTATATGACTTGTGGATGTCGGTCTCGTGACGTGCACCCAAAAATACCGCCGTTACGCTGGACACCATCCTGACACAGCAAAGTTTGAACATAAAGTGTGGAAATACCGGTACTCTGACTTTCTTGCTTTCATAATAGATGTGTTTAGTGTCAGAAATGAAGAAATTCTTTGAATATATAACCACTTTGGCCCTTCTAATAGTGGAAATAAAAAAATGTAGGAGAATACCATCGTTACATCCTCTTTTGATCATTGGACTGCACATACAAATGTACGTGTGTAACAATGGTATGGGCAATTTTTAGATCAATTATATTTAAAAAAAAAATGTTTTTGTTTGGCATGGAGAAATTGGTTAGGCAATGGAGTTTGCTTTATAGATTATTTCAGAATTGCTGGTACATTTAACTCGGACAATGTGCTCAATACTCTGTCATCACAATACCCTGTTTAAATTTTACCCAAAAAAAGGCTAAAATGACAGTGGACACCATTAAATAAAGTACATTTTTACACAAATTTACCAATTGAGGAAGCATGCTTAGTATTTCATGGTATAAGCCCTCCTATAACAATGATACCAGTGCTCAACACAAAAAAAGTTCTGTATGAACAAAGCACTGAGACACAAAATGTTATGCATGTTGAGTCTGTGCCAAAAACCCTGGGTCCCAACTTTTTGAAGAGACCCGTACAAGTATGCACCTGACATCACAAACTGCAGTACAATTGTAGTCTTCTCATCCTGCGATGGTGGCACTAAAACTTCAAAAATTCATCACTTTTGAACCTGTGGATTGTCCAGTTTTCATAAAACTTTCACTGATGTGTTCTACTGATATACCGATACTGCATTCTCTCAATCCTTATGATGGTGGACCTGTCCTTTAAATCTGATTTGCTCTAAGATTCATGGTGCACACTTCCCATCTGAAAGACTTGTACCACTTTCAGTAACTCTCTGGCTCGGGCCAGGCCCGAGCTAAGTCGTAAAATTTTGAGTTTAATGAATAGGTTGGGCCAAAGTGTCCTGCGCCAGGCTCGGGCCTGGCACTGATCGAAGAGTTTATGAATGATAGCAGCGCCAGGCTCGGCCAAAATTCCTTGCACGGTCAAAGGATTACTGTACCTGGCCGTGCCTCTGCCACAGCACACATTGGGTGATTTCAAGTTCGGTGCTACATGTAGTGCTAGTGCTAGTGCTAGCCCCCAAATAACAGCGTTAAATCGAGCTCCAACACCGACGGTCAGATTAACGAGGCGATACCGATCAAAATTATCGATCACCAGCACTAGGTGTTGGAATCACAGCACCGCGAGCTCCGCGGTAATTGCGCGACGAAAAAAAGTGATTGCGCGTGATTACAGTAAAATATTAAAAGATGTAGACAAAATTGCTCAGTTTTAGAGACATGGTGAGGAAGACAGATTAAAATTCCACAAATTTCATCCGCTCCCCTAAATACAACTATCTTAAATTTGCTCCCAGGCTCGGATTTAGAAAGCCATGTCGAGAGTGTTCGTGTACGTTACGTGGGCGACCACTGCATTAGCATAGACTTTGCACGTAAAACGTGCATCTATTATGGACGTGAATATGAGTCTCGCAAGGCAACGCTAACACCAGCACCGAACTTGAAATGACGAAAATGGGTGATTTCAAGTTCGGTGCTAGTGCTAGTGCTAGTGCTAGCCCCCAAATAACAGCGTTAAATCGAGCTCCAACACCGACGGTCAGATTAACGAGGCGATACCGATCAAAATTATCGATCACCAGCACTAGGTGTTGAAATCACAACACCGCGAGCTCCGCGGGAATTGCGCGACGAAAAAAGTGATTGCGCGTGATTACAGTCAAATATTAAAAGATGTAGCCATAATTGCTTAGTTTTAGGGACATAGTGGGGAAGAAATATTAAAATGCCACAAATTTCATCCACTCCCCAAAATACAACTATCTTAATTTTGCTCCCAGGCTCAGATTTATGAAGCCATGTCGAGAGTGTTCGTGTACGTTACATGGGCGACCACTGCATTAGCATAGACTTTGCACGTAAAACGTGCATCTATTATGGACGTGAATATGAGTCTCGCACGGCAACGCTAACACCAGCACCGAACTTGAAATGACGAAAATGTTAATCCCTAGGGGCTAGTGTTAGTCAATGGCGAAAAAGCACGTAAATCGCTAACACAATCGGCGGAGCTCGGTTCAGCAGACGACATTCAACACCGAGCCCAGCACCAGCAACCGGAAATACGTCATAATTTTGAGGTCAACTCCCAACACCGACGTGATTTCAAGTTCGGTTTTATCGCCGGTGTTAGTGCTGAGATAGCACTAGCACTAACGCTAGCACCGAACTTGAAATCACCCATTCAGTTACCATGGCAGTTAAATCCCTTACATGGCCGAGTTCGTGCACGAGTCATCTTAAAAGTAGCACAGCTCTGCTAATACCATACTTTAGTTTATCAAATACTGAACGCAAATTTTAGTGCTTGGCGCGGGCCAATTTAGCTTGAGTCAGGAGCTGGTCAAAAATGCATGAGTTACTGAAAGGGGTATCAACTTTTAACCTTGATTTAGCTCAACCCTACTTTTTAATACTTCATGAAGACTCATGTGGACTAAAAATTTACAGTTCTGTGCTATTTCACTCACCCCAACATTGCTAGAGTACACACAAGATCATTGGTAAGAAACTCAGCACGGCTTTTAACAGTGTTATTGCATATTTTGAACCCAATCTCTCATACACTGTAGTCTCACACGCATAAATGTTCTTGTCATCAACTCTACTAATAATACTGTATCAGGGCTGCCAACCTTGAGTGAGAGTTTGGCGTGAGACACTGCACTGCGAGGGAGAGGAGCTGTGCGGTTGTACGTACAACTTATGTACTGTACGTATATACGTACACACGTATACGTATGTACACAGTCAGTGTACGTAAAGCGATGTAAAGCACATGTCATAGCCATACATGTACTGTAATTTGCCCAAAGTACAAGCTACCTCACATCGTATAGGTACATTGTAGAAACCAATCGTAATCCAATAGCTCGTCTTTGTGCGTGAACCGAAAACGATTATTATTGGTTTTAAAGCTTTACACCCGGGTGGGAAAATCTCGAAATTTGGGCTTGGGCATACAGTATGTATCATTCGGATCATCAGAGAAATTATTGGACACATAGTCATGTACATTCCATTTTGGGGGTTTAGCGTGAGATTTCGTTTATCAGAGTGAGACAATCAAAATTGGTTGAATTGCGTGAGTCTCATGCTCAATGCATGAGAGTTGGCAGCCCTGCTGTATGCTATCCGTGATTTAGGAACACATCACTTGCACTGAGCTACGACACTAAGGATGAAGGACGCAATATCTTTTGGAAGTTTGTTGTACATAGAAGCCCTTTGTACAACACCTAAAAAAAGATTCTTGCTATCTGATTCGTCAATTGCTCATCACGTGAACTGCAGTTATTGTACAAATGTACCATGATGCACACTGTCACTGTTCGGTGTGTAATTTTGTCAAGAATTTTGGAGTATATTGCACCTTTTATATTTGAATACCCATGATGTGTAAAAAGCTCATAAAGAAGACAACACAATAGTTTTTGCAGCATTGCCTGGCTCTCATGCATACAGCTTGGTTTGTGCGGCCAGTCACTTATAATCTTATTTATTGTAAACATCTTCGCTTTTAAGATGAATTTACAGTATGGACATAACAATGGACTGGAGAGCTATATGGAATGCCATTAAGGAAACAATACAAAATTCATTTCACTCCAGCCAATATTCATTTCACTTTTAACAAATACATTTCACTCACAAACATTGATTTTACTTTTTATAAAAATACATTTCACTTTTCACAATAATACATTTCACTTTTAGATTAAAATTCATTTCACTTTTCACAAAAATACATTTCACTTTTGAATTAAACTTCATCTCACTTTTCACAAAAATACATTTCACTTTTGAATTAAAATTCATTTCACTTTTCACAAAAATACATTTCACTTTTACATAAAGATTCATTTCACTTTTCACAAAAATACATTTCACTTTTACATAAAGATTCATTTCACTTTTCACAAAAATACATTTCACTTTTAAATACAAATTCATTTCACTCTTCACAAAAATACATTTCACTTTGGCGTACCATATCACTCAGACGAAAAAATTTCACTGCGCTAAAACCATTTCACTCTGATAAAACCATTTCACTCCGATAAAAAAAAAAATACGTTCCTCTTTTTTCCCGGCCAAAAGGTGGCGCCAGTCTGAGAGGAGTCACAAGTGCCATGGCACTTAGCACTGAGCTGAGGTGAGTGGCCGGCCAGCTGGCCGGCTGGCTATAATGCAGTACCTAGATTTAGCGCGCTACGCTGGCGCGGAAGCGACGCGAGGCGAGCTAGCAGTCGACGGTCCTCGCCTCGGCCTCACTCACATGCACGCTCGTGCCGTTACATGCATACTATTTTGTACATCGAGAATTGAATCTACGCCTGACTTGCTGAATAATTAACGTGTGTTTTACAACGCTTTTCAACAGCGATGTTGTGGGGTAAGTTTGATGTCTGACTTCTTGTGATCGACATGCTATTTTTTCCGGTTCAAAATGAGTATTTCTTTTGCCGTTTAAATAGTATCTCGAAGTTGACATAGTATTTTTCCTCTTTCAAAACATTCCCGTGTTTATAGCTGGCTGCTGACCCATCTAAAAAGGGGATTGATGTGACTTTTTGTTCATCAGGTCGGCAATACTTCGTGCTTTACGCAGATACCAAGATCGACGGTGCCCTAGAAGCATAACTTGTTAAAAATTAGGCCTGAAGATTGCATTTTTAGAGGCCAAATAATGTATTCTAGTCCTCCGGAAGGTCACGTGATCGCATCTAGTGCGGAAGGGGACTTTTTCGGACCGTAAATGCACCGTTGTTAACGATCTCTGCGGAGGTGCAGGGTCAGTCCCATATATTGAAATTAGCGTTGTTCATTCGCTCAATTGGAACTTCGTGATATCGTGTGTTGTGTACAGTGAGTCAGTGTAGGCCGGTGGCGGTAGGCCTACAATTGTATGTGGCGATGGCAATTTGTAAATTTGAATGTACAACTTATTCACAAAAATTGCACAGTGTACAATGTGTATGCTGTCTATAATAAACAGGGTCTTAGTCTTCATCTCTTAGTAGTTAATTATTATATGATTTAGGCACCTACTCATCACTTAATACAAACAAGAACAGTATAGATTCAATGTTATCACAATATTATTATTAGTTTTTTCTTTCGCATGGAGAAAGAAGGCACAAGAGCGATTCTAGTATTTGATGTAAACATAATTTTCATGACATGTTTAAGAGTTGACCCGGCTGCAATGTTAACACTAATAGAGTACCAGGCTATTTGAATTTTTCAAGTTGGTGTACAGGTTGTCAGTAAATATCAGATATAGAGATGTATTATTAGTCTTCCGCATCTACAATTTGTAGCAATAAAGTTTACGAGGATGTCTGAATGAATGCAATTATTCTCAGAATAATATGAAGAGTTTGTTCGCAAAAACCGATAAGTCCATATTTGCCAAATGGAGATATTTGCGATTAAAGGTCAGGAAAAATAAAGAGAATACTAAGAAAATGTTTGCTTCTTTTGACCATAACTTCAAAAATGCCCTTTTATATGTAGTGACCAATATCTCATTTAAAAGGTGTTATTTTGTACTTTATGACAGAGACCGTACTTGAAAATCTTCAAAAATGGACTTATCGGTTTTTGCGAACAGACTCTTCATATGTTTACCATAGTACAGTGCATGTCTGTAGTTTCTCTCTGCTTGAATTGGGGTTTACTCCAACATAATGTTTTCGGACATGTTATTGTGAATAATGGTTTATAATACCATCTATGATTAATTTTCTCTATTTGTGTCACATTGTATATGTAGGTATCCCCAGTACCTGACATCACACCGATGGAACATGCATATTTAAGGTGATTCTCTTCTCTGTGGCCTCCAGGAAAATCTGCATGACATAAACGAGAAGATCTACACTGTCAGTTCTATAGTATATTTTGTTTTCTTGGATGCACACGTACCATTCAATCTCTGACAGATTTTTATCAAGGAGAGCACTGCTGTTTTGCAAGCGCTGAGTGACTTCCTCACAAGAATAGAAACAGCTGATTAGTACACCTGTCAACTTTTTCATTTCATTGAAAAACCTAGAGCAGTATGTGATCATGATAACCTACCTCAGAAAGGTGCTAAATATGTGATATGATACAATAGGAAGAATGAAGTTGATATACAATTGTAACATATTACAGTATATTACTGTATATCAACTTCATTCATCTTTACGGTAACATTTTTAGTAAAGAGGATGTACATGTATATTCTTTGAAAAGCACGGTTGTTGTAGTAAATGTGAAATTCGACCATTACAGATACATCAATGTGTGGAACTATGCAAGATAGATTATGTTAAATTATGTGCATTTAAATTACTTTGGAGTTTGTACAGATGGCAGAATTATGAGCCCTGATTAAACTAAATATTATCCTTTATGATATTCTTGATAAATGTTATGGAAGCAAGTACATTGTACAGTATGAAGTAGTATATGGACGTACAGCCATTACTCGACAGGGGCATGTCTTGTTGCTGAAGGTATGAATTTAATTTGTACATCATCACTGAAGTACTATAAGAGGTTTAGTTAGTACATGTATGCATGTTTTATTGCTAATATTTTGGTTGTGACCCATTTCAGAAGAGGTTTCAAAGATGTAAGAATTCTGTTCGATCAGGAAGATACACAAGGTATGTCACCAAAAGGAATTGATCGGTCAAGAAGGGATAAGGAAGATGAAGATTTTGACACAACAGTTAGATAGATGATACATTACATTAGTACTTCCCCCAAATCAACCAAAATTTTGAACATGTTCGCATTGAACGGGCATGCTCTTATTAGATACCTATAAAGAAAAAATGTGGACCTTGTGAAAGGTAAGGTGAGCAGATTTTTATAACACCTGGGGGGTTTCATGTTGGCCTGTAGTCTACCCCAGGGTTGTCGAGTGTTGTTACTGGTAAGGGGTTCGAATACACATTTGTATCATTCACTCAGTCATAACCATGAAGAGAGTGACACACAGATATTTTAAATGTGTATGATACTGCTTGTGTACATGTACTGATACATGTGTATTCAGTTGACAGAGATGTTGGGATGATTAGTTTGCCTTTTGACATTTCAGATAAGATTATATACAGTCAATGCTAAAGTTGGGAATGAAAGATTTCTTCACATAGATGTTTTGAAAGATGCTATAAGGCCAAATCTAATCTGTCTGCTTCGATTTCCAGTAATATTGATGTTTTAAAGTTACTTTAAATTTTTTATCTGTTTAGTTTCCAGTAAGTGTACTTCATACATTGGCGGATCCAGTTAGGACCGCAACTGGTGCACATCCCCCTTTATTTTTTGTTTAAACAAAAGAAATTAAAAGAAAAAAATGGGGGGAGGGGTGCATGCGCCCCCCTTTAATTTTGTAAACGCGTCCCCTCTTTACGGAATTCCTGGATCCGCCCCTGCTTCATATGTAGTATGTACACTTCTGAATTGTTGATGCAGCTGCCAGTTCATGTGTTTGAAACATTGGCAGTGTGACCAATAGATACATTGTACTTGCCTTCAAAGTATTTAAGGGCATATGTACACCTTCAAAACATTTTCTGCTGTTTGGACTGTTGATGAAGTTTATATATTTTGTACATGTTTCATTTTGTTTCCAGTAAGTACACTTCATATGTATACATGTACACCTTCAAATTGCTCTTGCAGCTGCCAGTTTACTGTCACCCTCTATTCATGTGTGTGAAACCTTGGCGATGTGAATACTATAGTAGATACACGTATGTGTACCTGCCTTCAGAGTACTCAAGGGCATTTGTACACCCTCAAACATTCATGCAGTTTGAACTATTAATGAAGTTATCTCTGTACATGTATCATTTGAGTGAAACCTTGCCAAAAGTGTAGATGGCATGTAATTTACAGAGTATTGCCTCAAAATATTTGTGGTATTCTTGCTTGATTTTATTCACTTACATAACATTCAAGCCATATTCACAACTGTTTCATGTTTGTGCAACATCGGTATCAGTATAGTTTGTTTATTGCCAGTGTCAAAATTTGCCAGCATTTTATTTGTAGAGATCTGCTCAATACAATGTAGCTCTGCAATTGTTCAAACTACCTGGTACATTACATTTGCTCTTGTCTTATTACTGAGCTTCACCAGAAGAATTTTTTTTTTTGAAATGTTCACTGTACGTCACTGTTGTAGTCAAGACAGACTGATCCTACTCGCGTTCCTACATGTACTCACAAGACCGCTGACAGTTGTACCTTTCGCAGGTCTCTTACATGCCACTTGGCTGGAGACTGAGTCCAATACCACCACCAAAAAATAAATTAAAAATAATTAATAAATGGATGAATAAATAAATGAGAGTTATAAATAAAAAAAATAAAATGATCTAAAACTGCATTTGACTATACTGCTAAAAAGTAGATAAAACTGTAGACTGCTTATGCAGCTCTTACTTTAGGTATTATTTTTTTTTGTTATGTGTGTGATACATTGTCATGAAGATTGGTGGATACCTTGAAACTTAACTGCAATGTAGTTCTTTCAACACTTACATGTAATAAATATATATATATATATATATATGGAGATGTATATACATTTATAAAGAAAAAAACTTGTGGATTGTGCTCCTTTCTCTGTTGTTATTAATGAAAAAAAAAGGTATTTTATTAATTGATGAGAATGGCACGTGCAATAATGTATGTAAATTTCTCTGCCTAGTTAGGTAGGCCTATAGTAATAGAGTGAAGTAATGTAGTGAAGTCCTTGGGATCAACAGCTTTCTTTTGTTACATCAAAATGTTGTTATAACCAAGCATGTAAAAAAAAAAGTGGATAATGTAAGCGGAATTTCGATATAATGTAACTGTGTTCACTTTAGCGGAGTGAACGGTATAAGTAGTGGTTATAATGTATTTGAGTGGATGCTTAGGATGCTTTGAATTGAGAGAGAGTGATGTGAATGATTGATGGCAGAATGAAACTGAGAATCAGACACTTCCTGTTGACGAAATCAGAAGGGTGGACAAAAGCAAACAAAACAAACATACATTGTATTATGAATAACAAGAACAAGACATATAATCAAATCAAAGAGAGGGAGAGAGAGAGAGAGAGAGAGAGGGGGGGGGGGGAGGCCCAGCAAGAGGCTGTAGACTATCAGTACGTAATGTCTAATGACAGACACAAGTACAGTATATCACAGCTAGACGCTCGAAACTGACCACGTTTATTTACGCTGGGGTCGCTCATACAGTAACACACACGTACAAAGGCATCGAGGACACACGTCAATTTCTATATGTGGGACAGTACAGTACTTCGCGATTTCGTGCCGAGAAAAAAAAAGGAATGACATCCCTATGATATCAGCTGGCTGCTGACCCATCTACAAATCATCACATTACACTTTTAGGTATCATCTTAAAGCTGAATAAATTTCCTTTTACATGATATAACTTTTGTTGGTGCCCCACGATGAAAAAGAAGACTTTTAGGAGAATTTTAGAAGAATATCTGTATCCATTATTTCCGGAACATCTGCAATTAGTTAGCCACGAAGTTGATAATCTTTCATGTCGTTCTTGGAAAAATCAACAAGATAGCATCCCAGTTTTAACCTTTGCCTATCAAATAAAAGAAACATCATGTGAAAACGTAATTCAGTGACCAAGATATGAGCATTTCAAAACGATTCTCCAATCGCGCTCTCTATGACTTGCGGGGTCAACTTGCGTGAGAGGACTTGGATATTCCAGACGGGTTTTTTCGGGCTTGCCGACTGACTGGCTACTCAGTAAATCTAGGTACTGCATGCATAGCCAGCTGGCCGGCCAGCTGGCCGGCTACTCACCTCAGCTCAGTGCTAACAAAGTGCCATTGCACTGTGACTCCTCTCAGACTGGCGCCACCTTTTGGCCGGAAAAAAAGAGGAACGTATTTTTTTGTATCAGAGTGAAATGGTTTTATCAGAGTGAAATGGTTTTAGCGCAGTGAAATGGTTTCGTCTGAGTGATATGGTACGCCAAAGTGAAATGTATTTTTGTGAAGAGTGAAATGAATTTGTATCTAAAAGTGAAATGTATTTTTATGAAAAGTGAAATGAATCTTTATGTAAAAGTGAAATGTATTTTTGTGAAAAGTGAAATGAATTTTAATTCAAAAGTGAAATGTATTTTTGTGAAAAGTGAGATGAAGTTTAATGCAAAAGTGAAATGTATTTTTGTGAAAAGTGAAATGAATTTTAATTTAAAAGTGAAATGAATTATTGTGAAAAGTGAAATGTATTTTTATAAAAAGTAAAATCAATGTTTGTGAGTGAAATGTATTTGTTAAAAGTGAAATGAATATTGGCTGGAGTGAAATGAATTTTGTATTGTTTCCTTAATGGCGTTCCATAGAGCTACATTGTACAGTGTACACAAATTACAGTCATTACGGTGTTACTATCATTCTGTCAAGAATGCTATCACATGGAAACCCATGGGGTGAACTGAAATGACGACCCATGTTTTTAAACTTCTTGCTACAAATTCTGTAATTATCATGTATGCTTGTTGATGCAGTTCTACCCAAGACATGTAAATTGTAGACAGGTTTTAAAACTAAATGCAGTGCAAGTACAGCCACACATGTGTGGTTTCCCCATCCATTTTTGCACTTTTGTCATTCAATTTCAAAGATTTATTATTCAATTTCGTCCCAAGAAGCACATGGAACACAAATCCTAACTTCAATTTCGTCAATTGTCATTGTTATTCGTTTTTCGTCAAACATTTTCGAAGACATGGCATTCAGAATCGTCAATTGTCATTCAAATTCATCCCTCCCGCTGACGGATCGCAGAATGTGAAGATCAAATTCGTCTTTGTTCACACAATTTCATGAATTTTTCATTCAAATTAGTCAGATGTTGTCGAATCTCTATATTTGATGGTGAACTAACTTTAAGCTGACATATTTTTACTTTCTCTCGTAAATTGTATCGTTACACAGTATTCCCTTACCATTGCGTAGACAATACACACGAAAAACATGACTGTCAACCAAAATTGATTGAAAGATAAACGACAGTTCAAAGTCATAACACAGGACAGTATGTCAGTGTATGTCATCTTTTGAACTTTAACTCGTAATGTTCAGGTTTTTGCATCATAATGCATGAAGCAAACTTTAAATTTTGTACCCTGGAAAGCAGCAGACATACATGTAATAATATTATTCGTTCTTTGACATTAACAGTTTACAATTCTACACTTACAAGTTTGTAAATTTTGTCTTTAATCATGTTTGCCTAGAAATCTTTCTTTTCAGTGTGTTCGTTTGCAAGACGGTACGTCTGTTTGCATCAGTGTGTACTTGGATTGCTTGTGTGTGTGTCTGTAACTGTGGTTCTGTGTGTGCTTGGGAGGGGGGGGGGGGGGGGGGGACACTTGTGTGTACATAAATTGTATATTAACGCCTGAATGTAAAATGTGAATGGTTACAGAAAAAACTACATGAATGACTGGAAAATCACACCGGATAGAGATATGAGACAAATATGAATGAAAATTTAACGAAAATGATTGACAAGAGACGAAATCGATCCTGCTGTTTTGGGTGCTGCGAGTGAGACTGACGAATTTGAACTGTAAATGACGAAAATGTATGCCAAATGACTAAGTTGAATGGACTTTATTTGAAAATGAACGACAAAAGACGAATTTGAAAGTAAGATTGGCCTATTCCCGACATCCTGCGACGAAATTGAAGTAAAAATCTGTGAAATTGAATGAAAAAAAGTTTGAAAATGATTGGGAAAACCTATATCTTTATATCCAGCACATGTGTACGGTCTTGTTTCAGATCAATGGTGTAACTTTGAAAATGACTACTTTATGAACTCTAAAAAATAAGTACAAAGTCGTATTCCCTTTTCCTTTGGTGGTTTGAAAGGGCACCAAAAGTGCTACCTCCCGTAGCATAACAAACTTGTGTGGTCAATTCATATCCTTGCCAGGGAGGCATATGTGGTCCAAAAGTGCCATTCTTCAGGGACAAATTTTACAAGGTTTTAGGGTAATCAATATTATGTTATGAAGCTTTCCAAAATTAAAATCTTATTATTGCTGTTGTAGAAGAAGAGGAGTCATACTAAATACCTATCACCATTGGAACACTACAACATCTCATATGTGCATATGACACTACCTCTAAAGGGGTGTTTCGGACGTGACATTTTCCGTTAACAAATTAGGGTCTAGTAGAATTAGTGCTTGGAATAAGTAAATTCAAAAAGAGAGCATCAAATCATTATTTAATGCATGGCCAATGATGTGTAGATTTACATGTAGCAGTATGAAGGCATCACCCATGCTTGAATAGAAAACATTCAAAAATACATTTTTGTTAACAATTTTCCGTTAACTTTTTGTCACGTCCGAAACAAATTTCAGATTGAGATAATCAATACCAAAAAATATAACTAAACAGTTTTCACCATTTCTAAATCACCACTGCTACTCTCATAAGAGTCTGTGAATATTAGGAAAGTATTAGTTTTTTAATAAAAATTTTCAGGGAATTTTACGTTTTCCGTTAACACATGTCACGTCCGAAACACCGTGTCACATCTGAAACATACACATGATAACTTTCAAGTCAGGTTCTCCACTAAAAGACTTACCAGGTAAATAGTTGCTTGTCTGACTTTCATAACAACACACTGGTTATATGTATGCATGAATTATGTCAGCTCAGGTTCATTTGTACATTTTGGAGTAATGAATGTAAACAAAGGGTGTTTCGGACGTGACGTGTTAACAACCTATTTAGACAAATGGACCAGACACAGCAATATACATTTGTTCACTCATTCTTCTTGTATCATTATCATTTGCAGGGTGCAAGATGTATTATGAACTACAACTAACATTATTTAACGGCACCTACTTGCCCAGAGACACAAGTATGTCTAAATTTAACCTAGGATTGGGATAACTGAGTGTCTTTCATTTCTTCATCCACAGAGGGAAAATGGGGAGTAGAGTTTCGAAATATGTGTAATATCTTCAGTATGTAACTCATATTTGATATCTCTTACATAGTCTCTCTGCAGTTTATTTAAATTCTTGGTAGTTTGAAAAGCAACAAATGTTTGCATTATAGTAAACACTGTTTCGGACGTGACACATTAGTGTTAACATTTTACTTTTTACTTGAATTCTATACAATTTTGCTCACATCCATTTGTGTTTTGAGTCAGTTTCATTGACATACCAATGCAAGGCAAACTATTTGGAAAAAAATTAACTTACCATTACTTATTTTTCTTTCTTCTTCACCTTTATTTGTCAAGAATATCCAATACATGTATGGACATGTATATTGCATAATGTTCTCATTGGACATTCACATGTTATATGTCTCTACAATACATTGCACAGCGACTCATAAGTGTGCTGCAGCAGTACATGTATGTTATTAAATTGGTGTCATGCTAAAGTGCTGTGAATAGTGAATCAGTTTCATTAATAATTCATTGATATTTCGTTACATCTACTTCTGTACACACACAAACTGTAGTACTGAGAATACTGTGAAAATCAAAATGTCAGATTTCTCTCCCTACTTGTACTGTGTATGAGTAGGGTCAATCCTGATTTCAGATAAACTGCACCCCATTAATAAACATTTTTGTTAGGAATAATCACATGATCTGGAAATGTAACTATCCAGACAAATTACCCTTAGTCAACTATCCCCCCCCCCCCCCCCCCCCCCCCCATGAAGTTCCACCTTAGTGCACTGCGCAGTTGAACTGGGATATTATTAAAGGTGTATGAAACTAGAGTGTGAGTACTAATAACTGGGAGAGGGCTGCGAGCAGTAAGATACTTTTACAACTCCCCTTCTCAATTCTATAAGGGTCATTCTTTTGTGCATCTCATAAAATATGACAAGTCAAGTTTTACAGGTTGTGCATATGGACATATAATACAATGTATATGGAGAACAATCAAAACTCCAAATTGAATTAAAGAGATGTAAACTTGAAATCACATCATATACCATCCACTCCCAACAAGAAGCTGATTTAGCGTTAGAATAGCCGATAAAAATGAATATTTAAAGGACATGTACACACATTGTAAGAACTGTACTTGTACATCCCGGAGTGAGCTAGTTATATGATGTCCCAACACATACAGTAAAGGGCATTGCATCATAGACAGACAGGGTAGTACAATATATTTGAACAAGCAATGCACTTGTAAATACATAAATTTAAGTAAATGAAAATGTAAAATGAAACTTGAATTTAATGATTGCATAGGCACATACAAAAAACAAACAAACTGGCAACTAAAAGTGGTATAAGGGGATGTAAATATGATCTTGCCTGCTAAGGTTCCCTATAAATATATTTAAATTTGATGGCACATACAGCCGTATGTGTATGCATAATGTTACCTAACTTGTGTTCCTACAGTCACAAATATCATGGTAGTCAGGATATTTAGCATGTTATTACAAATAACATTTTTGTTTTACTTGTTACTGATAGTACAGTGCAGGACCAATTGATTCCAGTACAGTTCTACAAAATTTGGAGGCCATGATTCGATCTTTGTCACAGGTATCAAAAATACAAAGAACAGCATTCCTCACTTTGAATGTGCATAAATGCACAGAATAATTGAGCATGTTTGCATGTGCAGGAGTTAACTGGACAGATGTTTTTAAGGTAACTACTGTAGTAATCTATCTAGCTAGTAACCAATTTCAGCAGACAAGTGAGCTCTACTTCAATTGAAGGATGTGTTTGAATTCACCAGGAGAATGTTGTTGCAATTTATCTAATGCATATTATTTATGCACTGATTCTTGAATATTTGTGTAAGAAATCATAAATAGGAGATTATAAATCCTAGTGATGCCATAACTTGGTTGTTATGTACAAAGCACAGGTCACTCACTAGGACATAAAACTACCTACAGGTACATCCTGTATTCTTCATGACTCTTGGAAACTTGTACTGAACAATCTGGGTCGATTGAGTTTTTGGCAGCATAGAATGCACATGTATCTATATTATGTACTTCAAGCTCTTTATTTCACTCTGTGTCATGTAAACTTTTAAGAGTCACGTCCGAAACAACATTATGGATTTTACTGATCTATAAAGCTTAGTGGTCTTCAATCATTATTCCTGACTTGTAAAACTGACCTTTTTCAAATGTGTGTAGGTGACATGAATCACTATTATAAAATCCTTCTGTATCTCAATATTACCTGTACCTGTAACCGACTTGTGTAATGGCAGGCTTCTTGATAACTAAATACTTTGCATGAATTGGCTATTACAACTTTTTCCAACAAGTTAATAGGACATTTGGTAATAGATTTGCTTTTCCTCACCACTTTAATGTGGCAGGCAAGCTTGAGGGATACAGTGCGTTGCTTTGCCAGGACAATAGTAAAGGCTTTGTGAAAGGCTTTGTATCAAACATTAGAGACACAAATTTATGTAAACATTGTGTGTCACGTCCGAAACGAATGTCCTGCATGTATACTAGTAATACAGTGTATGTTGAATGCATTTTAACAGGGTAATTATGCTTAAACTGTGGCTTGGCCACCATTAAGATTTGAATTCTAATGAAATTGATTTTGTTATTCCACTTAAATTGTATGTTAACTACTGTGTCACGTCCGAAACAATAGCCTTTTGTTAACAGTCACGTCCGAAACACCCGAGTCAGAAAAATATCACCACAAGTTAAAATGACTGAAATCTGGTGATACCTATATCATTGTGTTACTTCCTAAGCATGTTTTGTATACACCACTAGTGATTCATTTTCTCTCATTTTTAATAAAGAAATTCAAAAAAGAAACGGTCATTTTGTAAAAAATGACATATTTTAAGTTTTCCTCCTCAAATATGAAAAAATTACATCTCCTTATCAAAAAATGTTGACTAAAATTTGGAGTCTATATTGGAAGCATGAAATATTGATAATGATGGAAAGTGAAGTTGAATATTTTTATGCTTCTATGTCAAAAAATGGAAAAATGAATTTTTCATAAAATTAGCTCCATGCTTCAGTTTGCCTCCCTGTAATTTCCTTTTCATTGAAACGGGAGCTCTGAAACTTTTTTTCCCATTAAATACTAACCCTAAGTGAAATGCCCAACAACATTTTGAAGCATGAAAAGCAATTCTAAATTTTAGCCATTTTGTCCATCAGTTACACCATTGATCTGAAACAAGACCGTACATGTATTTTAATATCCAGCCACAGGCATACATGTGGTTGTATCCATGGGACCATGGCCTTGTGGCTGAATACAGCCACACGAGTGAGCGAGTAGCTGGTTACAACCTCATCAACATAATGTGCATCGCAAACCATCATCATCTTTAGCCTCATTTTTCTTTTTCTCAAAATTGGCTAGTTTTTTAGAATAATGATTTTCGTGTCCCTCCACTCAACTTCAAGTCTTCTTTTTATGTTTCCTACCCGTAATATACCACATACTCGGGGCTGCACACTATTAAACCAGGGAGGAGCTCGATTAAACCCATTTTTTCTACTGGTCCGACCTGTCCCTGTGGGACAAGTGAGTATACTGTAGGTACCGGGTACACAGTTTTTCAATTTCTCTACTGGTCCATTCCTGAAAAGCGCCAGTTACTGGTCCGAAAGTGATTTTTACTGGTCTGGACTGTCAGACCAGGCCTAGCGTGCAGTATTGTGTTGACATACCACATTGCTTGGTCTGTTCCTAATCCTTGTTTACAATCGCTAGGCTGGTGGCAGCAGAATACTGCATACCCTCTACTTGGGGCTGCTGGGTAGGGGGTTGACCGAAAGATCGGTCTGTATCTGTCCGTCGGGGAATGTTCCGCGGAGACTGCGTCTGGCTTCACGGATCCCCTCCGTATACAGACCGAAGTCAATGATCCCAGCTCCTGTGTGGAGCAACGCGCACAGATCAAACCAAATTTCACACAGCTTTTTTACATTCAAACAAGTTTGACATGACATGACACATTATGCAGCAATATTTGGGGTTAATTTCTCACATTTTGCAATCGAAATACTCACAGTAACGCGGTTATAATGCAGAAATTTTATCCATATCGCAACATCGCCGTTCGCTAGCCGTAAGTCGCCATTTTGAATCTGTAAACCAATCACATGCGAGGTATTTTTTTTGGAAAAAAAAACACGTAGAAACTACCTCGCATGTGATTGGCTAATAGATTCATACTGTATGTTTCTGCAGTTTGAACGTGACGGCGCGACGGGCTGGTTGATGTGTGTTTTGCGCTGAAAATTCTACCGAAATATTGGATTATTCATTTATCTGGTGAGTGTACTTGTAGTCTATTCTTGAATAGTTGATTTCACTATTCAAGCTTAAATTAGCCGACCTAGGGCCGTGAATTAGTCGCAATCGAGAAGGGTGAGGTACCTCACCCAATTTTCCATAGAGACAGTGGTTAAGAACATCCACACAGCAATGGGTACTACAACCTTCCGTCTGTCTACGGAGGACAGCGTTAATGGCAAAATACAAAAGAGTCCTCCGGACAGACGGATCTTTCTGTCTAGGTAGGGGGGTGCTGGGTAGGGGGCTGTTGGGTAGGGGCTGCAGCCAGTGCCATAAGACTAGAAGAGAGTCTGGACAACTACAAAGTGTGTACTACAAATCAGTTCGGGAAACCCACTCACAAGGGGGGCCCCTCCTTATAAGTAACCCGTCCCGCTTATAAGTAACCCCGTCCCCCTTATAAGTAACCCCGTCCCCCTTATAAGCAACCCCCGGGGCACCCCTTATAAGGAGTCTCCACGCTTTTTTGCAATGCAACGCGAAAATGAAAGGACTGCGGCAATTCGCTTGATTATGTCCATAAAGCTTCACAAGTTTCCTAGTTACTCACGAAATTTGAGCAAAATCGGTTTGAGGCATCATATCTAAAATCATGGATTTAAATGCGATGTCAAACGACCCATGCGAATGCTGAAATGCGAGCGATTAATGGCGTGAGTGTCGCCTGGCGCGGCGGCGCGGCAATGCTTGAGTGCAGACGTGGCGACTGAGGGAGTCGCCACGTCTGTGTGTGCAGAATGCGCTGTGTGTGCGCGGCCATTGCTAGTGCGGTGGATGCATACTGCTGCAGCGCAGGTAGGTACACACCACGCCACGGCATTCATATTCCCGCTCGAGTACTCGTACTGCGTAACTACAGCCAAGTCGCGGTACGTAGAGATTCGCACAGCTAACAGCGTCGCGCGCGCGTCTGGCCAGCTGGTCGGGCTATGCGCTATCCCGCGACAATGGCATGCGGCAAGCAGTTCTTCTGCTGCCGTTTCGACAGGAAAGATTGAACTAAGTTGTTACATCGCTGAACAGTCTCTGGTTTGAGATTGAGTATGCATGATTTCATGGGTTTGTTGGAGGGAAAATGTAAGGAGAAAGGGTGGCTTTTAAATTCTTTGCTTGCCAGATTCTGGCAAGCATTTTTTCCTCTTATTCCAAAACGCTTCCCGACTTTGATTTTCACTTGCCGCGGGAAAGCGCTCACTGTAATTTCACTCGCGGTACGTGTATCCAGCGTGCAAAAATGCGTGTTATTTTCCATAGCCAAGTGACGTACCATGACGCACCCCTCGGTCAAAATTTTGACCGACAATGATGGGATTTTGACGCACCCCTCGGTCAAAAATTTGACGGACAAAGCTGGTAAAATGACGAACACCTGGGTCACAAATTTGACGGACCAAACGAGGAAATGACGCACCCATGTCCGGGGGTAGTGGGGTGAGTCATTACATTGACAAGTGCATTACTTATAAGGGGGACGGGGTTACTTATAAGGGGGACGGGTTACTTATAAGGAGGGGCCCCCCTTGTGAGTGGGTTTCCCGAACTGAAATCGTTACCACACGATTACGCGTTAGAGGGTTAGCGTGTACATACAATTGTATCTGCCGAGTAATATAAAGCAGATTCATAAATTTGACACATTCAAAGAAGCGCTGCAGCGTCACCTCCATTGTGATTAGCTGCACATCACACCACAGTGCTGAGTGATACTCTATCCAGAGTTTTTCAGCGTATTCATCGAGATCCAGATCCATACGCTCAGACGTAACAATATGACCAAACCAAATAAGGCGTGAACAATGGGCACTGCATACATGTACGTAAATGTATGAGCGCACTTTGGAAACGACATGGCTCCATAAACATCATGGGACCAGTTTTGACCAATCACAGGCTTCAAAAATCGAGTCAAAAAGCAAGTTGGCCAGACTCTTTTTATTATTATGGCATTGGCTGCTTAGAAATGTTAGACATTCTGTCCATCAGTGTGTGAGTGGGGTGGGGTGGGGGAGGTAACCTGTTGACCCTTGAACTTTAATATTAATATAATCCAATACTACTGCACTATCCTTTACCCCAGGCTCTCTTCCCCCCCCCCCCCACCCCCCACCCCCCCCCCCCCCCCCCCCCCCCCCCCCCCGCAGCTCCAAAATCCAGAAATCTTTTAATTTATGCAGGTAGCTGCTGTAATTTTTTTTTTCCAATTCCAGCTCCCAGCATATTCCTTGCCTTGTGAATGTGTGATGTAGACACTAGACAGTGTACAGTAGTTCTAGTATTTAATATGTTTAACAATGATTGAGCTCGATAAGCTCGAGATGTGCACGTTCAGTTTGGATACTTACCGGTAACGCGTTACTTGTAACAGTTAGATAACTAGCCTGACCAGACGCTGTAGTACGCTGTGGTCGCGCTACTTACAGCGACTGGGCTGTGTATACTTAGTACTGTAGATAACTAACGTTAACTGTTACAAGTTACAGAATGGAATGTATAACATCACAAGTTTCACATGCATGGCTGACTTGACTTGTGTCACGAGTCTGAGTGAGGTAACGGTTAGATTACTAACGTTAGGGCACATGCCCATGGCATGTCTTTTTTTTTTTTCCAGACAGCATTAACAATAAGTTTACATAATATGTTAGATCTTCACATAATCTGATAATATCATGTGATGTCTAACATGTTACGTTTAACGTTATACTTAACTGTTAGTAGCCTATTTTATAGGCATCTAACAATCATAATCAGTTCACAGGTGGCATTGGTTAGACACTTGACATCGCTTGACCTAAGATTCTAACTTTGTTACTTCAACTTTTTTAGTTCTAACAGCAACGTAACGTTGTAAACGAAATTAAGTTTGAAGTGAAAGGATACACTTTGAACCCTTTTAAGATATCTTCTGCTCTGCTTGGCATTTTGGAAAATGTCCAGTATTCTGACGAAGACAAATGGAGACCTCGGGGTATTGCTGGTGAATTTTATGAACGTGTTCTTCAATCACAACTGCACTAGCCAGCTTGCCAACCAGCACGACGGAGCGGAGTGCGTTCGTTATCCAATGGGTAATCGTACATGTACTGAGATTGAGAAATAAGCGGTGTCGAACCGGTCACTGGAATGTACGATACCACAATCACAAAATTATTATATTTGAGATTCTACGAAGTGTTACTCCAGTGCAGACATCCAATGACAAATCGGTGACATAAGCCAATAAAATCCACTTGCAACGTTACTTCTAGATCCGTATCCTCTGTAAACCAACGTTCAGGGAAAAATATTACTGTGCGGCTGTCATACAACTACAGGTTCCCGCATCACCCCTCGCGCTACGTTAGGTTGTATACCAACACTACTTTGGTCCCACGTACGTACGTGGACGTACGTTCACCGTACAATGTGTACAAGTACACAAATGGATGGGATTCGTATGTCTGGCTGGATAGGCCACTGCATGCATGCATTCACCGTGACGCATGCAGAGATGTACTGTATGCTGCTTATTTCACACTTTTTTACTGTGATCACGTCGCGCGCGCGGACGAGGACCGCGATACGAGTACAGATCGGCACCCATACACACACACCTGATAGAATGTGCGTAAAACGTACGCAAAAGGCGTACATACGAGGATATGATAGCACAGGTGCCCATGAACAACGCACAGAATGAAGCCGTTTACACGGTGGTCGGGAGCGCGGAGTGTCGTCGGAGATCTAGGCTTCATACACCACCGTACGTGTTACAGCTCGAGCGCGAGGGAGACGCACCGGGTGGGGAGACGGCGTCAATGTCACCCGGTAACAGACTCTTCACTCTAAACTATATCATTTCGCCCATCGTGAAAACATTAAACAGGTCAAAACCACGCAAACATGGCTATTTCAGTGCTAATGAGGCTAAGAATATGTATGAATTACTTGAATATGTAGTAGATATTGTGTTATGTGGAAAGATAGGCTATTTTATTCAATTTGGAAAAGACCTATATTTTATCGCACATGAAGACTGTCCTACCGCAATTTCCTCCACTACACATTGTAGCTGTCGCTCTTCAAAATTGGGTTCCATACTTGAAATGACTTGTGTTTCTGCCCGAAATTTCGATGACATGTTTTGTATACTGTAATTATAAGTACTCCGTAACTTTCTACTTCTTCAAGTTCTGAGACGTGTAATGATTTTTAAACTTGTTACATTTTCTGTGACTGTTGTATCCTTTCGAACTACACTTTTCAAAATCAAGGTATACTAGTCAGAGTTTTCTTAAACGTTCAGACAAATCGATGATATTGTACAGAAGTTAATGATTATGAAAACTGAAAAGCGTTGTGTAGGCCTACATAAATAATAATAATTCATTGAAATACAGTTTCATTATGTTCAATTTCGGAGCTGCAAAAGTTGGTTTCTTTAGAAAAAAATCCTATTAGTTTACAATAATTATTCGTTCATGAGATTGCTTCGGCAAATGACAATCACTTGCCTATTTTGATATATGCAATGACCTTTGACATTGACCTTTTGATGCAGCTGATCATTATTTTCTTTAAATCTTCAGGAGAAAAGCCCTGGACTGGTTAGAAACTTTTTCTAACAGAAAAAAAAAGGTAATAACATTTTCGTGTAATGTGGTGCCATCACATTCTCTTTCAATGTTATTGCATGTGGTGTTCTACAGAGCTCGTTATTTAGTCCGCTCTTTTCTACTCTATACACTGATGATCTTCAAAATTCATCCGATTAATTGTTTTTTTTTTAGATTATTTGCTTATGATTCAAATACTTTTTCTTTCAAATCGTGACCCAAAATAACTGCCTGAAATGTAAAAATACGGAACTTATTTCTGTTGGAGTATGGTAACGATCAAGCAAGCTTTCTGTATTGTATAATAGAAGAAAATAAGAATAACATGTTATTTAGAAACACTGTTTCTTCTTTGCAGGCAACATTTTTATTTTGATAGTTTACTCCTGGAACTTGTTCAATCAACTTTATGGATTTTCTTGGTATGATCATTACGATATGACTGAAGTCGCCATAGAAACGTCACATGAGTCACTTAGGTAGATTGTTATCAAGAAATTTAATGGAGGCATTCTGCGAGGTTATTTTTCCTTCTTATACAATGCTCGCATAATATATACCTTAATCATACCTCAACTATATGATATTCTCGTTTGATGCAATATCATTCTTTTATGCAATATCTGGATAAATCACTGACTATTCAGAAGAAAGAGATGAGGATAGAAAATATGGACCTCTCGATTGATCTATACAATCACACTTGAACAGTTATCTTTAAACTACATAAAAAAACTTCCATTTATTTTGATTGTTAAGAAGTGACAGTCTTCCGCATTACAGTTATCCACATGACAAGACAATCATCATCTTTACATACCTATGTTGAGAAACTAATCTATAAAATAAATGCAAAGAATATCTTACACAGGCCCCATTATAAGCATCTCGGAATTCCTTACCATCTCAATCCGCAAGCATCTTTTTCCCCCTCTAATGTACGATTAAACTGAAATACCGATATCTAATATAAGTAATTAATACGGATAGCTCTCTCCCCTTGCTCTCTCTCTCAAATATACATGTGTCCACTCATTGTAATTCACAGCACTCATTGTATCAAGATGCCTATACAATCTTCAAGAATATGTTTTGATAGACAGCTGGAATAATCTCAGAGGAAAATAATCGTATAGTTTATTTCTTTTTCAATTCAATAGATTGTTTATTTCCATCATCAAAAAAGAAAAAGAAAACATGATTCAAAGCGGTACAAACTGTCGATTTTTCTTTTATTTGTCTGATAAGGACAGTATTTTTTTTCGAATACAATATAAAGTATATGCACGAATGATGTCATAAACAAAGTAGAAACAATGCACACTAATCTTTGTCATGGTATCAAAAAAAGTTTTTTTCAGTATGTTTTGAATTATGCAGATACTTCGTGATATAGATGAAAAATTGTATCATCCCGTCCATTTTCCGCACCCCTGGCCATTATCTTGTCACTAATGGGGAACCAATACTTGACAAAAAATGTGTGTGTTTTTTTTTAAATAATGTTTTTCTTAATTGTTGTATCATTGTATTATTGCATCATCAATTCAAGAAGACTATAACTAAAGTTGTAATAGGTATTATTTATATAATTTTTCTAATGTTTTATATCTTTTCTTTATATAACATTTATAAGATTTACGAAAAAACGTCAAACTAAAGTAAGCTATATGCATCTAATTCGATTTTTTTTTTCACCTAAACCCATGCAAGTAGAAATAAATAAGTTACAGTCAAGAGCTTTTAGAATTTCAAATGGAGCTTTCCTGCAAGAGAATGTTCGAAAAAAAAACCACCCATGTTTTATAGCAATATAAAACGGTAGTGCGTAATCATGACTTACATTAAGGTGAATATCAAAGGCACACAAGCCTCCTATCTATACCTTTGACTGTTTAGGAGTAATGATAAAGATAATGATGATGATAATAATAATGATGATTATTATGATAATAATAGTAATAATAATAATGATTATGATAGTAACAACAACGATGATAACCAAAATTTGTCTTTTTCTTTTCTAATCTTGCAGAGGTACATTTTAAGAGTTTGTTCGCAAAAACCGATAAGTCCATATTTGCCAAATGAAGATATTTGCGATTAAAGGTCAAGAAAAATATAGAGAATAGTAAGAAATTTTTTGCTTCTTTTGACCATAACTTCAAAAATGTACCTTTATGTAGTGACCAATATATCATTTAAAAGTATATTATTTTGTATACTTTATGACAGGGACCTTACTTCAAAATCTTCAAAAATGGACTTATCGGTTTTTGCGAACAAACTCTTCATTTATAACTGAATGTTAAACCAAGGTAAACATTATCTTCTGCACAACATCAGTGCAGGAGTAAGGGGATGTTTGTCGTTATTCCTTGTTTTTCATCATTTATTGACATCGTTATCATTACAGTGAGAAGAAGGGGCATATAAAAATCGCGTGTCTTCCTGTGACTCTGCTAAAACAATGCTTCATCAGAAAACAATGTAATCAAATAATACTTTGTCGATTGAATTGAATTGAAAGTTAAGGTAGCCAATCGTCTCATTCTTCAAGATGGACCGCAAATAGCCTTCCTTTCACGTATCGATAGAGGACGCAATAACTGGGTGCAGTCAGTGCAGTCCAGTGCCTTGGTGCAGTCAGGCTGTTTGTATATGTAAAGCGTGGTATACTGTATTGATAGTCCTCACCACTGCTGTTGTACTAGATTCTTTCTTGCTCCCATCCTGCGGTAGCTGACGGATGCTAATAAATCTATTTCTTATTATATTGTAGTGATTATAGTCATAATAATAGTTTCGATAATTACATACAAATGTATCAGTTTGATACATTCTGGTTCGATTACATATACTCAGTAAAAAAAGAAAAAAAAAGAAAAAGAAAGTAAACACTTTTTCAAGTTCATCTATATCTCATAGATTATTTGGCTGATATTAATGGTTTATATACCATGTTAAAGGTAATTTGATTGGCTAATCAACCTAGTAGGTCAATAAAAGGGGAACTGCACGCATAAGTGAACACGTAGGTCTTTCCCTTCCAAGGCACAAAAGTAAAAATTGCAAAATTCATGCGTATTTTCTCTCCCATATAACAACGAGAACAAAAGACAAATTCAACACAACGGGAAATGCAAATTGATTTGTAAAAATCAACTTGTTATCTCTACAATGTTTATGTAACCTTCCAAAGTTAAAAAAAGACAAAAATAATGGAGGAAACTTAAGAATCTTCTGTCAAATCCATATTCAAAAGATATAAGAGAAGAAGCAATGGTAAGAAAGATGGTAGATGTTATTCCATATTAAGAAAATTTGAAATGATATTTAGTTCTTGAATTTGTCTCATGAATTCTTTAATTCACGAATTAAAAAGTTAAACAAAGAATTTCTGCCCATTTTATCACTTTTACGGCTTACTCCCTACGTCATAACATTTAGAGTTGACAGGAAATACTGATGTTCCCCCTTCAATTTCCCCACTAAGTTATCGTTTGAGAATAGTATAAAGAGAAACAAGGAAACGAAAATTTATTTCCGCTATTTCATTCATGTCTCATGCGTTAAATTGGTCTTTTGTTATCATCGCTATCTTGAAGGGCATTTGCAAATGAATGTTAAAATGTCAATTTCTGCAATTTTTACTTTTGTGCCTTGGAGGACAAGAACGAATGTTTTCACTCATGGGTAAAGTTTACCTATACACGCAAGGTTACACAATCATGTCCTTCATTTCGACCACTTCTGTTTCCTTGGGGGTTTTTTTCACAATGTAAAATATAGTTAATATAAGTTTTCTCAATTATTGTATATTCTTTTCTTTCTACAATTTTCGTTTTACCTTATCCTCTGTTGTCAAAGGAAAGGATATATATGCTTTCTCCAAAACTGAAATAAACTTTGAAATTGAGTTGAAATCAAAATTAAAACTTACCAGGTTGATAGCCAATTAAATAATCTTTAATATGGTATGTGACACAATGATTTCATGAAAAATATGAATTGGAAAAAGTGTTTACTTTCTTTTATTGCTGAGTGTTATCATTGTAATTGTCACTTATCACTATTTAATATCATTGGTATTGTCACTGTCATTGTCGCACTCTCTATTACAGTAGCGTAAATTCAGGGGGGAAAATGTAATACTACTCCTGGGAGGGTTTGGATGCCAGCTAGTGCATCCCTTGTATAAATCAGACGCTACACAGGACACTGCTTCATGTTTAGGGTTAATATAGTAACTAAACTCATTAAGATCACACAAAATATGGTTGATTTAACCCTAATCCCACCGGGTTTTTTTGAGGGACTTGAAACCGGGTGGGGGGGGGGGGGGCTTTTTGTGCACCCCCTTCAGATCTCGCTCGTGGATCACGCAACCCTCGCGAAAATTTGCACAAAGGCAGAGGCCAATGTAATCTAAAAGACTGTATAGTTAAATTTTTCAAATTTTAATTCATTTATTTTGTTAATCAGTTTATGCTAATTTATGCAAAAATATTTTTTTTTTCGCCTATGAATAAGAAAATAAGGCCCCAAGACACCCAATTTTCGGTGAGCATATTCTTCTCAATATCGTCGACAATAATATCTTTATATGAATTGATTGCAAAAACACAATTTACATTGGATTTGTACATAAAATCATGTTTTTGAGCAAAATGCCCCTCCCCCAGGTGGGAATAGGGTAAAGGTGTAAAGTAATGTTCATTAAAGTTGAATGAAACAGCAATGAAATCCACTGTCTGGTCGCTGTGCGGATATTATGCGAATCATAAATATTGGTTGTAGCGTCGACATTTTGGGAAATACTCCTGTCAAGTAACAATTTTACGACCCTGCAAGTAATGTGGATATCCACACAAGCAGAGTGTGCGAAAGGGGTTTGAGACTTTACAGATTTTCCCCTACTCATAGGCAGGTTGCATCATTACGCACTTTCTGCTATTTCTCCAACCTTGTTTGCGTGATAACTTTTGTTTATATACTTATGAGAAGCACTTTGTGATGAAAGATGTTACTTGATCTAAAAACGTGCTTTTGAAAATCATGTCATTAATTTTGTAGAAGCTGCCTAGAAGTTGATTTAGCCTAAGTGTCTGATCATTAGACCTGATGTGTATCTTTTCACGAATAAACGTTAATTTTACAGCATCGTTTGCAATTTTCATTATACACGTGCTTATTATGCACAGAAATAACCTGACAGAGGGACGGTAAAATTGATTTCAGTATTTGAAGAGCTTATTTGCAAAAGGGGCTAGATCCATTTTTGATGAAAATTGAGTTATTAGCATCACTGCACAGAATTCCATTTGAGTTAGTTACAGTGAAAATGTCAACTCCAGACAACCGTTTGAATAGAAATTATCGCAAAATTAGGTTTAGATTTCCATACACTTGTGTACAAATTCTCACAAACAAACCAATTTTTTCTCCAAGGTACTAAACGTGGATCAGCCCCTTTTGAAAATAAACTTTTCCATGAAGTGTTTGCTCGCAAAAACAGATAAGTCCATATTTGTCAAATGGAGATGTTTGCGATTAAAGGTCAAGAAAAATAAAGAGAATAATAAGAATTTTTTTGCTTCTTTTGACCATAACTTCAAAAATGTACTTTTATGTAGTGACCAATATATCATTTAAAAGGTATTATTTTGTACTTTATGACAGAGACCGTACTTCAAAATCTTCAAAAATGGACATCGGTTTTCGCAAACAAACTCTTCTGCAACTGCACAAAGTCCAATGTCTGTGTACAAAACTTTCTCTAAAATAAGTCTGTCTGGGCTTTTATTGTAAGTGCCTGGATTGGAACACAAACTTGAGAAATGCACAACTTCTGACAGAAGACGGAGGTTGAATGTACGTGTTACAAGAAAAACTAAAAAAAAATAAATAAATAAAATGGATTCAAAGCCGAACCAAGAAATGATATCTTCAGACACCGTTGCTTGCTCCGTAGGTCTTATAGGCTGAATACAGACAAACACAAGCACAAAAGGACATGCTGTGTCACTATTTGCGCATAAGGTGCGGTAAAAAGCAAGCACACCATGCGATCAGATAACAGAAAAAATTTACTTTTACCAAAGTAATGTCAAATCGTGATTATATGAAAGGGTTAGAGTCTTACAGCAGACTTTGGAAGTTACACAGGTCTATTGAGCTTTATTCAGTTGCGGGTTTTCAGTGCTCTTACAAAGCATTTGCAATAAACATCATAGAGCTTCTTATGGCCAAAATACGGTGGATATTTTCTGGAGGCTCTTCAGAGCAGGAAAGACGCAAATCATGCATAGTGGTAACAGAATGTATTATCATCATTATTATCAAAATAATACTGCTGCATATTCTGAACTCTTCAAACTGTCACAACTATTCTTTGTTCCTTTTCCCCTATTTGACACATGGGGAATTGATTGTGTTATGATTAACAACTTATGCGTCCATGCATGAGGACAAGACAAGTGTGCTGGATTTAAAATGACAATGGAACTGGACTGGCAATGTCACACGAAAAGACCCGAATATCATCTCAAGATTGACCTGATTTGTTCCTCTCCCGCCCCACCCCCCCCCCCCCCTCATTTGACCCGACGTGGAGAATTGATTGTGTTATGGTTGGTTAAGAACTCGTGTCCATCCTGATAATGGCAATGGAACTGCCACGAGAAAAGACCAGAGCATCATCTCAGGATTAGCCCTGCGGCTGGACCCCATGAGGGAGCAGAGAAAGGTGCAGACCCGAGACTATACCTGGCGCCAAACTGTCGAGGAGTAAATGAATGCTCGATGTACCCCTTTAATGATTTTTATCACCCTCAGTGTGGGCGAGAAAGTTTTTCATATTTACACGTTCAGTATGCCTGGCCACACGGTCCGGGGCCAAAGACCAGGGATCATGCATGTCCCAAAAGGCCCAACACAACGCCGCGGCGAATTGAGAGAAAAAAAAAGAAGAAGAAAAAAATTACAATCAGGTCAGGGAGTATGATCATACTCTGGTGATGGTGTTTGGAAGCCCACATATTGAACAGTTGCAAGGTCATGAGTGTATTCATGACAATTTCCCTTCTTTGGCAAACTGGTTGAAAAAAAAATACCATTATCTATACACAAAATTAACCAGGAGACTTGCCGTCGTCATAAAGGAGATAGGGATAAATTAAAAGAAATCAAGAAAGGAGACAATGCAGGGGTGTATCCAGGATTTTTTCGGGGGGGGGGGGTCGTAATCAAATTTTTTTTGACCTTTACCTTTGCGAGGGAGCGGAGCGACAGAGCGGGGGGGGGGGGGGAGGGTGTGGGAGGGGGTGTCCCCCCTCCCACGGTAGGGAGTTTTTGAATTTTATATCTTAAAATGGGGCCATTTGGTGCATACAAAAGTGACTTTTTCGGCATGGCAGTGCGGCTTAGAAATAAGGTATGGCATTTTAAAACTAACTTACGAAATTTACGAGGTTTTTGACAATTTGCTGGAACACCACCTGGTCACTTTTTTTTCCTGTTGTATGTAGGGTAAAAAGCCCTCGAAAAACAAAAATGTCTTTTACAAAAAGTGGACCTTTTGACAATTTTTTTTTTTTTTTTTTTTTGGGGGGGGGGGGGGGGGGGGTTTACGACCCTCCCGACCCCCGCCTTGCATACACCCATGCAATGATAACCTAAAGACATAATAATCAGTGAACATTCTTATCATTAAAGATTGCGAGGACTGCAAGGTTCAGTTTTGCAAGCTAAATTTCAAGTAGATTTCTTTCGTTTCTGAAATTTTGCCGGTATGTGTTGTTATAATACAGGTTCATCTTTGTCAATATGCGTAGGCCTACCTGTTTGTGTGTGTGTGTGTGTGGGGGGGGGGGGGGGGGTGGGTCATTATTTTGTAGAAATTGCTAAATGAGAACTTTTTTTTTTTGATTGTTGAAAAGGCGCCCTCTCTTATGTCTGTTCACTTCACCTTCATTACTGACAACTGCAGCCCGTTTGGCACTACTGATCGCGAAATACGGCGGTGACATTATTCCAGTGATGATGGCGGATAAATGATTTGGAGAAGCAAGGAAATTCACATGTGTTTTTTAAAGCCTACCAGCTGATGTCTGTATGCAATGCATCACAGAGGATACCAAGATGCTTTTCTCGAATACTAAATTATATCACCCTTCCAGACCAGAGTATACTAGTCGTTCATGTACGTGAGTACCTGACCATAGAATCGCGAGTATAACGGTTGCCGCCCTATGAAATATTCGGCGATTCAGATGTTCGGACGCGGTTGAGAGGAAAATATTACGTGTAATTATACAAATGTGACTCTTTCGTAAGAATTTCTCTGGAGGTCTACTGATATTCTCCCGAAGGCAGTGGACACCTATTATACCATGCCGCTGCAGGAACAGCAATGGATTTTTATTTCCTTTCTTGGACTCACAATTGTGTGTATTTTCGCGTCAGTCATAATCACGGAACACAATATCGTGCCTCTACAGCAATATGGCAAGTTAAATAGCCCATATTATGAACTCGTTTTACTTCTTAAAAACGTTTGGAGTATTTTCAAATTCCAGGTTTTATTGGTACAATACCCCAAATGTTTATTTTATTCTATTTAATTTCATTTACACGACTAAAGAGTTGTAGCTGAGGCTATAACATGTGCATCCACATGTTAAGAAAATACACTTATGATTATATTTCATAGGGCTTATAAGACTATATAGAATGGTAAAAGTTTTATTAAAGCGCGATGTGATATAGAAAAAAAAGGGGGAATGGAATTCTAGTAGTTTCATATGTTTTCACGATGTGATGTTGTGATGTAACCAAAGATTCAATTCTGTAAGGTTTCAATGCCATGGCTCTACTACAATGACTATACAGTCCCTAACCGGCAAACACACAAATCTATTTATCTAAATTGTGAATAGACGTTCATAAACCTAAATGCACTCTTTACCTTTCGTATAGGGAGCAGTGATTTAAAATGTTAGAGTTATCACATTTTTATGCATATTATATGTGTAGACCAGTTGTATCCCAAAACATCTTTTACCACAGAAAATTTTGCAATAAAGCCTAAAATATAGAGGAGATATCACTATTTTCTCATTAAACCATAACTGTAGACGGTTTAGTTTAGAAACAATTTTATTATACTATTGTTCACATTTTGTATATTTTACGATACTTAATATTGATTATACTGATTAACTTTTTTACACTGGTTGTTTCTATCCCTAACTCACATTTCAGAACTATTTTGTAGTGTACTAAACCTGGGTTACTGTTTCATCTGCGAATGATAAACAATGCCTTTAAAAGAATAGGAAATATTTAAGAAGTTGTTACACTGTTCAACTATTCTATTTGTCTGTTGAACATAGATTATGCTGGTTAATTTGCCAACAACGTGTTGGTCAAAATATGTTATCGCTAAGAGGAGAACAAAACTCAAGAAATTTATCATCCTGTCGATACCAAAACAGTTACGGTAAGTTATAGAGCACACAAATTTTCGGGAACCCTCCCTTTTGTGTGTGTCTATATTATAACTTCGCAATTGTATAACGCTGGTGTCTGCCATGGAAAGGCACTCATGGCACTTGATCTAAAATGTATCAATTTCAGCTGTTCATTCAATATAATTATGATGACGGGATATCTAATTTCCAATATCCCGAGTCAGGGATTAGGTACTACAACATGGGAAGGTGTAGCTGGTGGCTTGGAAGAGGTAAGTGTTCAAGTAGGTCATGAAACATATTAAAGAATCTGCATTCCTGACCCATAGAGGGAGGGCATGCACTCCTCACACCACAGTAACACTGATCTCCTATTGACACTGGGCGGGTGTTATACCATTGGCACTAACACCAGCAATATCAAATCGATATCATGCGGTGTCAATGCTGAATTAACACCAGCGCAGTGTCAAAAATATCACCAGCTACAGTGTCAAATTAACACCATAAAGTGCCAGGTGAACACTTTTCATCACCATCGCAACATACTTTCTACACCTGTTAGTGTGCTTGTATGGTCCTCTCTTGACACTTGTTCGGTGTTAGATTTAACGCCCATGATGTTAAATCTAACACCGATGTTTTTGCAGTGATGGGTACAGAGATGTATAATGCTCTATCTCCCCAATGCGCTCAAGCTGTGCGGATGAGAGAGTCCCTCAAATGAACTTTGTTTGCTGATCTCAGGATACGAGCTTGCTGATGTCTAACGAGGAACTCCGAGATATCAAACAGATATAATGATAATAATAAGGTCTTATTTACCCAAGGTAGCCTCTTCAGAGTTGCCAATGCTCTACCAGAGGGTCCTGCCATTACTATTACCCTGGCGTTGCCAGGTATCCATTTATACACATGGGTCGAGAGGGACACGGTGCATCATCGGTAAAAACATCTTATCCAAGGACGTAAGCACTATATAGGCGGGATTTGGACTCGGGTCCTCCGATCGGGAGTCGGGAGTCTTATCCACTATGCCACAGCGCCCCCACAAGAGTTTGAAGATTTGCCATCAGGCGCTATAAACACAAGAACTCCACGTTTGAAGACAACCCTCTTGTTGGTCTCGCAAGATGGGGCCAATGCGAACCCTCTTCCTTTGTCGAGTCACTATACGTTCAGGGCATGATATTATTTTGGAGTGTCTGAAGTACATAGTAATATGGACAAAATCAGTTTGAGACAGATGTTCTCTTTACTTTTCCCTTTGATAAAGATTTCGGTCTGTGATGGCCTTCATCAGGATCCAGCAAGAGAGCAATCGTTATTGTCAAGATAAAGGCCATGACAGACCGAAAGCTTGATTAAAGGGTAAAGTAGAGAGCAACGTCCGCCTCAAACTTTGCTTCTTCCACATAATATGCTTTATGATACACCTCGTCCGTTTCGGTCAGGATCGATCTCTTGCATTATAAATATAAATGGTGTTACGATCAAAATCACACTGAGAAAAGAACCAATTTATTGATGTTCAGGCGGTTTAATTAACAGTAATATTGCTGATACAGACGCGTAAGATTTGTTATTACAGTACAAATCAAACAATGATCACTTATTCAAACCACAGTCAATCACTTAATGTGTAACAATCAAAAGCAAATGACAAGGTCCATGTAATCCTTTGGAATTGTCCACAGATGATGTTTGATGCACAGATGAATGATCCTCGATGCACCGATGACATAATGATCCCTCAAACGTAAATCAGTGGGCACTGCATACTGTAATCCGAAGTATTAATCCAAAGTATTAATCCACAGCAACACATGTATGGAGTCGAGACGTTATGACGACCGCGCCCCGTTGATGCATGAATAATGGTAATCCAGCAAATATCCAACTAGGAATCCCCCGCAGCACCCTCACAGCTTCAAATTTGCAATGTCCATGGACATGAAAATGGAGTCTGTCACCGATGATGTAGGCGAATCAATTCTCCGCCGGCAATATGTTTCCCAGGCAATATATCTCCACAAACATAGCTGGTCAGCAGGTAACACTGGACTGACTATAACAAGTCGCTTCAGAGCCAGAAGTGACATAACTCCCCTCCAAGAACAGAGGTGATGGGTACTCTGCCTACCTCAGAATTTCTGCGGCTTATAGTAATGATAATAATAATAATAATAATAATAATAATAATAATAATAATAATAAATCATGTATTAAGCGCAGAAACTATGTCTATATATTCTACTGCGCTTCAAGAGCTCTTAAATTTCTATGTTGCATAATGCTGCATGGGCAGTAAAAAAAAATAGGCCTATGCTAAAACAAAAAAAGTTTTCACTTTTGATTTAAAGCTGTCTAATGTCTGACATTTTCGAATGTCTAATGGTAATCTATTCCACAATCTAGGGGCTGCACAAGAAAATGATCGGTCACCTAAGTTAACTTTTGTGTTGATTTGGGGTATCTGCAATGTCAATCTATCATTTGTACTACGGAGATTATGACCATGAGTCTGAGATTTAAAGTTCAATAATTCACTGACGCAACTAGGGGCCTGACCATTCAGAGCTTTATAAACCAGCATCAATATCTTGAAATCAATTCTCTGGCGGATGGGCAGCCAGTGCAATTCCCATAAAAGTGGTGTAACATGAGCAAATCTTGGGAGATTACAAATCAATCTCGCACATGTGTTTTGAATCCGCTGCAACTTAACTATCTGTGAATCCGGTAATCCATACAACAGACTATTACAATAGTCTAATTTGCTAGTAACACATCCGAGGATAATAGTCTTCATGCTTTCCTGATCGAAATATTTACTTATGCGTCTCAAATCATATATCATATAGTATGCTGATTTACATACACTAGCAACCTGAGATTCTATATTTAAATGGGTATCAAAAAGCACCCCCAAGTTTCTCACATTATTGGATGGTTTTATAACAGTATCAGCGAGTTATGTATATGCCATTTGAGTTGAATTTAGAGACTTGCCGTGGAGTGCCAATGACTAACAATTCCGTTTTCTTTTCATTCAACATCATTTTGTTTTGTAATGTCCAGGTTCTTATGTACTCGATGCATAATTCAAACACAGTTATGCAGTAGTCTTCGTTTGGTGTGTTAGGGCAAAATGACAAATATATTTGTGTGTCATCTGCATAACAGTGACGGTGATAGCAGGAAACTCCTTTTGAATATTTGTGAGGAGTCTACTTGTGTACAATGTAAACAGTATAGGGACCTAAACGTGACCCTTGTGGGACACCAAAAGGTACCATGAACACATCAGAGACAGTATCTTCCATTTCAGTTGTCTGTTTTCTACCAGACGAATAAGAGTTAATCCATTCCAGAACATTACCGTCAATCCAAAAATGGGTTTTCACAGTTTCCGACGGACACGAATGATCAATAGTGTCAAAAGCACCACTGAGATCAAGTAAGAGCAGTAAGTTGATCCTCTGGTCATCCATTGCCATCAGGAGATCATTTTTAATTCGAACGAGTGCTGTCTCAGTGCTATAAAAATTTCGGTAAGCAGATTGATTGAATGGAAGAAGTGAGTTAGACTCAAGGTGTTCAAGGATTTGTTGGGTAGCAGCGCCTTCTACCAACTTTGAAATGTATTGAAGATTACTGACAGGCCTCAGATTACTGAATTTTGCTTCAACACCAGACTTCTTCAACAGTGGTTTAACAAGAGCAACCTTCCACAGGGCAGGGAATTGCCCTGTTGACAGAGATACAAGTTTCGTAATCAATTTCTCAACATCATTCTCAGACAATTCTTTAAAAATTTTGAGATTTACAATCTGTTGATCAAATGGGGCTTCATCAATAACAAATTTATTCACATTAATGAGTTTTGATTCTATGTCATTATGAATTTTCTTAACTTTTATCCAAGAAATAATTGCCTAAGTCATTAACAAAAGCTGTTCTATCCGTATTACATGGAATAAAAGTTTACTGGTTGTTTGTTTGACATATTCAAAAGACCCTTCACGATATTAAACAGTGCTTCGGTGTTTTCCCTATGTTCAGACACGAGATCTTTGTTATGAATTTTGCGTGCCTCAAACAATGAGAAACTGTAAGAGTTTCGAAGTGACACATAATCTTTCCAGTCTTTTTCAGATCTTGACTTCAACCAACGTTTCCCAGCTTTCCTTTTTCTACGCTTCTTTTCTAATATAGCATCAGTTAGCCAGGGTGTCTTAGGTCGCAAGACCACAGTCTTTTCTACCATCCAGCCATCGGTGCATGCTTATCTAACAACTCTTTAAGTGTTGTGTCATACAGAATAGCTAATTTAGAGATATCAGAGGATTTTTCTTTACAGAAACGACTTTCAGCAATATCATGTTTAAACAGGTCAGTGTTGATGACAGATAACCTACGAAATGATATTTTCTTGACTGGAAAGTGAGCTTTACTTGAATTAAGGTAACACATTACAGAAAAATGATCAGAGATTAAGGACGAATAAGCCCATGGTTTACCTATTACAATGGTATCATCAGACTGCCGTCTGATCAACAAATCAAGGGTATCTAAGAAAGATTGTGAATCGCCACTGTTAGTATCAACATGTATATTGAAATCTCCTGTCACTAGAACAGGAACATTAGACAGCAGATGACTTTGAATATAAACTGTTAAATTCTGATACAAAACTGGAGACAGATACCGGATGTGATTCTGAGTAAGGAGGCCTGTAGATGTTGATAAGAGACAAATTATATGATCTACATGTAATGTGATATTCTGTATACTCGAAAGAGTTCACCTCACCAGCAGCTGTTTGAACGGAATGAACTGTTTCTTTGTATACAAGTCCAGTTCCCCCTCCACGACGGTTGCTCCGGGGTCGATGGATGAACTTGTAACTGGGAGGTATAGAAATTCCTGTAGCACGGCTGAGTCGTTCTCTGTTAGCCATGTTTCTGTCATTGACATGAGATCAGGAGTTGTGTCACATGAAATCATGTAATAGCGCTGACTTATTACGCACTGACCGAACGTTCACTAAGCACAGTAGAAAGTTCGATGATGATTTAGATTTTCTGGATTGTCTAAGATGATTCCTTCTACGGCCTCCACGTCTTCCTCTCCGTGTCTTTCTTCGTTGAATTCCATAAGAACGGATTATATCACATACCTCTGAAGGCAAATGGAACTTTGTGTGCCGCCATTGTGAGAGTTCTGCAGGAGTGTACTTGATACATGTACTGTGGTGAAGATCATTGTCAGGGATAGAACGTGGAATAATGCCATCATTCTCCTCTGGCCCGGGGTTGGGATGTATGTCACCACCATGTAACAGTTCTAGCTGGAAAGAAGCTGTTCCATTTGGGATATAAGGGATTCTCCTTTTGAGATACTGCTTCCTAGTGAAGTGTCCATGAGTTGAAAGTTTGATACACCATTGCTCATTGCAGTACACAGCTTCCACAGAAGTAAGCAGGCAGAGGGTTAACAATAGTCCAAGTTGAAAAGCTCCCATTGTGCTTGGAAATGAGTCCTATTGTTGAAGTTCACCCGGGTGCACATTACATAATACCCTGCGAGTACATGCAAGTGTATGCATAGTATGGCCTCTTACCTTATGCACTAGTTACAGAACTCAATGAAGCTACAAAAGTTGAACTTCAAAATACATATTGAGATCCAACCAATATGACTTCAAATTTGACCTGGCGTATCCAGACAACATACATGAATAACCAACAACAGTATAAATCTGTAAAGCAGTGCAAAACAGGCAAATGAGAGCTCTTTTTGGAGAGCCAGCAAAAGCATGTGTACATACTTAAGCGCTACTACCCAAGTATAGATAACACGCGTATAATCATAGATCCATTCACGCCTTCTTGAATGTTCTGTAATTCTCTCCAACCAGGGGCTACATACTTGTGCATACTTGTGACTTTAAGAACCTCCCAGAACCCTGACTTCCTTTCTATACCTACAAATAACTATATACCAATCACATTGGGCTACATATACTGAGTGCGTATTACATGACATCATACCTAAAAATTGCTACAAATCATGTTGGGCTACAAGTACAGTGTCTGTTTTGCATCATCCATAACAAGCCAAATATGTGGGCACTTCCTGGAACATTCTGAGAGTGAGCTACAATGTATTTCCTTTCATATGCAATTGTAACTATACCAAATAAAAACTTCTCCACTAATCTGGTCAACGTGTATACATACACACATTAATGCAACCATGCATACATCTTATATCTACCAGAATGTACATTCATGACAATATATCTATATAAACTAAATAATTTGAAAATTTTAAGTCGCTACAAAATTAAGATTGGTCAGGAATAAACACTTCATATACGCGCGCGCGCGCGCACACACACACACACACAAGAAAAAAACGGAACCACTCTATTATAATAGGAGATGTGCTAATTACGATAAGACGGAACTATAAATGGCAACATCATAGAAATCTGTATTTTACACAACTTTCCATTACAATGTCCATGGATGCAATGCATTTCTGTATGCTGTTGCACAGAAATGGCTCCTTTCCAAACGCACGGACCACGTCTACTAGATTTGATTATAATAACACAAAAAATTATGTTCATTCAGTAAATCCACGATTTTGTTTGGGGTAAATATCAAGTCAACACACATCCTGCATGCAGGGGCATCCATTAAGAATAGTCATTCTTTCAAATTAATGTTTTCACTCGTTTGATGAAAATAAATGCTATCTTATTTTCATGTGTACATTTCACTCATTTGTTACCAGGTTCCCAAGCATTGTCAAGACGGTTGGAGGCGCCCCCTTTTCAAGAAGACTGGGGAAATGTAACAGAGATAGAAAAAATGAGGCAAGTATAATGACACAGGAGCGTACATTTTTTTAAAATGTATGCTCTTGAAGATAGAATATCTTGATATAAGCAAAGATCCAAGTACATTAGAGAGAATTTAGAGGGAAAAATATAAGTATTAATTCGTTATATGGAAATATTATGTATGCAAACTGAAATAGAAGACGGTCATCCAAGTTATACTTTGTTTGTATTACATCGTAAGAGGTCTCCAAAGATATCCAAATTTGGACATATTGAGAGTTTATTTTTTCAGGAATTTAACAAAAATATACTTTTGCAAACTCAGAATCGAGTATTAGACCAACTGCAGTGGGTCTTATATATCAGCACGCACGCCCTTCTCATTGTTAATTCTTTTAGTGTTTTTAACTTTTCCATCCGTAAGAAAAATAACGCAGGAGATAGTACGACATAAAGCCTTAAATGAAGGAAAGCTTGCGCTAGCAGGGAAACGTTCCGCGCAAATCTTTTAACTGAGCCTTGCTTCTAGTTGTAGCCTCATATGCGCCACCCATAAAAATCATTCTTTATATTTAGTTCTCAACATTTGATGTTACTAGTTAGTAGTATATGCAAATGAGTGAGGTAATGATCGGATCACCTCTCAATTTCCCATCGATCGCCCATAAAAATGTGAAGAAAATTCAACTTTTCTGTTATAAAGGTCAATGATCAGCCAGGTTACAAGCTGAGATGGGGAAACATTAACGAGTTATTATCATCAAAGACCAGTTTTCTTTAAATAAGCCAAACTTAACATTTTTATACTTTTCTAATCTTAATCCGATTCTAATCAAATTTTCCCTGCTGTTCTTGATAAATTTCATGCATTCTTTTAGACTATACCTTTCACTGCTCCTCGGTTTAACCATATACTAAAAATACAGACTACAAATAGTCCAAAACCTAACCTGAGAATTGTACACTGTAAAAACATCGGTGTTAGATTTAACACCACGGGTGTTAAATCTAACACCGATCAAACTTCAATAAAGGACCACACCCACAGGTGTTAAAATGCACTGTGATGGTGTTGAAAAGTGTTCACCTGACACTTCGTGGTGATAATTTGACACTGTACCTGGTGTTATTTTGACACTGTACTGGTGTTAATTAAAAAATGACACCACATGGTGTTGATTTGATATTTGTTGGTGTTAATATCAATGGTTTAAAACCCGTCCAGCTTCAATAAGAGACCACACCAGCTGGTGTTACTTTGGTGTAAATTTATTTTCACATTTTTTCAAAAATCTAGTATTCTAATGTAAACTTCTTGATCGTCTTGTTTAAATTAAAAATCAACAAGAAGTGCAGTTACTAAGAAACTCTTCAAAAAGCAGTTTAAAATTTGGAAATGACACCCGGAGGTGTTAATTTAACACCATAAATGAGCACCGAAAATTTAACACCAGCTCGATGTTCACTATTTAACACCGGACTTTTTGCAGTGTATGCCACTAAAGTTGATTATGGTGCTGAGAAAACAGAAAACGGATATAGGTTATAATGATTTTATGATGCATTGTGGTCTTGCAATCTGGGGTAAAGGTAAAATGTGCAATGTTAAGAAATTACAAAAATTGCAAAATAGATATGCTCATTTGATTTTAAAGGCTGATTTTTCACTATCCAGTACTATTCTTTCAAGACCGTTAAACTGGCAAACGATTATACAAAGAAGGCAATATCAATCTTATGTATAAATTGATCAATGATATGGTGCCATTGTATTTAAAAGAAATAGTTGTTTTTCGAATTTGCGAACGCGATAAGCACTCACTTATCCACTAAAAATCAATACACTCCGTACAAAATATCATAAGAGATCTCTGCATTATCAAGGGTCAAACCTTTGGAACGACTTACCTCGCAGTATGCAAGTTTTGTCATCTTTCCTCATATTTAAAAAGCAGAGTAGAATTTTATCTCTGAAATTTTAATCCGATGGTAATTTTTTTTATTAGGATAAACAGAGTGCAATATATTATGTTTATTTTTGTGACACCGAGAACTAACATATCATTTGTTTTGTTGTTGTTGTTACAGTTGTTTTATAACTCGCGTTTTATACTCTCTCGGTTTAATATTGATTGATTTAATATTTATCTGGTCGATATGTTTACGTTTGTTTTGAGTATAACGTTGTGCATTTGAATATAATATATGTTTTTGTATCTTTTTATTGTGCAGGGCCCCTTGGTAGAGCATACCCTGTTGAAATAAAACGGAAATAGATAAATGAATAGTAACTTCATATGACATAAGAACAAAAAAATATATACAAACAAAAATGCATAAACTAAAGTAAATTGATGAGGTAGGCTATTTAAGATTCATTATGAAAACACCAATAGAAGGTGATTGTAAGAATTTTGAAAGGCTCTACCAAAGTTTTGGGCTCATGTGTGAAAAAGCACAATCAATGCAATCATAATATGTTTTCCCCGAGGTGTCGGTAAAATTATGTAAATTAGAGAAACGGATTTTCATCACTGTCAAAAAAAAAAACATGAAGGGAATCTCGAAGGTATTAAGCTGGGACTCGTCTGTGTAATCTGCAATAGGCAAAGATTTGTTATTGTTGACTTAATAGTCATGTTCATGTTGAATTCAAATGAGCATAAACTATTCCAGTATCTTCGTATTATCACTCAACCCTGATATGCATCACACTTTTGGAGTTTCAAAGTTTCAAATTTCTCCTTGTATTTCAGCACGAATATGACTGTTGTTCTTATTCGTTTATCTTCCCTACTTCTTATTATCCAGGAAAGCATTTTCAAAGCATCGGACGTTGAAAAAAACCCTTCAATTATTCAAAACCGGTATTTCTCCTGTGGATATGCGATTCTCGAAGAAAGTCAAGAAAATAGCGCGATTCAACCAGACAACCACCATGAGGAAAAGGCGGACCTGTACTATCATTGGGAACTCTGGTGTGCTGTTAGACAGCAGATGCGGCCATCTCATCGACAGCTCCGATCTTGTAATCCGAATGAATCTGGCGCTGTTTGGCGGCGAGTTCGCTTCGGACGTGGGTTCGAAAGTCACTCTGATGACGCTGAATTCCGATCAGTACAGGAACCTGATGAACTGTACGCGAAACTACGGCAACATCACTCTCGACGAGTTACCACTCTTGTGTCGGGAACTTCTGACAAGCTTTAGCCGCATGAACGGCAGCATCCTCTGGTACTTCGGGTCTGTGGCCCACAACAATCGTCTGAAAACAGCGCTTGCAGTGTTGCGCGATTTCTACAATCTCCACTTTGGTTTCGCCTACAGCCCGGCAGAGCTCAAGAGTCAAGTGAAAAAGTGAGCAGATGGAATACTTCTGGGAAGACTGGTTGTGTATCCCGTCATAAATATTTTTTTTTTCAGTATTTGTGTTCTTTGCTCTTTGCAACAGTTTTTGTTACATTTTGCATTTCAGAAAAAGTTGGCAATGACTGGCAATGACTGATGAAAATTCACTGAAGGACTAGTGATATAAGTCCCTACCCTCATTCACTCATGCATGAACAAAAGGATTGCAATCTATAGTAATGTCTCGCTGCATCCCAAACACGTTGTTAGTTTCGATGCCCTTTTCATTCGACTTTCTATTTTCTCTTCCGAAGAAACCCATCAGCGAAATTCCTAGTAAACAAAATGGGGGGGGGGGGGGGGGGGGGGGGGGAGATATGTTACCTTATTTCGCAACATGTGAATGATGTAACAATTGCATCCTTGAGGATTTGGTCAATGGTCAAAATAATGGCAGCCAGAAATTTAAATTTCCATATAATGTAAAACAAAACCAACAAAATAATGATTTTGTCATATTTCGATGTTCGAAATTCGAATCTGAATGATGCAACTCTTTCATCCTTAAAGGTGTTTAGACATTTGGAGTGGCCGCCAAAATCTCAAATTCGTTTATAGTTCCTCATAAGTCGTGACAAATAGAAATATATACTATACTTTTATATGGGTTTTTCCCCATTTAAAAGGAATCCCAACCTGGATGATGCAACTCTCGATTCTTAAATGATGCGAAATGTTCAAGGTGGCCGCCAAATTGCCGCCGAAATCTGAAAATACTTCTTTGTTTTTAGAAATGGCTGCAACCGCCAGTATAGGAGATAATAATATAGATTATGAAGGCAATTTCTGAAACATTCTGACAGCTGGACAATATCCCTTACCTGTTCTTGTGTATCCTAATGACCCATTTTTTTGTACTTTCTGCATTCATTCTCGCGTAGACTCTTATGGAAAACCCCAAACATGAATGTAAAAAGATGAACAACTTGATGTGTTAAATTATATCTTTCAAGACCAAAAATGGTAGCTGAACAGAAATAGAAATGAAATAGTAATAACAAGAAGCCAATCAAACGGAATGTAGGCAGTGACACCAATTCGCATACATTTCAACAGAATAAGGCAAACAACACAACAAAAACAAAAACCAAAAACAAAGCAAAAGGAAAAGAAACATGGGCAGCAATATTACATTCCCTCCAACTATTTTATTTTTATTTCTATTCAAATGCATGCAAATTGGTTGCTATTTTGCTTTTATGTTATGTCTCATCATGCCCTTGAAAAAGGCTAGTGAAATAGCCGAAAGCTCGGGGATAACGGCAAGACTTGAACATCACTGCAACGTCTATACTGCAAGTTTTCCTTCCGTCACACATATACCAATGATGCAGTACCCACCACGTACGAGGCCAAGCCCGCTTCACATTATATTATTTATATATATATATATATATATATAGATATATATACATTTATATATATATATATATATATATATATATATATATATATATTGTCATTTCAAACATTTGCATAATGCAAGAGTGAATAGTCCAGATTTGGGTTAGTTTTCACCCTCGAAATAGGGTCAATTTATCGTGTGTTTGGCTGTTTCTAATTTTCAGTGTTCATGTAGAGAAAAAATAGGAATTTCATCTTCTTTTTTGGCGTCCATTTTCTGGTCATCTTGAGTATATAAAAACCCACATGGAATCATCTTTCGCATTTGGATTCAACATCCTAGAAATAGGTAAAACAATGAAAAACACTGGGCGGACAGTAAGAAAATGTTCAGTCTCTGTTGATGGTACCCAGACTATGTCGTATTTAAATCACACACAATTATCATTACATTACATTATAATTATATCATATTATATCATATCATATTATACTATGTTATATATATATATAAATCATTCAAGTGTCATTTATTCTTTTTTTTTATCCTCAGAGTTATGAAATTGAGATATCCAAGTACCGGTATGGCGGTTTACGCCGCAGCCACTCACTTCTGTTCTCGAATTCAGCTCTTCGGGTTTTTCCCGTTCTACAAAGACCCGACGAATCGCACCTTGTTCACGCATTACTACGAACATGCCAAGATAAACTACAAGACCAACATTCACGACATGCCAGATGAGTTCAAAATCTTACTAAAATTGGACAAGAGGGGCGCCCTCCGCATCGTGAACGACTGCAGCGGGAGATGGAATAACGACATCCTGAGGGAAAGGTTAAAGCACGACGGGCACTTGAAGGGGGACGAGTTTGGTGATTTCGATATAAACTTGACAGATCAACCAAAAATCGAGCCTATATGAATTGCAAATCAAATCCAGGATCCGGTCTCAAGTAACATTAAAGAAACACATTAACTTCTTAAACTTGTTAATTTCTTTAACAATTGGGGTCACGTAAACGTCATCTAAAATACCAGGGGTATCTTAATGTCTTGGATATTTGTTCTCTTACTCTTTAGAAAGTATCTTTAAGATACGTGTTTTAGTTTCGGTATTAGGTCTACACCTGTAATCTACCTAAGGTATATCTCAACCTTGGTACAGAGCTTGGTATTGATACTCTTCGATGTAATAAGCCATTAGCTGTGGGAAATGCCCCAGTGGTATGATGCAAACATGAGCATGGATATTTGTCTATGAATAAGCATGTAACAAGAGCTCTTCAGCTACCATAAATGGAAGAAAAGGTCATTATAATCATAATGCAAGCCATTCCCCTGACTCGGACTGTAAGTCCATTTTCATTTATGTATATATATATATATATATATATATATATATAGGCTCCCTTATACAGCGTGTCCCCCCCCAAAAAAAAAAACAACAACAACGAAACCCCGCATTTGCTTTATGAGATGTGTATGAATGGAAAGGTATACCCCTCTTCTTTCATTTGATCCACAACTCATTGTTCAAAATTCATGCATTACTGAGTTAGAACAACAGACAGTAATGCTAATAATTTTACATTTGCACGAGCAAATGTGCCTTTGAATGTGTTTTTCAGGCTTTTCCGGCAATCTTTTGCAAAAACTAAAATCATGGTCATAATATCCATTCTTCTTCCTTTCATATGACATCCCATTCGTTATAAAAATGATCTACGTCTGCTCTCGAAAACTTAATTTGAAAATATGCTTCCATTTTACCCAGAAAGATGGATAATAACTAAGGAGCCAGTTAGCTTTCCCGACGCCTGCCCGACTTGGCAGATAACAATGGCCTTCATGCTTCAATGAATTTACACAAACATGAGGGGAGGGATAAAAGGGAATGTTACAGACGGTTCGGAATAGGGTCGTAAATTAGCACATGATCGTGAGCTTGCCTGACCATGCAGCCAACCACAAAGCAGAGGGTGTTCATCTGCGGAATGTTGAAGGGGGAGGGGAGTACCGGTATCATGACCGAAAAAGACTTTCTGTCCTGCACTTGTACCTTTGAAATGTTAGAAGCGCAAGTTCAGTGATAAATAAAGTGACGTACCCCCTCTCTTATTGCTTCACCTCCCCCTTCAAAAACTTCCAAACCCCGTCAGTGATGAAGGATGAACCACGCGTGAGGGAAATGTACAGAGGAATGAAAATACTGAGATATAAGTTTGAGGTATACAAAATAATCAAAATGTGTATAGTACCACTATTGTAACGTTGATTTCCCATAGCCTTTGGACTGCGTGCAGCCTGACTATACACACGAGATTAGTCTTCCATTATTGTTAAGTCTCATAGATTATTCTAAATAAACGACAACAAAGGGCTTTCCTTCTCATACAGCATTCTCTGTAAATACCCCCCCCCCCCGAACAACACCCATTGTTTTGTGTGAATTCATGGCGCAGGTGAGCCCATTGTCTAATGCTAATTCAGGAGAGCTGAATGCTTGTTTTTCGACTATCCGTAGAATCAGCAGAAATGAAGCATATTTTCATGCACATTTTTCTCAAGCATGCGTTATTCATATATGACGCATAAGGTCTTATACGAAAGAAGAAAATACGGATGCTTATCTTATGAACTTTGTTTTTCGAAAACGTCACGTTTAAAGTCTGAAAAGTTCATTTAAAATCACCATTTGCCCGTGCAAATGAAAATTTGATAGCACTACTGTTCGCTGTTCTAACTCAGTCATGCATGAACGATGAACATTAAGTTGTATATCAAATCAAATAAAAAAGTTTATCTTTCCATTGATATATATCTCTAAAAGAAAATGTATCATTTCGATAGTAAAAAGTTACAAGGAAACTCGGTTTCGTTTTTTTTCTGGGACACGCTGTATATATATATATATATATATATATATATATATATGTTGATAATGTAGTCCACGTGTTGGCAAGATAAAAAAATAAGTAACAAAGCTGCAACAAAGTTCATGCTGTATTCACCAACGGTTTATTTCTTCACACAAATTTTCGGGCGTCTCGCCGCCCTTTCTCAAGTGTTGACACTGAGAGAACAATAACAAAATTAAGCCATAACAATATATTGCAACCGTGTTACCAAGGATGTGCGCTTTAACGCATCCATGCTAGGCATCCTAACACCCAGCGCGCATCCTGGCAACAGTGCAATGTTACGTCATAATGAAATTACAATGAGTATAAAGCATACATGAAAAAACTTGGCACGACTGATACAGAAGTAATTCGTCTGAATACGCAGCTGCGGTGGTAATGTAAAAGCAGTGCATTATTTCTTTCAAAATTCAACATACACATAAATTAACTTTAATTCTAGTGTATAGATAATCTTTACATAATCTGAAATTATCATGATCAATATAAACATTCGATTTTTTAAAATCAAACTGAATCGTCACACTGATGGTTATGCAAAATATGTGCAAGCAGTTTACCATTCCTTTCAAACTTCAGCATACACATACATTAACTTCCAAATTCTGGTGAGTAGATAGTCTTTAAATAATCTGAGACTATAGCATGAATATGAAATACGTGAAAAATCATATTTTTCTTCTTTTGATTAAATAGATACGTCACAATACGTCTCGGAGTGGAAAAAAGACTGGTTCCAAGAAATGGTTAAAAGGAGCGTCAGCATTATATCACTCAAGCAATATAATGATAAGATCTATTGCAGCGGGGTAAACGGGAGAACATACAACAATAAGCGGCGCACCTACTTGTAAAAAGTGTAGTTCGTGAGCCATGATAGATCTATGTTCATGCCCTGTCCCTGGAAGCTTCGTGTGCGGATGATTGTTTTTAGCTCTTTCACGTGTCTTTCTTCAAATGCTTCCATGTCCTTGTATAAAATGCAACATTGCAGATCTGTTAGTGTGTGATTTGTTTTGTTGAAGTGTTGTGCGACTGGATGTTGTGTTTGACTTCTAATGATTGTGCTTTTGTGATTGTTGAAACGTTGTCTAAAATTTGTTGTTTCTCCGATGTAGACAGCCAGGGGACATTGCTTGCATGTAAGGCTGTATACTACATTCTTGCTGTTGCAGTCCCCTGACGTCGGATGGAGGGTGTGGCCGGAGCCAAGTGTGATATCTGTATCTGTGATTAGGTGAGCGCATATTTGACATCGTTTGTTTCCACATTTATGATTTCCAGTAGGATTGATTGTTTTGTTGACTCGAGATCGTGTAAGCAAACTTTTCAGGTTGCGTGGCTGTCGTTGTGCATGTAAGGGACGTGCTGTTAACTCGGGAGCTACCGATTGGACTTGTTTGAGAGTAGGCCATTCTTTCCTCACTTCCTTCATGAACTGTTGTGATGTGGGATGATATGTTGTTACAAAGACTTTGCGTGTGTGTGAGTCTTTGGGTTTCAGATTATCATGATGTAGTAAGGATGAGCGTCTTTTTGCTATCGCGCGGTCCCTACCTGCTTGCACAATGTCTAACGGGTACCCCGCTGCAACGAATTTTTGCCCCAGCTTCAAAGACGCATCCAGAAATTCCTTGTGATCAGAAATGATTCGTCTGTAGCGGAGCATTTGACTGTACACAATTGACCTCTTAATATGATTAGGATGGAAGCTGTTGTACTTAAAATACGTCTGTCTGTCTGTAGGTTTGTGGTAAACAGACGTGTTCAGCTTCCCTCCTTCTTTGCGGATAGTCACATCAAGAAAGTGTACTTCTGACCTAGAGCTGTCCATAGTAAATTTGATGTCGGGATGAACCATGTTGAGCTTGGAGTGGAACTCCGACAGCTGTTCGTCAGAATGGGGCCAAATGAGAAAAATGTCGTCAATATAGCGGACGAACATGCTAGGTTTTAGAGTTTCTTTCGAGAGGAATTCTTCCTCGAGTACGGCCATAAAAATACTGGCATACGCTGGCGCAAATTTAGTACCCATGGCAGTACCCTGAGTTTGTAGAAAGCATTCATCATCAAATGTGAAGTAATTATGTTTCAAGATGAACTGGGCAAGACGACAAATGTCTTCTATGGGCATGTCAGAAGAAGGGTCGTGTTTGGTCAAAAATCTACGCAATGCATTAACCCCATCGGAGTGAGGAATGTTCGTGTACAGACTGACGACATCCAAAGTGACTAGAGTGCAATTTGGAGGAAGCTGACTGTTGTCGAGTCTATTAAGAAAATCATTGGTATCTTTTACATAGCTCTCGACGTTATGTAAGACCCCTTGTAGATACTTGTCAATGAAAGCTGACATCGGTTCAGTAAGTGAACCTACACTGGAAACAATTGGCCGTCCAGGCGGAATGATCTTATGTTCTCTCGATAACTCAGTAATTTCGGAAGTTTCCAAATCTTCAGCATTTTTGTCAGTGGCATTTGCTACCATCGTCGGAAGTTTATGGATCTTAGGTAATGTGTAAAATCTACTAGTTACCGGCTTACTTGGTACAAGTTGTTTCGCTTCTCTCTTATCGATGTGTTTCAGGTTATTACAAAGAGTCTCAGCTTCCTTCGTGAACAAGCTCGTAGGGTCACTGTCAAGCTTCTTGTAGAATCTAGTGTCGGACAGTTGTCCGACAACTAGACAACTGTCCGACACTAGATTCTACAAGAAGCTTGACAGTGACCCTACGAGCTTGTTCACGAAGGAAGCTGAGACTCTTTGTAATAACCTGAAACACATCGATAAGAGAGAAGCGAAACAACTTGTACCAAGTAAGCCGGTAACTAGTAGATTTTACACATTACCTAAGATCCATAAACTTCCGACGATGGTAGCAAATGCCACTGACAAAAATGCTGAAGATTTGGAAACTTCCGAAATTACTGAGTTATCGAGAGAACATAAGATCATTCCGCCTGGACGGCCAATTGTTTCCAGTGTAGGTTCACTTACTGAACCGATGTCAGCTTTCATTGACAAGTATCTACAAGGGGTCTTACATAACGTCGAGAGCTATGTAAAAGATACCAATGATTTTCTTAATAGACTCGACAACAGTCAGCTTCCTCCAAATTGCACTCTAGTCACTTTGGATGTCGTCAGTCTGTACACGAACATTCCTCACTCCGATGGGGTTAATGCATTGCGTAGATTTTTGACCAAACACGACCCTTCTTCTGACATGCCCATAGAAGACATTTGTCGTCTTGCCCAGTTCATCTTGAAACATAATTACTTCACATTTGATGATGAATGCTTTCTACAAACTCAGGGTACTGCCATGGGTACTAAATTTGCGCCAGCGTATGCCAGTATTTTTATGGCCGTACTCGAGGAAGAATTCCTCTCGAAAGAAACTCTAAAACCTAGCATGTTCGTCCGCTATATTGACGACATTTTTCTCATTTGGCCCCATTCTGACGAACAGCTGTCGGAGTTCCACTCCAAGCTCAACATGGTTCATCCCGACATCAAATTTACTATGGACAGCTCTAGGTCAGAAGTACACTTTCTTGATGTGACTATCCGCAAAGAAGGAGGGAAGCTGAACACGTCTGTTTACCACAAACCTACAGACAGACAGACGTATCTTAAGTACAACAGCTTCCATCCTAATCATATTAAGAGGTCAATTGTGTACAGTCAAATGCTCCGCTACAGACGAATCATTTCTGATCACAAGGAATTTCTGGATGCGTCTTTGAAGCTGGGGCAAAAATTCGTTGCAGCGGGGTACCCGTTAGACATTGTGCAAGCAGGTAGGGACCGCGCGATAGCAAAAAGACGCTCATCCTTACTACATCATGATAATCTGAAACCCAAAGACTCACACACACGCAAAGTCTTTGTAACAACATATCATCCCACATCACAACAGTTCATGAAGGAAGTGAGGAAAGAATGGCCTACTCTCAAACAAGTCCAATCGGTAGCTCCCGAGTTAACAGCACGTCCCTTACATGCACAACGACAGCCACGCAACCTGAAAAGTTTGCTTACACGATCTCGAGTCAACAAAACAATCAATCCTACTGGAAATCATAAATGTGGAAACAAACGATGTCAAATATGCGCTCACCTAATCACAGATACAGATATCACACTTGGCTCCGGCCACACCCTCCATCCGACGTCAGGGGACTGCAACAGCAAGAATGTAGTATACAGCCTTACATGCAAGCAATGTCCCCTGGCTGTCTACATCGGAGAAACAACAAATTTTAGACAACGTTTCAACAATCACAAAAGCAAAATCATTAGAAGTCAAACACAACATCCAGTCGCACAACACTTCAACAAAACAAATCACACACTAACAGATCTGCAATGTTGCATTTTATACAAGGACATGGAAGCATTTGAAGAAAGACACGTGAAAGAACTAAAAACAATCATCCGCACACGAAGCTTCCAGGGACAGGGCATGAACATAGATCTATCATGGCTCACGAACTACACTTTTTACAAGTAGGTGCGCCGCTTATTGTTGTATGTTCTCCCGTTTACCCCGCTGCAATAGATCTTATCATTATATTGCTTGAGTGATATAATGCTGACGCTCCTTTTAACCATTTCTTGGAACCAGTCTTTTTTCCACTCCGAGACGTATTGTGACGTATCTATTTAATCAAAAGAAGAAAAATATGATTTTTCACGTATTTCATATTCATGCTATAGTCTCAGATTATTTAAAGACTATCTACTCACCAGAATTTGGAAGTTAATGTATGTGTATGCTGAAGTTTGAAAGGAATGGTAAACTGCTTGCACATATTTTGCATAACCATCAGTGTGACGATTCAGTTTGATTTTAAAAAATCGAATGTTTATATTGATCATGATAATTTCAGATTATGTAAAGATTATCTATACACTAGAATTAAAGTTAATTTATGTGTATGTTGAATTTTGAAAGAAATAATGCACTGCTTTTACATTACCACCGCAGCTGCGTATTCAGACGAATTACTTCTGTATCAGTCGTGCCAAGTTTTTTCATGTATGCTTTATACTCATTGTAATTTCATTATGACGTAACATTGCACTGTTGCCAGGATGCGCGCTGGGTGTTAGGATGCCTAGCATGGATGCGTTAAAGCGCACATCCTTGGTAACACGGTTGCAATATATTGTTATGGCTTAATTTTGTTATTGTTCTCTCAGTGTCAACACTTGAGAAAGGGCGGCGAGACGCCCGAAAATTTGTGTGAAGAAATAAACCGTTGGTGAATACAGCATGAACTTTGTTGCAGCTTTGTTACTTATATATATATATATATATATATATATATATATATATGTTGATAAGGTAGTCCACGTGTTGGCAAGATAAAAAGATAAGTAACAAAGCTGCAACAAAGTTCATGCTGTATTCACCAACGGTTTATTTCTTCACACAAATTTTCGGGCGTCTCGCCGCCCTTTCTCAAGTGTTGATACTGAGAGAACAATAACAAAATTAAGCCATAACAATATATTGCAACCGTGTTACCAAGGATGCGCGCTTTAACGCATCCATGCTAGGCATCCTAACACCCAGCGCGCATCCTGGCAACAGTACAATGTTACGTCATAATGAAATTACAATGAGTATAAAGCATACATGAAAAAACTTGGCACGACTGATACAGAAGTAATTCCTCTGAATACGTAGCTGCGGTGGTAATGTAAAAGCAGTGCATTATTTCTTTCAAAATTCAACATACACATAAATTAACTTTAATTCTAGTGTATAGATAATCTTTACATAATCTGAAATTATCATGATCAATATAAACATTCGATTTTTTAAAATCAAACTGAATCGTCACACTGATGGTTATGCAAAATATGTGCAAGCAGTTTACCATTCCTTTCAAACTTCAGCATACACATACATTAACTTCCAAATTCTGGTGAGTAGATAGTCTTTAAATAATCTGAGACTATAGCATGAATATGAAATACGTGAAAAATCATATTTTTCTTCTTTTGATTAAATAGATACGTCACAATACGTCTCGGAGTGGAAAAAAGACTGGTTCCAAGAAATGGTTAAAAGGAGCGTCAGCATTATATCACTCAAGCAATATAATGATAAGATCTATTGCAGCGGGGTAAACGGGAGAACATACAACAATAAGCGGCGCACCTACTTGTAAAAAGTGTAGTTCGTGAGCCATGATAGATCTATGTTCATGCCCTGTCCCTGGAAGCTTCGTGTGCGGATGATTGTTTTTAGTTCTTTCACGTGTCTTTCTTCAAATGCTTCCATGTCCTTGTATAAAATGCAACATTGCAGATCTGTTAGTGTGTGATTTGTTTTGTTGAAGTGTTGTGCGACTGGATGTTGTGTTTGACTTCTAATGATTGTGCTTTTGTGATTGTTGAAACGTTGTCTAAAATTTGTTGTTTCTCCGATGTAGACAGCCAGGGGACATTGCTTGCATGTAAGGCTGTATACTACATTCTTGCTGTTGCAGTCCCCTGACGTCGGATGGAGGGTGTGGCCGGAGCCAAGTGTGATATCTGTATCTGTGATTAGGTGAGCGCATATTTGACATCGTTTGTTTCCACATTTATGATTTCCAGTAGGATTGATTGTTCTGTTGACTCGAGATCGTGTAAGCAAACTCTTCAGGTTGCGTGGCTGTCGCTGTGCATGTAAGGGACGTGCTGTTAACTCGGGAGCTACCGATTGGACTTGTTTGAGAGTAGGCCATTCTTTCCTCACTTCCTTCATGAACTGTTATGATGTGGGATGATATGTTGTTACAAAGACTTTGCGTGTGTGTGAGTCTTTGGGTTTCAGATTATCATGATGTAGTAAGGATGAGCGTCTTTTTGCTATCGCGCGGTCCCTACCTGCTTGCACAATGTCTAACGGGTACCCCGCTGCAACGAATTTTTGCCCCAGCTTCAAAGACGCATCCAGAAATTCCTTGTGATCAGAAATGATTCGTCTGTAGCGGAGCATTTGACTGTACACAATTGACCTCTTAATATGATTAGGATGGAAGCTGTTGTACTTAAGATACGTCTGTCTGTCTGTAGGTTTGTGGTAAACAGACGTGTTCAGCTTCCCTCCTTCTTTGCGGATAGTCACATCAAGAAAGTGTACTTCTGACCTAGAGCTGTCCATAGTAAATTTGATGTCGGGATGAACCATGTTGAGCTTGGAGTGGAACTCCGACAGCTGTTCGTCAGAATGGGGCCAAATGAGAAAAATGTCGTCAATGTAGCGGACGAACATGCTAGGTTTTAGAGTTTCTTTCGAGAGGAATTCTTCCTCGAGTACGGCCATAAAAATACTGGCATACGCTGGCGCAAATTTAGTACCCATGGCAGTACCCTGAGTTTGTAGAAAGCATTCATCATCAAATGTGAAGTAATTATGTTTCAAGATGAACTGGGCAAGACGACAAATGTCTTCTATGGGCATGTCAGAAGAAGGGTCGTGTTTGGTCAAAAATCTACGCCATGCATTAACCCCATCGGAGTGAGGAATGTTCGTGTACAGACTGACGACATCCAAAGTGACTAGAGTGCAATTTGGAGGAAGCTGACTGTTGTCGAGTCTATTAAGAAAATCATTGGTATCTTTTACATAGCTCTCGACGTTATGTAAGAGTATCTACAAGGGGTCTTACATAACGTCGAGAGCTATGTAAAAGATACCAATGATTTTCTTAATAGACTCGACAACAGTCAGCTTCCTCCAAATTGCACTCTAGTCACTTTGGATGTCGTCAGTCTGTACACGAACATTCCTCACTCCGATGGGGTTAATGCATTGCGTAGATTTTTGACCAAACACGACCCTTCTTCTGACATGCCCATAGAAGACATTTGTCGTCTTGCCCAGTTCATCTTGAAACATAATTACTTCACATTTGATGATGAATGCTTTCTACAAACTCAGGGTACTGCCATGGGTACTAAATTTGCGCCAGCGTATGCCAGTATTTTTATGGCCGTACTCGAGGAAGAATTCCTCTCGAAAGAAACTCTAAAACCTAGCATGTTCGTCCGCTACATTGACGACATTTTTCTCATTTGGCCCCATTCTGACGAACAGCTGTCGGAGTTCCACTCCAAGCTCAACATGGTTCATCCCGACATCAAATTTACTATGGACAGCTCTAGGTCAGAAGTACACTTTCTTGATGTGACTATCCGCAAAGAAGGAGGGAAGCTGAACACGTCTGTTTACCACAAACCTACAGACAGACAGACGTATCTTAAGTACAACAGCTTCCATCCTAATCATATTAAGAGGTCAATTGTGTACAGTCAAATGCTCCGCTACAGACGAATCATTTCTGATCACAAGGAATTTCTGGATGCGTCTTTGAAGCTGGGGCAAAAATTCGTTGCAGCGGGGTACCCGTTAGACATTGTGCAAGCAGGTAGGGACCGCGCGATAGCAAAAAGACGCTCATCCTTACTACATCATGATAATCTGAAACCCAAAGACTCACACACACGCAAAGTCTTTGTAACAACATATCATCCCACATCACAACAGTTCATGAAGGAAGTGAGGAAAGAATGGCCTACTCTCAAACAAGTCCAATCGGTAGCTCCCGAGTTAACAGCACGTCCCTTACATGCACAACGACAGCCACGCAACCTGAAAAGTTTGCTTACACGATCTCGAGTCAACAAAACAATCAATCCTACTGGAAATCATAAATGTGGAAACAAACGATGTCAAATATGCGCTCACCTAATCACAGATACAGATATCACACTTGGCTCCGGCCACACCCTCCATCCGACGTCAGGGGACTGCAACAGCAAGAATGTAGTATACAGCCTTACATGCAAGCAATGTCCCCTGGCTGTCTACATCGGAGAAACAACAAATTTTAGACAACGTTTCAACAATCACAAAAGCAAAATCATTAGAAGTCAAACACAACATCCAGTCGCACAACACTTCAACAAAACAAATCACACACTAACAGATCTGCAATGTTGCATTTTATACAAGGACATGGAAGCATTTGAAGAAAGACACGTGAAAGAACTAAAAACAATCATCCGCACACGAAGCTTCCAGGGACAGGGCATGAACATAGATCTATCATGGCTCACGAACTACACTTTTTACAAGTAGGTGCGCCGCTTATTGTTGTATGTTCTCCCGTTTACCCCGCTGCAATAGATCTTATCATTATATTGCTTGAGTGATATAATGCTGACGCTCCTTTTAACCATTTCTTGGAACCAGTCTTTTTTCCACTCCGAGACGTATTGTGACGTATCTATTTAATCAAAAGAAGAAAAATATGATTTTTCACGTATTTCATATTCATGCTATAGTCTCAGATTATTTAAAGACTATCTACTCACCAGAATTTGGAAGTTAATGTATGTGTATGCTGAAGTTTGAAAGGAATGGTAAACTGCTTGCACATATTTTGCATAACCATCAGTGTGACGATTCAGTTTGATTTTAAAAAATCGAATGTTTATATTGATCATGATAATTTCAGATTATGTAAAGATTATCTATACACTAGAATTAAAGTTAATTTATGTGTATGTTGAATTTTGAAAGAAATAATGCACTGCTTTTACATTACCACCGCAGCTACGTATTCAGAGGAATTACTTCTGTATCAGTCGTGCCAAGTTTTTTCATGTATGCTTTATACTCATTGTAATTTCATTATGACGTAACATTGTACTGTTGCCAGGATGCGCGCTGGGTGTTAGGATGCCTAGCATGGATGCGTTAAAGCGCGCATCCTTGGTAACACGGTTGCAATATATTGTTATGGCTTAATTTTGTTATTGTTCTCTCAGTATCAACACTTGAGAAAGGGCGGCGAGACGCCCGAAAATTTGTGTGAAGAAATAAACCGTTGGTGAATACAGCATGAACTTTGTTGCAGGTTTGTTACTTATATATTATTTCCCATTTCAATTTACGTCAAGTTGCTTTATTTCATCTCCGACAAATTGAGGATACAATGAAATTTTTGGGTATATAATTAATGGCACGAAAAAATATATATGCTCATACAACATTTTTTTCCAGAATATGACGCACAAGCAGAATTACAACAGTGAGACATAGGTTTGGTAATTGATATTGAAGATTGGTAATTGAAATTGAAAATATTTCGTCTATTGGGGCAGCAAGGCTTCTTCAATATTTGGTGTTTCGATGTCATAAGAGTTGGCATTATATTCCCGATGATCGAACTTTTTGGTCAGTGCAACGTTTGATGCGGCTATAAGTAGGCCCTCTAGGCAGTCTATTGGAATAGAGCAAGTAAAACAGAATATAAAAATAAGGAACTCATAAGCACATGAATTAAAACCAGAGATTAATGACAGTATTTGTTCAGAGCTTACAAAGTCGGTAAACCAACTGCAATCTATGTACAGTATCCCTATAATCATGTCTTATAGTTTCATCTTTAAATCATATATGATAACTTAAGTGAAATATACGTGGTTTTGTTGATGAATGTTACCTGAAAAAAGCAGCATTTCCCACCACTGGCGTAGCCAGGGGGGGGGGGGGGCGATGGGGGCGGTCGCCCCCCCTAAGATTTGGACCGGGGATTTGGGGGGCGGAAAAAAAAATGCGTGTATACTGTATGCATGCACATGAAGCGGGTCTCCTTTGCAACCTTTCATCAAATAAGATATATTTTTTTGAATATTTCACTCAAAGTGTGCACCAGATCGTTGAATTTCAATTCAAAATATGCAAAATCTCTCGTGCTTGGGAGGGGAATACCCCCTCCCAAACCCTCCCCCTCTGTGCCTCTTTCCCTATAGCTAAGTATACTTTTTAGATTTCCAAAAAATTCTGAATAATTCTGAGTGCGCAAGACTTATATTCCGGAAACTGAAGGTTCCCTCATGTATAAGGGGAATTTCCCCTTTTAATCGACCCTTTCCTCCCTCAGCCCCCCCCCCCATCAGTTTTTTTTTTTTTTTTATTTCCCAAAATGTTGCTTCCATCAAATATGCGTATACGAGATATCTCAATTTCAACCTTAAAAAGATAAAAGCTCCATCGGAAGGGAAGGGTGGAGATAACACTCGCCCACGCCTTCTCCCTGCTCGCCCCCCCCCCCCCGCCATGCAAATAAGTAGACTGTGGCTATACCCAGATCGCTTTATTTCAATTCTAAAAAACGCAAAAGCTCCGCGAGCGGGAGGGGGATTCCCCCTCCCGCTCGCGGAGCTTTTGCGTTCTTCCCCTAAGTTCTACCTCACTAGACTTTATACATACGCACAGATGGTGCACATTCGGAATAAGAGCTAAATTCCGTGATTTTAACACTTCGATGAAAAAGTATTGCAGCAAAAATTTGCACCAGATCGCTGAATTTCAGGTCTGAAAACGCAAAATCACCTTCGTGTGGGAGGGGATATGCCCCTATCTACACCCTCGTGTGCATGCTTTTTCTGTCTGATTGCTGAACAGAGAGCGTTCATGACATTCAGTGTAAGAATTAATACAAGAAGACTAGTGTATCTAAATTATACCATTTTATAGGCAAATTGTTCAATAATAATCTACACTAAAATATACTGCAACCTTAAACAAGTGGGACTGTTTCAACTCGTTAAAACACGCAAAAACATGCATCAAATTGCACCATTTGCAACATCAAAATGCAAAAAGTTCTCACCGTGGGAGGGGGACCCTCCGCCTCCCACACCCTCCCCTACCCCCTCGCTCGCTCCACTCGCTCGGGTTAAGTCGCGTTCATGATATTCAGTGAAAAGAATTAATACAAGAAGTGTATCTAAATTATACCATTTTATAGGCAAATTGTTCAATAATAATCTACACTAAAATATACTGCTACCTTAAACAAGTGGGACTGTTTCACGTCGATAAAACGCGCAAAAACCTGCTTCAAATTGCACCATTTGCAAAATCAAACTGCAAAAAGTTCTTACCGTGGGAGGGGGGACACCCCCCTCCCACACCCTCCCCTCCCCCCTCGCTCGCTCCGCTCGCTCGGGTTCAGTCTCGTTCATGATATTCAGTGAAAAGAACAAGAAGTGTATTGGAATTGTACCATTTTATAGGCAAATTGTCAATAATAATCTACACTAAAATATACTGCTACCTTAAGCAAGTGGGACAGTTTCACGTCGATAAAACGCGCAAAAACATGCATCAAATTGCACCATTTGCAACATCCAAATGCAAAAAGTTCTTACCGTGGGAGGGGGGATACCCCCCTCCCACGCCCTCCCCTCCCCCTCGCTCGCTCCGCTCGCTCGGGTTCAGTCGCGTTCATGATATTCAGTGAAAAGAATTAATACAAGAAGTGTATTTAAATTATACCATTTTATATAGGCAAATTGTTCAATAATAATCTACACTAAAATATACTGCTACCATAAACAAGTGGGAATGTTTCACGTCGATAAAACGCGCAAAAACATGCATCAAATTGCACCATTTGCAAAATCAAAATGCAAAAAATTCTTACCGTGGTAGGGGGACACCCCCTCCCACACCCTCCCCTCCCCCCTCGCTCGCTCCGCTCGCTCGGGTCCAGTCGCGTTCATGATATTCAGTGAACAGAATTAATACAAGAAGTGTATTTAAACTATACCATTTTATAGGCAAATTGTTCAATAATAATCTACACTAAAATATACTGCTACCTTAAACAAGTCGGACTGTTTCACGTCGATAAAACGCGCAAAAACATGGCATCAAATTGCACCATTTGCAACATCAAAATGCAAAAAGTTCTTACTGTGGGAGGGGGACACCCCCCTCCCACGCCCTCCCCTACCCCCACGCTCGCTCCGCTCGCTCGGGTTCAGTCGCGTTCATAACATTCAGTAAAAAGAATTAATACAAGAAGCGTATCTAAATTATACCATTTTATATGCAAATTGTTCAATAATAATCTAGGCCTACATCAAAATAAACTGCTACCATAAACAAGTAGGACTGTTTCACGTCGATAAAACGCGCAAAGACATGCATCAAATTCAAAAACATGCATCAAATTGCACCATTTGCAATATCAAACTGCAAAAAGTTCTTACTGTGGGAGGGGGGACACCCCCCTCCCCTACCCCATCGCTCGCTCCGCTCGCTCGGGTTCAGTCGCGTTCATGATATTCAGTGAAAAGAAATAATACAAGAAGTGTATCTAAATTATACCATTTTATAGGCAAATTGTTCAATGATAATCTACATCAAAATAAACTGCTACCATAAACAAGTGGGACTGTTTCACGTCGATAAAACGCGCAAAAACATGCATGAAATTGCACCATTTACAACATCCAAATGCAAAAAGTTCTTACCGTGCGAGGGGGGACACCCCCCTCCCACACCCTCCCCCCCCCCCCCCCCTCGCTCGCTCCGCTCGCTCGGGCTCGGTCGCTTCGCTCCCTCGCAGACTAACCGCCCCCCCTAAGATGAAATCCTGGCTACGCCGTTGTCAACACAATATCTAAAAAAAAAACAACAACAGTACAGACCGGGTTATAAAAAAATATCCACATTTATACTCGTATCGTAGGCACAAGTGAACATGAATGCACTAGTAATTCAACCTATAAGGAGGTCATGAGATTCACCCATAATGCTGTCTTAAGTTAAGGATATTTTTTTTAAAAAAGCTGATAAGAGAAATTAGAAAAGGCAGGACATAGCATCACATTATGATCATGTAAGACGTATTACTGAAAGTGCGCAAACTTTAAAAAGAGTTGAAAATAATTATACACATTTCCTGGAAGTAATGAAATGTAAAAAAAATAAGAAAAAAAAAGAAGTCCGAAGTAAAGAAAATTTACAAAACTGAAACTCGCTCTCATTAGATTACTGGAAAGAAAAGGAAATCAGACATTAAAGCACGGCAGTAAAGATTATGAAGATGTGGTGCATTACAGAAATATGCTGGTACTGTTCACAACTTCTTTTTTTTTCCACATCATTTTTGGCCACAATGCCGTCCTTTTTGCTGTTGTACAAAGGGCTCCTGCCGAAGTACGCTGACCCCTCTCTTCTATTCACTGATATCATGTTTGAGTTAAGAAAATCCACACTTTGGTTGGGGATTTTTTTTCCTTTAGTACGTATCGTGCATTGGACAGCTAGTATCACATACATCAAAAGATACTTTTTTTCACTCGTTTCGTAACATTAATGTCATCTAATTTCCAAGAAAAAATCCTTTTCCTTGCATGGTATCAGGTTTACAAGCAACAACATCAAGGCAATTGGAGGCGTCCTTTTGTCCCAGGGATTGGGGGAATGAGACAAAGATAGCAAAAATGAGGTGAGTATGAAAAATGCAGAAGAAACGCTCGTCCTGTCGTGTACGCGTTTACAATACAATACCAGAGTACAAGAAGGGTCCAAGTTCATCCAGGAGAATTTGGGGAAAATGAAAAACAGATAACATCATAATGTAGTCATTTATTCAGTAACGGAAATGTTACGTATATATGAATATGGTAATGCAAAAACGGTCATTTGAGTAATTATTTATATGCACATTATTTTGTAAAGGTTCTTCAATATATCCAAAGATGAAATAGGCTGCGTGTTTAGACTCTATCCGTTCTTATTTTAAACACGTATATACCACGACTGCTTTCGTAGACTCAAAATAGAATATCAGATCAGTTGGAGGGGATTACATGCTGGTCTAAATGTCTTTCTCTTTACTTTTTCTTTGTCTTTAAGAAGAATAAGACAAAAAATGCGACATAAAACCTTTAATAAATGCAAGGAATTGTGCTACAGGGAAACGTTCTGTGCAAATCTTTGAACTCAGACTCCGTGTCTTGTATGCACAACCCATAAAATGATTCTGGAATAGTTCTTGAGGAGTTGATATTTGTATATATATGCAAATGAGTGAAGTGATGTCCTCTCCTCTTAGTTTCCTAATGATCGTGGTCAAAACTATGACGAAAATCCTACTCTTCTGATTAAAAGTGAATGTCATTTCTTGCTATATGCCTTCAGTATAATGTTCTGTCAGATATGTTACGAGTGGGGCATAACCCCCCCCCCCCCCCAAGAATATTTCACGAACATGTATACAAACGTTACATCAAGTTGTAAGGGATGGTACTTGATCAATTCACAAGTGAATGCAATTGCTTGCTATATGCCTTCAATATAATGTTCTGTCAGATAGGTTACGAGTTAAGATTGGGGCATGATCCCTCTACCCCCCCCCAAAAAAAAATGAAAATCTCACGAACCTGTATAACAACGTTACATCAAGTTGTAAGGGATGGTACTTGATCAACTCACCCATGATTTAGATGACCTATTTTCTCACTCTACAAGGTCGTGACATCAGTAACTGTAAAATCAACCTTTTCATCGATGTCCTGGTTAAATTTTACACTTTCTTTTTAGACTAGATTTGAATGGTCTATAGAATAGAAATCTCCAAAACCTAAAGAGTTACATCAGCATGACACATTGTTCATGATAATACAATGATAATAATACTACTACTAATAAAAATGATAGTGGACTCTGAGTGTAGCGGTTATTCTACATTTGTAAAGCAGAAAGTGGATAGGATATGAAAGGCTTCACCATAGTAACTTCATTATAAAGAATGAGAACAAATAAAAACAAACAAGAAATGAACGACAGATAAGGATTGGTTGTGGTTGATTAAAGCAATCATATTTATTTTTTTTCAATTAAATAATAAATTTACTACCGCGTATCATCACTATAATCTTTGGCATGTTTGCTATACTTCAGGAGTTTCATTTTTCTCTTTGTGACTCAGCATGGACATAGGCTGTTGCTGATGTTGGTTAATGTTCCCTGCATTTTGTTATCCAGAAAAGCGTTTTCCAAGGGTCGGACGTTGGAAGAAACCCTTCAAATATTCAAAACCGGTATTCCACCGATGGATATGCAATTCTCTAGTAACTTCACGGAAATAGCGCGACTCAACCAGACTATCAACATGAATGAAAGACGGACCTGTGCTGTCATTGGCAACTCTGGAGTGCTAACAGACAGTAAGTGCGGCCACCTCATCGACAGCTCCAATCTTGTAATCCGAATGAATATGGCGCTGTTTGGCGGCGAGTTCGCTCCAGACGTCGGTTCGAAAATCAGTCTGATGACATTGAATTCCGGACAATACAGGCACCTGACGAACTGTACGCAAAACTACGGCAACATCACACCCAACAGGTTACCAAGCGTGTGTCGGGAAATGCTGACAAGCTTAATCCGAATGAACGGCACCATCTTATGATACTTCGGGGCTGTTGACCACAGCAATCATTTGAAAACGGTGCTGGCGGTTTTACGCAAGTTCTACAATCTCCACTTTGGTTTCGCCTACAGCCCGGCAGAGATCAAGAGTGAAGTGATTAAGTGAGTAGGTGGAATACTTCCAATAAGGATGGTTGTAAAACCAGCCATGAACATAATTTGTTATATGTGGGTTTTGTTTTCTGTTCTTTTCTTTGATTACATTTTGCACGCATAAATATATGAAGAAAGTACACTGTTTTGTCAAGTGCTGGTGTGTTGGCCATTAAAGGCATTGTTCATCATTTGCATGTGGAACAAAATCTAAAAAAACAACAACCAACAACAGTGCTTCAAAATGTTTCTAAAATGTGAGTTAGGAATAAAACCAAACAATGTAAAAATGCTGATCAGTATAATCAATGTTAGGTATGTAAAATATACAAAATGTAAACAAATTAATGATAAAATTGTTTCTAGATACAAAAGCCGTCCACAGTTATGATTTATTCAGAAAAAATTGATATCTCCTTCATAACTATTTTAGGCTTCATTGTAACTTTGTTATACGTATTGTGTTTTATTTTATAACTGACCTACACATATGCATCAAAATGTGATAGCGCGAATATCTTTTTTTAATCGCTGCTTCCAATGGTAAACAAAACTTTTTAAATCAAAAAGTACCTAAAGATCGCACTGTTTCTGTGTAATTAATTGGAGACGATTCGATGTAGGCCGACCTTCTCATTCACTCATGCATTAACAAGCAGGATGAACATCTCATCCCCCTTCGCCAGGGAATGCTTATCATTCTTAAAATGAATATTATATATATATATATATATATATACAATATATGTATATATATATATATATATATATATGTCACCGACGGGACAAATAGGCGTCCACTCGGTATTTAAGTAAATACAAAAGAAATATGAATATCAAAGTGGGAGAGCAATTTTCTAAATCTGTTGTTCAAATAAGAAGACTGGGGGAGAAAGAACGACGCACTATTAGCAATTCTTTTAAATTGAATAGTACATTTATTTATTTATTCATTTTTTAGATCTGAATAACAATTACAAAACAATATATTTTGGAATACAAGAATACAAAGAATGAAATTAAAATGTAAACCTAAAACAACGCAACACTGTGTTCAAGGTGAAGAGCTAAACCATAAGAGCTACACCATCTTCATCGTGATCCACTCAGGCGTTAAAACAGGAGACAGACAACAAAGTCCTGACAAACTCCGTGATGGAGAGAGTATGCCTCAGCCACCGATATTAACTGGTGTTAAATGTGGATAAATTATCCACAAAACAAGTGAGAGTGCGGGGTGTCCGGTAACGTTGGACTCGGATCAGCTCAGTGGATGAAAGCGTTCTTCTGTTATGATTTCTTCTATGGCAACAACAAACAATTGCGCATGCGCAATAACAAAAATACACAGAAATAAGCATTAGTAAAGGGGGCACACGTGTTGAAATATTTTGTATCATAACACTCACCCGCGCTTTAAAATCATTGTTGTCCTCAACAATAAGTGAAATTAGACCAATATGAATTAGATGAACAAAGTTATTACATTAATGTGACAAACATACTAGCCTGCATTAGACACTGAGGTGGAGTGCTCGCTTCCATAGCGTTGTGGTTTCCTCCTCGTTCTTGTTGAGCCTCGACATTTTTCTAGAGTCTGTGCCGCTTCCTCGACCACAAGTTCCTCTTCCTCGTCATCACTTGAGAACGTGCAGGCAGTAAGTAGATTTCGATGGACCGTTTTGCAATTGCCTTCGTCGTTACGTATGACATAAACGTCCTGTTGTGGCATTCTACTTTCTACAGTCCATGGAGTTGCCAGCCACCTGTCTGCGAGTTTCTGCCTACCAATAATGGCTTTATTGGCTAATAAAACTCTGTCGCCTTTGCAAAACGGTGCTTCTCTCGCTGCAGTGTCGTAGATCCTTTTCATTTTCTTGCGGGCAGTGTCCGCTTGTTTCTCGGCAGTGCGATAAGCTTCCCGTAGCGTGTTGTGTAGATCGCCAACATAGGCTGATACTTCCTGGGGCTCGTCTTCATCAACATCGTCGTTTCCAGCCATGAGATCGAGAGGAATGCGAGGCTCACGCCCAAACATCAGGAAGAATGGCGAGTAACCGGTACATGAATGCCTTGTGGAATTGTAGGCATGTGTCATTGACTCCACATATTCTTTCCAGTTAGGCTTCTGTGAAGGTTCTAGTGTTCCAAGCATGTTTAGGAGAGTTCCGTTGAACCTCTCAGTCATTCCATTTCCCTGGGGATGATATGGAGTGGTTCTGCTCTTCTCCATGCCAAGGACTTCGCAAAGTTCCTTAATTACAGCTGCCTCGAAACACCTGCCCTGGTCGCTGTGAATGCGTTCTGGTATGCCATAATGTACAATGTATCTACTCCAAAGTGTCTTTGCAACAGTTGATGCCGTCTGATCCCTGGTGGGGAAGGCTTGTGCGTGTCGGGTGAAGTGATCAGTTATCACCAAGATGTTTTCTAGTCCACCTCTTGACGACTGCACGCTTAGGAAATCAAGGCAAACCAGTTCAAGTGGTCTCGTACTCTTGATCGGCATCAGTGGGGCTCTCGATTTGCATTCCTTAGTGATCTTCCTGACAGTGCATCGTCGACATCGTGAGATATATTGTTGGACAACAGATTTCATACCTGGATAGAAGAATCTGTCTTGCATGAGAGCCAGTGTCCGCTCAACACCAAGGTGGCCCATATCTCGGTGTGCTCTATGCAGTGTCTTCTTCCTCATGCCCTTCGGCAGAACCAACAGCTTGCGGTCATCCGGCCTGACATACCATAGTACTCCCTCTTCACAAATCTCTAGACGATTCCAATGACGAACCAGCATCCTCACAGGGACCTTTTCCTCCTTCAGTTCCCGTGATTTGGGTTTGTTGCGCGTCTGAAGCAGCTCAATGACGCGCTGTATAGTCGTATCTTGTCTTTGACATTGGGCGATTTCACAGAGGGACAAGCCTGGAACCACCGTTGAAGCCTCTTCCTCTGCATCACGCACTTCCATGGCATTGACTTGAACAACTTTTACTGGCGACGGGTCCTCTTCTGTGTGAGTGGTTCCTGAACAAGAGAGATCCAGCGTCCTTCTAACATCCTCTGACGAGAGTCTTGAAAGACTGTCAGCATTATCATTCGACTTTCCTGGTCGGTACTTGATATCGAGGTTACATTGAGCCAGATCATTCACCCAGCGTTGACCGTGCGCATCGAGGTGTGCCTTTCCGAGCACATACGTTAGAGGATTATTGTCTGTCACTGCAGTCACCTTCCTACCAAGAACGTAGTCTCGAAACTTCACGGTTGCCGCCCAATGTAGCGCTTTGAATTCCAGCTTGTGTGCTGGATACCTTGCCTCTCCGGGTGATAAGCTTCTGCTGGCGTAAGCAATCACTCGCTCCTTCCCGTCCTGTTCCTGCGCTAAGACTGCTCCTAGACCAGATATGGATGCATCAGTCTGTAGAATAAAAGGCAGTTCAAAGTCAGGGTATGCAAGAATTGGAGCCGATATCAAAGTCTCCTTCAGACATTGAAACGCTTCTTGACATTGCGGGGTCCAGACATCTGCTACGGCTGATCGTTTGCCTGGTTTCACCTTGCTTCCAACCAGAGCGAACAATGGATTAGCCTTCTTTGCATAATCTCGAATGAAGCGTCTATAGTATCCTGTAAAGCCGAGGAAACTTCTGACTTCCTTCTTCGTCTTAGGAATAGGCCAGTCTTTCACGGCTGCGATCTTTTCCGGGTCGGTAGCTACGCCTTCCTCTGAAACGACATGCCCGAGGTACTTCACTTCTTTCCTTAGAAAGTGACATTTACTTGGTTTCAGTTTTAGGCCATGCTGCCGCAACCGGGTGAAGACGTGCTCCAGTCTTTTCAAATGTTCCTCCAGAGTAGAACTAAAGATGATTACATCATCTAGGTATATCAATAACTCGCTGAGATGCATGTCACCGAATACCGTATTCATAAAACGCTGAAAAGTCGCTGGGGCGTTCATCAGTCCAAAAGGCATTCTTGTGTATTCATACAGTCCCATTGGAGTAGTAAAGGCCGTCTTCTGCCGGTCCTTTTGTGCCACTTGGACTTGGAGATATCCTGACATCAGATCAAGGCTTGTGAAGTATTTAGCTTTGTGCAGCGCATCCAGGGATTCATCAATTCTGGGGAGGGGAAAGGCATCGCGAACTGTTCGGGTATTCAACTTCCTGTAATCCACACAGAGCCGAATTCTACCGTCTTTCTTCCTGACGATAACGATCGGCGATGCAAAGGGACTTTTACTTGGTTTGATGATCCCGGCTGCTTGAAGCTCCTTCAAATGGTCCTTCACTTCACTGAAGTCAGATGGGGAAATTCGTCTGTAAGGCATACGAAAGGGGCTCGGATCAATAAGAGGGATGTCATGGACTATTGTGTCAGTACATCCAAAGTCTTCCGGGCCCTTGGAAAAGACATCTTCGTTTCTCTGCAACAGTTCCTCCAGTGCCTTCATTTCGGGAGGCGTCAGCTCACCAGTCGGTAGGTTCAAATCAGGAATCTGTGTCTTGACTTCTTGACTGAAAATATTCACCAATATCTCTTGAGGGGAGGCACAGTCTTCCAACTCAATTTCTTTGCCATCAGCTTCATTTTGGATCTCCGGCATTTGAGTTACAATTTCTAACTTCCCAAGTGGTGTATTTCTGTTCAAAGTCATTGTGTTTGCAGACATGTTAGACACTGTTACCGTCACCTTTTCGTTTTCGACAGGAGAGAATGTAGCATCTACTTTGATACCGTGCGAATCATAGCCTTCGACCAGAGCCATAAAACTGCGCCCACGTGTGCACTCTGGAGTACTGGCCCAGATTTCCATGCGCTGTCCTGGATTTATTGTTAGCGGTTTCTTTCCCTCAAACCGTATATCTCCCACGTATCCAGTCTCGTCAGCAAGATCAAGGCCATCACAGTTCAATACCTGGAACGCCAAGAAGTAGGGAGTCGACATCTTCTTTACTTTTCCCATGAAGTCCTTTCCGTACATCGTGTGAATTCTGTCACGGGATGCACGTAGAGCATTGGTGCCTAACAAGCAAGATACTTGTCCATCCTGTCCAATTCCTGGGACTACCAAAGCCGGCACTGATTTCACTTCAGTCCCGAGCATTTGAATGTTTAAAAGGATGATACCGTCATGAGGAATGTCTTGACCTCCGGCTCCTTCTATTCTTACAGGACTTAACTGGATTTCTTGCTTCTGGAGGTGGGGGTTGCTTAAGACAAAGTCTTTTGTGATCGTCGTTACCTGAGAACCAGTGTCTAAGATAGCCATACACGGTTGACCACAAATTATCACCGTAGTGCCGTTCACTGGTCCTATTAACGATTCACCATGGCCATGCTTCACCTCTCCTCCTTTAGGGCTGCGTTGCTCATATACTCCTACACCCACAGATCGCCCTTCATCTGCGGGTCGTCCTAGTTTGACTGCGTGCGAAGGGTTGGGCAGGAGCTGGCGATGTGCCCAGGTTGTCTGCATCGGTAACAGATCAACAGTTGTCGGCGGGTCTGTCTTTCTCCTTTGTTAACCTGTTCCTTTTCTTGAAGCTGCTGTTCAAGACTCTCGATGTGACGGTGCTGTTTCTCTATCGTTTGATGGAACAGGTCCATCTGTCTCTCCTGAGTAACGGCCAGCTCGTTCACCATCTTCACAACTGTATCCAGATCTTGGGTGTTTCCCTCTTTCCCTTCCTTCGGCCTGGTCTGCTGTCTGTACACTTGGGCTGAGGCAAGTTTCTCTTCCGCACCGATGACCCGTAATTCTTTCCGAAGCTCCCGGAATGACATGTCTCTTGGCCTCATTGGTGCCAGACGGGCTCTCACCTTCTGATCGCGTAAGCCGTACATGAACTGTGTGGTCAGCATAGCGTCACGGACCGACTCTCCACAGAGGGCTGCCTGGTCACCACGATCTCGTGCAGTCCTTAGTTTAGCCTCTAAAGCTACTGCGTACTCCGACGGCGTCTCATTGGCTTGTTGCGTGCGTGAGTAGAAGTTTGCCATGGGTGATGATGTGACATCGCTATCCCCATACTCATCGAGCAGTTCTCTGAATGCCCTCTCGGCCGAAAGTTCTCCTCCCTGAAGCTCTAGATTCAGGACCAGGTCACGAGCCCTACCACCCGTGTGTCTGACGACTTCGTTAAAACTCGCGCGGGGAGAAATGTTTCCTCTAGAATCAAGAAGGTAACGCATGTCACGCACCCAGTCATCAACACTCATACCCCCTTTACCTGTGAACACATTAACACTTTTCAACTGCTGTGATACAAGGAGCGTCGGGGTAGAGCTGGAGTAGCGTCCATAATGAACTTCTGGGGCAGGCATCGGGTCGAATCCGGCTAGCTGTAGGGGTGATAGACTTGCTGTCGTCATGCTGGGTGTACGTTGAGAAACGGGGGTGTCACATGGTGATCCATTCGGCGTGATGGGAGACAGATGCGGTGGTCCTGGTGTATCCATCGTGGTCAGGTAGTCCTCGGTCCACAGTCCACAGTGTTGCGTTGGTTTTGTTTAAATCTTTATGAATTTAATTATAATATCGCTAAAACACAAATTGCAATGATCGTTCTTTCATTCAATCTTCCCGGGTTTCGGCACCAAAAATTATGTCACCGACGGGACAAATAGGCGTCCACTCGGTATTTAAGTAAATACAAAAGAAATATGAATATCAAAGTGGGAGAGCAATTTTCTAAATCTGTTGTTCAAATAAGAAGACTGGGGGAGAAAGAACGACGCACTATTAGCAATTCTTTTAAATTGAATAGTACATTTATTTATTTATTCATTTTTTAGATCTGAATAACAATTACAAAACAATATATTTTGGAATACAAGAATACAAAGAATGAAATTAAAATGTAAACCTAAAACAACGCAACACTGTGTTCAAGGTGAAGAGCTAAACCATAAGAGCTACACCATCTTCATCGTGATCCACTCAGGCGTTAAAACAGGAGACAGACAACAAAGTCCTGACAAACTCCATGATGGAGAGAGTATGCCTCAGCCACCGATATTAACTGGTGTTAAATGTGGATAAATTATCCACAAAACAAGCGAGAGTGCGGGGTGTCCGGTAACGTTGGACTCGGATCAGCTCAGTGGATGAAAGCGTTCTTTTGTTATGATTTCTTCTATGGCAACAACAAACAATTGCGCATGCGCATTAACAAAAATACACAGAAATAAGCATTAGTAAAGGGGGCACACGTGTTGAAATATTTTGTATCATAACATATATATATAGATAGATATATATATAGAGAGATATAAAGATATATATATATATAGAGAGAGAGATATAAAGATATATATATATATATGTAGATAGATATATACTAGGTGTTACAAAAAAACATTTCCCACTTTTGATCCTTAAATAGTTCAAACGCTGTACATCAGATAAGACTGTCATTGCTATGAGTAATAGCTGGATAGTGTACAATTTAGTTGGAGGGGATTTGAATATGAGAGCATGAATCAGTTTCGTTAAATCCATGATTGATTTTAAGACAAGTTCCAGATTTTGGTCAAAGTTGAACCCTCTGTACAGAATTGAACTTCACACAAGACCCAGTGATGTGTATGTGAGTGTGTGCTTACAATGACCCTGAAAAATAGACATGAATGCCACGAATACAACCTTTTCAGAACTCTGCTGACTAGGCTTCTGGACTCTTGCTGCAAGGAACATGAATGCTTTATTAATGATTCATGAAAGATTGCCCTGCACAGCAGGTCTGAATTTATTGTAAAGAGTAAAATGCATGCACATGAAAAAATATAAGTATATATGTTTTCAGGTGCTTTCATACACTATATTTCAGGATGAATAAAGACTAGCTGTGATAGTGGAATTTGTCATGAATATGTAATAGAGCATTCCAATCCTGGCCATTGTTCAGGACCATTGTCAGGGTGTTAAAGGGTGTGTACAGTTCTGGTCGAGGTGAGAATTTAGCTTTTAACTTTTTGAGAGATATTCAGAAACCGCTCTATATGAGATGTCAAAGGGCATGCAATTCAAAAGTATATCAAAAGTTTATTTGATGAAATTTGGTTTTGAAGTGGCCGAGATATCCAAAAACAAGGTGAAACAAAGAGATCCTAATAAAGTTGTGGCCTGTAGTCTTTTATTATTATCACTTTTTTGGATATCTCAGCAATTTGAAAGCCAATTTTTATCAAATAAACGTTGAATCCTTCTTAAAATTACATGTTCTTTCATATTCAAAAAGAGGTTTCTGATTTTCTCACTTACGAATGTAAAAAAAACAACAACATGAATCCCCACCTTAACCAGTACTGTACAGCCCCTTTAACCACACATTCCCATACACACCAATTGACCCCTGTGCAAAATTACAATTTTGTACAGAGGGTTGAAAACAGAGCAAAATTTGAAACCTAACTTAGAAATAAATCTTGAATTTAATGAAACTGACTTATGCTATCATTTCTAGCATGCCGCCAACAAAAGTGTACACTGTTCAGCTATTGCTGATGTCATTGTCAGTGTTATCATATTTGTTTGAACTATTAAATATCATGTGGGAAATGTTTTTGTAACACAATAGATATATATATATATATATATATATATATATATATGTAAGCGCCATGAGAGCCTGACTTGGCGGATACCGGCGCTATACAAGACTTCATCATCATCATCATATATGTATATATATATATATATATATATATATATAGTGCGAGAGATCGTTCTTGCCCGAAACGTACGCGGTGCCTCATTGTGTATAGCATATCATACTATAGTGAAAGAAATTAGATCTTGAGGCGGACGTGTGTCGCGCCATTAAACTATAACTTGGTTTATTCCGTAACTTGCCGTGTAAGCTCTTCAACATGCATACACGAATGTGCTGCTTGCCCGCGCGTACACACTGGCAGATATTATATTTCTGGTAGCGTAGGCGGCGAGTTACGGTTTAAGCCAAAGTTACGGTTTCGAACCTCGACAGACGTTGCTCTCTTGTTCTCCCTTTTAATCGAGCTTTCGGCATGTCATGGCCTTCATGACAAAGTATGGTTATTATTTTTCAGAATTTTGATACACGAATAGAAATTATGTTTTTTTTTTTGTATGATACGCTAGTAATACTTTTATTTTGATGAGATGATGTTCAATTGTATTTTTGTGTAATGTAATGATTTGTGTATTAGGTAATATTTCAGAGGGCTGTACTCACTTCCCTGGTATTATTATGTGACATAACGCTATATAGTATAACATTGCACTTATTACATCATGGCACATTATCCCATCTGGACAATTATTGTAATATGTGTTCTGTTGGCAGACCCTGATGAAGGCAATGAAAGGCCGAAAGCACGATTAAAAGGGGGAACAAGAGAGCAACGTTCGCCTCAAATCTGATTTCTTTCACTCTCTCTCTCTCTCTCTCTCTCTCTCTCTATATATATATATATATATATATATATATATATATATGGGCCGTGACGCGAGAAAAGGGCCCTTAGGCCGTAAAATACCGAAATTGAGTTTTCACCGCCACATTGAAGAGCGAGTTCTGATGTATCTAAATATGCAAACCGTTTTCTGAAATTCCACTCCTAAGTGCCCCAATTATGAAATTTAAAAAAGCATGTTTTGCCCAAATCCTGCCACTTTTTAACGCGTTTATGCATGCGCGCGCGTAAGTCATGGACGGGGAACACTGTGCCCCTTTAACAGCTCATAGTCCCATAGTTTGGGTCCGTTATTCATCAAAGTTGGAATCTTTCCCCCAAATCTTGTCATGGATGATATGATGTAAAAATTAAGTATTCTTATGAAATCATCGTTACCATGACAACCACAAAAATAAGAGTTGCATTTCAAATTCTAAACGAATTTGGGCTTTTATAACAAAACACGCATAGAGAAACATGTCGTTGGATATGGTAACAAAATGTATCCGATTGAGAAGTGGATGTGTGCGTGAGTGTGTACTTGTGTGTTACTTACGTGTATGTACATTGAAGATTTGTGTGTCTGTCTGTTTGTGTTTGAGTGTGTGTAGGCTTGTGTGTGAGTGAGACAGGAAGATGATAACAGACCATGTTTTTGTCGTGAGTGTCTAGCGTAAACTATACAGTCATGCAAGTTTAACGGTTGTGTTGGATTGTATGTTAAGCCATCATTGTGTTCTCCTGCATGTGAAAGTGGATGTGTGTACTTCTGTGTGAGCTTGTGCGTATGTATATTGTATGTTTATGTGTCTGTCTGTCTGTGTTTGAGTGTATGTGTGTGCTGAGACAGGAAGAGGATAAGGGACCATGTCGTTTGTCTTGCATGTTTGTACACATGTAAATAACGTTTGAATGTGTTTGAATGTATTTGCCATTATTGTGTTCCTCTGCATGTGAAAAGGTCTATGAACAAACTTTATATTCTAAAAAGTTGCATGCATGAGTGTTTGGCTGGGTGTGTGATATAGCTGAAATGCTACGAACAGGGCCATGGTTAAAAATGAATGCAGCCATGTTTGTGCAGGCCTAACGGAACATCCCGGCACTGTTACACATACAAGATGTAATGTGTTTTTGCAAAATATACAATCTAGATGTACTAGCAAATGTGCGGATTTTATACTTGCAATGTAGGATGGAATTAATCATGGCCTATTTTAACCCTTCTTTTACAATTACATTACAAAAGTAAACTAGAATTATGTCACTGGGGTAAGAGTACTCGAATATACATTCATTCATTCAACATAGGCCTCCATGTGCAAAAACACACACGCATACACACATATGTACATGTACAAAGAAGTACCGGTACACAGCATGCACTATGCAAACAAAACTGTAACATACATATATTATATTCACTCATACTTCCAAGACAATATCAAAATGAAAATGAAAAAGAATACATATAGAATTGTAGGCAAACATGCTCCATATGGAATTTGTTGGAGTAAAGAGTTATTGCACTTGCAACACTTTAATCTCTTCTCATACCACTTAATGGATCTCAACTCCATCAAAGACAATGCATGATGAAGTGTAGATAATTCAATTCAATTCCTTTTTCTTCATTCTTTTTTTTCCAACAAAACACAACACAGAATAAATCATGAACTATATCATAAACGTATACATTCGACTTCGCAGAGGATAAATGATACAGATAAAGATATATGTATGCATACTGGCAAAAAAAAAATACAGTTATGTTTCAATTGAGAAAAAAAAAAGAATTGAGAGGTCCACTAAAAAGCAAGCTTGTGTATTGTGAACCACTCAAAGAAAAATGTTATGAAATACTTGCCATACCCCCTAGGAAAGAGTAACATTTACAGTTGTACTCACGAAAAAGATCCAGCGATTCTCAAGTGGAAAGTTTTAAGTGAGATTTCTGTTGGTTTCCATGCTTCCCATACCCTCATGAAATTACAGTAATCAAGTTACATTAATATCAGCCCAAACGCAGCTACATGTGAAGAATAGTAAGTCATCATATGTATCCTTGTCCCCCTGGTATTAGACACAGAAAAACAGAATAGAAGAAACATGTATGTCAACTGCTTCAGGATGAGGCTAGCTACATACAAGTTTTTCTCTCTTGGGCTCACTAAAAAGACTGACTTTCAAATTGATATCGACCACAGTCTACTAATACATGAGCTGATTAAATCACAATATCATTTGCACATTATTGGTAAGCTGATAGCAAAACAGTGGAAGTGAAGAGGAAACTTCTATGCTTATAACTTTTTTGAACAAGTCAACTATGAATACTTGCAATTGCATAGTGCCATTTATAAACACATGTCAACAAAAGACAATACATAAAGGATATGGTAACTACTGGAAGAAAACCTAAGAATGTTAAGTTATCTAAACATGCATTTGAAATTGTTACCCGTAAATTCATAGCAGAGTACTGATATGCCATGAGTATTAATACTGTAGTCTTCCACAGCTAGCAGTGTCTTGAGGGCATGATAATCACACCTGCCTTCTCGCCAACGACATTCAGTATAGGGTGGAATTTTTTTAGCTAAACCAGCTGTACTCGAGTACATTTGTAGGTTATAATAATGTGCAGCATATATGCTGCATACATGCATGGGGCGAAACATATTGTCAACCATGATCCAAGTTTCCAAACCAAAGGGCAATACCAGTATCTGCTCTAAGAGTGAAATACAGTAGGAAACATAAATTGGACAAGTATGCCAATAAGTTGAGGATGACACTTCATAGCTCTATCATGAGGCCTCAGTCTCTCGGACTGGGGGCAGGTGACATCTTGGAAGAGGAAAGGTCTGATGTGCTTGACGATATTCATAGCGCTCTGTCGAGTGTTGATCCAGTAGATATCAGCCTGGATGGGTAAATGTTTGTTTTGAAGAACCACTCCAACTGTCTTGAGTAAACCCAATTATAGTTTTTCTTTCTTTTTTCGTTATCCCAGAGGTGTTCCCTCACACAAACAAGTCCTGGCTGAACATGGTAGAAGTGAAAGTACGAAAACTTTCTGATCTCAGACAGCTCCCTGTAAACGGGACAGGTACGCCTTCCAGTCTTACAATTGCCAACCCCACCAGAATCGTGAAGGAAGATGACTTCTCCACGACTTTTGAAACTGTTGAAAGCTCAAGGCTGTCACAGTCAGACCTGAAAATCATGAATATTTTGAATGTTGATACGTACAATGTATTATTCTATTTCTTCGAAGGGTTAAGGTCATAATCAATACTAGAGTGTCATTGCAGAAGAAAAGGAACCATGCAGGTTACAGAAATGGAGTGATTAAAACAGATTAAATCAGATTTGAAATGTAAACTCAATGAATTAGTTCTATACCTCATCAGCCAGTGCAAGATGCATCTTAATACAAAGCATATTATGCAATTACCAAAAATACATTATGACTGTATGATTATGTCTTCTGATTTGGTTCATAGATCCAGGTATTCATAGTAAATGAAAAGGATAGGCCATAACAACAAATGATATCTTTTTTTAAAATTCAAATTATAGTTATACATGTAGTTCTACTTTACAGTCATAAGGTTGTTACTAAACTCAACATTCGATACTATTAATGCAATTAGCTGATGCACAGCACAATACAAACCTGCAATTAGTTGTTTGCTCCTGCCAAATCCTTTATCTACCAGACACCAAGTACGTCTCCTCTCCATCTGACGGTTCTGTTCCAGTTCTGTGTGCAGCCCAGGGTTGTCTGCTTGTTCAGGAATACTAGCACAGCCAAGTTTTTATTCTGCCCTGAAATATGAGAACAAATGCTTAGTCTGATTAATGTGGGTTTGAAAGGTGGACTGTACAGTGGGATTTTTAAAATCAAAATAGTGGTATAGCCCTAACAAAAAAGTCCTGTGGTACTCCCTGTGGTACTTGTCGGTACCACACAATGTACCACACACTTGTAATGTTACCACAGGAACTGTGTGGTACTGTACCACAGGCTTGTAGGGTACTCCCTGTAGTACTTGTCAGTACCACACAATGTACCACATAAATAAATGTTACCACAGGAACTGTGTGGTACTGTTTTACAGGCTCATGTGGTACTCCCTGTGGTACTGGTTGGTACCACACAATGTACCACACAAATATATGTTAACACAGGAACTGTGTGGTACTGTGTCACAGGCTCGTGTGGTACTCTGGGATGTACCACAGGGCAGTACCACAGGACATTACCACAGGAAAGTACCACAGGACAGTACCACAAGACAGTATACACACAAATTGTCCTGTGGTATTTTGGGACGTATACCACACGACAGTACCACAGGACAGTACCACACGACTTGTCCTGTGGTATTTTGGGACGTACCACAGGGCAGTACCACAGGACAGTACCACAGGAAAGTACCACAGGATAGTACCACAGGACAGTACCACACGACTTGTCCTGTGGTATTTTGGGACGTACCACAGGACAGTACCACAGGGCAGTACCACAGGAAAGTACCACAGGATAGTACCACAGGACAGTACCACATGGCGTGTCCTGTGGTATTTTGGGACATACCACAGGACAGTACCACAGGAATTGTCCTGTGGTATTTTGGGACATACCACAGGGCAGTACCACAGGAAAGTACCACAGGATAGTACCACACGACTTGTCCTGTGGTATTTTGGGACGTACCACAGGACAGTACCACAGGACAGTACCACAGGATAGTACCACAGGACAGTACCACAGGACAGTACCACAGGATAGTACCACAGGACAGTACCACACGACTTGTCCTGTGGTATTTTGGGACATACCACAGGACAGTACCACAGGGCAGTACCACAGGAAAGTACCAAAGGATAGTACCACAGGACCGTACCACACGACTTGTCCTGTGGTATTTTGGGACATACCACAGGACAGTACCACAGGAATTGTCCTGTGGTATTTTGGGACGTACCACAGGACAGTACCACAGGACAGTACCACAGGATATTACCACAGGACAGTACCTCGCGACTTGTCCTGTGGTATTTTGGGACGTACCACAGGACAGTACCACACGACAGTACCACACGACTTGTCCTGTGGTATTTTGGGACGTACCACAGGGCAGTACCACAGGATAGTACCACAGGATAGTACCACAGGACAGTACCACACGCCTTGTCCTGTGGTATTTTGGGACATACCACAGGACAGTACCACAGGAATTGTCCTGTGGTATTTTGGGACGTACCACAGGACAGTACCACAGGGCAGTACCACAGGACAGTACCACAGGATAGTACCACAGGACAGTACCACACGACTTGTCCTGTGGTATTTTGGGACGTACCACAGGACAGTACCACAGGGCAGTACCACAGGACAGCACCACAGGAAAGTACCACAGGATAGTACCACGGGACAGTACCACATGACTTGTCCTGTGGTATTTTGGGACGTACCACAGGACAGTACGACAGGAATTCCTGTGGTAATTTTCGATGTATACCACAGGAGAGTACCACAGGAACTGTCCAAAATCCCACAGGAAAATCATAATATGGTGCTATTCCACACGGAAGTACCACACAGCAAATTAAATTCGTAAGTACCACAGAAAAATGCTACAGGATATTCTTCTTGTTTTTTCTTAACATTTTATACCAGAGGACTATCACATCAGGAGAATATCAAACAGCAGTACCACACAGGAGTACCACACAGGAAAATTGTAAGGCAGAATCTACTGAAATTTATTATAAAAATACAAACAGAAAAGCACATATTGATATTCCTCAATTAATTGATAGATGAGTTATGCTGTGAATTATAGCAATTGATTTGCCATTACTTATCCTGTCCTATACTCCTACAGTATTACCTATTTAGTGAAAGTGCTGATGTAAAGCACGAGAAATTTCATAAGGACTTCTGTGGTACGGTACTCCTGTGGTACTCCTGTGGTACTCCTGTGGTACTCCTGTGGTACAAATTTTTACATAGCTCATGAATATTCATAAAAAGCACTCTAGATTTTTGAAAATACATATATGACTTAAAAAGTCAAAGTATTAATGATGGAACTTACTTTGAACTTTATGAAAGATTGTCTAATTATGTTATGTTATTTCCAATATCACAGATATTGTTATGAAAGTGTAATTTCATATCTTGATAATAAAGTATAATCGAGTTAGTAACCATGCCTTAATGCTTTACGGATAGACGGCCATATATATATGTACTGATACGGTCGATGGCTACCTAGGAATAGAATATGACTATATAGATCTATTATAGGACTAGATTGGCACTTGGCCATTAGACTCTCGTTTGAGGTTATATGTTAGGAGTAGGACAGGTTATTAAGTAGGGCCATGTTTGTCCTGAAATCCATCACTCACCCATCAGGAATATTCCATGATATGTGACTAAAATTCTCCCAGTTTTTTTTCGATCTATCCTGTGTGGTACTCTCCTGTGGTACAATGGAAATGCTGTGTGGTACTGCCCTGTGGTAATGTTGTGTGGTAATGATCGACCTGTGGTACTGTCCTGTGGTACTGTCCCAAAATACCACAGGACGGTTCCTGTGGTACTGTTCTGTGGTACTAGTCCTGTGGTACTGCCCTGTGGTACGTCCCAAAATACCACAGGATTTCCTGTGGTACTGCCCTGTGGTACGTCCCAAAATACCACAGGAATTCCTGTGGTACTGTCCTGTGGTACTGTTCTGTGGTACCGGTCCTGTGGTACTTTCCTGTGGTACTGCCCTGTGGTACGTCCCAAAATACCACAGGAATTCCTGTGGTACTGTCCTGTGGTATGTCCCAAAATACCACAGGACAATTCCTGTGGTACTGTCTGTGGTACTGTCCTGTGGTACTTTCCTGTGGTACTGTCCTGTGGTACCGTCCTGTGGTAATTACCACAGGGGTACCACAGGACTTTTTCGTAAGGGAGATGCCAACTGTGTGGACTGTTGTTGTGTTCTGCCAGTGATGTATTACATCAATTATTTATTTCAATCGGAAAGAAAAAGAAGAAATGAATACCGGTACTACACCCAATGATCAGAGATATGACAGGTGAAAGAACCTTCACAGTCACTAAATCATTACATGAAATCTGGAGAATAATCTCCCCTTGGCATTTAGACAGTGAGTACCTACCCAAAAACTCCTATAACAATGCTCTGAACACTTATTATGAATAGGCCTAATTCTACAGTACCGGTACCAGAATAACAAATGTAATGGTAATACTTCTAATAGTGTGTCGATGAGATGTCTTTGTAACCAAAGTTTAGCACTTAGCGTTAGAGTCTTTTGTGGAAAATATGAGAGAACTGATTTTGTCTTTTGGGCTTGCCCTTTGATACTTCAGCCTCATTAAGGTTCTAACTGGTTAGTACGCTAGTCCCATTATTCTTTTTCAGATTTTTTTAAAAAGTTGATACATAGTAGAACAACCCGGTATCTAATTAAGACTATTAATAAGTATTAAGACCTAGTTTGATTTACCAATGTAGAATTCAGTTGTGCAGTATAACTGTCAAGGAAAAAAAAATGTAACGTTAGTTGTAGAACTATCTTGCTGACAATGACATTACACAAATGTCACAATCTCAAGTAAGTAGGCCCAACCTTGTTTGCCTTTGGGTGCAGAAACCTAACGTTACACTTGAACAAGTCAGACAAAGCTGAACCACATGCATGATGCAGTTTACGTTGTTGCCTGAACTAAAGTACTCCGAAATTATCCTTACTGCTAAAACACAGGATTGCTAAGGACAGTGTGAACACTGGCTGTAGCTTATTTCGACATTTTATATGAAAGGAGCGTTAAGATAAATGTAACGATGTCATACATCTACGCATCGTCAGACACAATGTAGGCTTAACACGTTACTACTACGGAAACGTTTGATAGCGTCAGCAGATCCCCAACAAAAAATTGAAAGATTGGGACTGCGCTGAGCACAGGCCTGACCGGGCCGAGCACGAAATTCAAACATTTTTTCCATGAATTTAACATCAAATTCAGTGTATGTTCTTACCATTTCATCATTGGGGATCCAATATGTTGATGTTCACCTTGAGACAGATAATCAAAATACTGCAGGCGCCGTAGAAAAAGACGTTGTGGACGGGTTGATAAGGTTGATTCGAGCTGACTCCACGTGAAGGAAAGGTGAACAACGAGCTGAAATCTTTTGGATTGCGCGTATTGCTTTGTCAAACTTCCGCGCCGTTTTCTGGCGTTTGTGCGCATCAGAGCTAAGGGCCCTTTTCTCGCGTCACGGCGTTGTTACATGTTCACCTTTTGCTTCACGTGGAGTCAGCTCGAATCAACCTTATCAACCCGTCCACAACGTCTTTTTCTACGGCGCCTGCAGTATTTTGATTATCTAACTCAAGGTGAACATCAACATATTGGATCCCCAATGATGAAATGGTAAGAACATACACTGAATTTGATGTTAAATTAATGGAAAAAAATGTTTGAATTTCGTGCTCGGTCAGGCCTGTGCTCAGCGCAGTCCCAATCTTTCAATTTTTTGTTGGGGATCTGCTGACGCTATCAAACGTTTCCGTAGTAGTGTTAGTAACGTGTTTAATAAGCCTACATTGTGTCTGACGATGCGTAGATGTATGACATTGTTACATTTATCTTAACGCTCCTTTATATAATGTCAACATAAGCTACTGCCAGTATTCACACTGTCCTTAGCAATCCTGTGTTTTAGCGGTGAGGATAATTCCGGAGTGCTTTATTTTTTAGTTCAGGCAACAACGTAAAACTGCATCATGCGCATGTGGTTCAGCTTATTTGTCTGACTTGTTCAAGTGTAACGTTAGGTTTCTGCACCCAAAGGCAAACAAGATTGGGCCTACTTGAGATTGTGACATTTGTGTAATGTCATTGTCAGCAAGATAGTTCTACAACTACATTTGTTCCTTGACAGTTATACTGCATAACTGAATTCTACATTGGTAAATCAAACTAGGTCTTAATACCTATTAATAGTCTTGATAATTATTAAATACCGGGTTGTTCTATACATGTATCATCTTAGCGACAGCGTACTAACCAGTAGGAACCTTTATGAGGCTGAAGTATCATAGGGCAAGCCCAAAAGACAAAATCAGTTCTCTCATATTTTCCACAAAAGACTCTAAGTGCTAAACTTTGGTTACAAAGACATCTCATCGACACACTATTAGTATTACCATGGCATTACATTGGTTATTCTGGTACTGTAGAATTAGGCCTATTCATTAGAAGTGTTCATTGTCAACATATACTTCAGAGCATTGTTATAGGAGTTTATGGGTAGGTACTCACTGTCTAAATGTCAAGGGGAGATTATTCTCCAGATGTCATGTAGACTCTAATGATTTAGTGACTGTGAAGGTTCTTTCACCTGTCATCTCTGATCATCGGATGTAGTACCGGTATTCATTTCTTCTTTTTCTTTCTTTCCAATTGAAATGAATAATTGTTGTAATACATCACTGGGAGAAGACAACAACAGTCCACAAAGTTGGCATCTATACTACTATTTTGATTTGAAAAATCCCACTGTACAGTCCACCTTTCAAACCCACATTAATCAGACTAAGCATTTGTTCTCATATTTCAGGGCAGAATAAAAACTTGGCTGTGCTATTATTCCTGAACAAGCAGACAACCCTGGGCTGCACACAGAACTGGAACAGAACCATCAGATGGAGAGGAGACGTACTTGGTGTCTGGTAGATAAAGAATTTGGCAGGAGCAAACAACTAATTGCAGGTTTGTATTGTGCTGTGCATCAGCTAATTGCATTAATAGTATCGAATGTTGAGTTTAGTAACAACCTTATGACTGTAAAGTAGAGCTATAACTATAATTTGAATTAAAAAAAAAAGAAATCATTTGTTATTATGACCTATCCTTTTCATTTACTATGAATACATGTACCTGGATCTGTGAACCAAGTCAGAAGACATAATCATACAGTCATAACGTATTTTTGGTAATTGCATAATATGCTTTGTATTAAGATGCATCTTGCACTGGCTGATGAGGTATAGAACTAAACTTAATTCCTTGAGTTTACATTTCAAATCTAATTTAATCTGTTTTAATAATTATTCCATTTCTGTAACCTGCATGGTTCATTTTCTTCTGCAATGACACTCTAGTATTGAGTATGATCTTAAACCTTCGAAGAAATAGAATAATATTAACATTCAAAATATTCATAATTTTCAGGTCTGACTGTGACAGCCTTGAGGAGTTTTCAACAGTTTCAAAAGTCGTGGATAAGTCATCTTCCTTCACGATTCTGGTGGGGTTGGCAATTGTAAGACTGGAAAGCGTACCTGTCCCGTTTACAGGGAGCTGTCTGAAATCAGAAAGTTTTCGTACTTTCACTTCTACCATGTTCAGCAAGGCTGATTGTTTGTGTGAGGGAACACCTCTGGGATAACGAAAAAAAAAGAAAAACTATAATTGGGTTTACTCAAGACAGTTGGAATGGTTCCTCAAAACAAGCAGTTACCCATCCAGGCTGATATCTACTGGATCAACACTCGACAGAGCGCTATGAATATCTTCAAGCACATCAGACCTTTCCTCTTCCAAGATGTCACTTGCCCCCAGTCCGAGAGACTGAGGCCTCGTGATAGAGCTATGAAGTGTCATCCTCAACTTATTGGCATACTTCTCCACTTTATGTTTCCTACTGTATTTCACTCTTGGAGCAGATACTGGTATTGCCCTTTGGTTTGGAATCTTGGATCATGGATGACAATATGTTTCGCCCCATGCATGTATGCAGCATACTGAGTATATACTGCACATTATCATAATCTACAAATGTACTTGATTACAGCTTGTTTAGCCAAAAAAAAATTCCACCCTATAATGAATGTCGTTGGCGAGAAGGCAGGTGTGATTATCATGCCCTCAAGACACTGCTAGCTGTGGAAAACTATCAATACTCATGGCATATCAGTACTCTGCTATGAATTTACGGGTAACAATTTCAAATGCATCTTCAGATAACTTAACATTCTTAGGTTTTCTTCCAGTAGTTACAATATCCTTTATGTATTGTCTTTTGTTGACATGTGTTTATAAATGGCACTATGCAATTGCAAGTATTCACAGTTGACTTGTTCAAAAAAGTTATAAGCATAGAAGTTTCCTCTTCACTTCCACTGTTTTGCTGTCAGCTTACCAATAATGTGCAAATGATATTGTGATTTAATTAGCTCATGTATTAGTAGACTGTGGTCGATATCAATGTGAAATTCAGTCTTTTTAGTGAGCCCAAGAGAGAAAAACTTGTATGTAGCTAGCCTCATCCTGAAGCAGTTGACATACATGTTTCTTCTTTTCTGTTTTTCTGTGTCTAATATCAGGGGAAAAAAAGGATACATATGATGACTTACTATTCTTCACATGTAGCTGAGCTTGGGCTGATATTAATGTAACGTGATTACTGTAATTTCATCAGGGTATGGGAAGCATGGAAACCAACAGAAATCTCACTTAAAACTTTCCACTTGAGAATCACTGGATCTTTTTCGTGAGTAGATGTTTTACTCTTTCTTAGGGGGTATGGCAACATGACATGATTAAGAGTTATATGTTTGTTTGTTTTTTTCATTTTTCAGGGAACAGATGTTAACATTACCTCAGTTTTCATATAGCAATGGGAACAATTTGATTTGATTTGATTTGATTTATTTCTGCTTAATTCCGTTACATCAGATATGAGTATGTACATGTCATTTACAGTCATTTGAATATGACAAAACAGTATATCGACACATAGTTTTTAGTACAATTATACAAGACAATTAGGGTACATAGTTGAATTCCATTACTTTATCTATTGAATTTTACTTTTAGACTACTTCATTCTGTATCTGCTCTTGGTGGAAGTTGCATCCATCTTTCTGGAGTTCCATGTAAATTGTTCAGTGTGGAGACATTCTCTTTTTTCTTTCTTCCATTCTTTCCATCTATTCTGTCACGTCGTGTCCCTTATTTGCAAATAAGTATTTCATAACATTTTTCTTTGAGTGGTTCACAATACACAAGCTTGCTTTTTAGTGGACCTCTCAATTCTTTTTTTTTTCTCAGTTGAAACATAACTGTATTTTTTTTTGCCAGTATGCATGCATATATCTTTATCTGTATCATTTATCCTCTGCGAAGTCGAATGTATACGTTAATGATATAGTTCCTGATTTATTCTGTGTTGTGTTTTGTTGGAAAAAGAAGAATGAAGAAAAAGGAATTGAATTGAATTATCTACACTGCATCATGCATTGTCTTTGATGGAGTTGAGATCCATTAAGTGGTAGGAGAAGAGATTAAAGTGTTGCAAGTGCAATTACTCTTTACTCCAACAAATTCCATATGGAGCATGTGCCTACAATTCTTTATGTATTCTTTTTCATGTTCATTTTGATACTGTCTTGGAAGTATGTGTGAATATGTATGTTACAGTTTTGTTTGCATAGTGCATGCTGTGTACCGGTACTTCTTTGTACATAGGTGTGTATGCGTGTGTGTTTTTGCACATGTAGGCCTATGTTGAATGAATGAATGAATGTATAATTGGAGTACTCTTACCCCAGTGACATAATTCTAGTTTAATTTTGTAATGTAATTGTAAAAGAAGGGTTAAAATAGGTTTAATTCCATCCTACATTGCAAGTATAAAATCCGCACATTTGCTACATTTAGATTGCATATTTTGCAAAAACACATTATATCTTGTATGTGTAACAGTGCCGGGATGTTCCGTTAGGCCTGCACAAACATTGCTGCATTCATTTTTAACCATGGCCCTGTTCGTATTTCAGCTGTATCACACACCTAGCCAAACACTCATGCATGCAACTTTTTAGAATATAAAGCTTGTTTATAGACCTTTTCACATGCAGAGGAACACAATAATGGCTTAATATACATTCAAACACATTCAAACGTTATTTACATGTGTTCAAACATGCAAGACAAACAACATGGTCCCTTATCCTCTTCCTGTCTCAGCACACACATACACACACTCAAACACAGACAGACAGACACATAAACATACAATATACATACGCCCAAGTTCACACAGAAGTACACACATACATACACACACCCACTTTCACAGGCTAGAGAACACAATGATGGCTTAACATACAATCCAACACAAGCGTTAAACTTGCATGACTGTATAGTTTACATTAGACACTCACGACAAAAACATGGTCTCTTATCACCTTCCTGTCTCACTCACACACAAGCCTACACACACTCAAACACAAACAGACAGACACACAAATCTTCAATGTACACACACGTAAGTAACACACAAGTACACACACACGCACACGTCCACTTCTCAATCGGATACATTCTGTTACCATATCCAACGACATGTTTCTCTACGCGTGTTTTATACTGAAAGCCCAAATTCGTTTAGAATTTGAAATGCAACTCTTATTTTTGTGGTTGTCATGGCAACGATGATTTCATAAGAATACTTAATTTTTACATCATATCATCCATGACAAGACGTGGGGGAAAGATTCCAACTTTGATGAATAACGGACCCAAACTGTGGGACTATGAGCTGTTAAAGGGGCAGGGTGTTCCCCGTCCAATGACTTACGCGCGCGCATGCATAAACGCGTTAAAAAGTGGCAGGATTTGGGCAAAACATGCTTTTTTAAATTTCATAATTAGGGCACTTAGGAGTGGAATTTCAGAAAACGGATTGCATATTTAGATACGTCAGAACTCGCTCTTCAATGTGGCGGTGAAAACTCAATTTCGGTATTTTACGGCCTAAGGGCCCTTTTCTCGCGTCACGGCCCATATATATATGATTATGAGAAGAGTGAGTCTGAAATACGCCATCTGTAGATCCAACAAGAAGGTTTTTATTCACAAAATTTTCAACCCGGCTCGGGCCTTCGTCAGTGTAGTGTACACTAGGACCTTGGATGGTTAAGCAATTTCTCCTTCTACAAGAGATGAAGCTCTGAGAATCTGAGACTGGACCTTTTTCAATTTAATGAATAAAAACCTTATTGTTGGATCTACAGATAGCTTATTTGAGACTCATTATTCTTATAATTATAGCATTCGAAGTCCAACACGTGGAAAATTCCAAAATGAACATTTAAGAAAAGGAGGGGTCCGATGCTTGAGGAATGATGCATCTATTCCATCATTGAGGGTATGGGAATGTGCAAGATAGCGTCCAATTGGCTGTAAAAAAATTTAAAAAAATAAGAATTTCCCTTATATTCATATGTCTCATGTCCTAGAGGAGACGTTTAGTTGAACTTCTTGTCTGCATGAGTAAAACCCTCATTTGAGGCATTATATTGTTTGGATATCATAGCGTTTATAATTTGGATATTATTTAAGATGATCTGACGAATTCGCTCGACGACAACAAAACGGATTGATTATAGCTTTATTCTGTGGTTCAACGTCCCGAATCACAAAAGAAAATGTGATGTAACTGAGTTCAGATTTTTGCGGCCATCTTAGATATTTCTAAACTTGTAAGGATGCAAGAGGTTTAGCACCTCCGAAATAGGTGAAATAATAGTATATAATAATGAAACAAACACACACACACAGTGGCCGGACAAAGTTTAGCCTCTGGCACCCGGACTACATGTTACATTCTCTGTATATACATACATTAAGATAAATAATCATTCCCCTTTAAATGTCCCATCATTTTTTTTTTTTTTTCATTTACAGAGTTCTGAAATTGAGAGCTCCACGTACCGGTATGGCGGTTTACGCAATCAGCCACTCACTTCTGTTCCCGGATTCAGCTCTTCGGATTTTTCCCGTTCTACAAAGACCCGACGAATCGCACCTTGTTCACGCATTACTACGAAGGCGTCAAGCTGAACTACACGACCAACCGCCACAAGATGCCGGGTGAGTTCAGGGTCCTCCTCGAATTGGACAAGAAGGGCGCCCTCCGGATCGTTAACGACTGCTGCGGAAAATGGAATAACGACTTACTCTCTTAATTTCTAGGACTTAAATTTTAAATCTTTCTTACGACTTAAAATATTTTAAGTCTTTAAGACTTATTTTAGGTGGCTTCGATTAAAAGTTGAGTGTCGAAGCTGTTCGCAATCTAAATCTAACAAGGACTTAAACTTTCAGCCAATCAGATGACTTGTAAATGACGTCATGCGCTATCTTGAACCGCCTAAAACCGGAATTGGCGCTGGCCGTCACTTTGCTTCATGCGATGCTAGATAGTGTAGTCATACACACACATTCAGTGCACAATATGTACATTGTACATGTACTATAGTACTTATACCTATAGACCGATTCAATTTCGATGACCTATTCACCTACCGCCGCTAGCGGCGCTATAACGGTCGCCATAACTGGGGGCCAACGGGGGCTTCCAGCGAGCTAGCTACCCAGCGAGTTGCACTTGCAGCTCAGCAGCCTAGCGTACCCATCACGCATAGTTAGCCGGGCGCCGCCGCTGCGCCGCGGCCGGTGACCGCCGGCACTTTACTCACTGTGGAAAAGTAATTCAGCGGCTTTTAATGTCTTTTCTTCACTTTTGGACAAATTGAGTGATTAAGGTTATTGATCTCCAATGAAAGCTTCAAAGGAAGGATCAGGAAAACACATTTTGCAGTAATTTTTGTTGGGTGCACACATAACGTAAAAATGGAAATGGAAGCTGCACGGCAGTTTGTGCAATTCAGACACCACTGACGCGCACGATAAATATACAATTAGAGACAAGTGAAATAAGATGGTATAAAAAATGCACAGATTTCGAAACTAACTATGCCTACTAGATTCTTTATTTAGTTAGGCTATCGCTCTATATTCGTAAAATATGTTGTTCATTTCATAAGACAAGGTCAGATCAAAGATCTAAGTTTTGATAATTCACTGATTTTCAGTGTTCTTTTAGTGTTTGGTGCACAACTTGCCAAAGTTGGAATTCACTTCCTGGCTACTATATAATTTTGACAAACATACAGCCTACACTACAGCTAAATAAATGTTTCAAGATGCGTCAAATTCTTATATTGTTTTCACTCCTTCAATATTCAGCACCGAATTGACCATATTCAATTTAGGCGTGGAACTCTGAATTTGATTTTTCATTGAGTGATATTATACCTAGATATTAATCCATGGATAGAGGCAAACATCCGTTTCATAATCATAAGAAAGTATGATTTGAAAATCACTTTTGTAGATGAGGCGTTAGCGTAATGTTATGCAAGGTTACTTAGACCTAAAACAGTAGAACAGAAGTTTTGGTTGTTGACATCAGGCGACGAAAATTAAGTTTATAGGCCTATACGGCTTACAAACGCCTGGATTTGTATTCTGTTTGGTTTACTAAGTTAGACTTGTCTGAAGTTAGCGACAACCGAAAATGATAGGACCTATAGGATGTAGGATTCTAGAAGTCAATAGGTCTAGATCTAGTCTGGACTCCTGCCTAGAAATATAATTTAAAACAAGATCTAACGTTAGACAGATTCTACACCGCTGGCCCGAGACTCCCGAGTAAGAGCAAAAGCCTAAAAGGTATACACCTAAGGTAACTGATAGGTTGCAATGATAGCGCCATATCTAGCTCAAGATTCTTATTCATTATTTGTATTTAATTATATCAGATAGCTTCTCAACAGTCCAGGCTTACTAGCAAGACGTCTGCCTGCGCCTAACCATAGTTCTCCACAGTGGATTTTATTCTCTTACACAATTAATGTAAATATATGGGCCTTACACGCGAGTAAACAAGTCATCGCCAAAGAAATAGAGTCCACAAACACTCACGGATCATCGTACCGATATTTACCTTGAAATTCAAGTTTTGGCTACAGCCGTATGTCCTCTACCCATTCGCTCATAGTAAAGGTTGTTTGATTTATTTTTTTTTAAATCAGCTAGCGAAAAAAAAAAGTTTGACTGTAGTTGTCACAAGCCAGATGCGTCGATCGCTGACAGCGCCAGAGATAGCTAGCTAGCCGGTTGGCTCCGGGTGGTAAATGCACTGGCTGCCGCTGCTGCTGGCTGGCACCCTTGCCACGCACGCAGGGCGCTTGCCGACCCGGCCTGGTTGGCCCCCAGTTATGGCGTCGCCTTAAGAGGGCGCACTTCCATGAACAGTCGCTTGAATCGGTCTATACCATCGACCATTTGCAAACAAACGCTATTGACTCGAACAGTTGAGTTGGTCTTGAAGGCAGAAGTCATGCAGGCCGGAGTTTTTTGAGGGTATGATCTGACGGAAGCTTGACCAAGTTGCTTAAAGGTGAGCATATTACTGTATGAATGCTTAAGAATGTGTTTGATAACTCTGGGACTCAGTAACCAAAGATAAAAGATGTTAAGATGTGCACTAACCGCCCTACATTTTTTTTTTTTTTTTTTTTGGCGAGTTTGAGCCTTGCCACTGTATTATACAGCGCTGTCCATCCCTGAAGCGCCAGTGCTAACGTTAGCTGTTCATGGCTAATGTGTCTATCCAAACATTGTAACAAGTTACATGTAGGCTAACGTTATACTAGTATTCCGTGGGGGCTCTATTTCGGTGAAACTGCAAGTACAAGTGTAATAATACAGGGACTCTTATAAAGCGCCCATTCTACCTAATGATTTACGATGTTGGTGTCTTGACTGAAAGGTAAAGCTATGGGCATAGGCTACTGTAGCGTAGGCCTAACTGTCGTCTAACACTGAGTAACACTAACAGTAACAAGTTAGTGTCAGTTCACCCCTTCCTACACTATTGTAAGGTTTAATTTATCAATTTCTACGTAGAAAGGCACAGTTCTAGGCCTTATCATGCCCCACTATGCTGTGATAAAATGTAGGGCATATGCTGTTAGATGGGTTTTATTTTTAACGTTGTGTTTAGGCCACCAATAGTAGTATTAGTACGTAGACCCTATGGGCGCTACAATTGAACTGCGACCAGCCCAAACACGAAGCCCCCTGTGTGATGAGCACCCCAGGGTTTAGGGCGCCAATGTTGCAATGCCAGTGCAGTGGCGTCAAGCTCTGAACTGTAAAAACTTCTATCGCATGGGCCATATTGGCTGACATCACCAATTTCCATTGACTCCCATATTAAAATAGGGGGTCTACAATTAATAAACAGTTTCTGTTCCATTGCATGACTAGGTCTACTGAGTCTGATGTCACAATAAACAATTACCTTTGGCGTGTGCACTCAACACTCTTACTATCAAGTGTGCATCATGTCACTCATTTTACTGGAATAATCAACTTCAATGCTACTTGCACTCGGCTGCGTACATGTGTATGTAATGTGAATGTGCTACTGATTTGCATTCCATGAAAATACTTCTATTATTATTACTACCACTCAGTAGTAGGCCTGGACACCTAGGCCTTATGGTTGCCATTTCTGCACTGAATTCAAGACTCTTTCTTGAACTAGTAAGTCTGTTTATTAGTGTTATTGTTGAAGGCGTTGTATGAAACAAATAATGTATGGGATTAACTCGTGCAATGGAACAAGATTTCGCACGTGGATAAAGGTATTCTACTCCAGTTTTTCTCTTTGTAGCATAATCAATGTGGTGATCTGTGTTTGAGTAGAAGGATCTAGACTTAAAAATTCTACAGATCTACACTTCTGGCTGAGATGTATGCATTAAGCATCACATACACCAATGAGAGAATGTAGTGAAGTTTTACAATATATGAGGCCTTTTTTTATTTTTTACTTTTAATATTTTTTAAGATAAAGGGAATGCAAATTACCTGTTATTTGTATAATTTGTACTCCAAGGAGTACTCTGTCAGGACTATCCCTTCTTGGTGTTTAGATATGCAAGACATCCCTGGTATTTCTAAAAATTGATTTTAACGATAACATCTGAAACAAAAATCAGAGATATCGGTCTCATTTTTTCCTCCAGCATGAAATACAACCCTCGAGACCAATAAGAAATAGTTAATTACATAAAAATCTAGAAATGTGGCTATGGCGACCGTTTATACCCCCGAAGCATATTTGTTTTCTTCCTTTTTTTTGGTCAAGCGTTTCTGTTTTTCATTTTCCACTTCCTTATCACTGATATTTCACAGTTTTTGTGTTTATTTTCAGATCAATGCGGACTTTGCCCAGTTGTACCGAGAAAAGTGCAGGAGATGGTGAACAGATGGGGGCCATTTTACGTCAATAGAATCTTGCACTTGCCAAGCGAAACCACCCTTAGTTGCAAGACATCGTAAGAAGATGTGAAGACATGGATGGAGACAGTAAGTCCTTCCGCCAATCCTCATAGATCTTGTGGCATTGATTATAATTACTGGAACAATTTCTGTCCAAAGTGTAAGAGTAAAACTTACTCATTTGTTTATGCTTCATTGCTATTACACTTTTCAGGAAAGTGAATGTGTACGAGTTTGCTCTTCATAGACTGATATTGATAATAAGTCGAAAACTGAATGTTAGGGATTGTCAGAGCTGATACAATACATCATATCTAATATGTTAAAGAGAATGGGTGAAATACGTAAAGTTGAAAAAAAAAATGGTATTGTGTTCCTTTCTATAGGAATTTTGTGGAATGTCACTACTTGCAGCGATGCTTCACAGACCCAACATCCCCATGTAGAAGAAAGGGAGAGGACCTCTCATGCTCCCGAGGGATGCCCAGCAGTACCTGGTGCAGAATGACTATGTGCCTGTAAGTACAGTATATGCTTAATGTTTATAGACTTGAAATCAGTTTATGATCAAATCATTGAGCTTCCAATTTTGAGAATTATCAATACATATGCATGTTTCATTGGGCTTTTAAGTACCAGCTCATGTTTAGAGAAGAATATTTGAGCTTCGTATCTTACAAAGCAAGACTCGTGTAGAATCTGCATGTACTCAGTAACAGGTGGAATTTAAAAATCTGAATTTCTCATGTTGTCGTGAGAAATGCAAAGTTTTCTTCTCTGATATATCAGTGTTTTTGAAGCGATTCTTCTCAAACAAACTTTAGAACATTCAGCAATGAGTATTGTGTAGGGGTATCTACCGTGTTTTGACAGTTTTCTTTTAAATTCATTAAATTACGGATTAAAAATGCATGCTGACTTCTATTGATTTGTAATAATATGTACATCAAATATCTTATGAGTCTGGAACGTGTAAATATCAAGTAGGCCCCACCCCGATGATGGCAAAAAGTAATCTGATTTCTGGGAATTTTTTTCAAGGCTTTGAGGTTTACCAGATGAGACAAAATGTTTTAAAATAATATGTTCCGAAATATATCAGAAATATTTACTTGTACATCACAAACTAATAGTTATGTGATGAATATGTTATTAGTACATTGTATTTAAGATCAATATGTAAAATTATATTTTAATATTTTTTCCCTCCAGAGTGCCCTCTCACTGAGAACTTAACTTCCCTCTATGTGATGCAAAGTTTATTTGATAATAATTGTAGCCTTTGTCATTTGCTCAAACGATTCAAGTGAAATTTAGTTCGAAATATCAGTAGTGCTATACATGTTTAATCTCTTTTCAGGTAGGAACCAATGTTCATGGCATTGCTGATGCAGAGACTCCAACCCCAGCCCCAAGCATCTTCTGATCTGGAGATTCTCCCACCTGAAAGCCCTAGCAAACGGGAAACGCCAAGTTGATCCGCGCGAAACGTATACATCACGAGCGAGAAGCGCGAAGTTCAGTGATGCTAAAGATGCCACCTTCAGCCAGCCCTGCTTAGTCAGATAAGGGAGTGACTAGACGTACATCCAGTATTTTTTCATCCTGGACAAGACCATACTAAATCCAGGCTGGAGATGACCGGAAGCAAGAATTTGACAGACTCTTTAAAGCCCACTGTGTCTTCATCGTCAAATATGCTTGGGTGCTTGAAGCATTCTTTGATTTTGTGGCGGCATATTCATGTACTTCTACAATCCCAAGTGAGGGCTTCGTTCTGGGCATTAGCCACGAACTTCAAGAACACGTCAGTGTATGATGCTAGTAAGATTTTCCGACATTGTGCCACAAACCCATACACACAAGAAGCATATCTGACTTGCCCTGATGTGCAGCAAAGTTTTCTTAATTTTCAGTGAATTCTTAAATCAAAGTAACACAGGTAAAATGCTGCAATGTTTCCTTTGAAGATACTATCATGCATAATGTTTGACTCATGGATACTGAGTTATGTTATGTGTGCCTCACTTTTCCATTTATATTGAGCTACAAATCCATGCACACAAGAAGCATGTCTGTCATGCCCTGGTTGTAGTAAAGTTTCCTTGTAATTTTTTTTTGTGTGCATTTTTAAATGAAAATAACACAAGGAAAGTTAATGGCGCAATGTTTCCTTTAGAGGTGCTATCATGTATGTGTGTGCCTCACTTGTGCATTTGCATTGCTACGTGAACATTTAAACAATATTTCAAGTTTTTATACATGTCCAGTTTCAATTTATTTATTGTTCATCTTTGGCTTGTTTTCTGTATATTATGTCTGGTTGATGATGAAAAAAAAAAAGTAATGCCAGATCCGCATTGATTTAAATTGAAAGAAGAAAGTTTAAGTTCCCCTGAACACTTTTGTAATTATTCAACGATTACCTAATTTTCATCACTCCCACAGTGTTGTTGAGCCATTGTCCATCACATTTATTGAGCGCTGATTTGTTGCTATTTTCATTATGACGTTGTGGCTAAACACTTTAATATGAAACTCTCTATTTATAAAGAAATAAACTTTGGTTTTCCAGCCAAAGTATGTGCTTGAACCCACGAGGAAGGATAGATTCAGCGCAGATGGGCACCTTAAACAAATTTAGAGCATTTGACTTGAAATTTGGCACACATGACCACTATGGTATATAGATATGGAAACAATGTGGTGAGCAATGCGTTGCCATGGTAACAGCTTTTTTTAAATAAAAAAACATACAAAAATATTGTGGATTCAGCTAACTTAGAATAGTCTTCGAGCATTTAGCTAGAAATTTGGCACAAAAGACCACTGTGGTATATAGATGTGTAAACGTATTCTTTCGTAAGTGTCGATCAATGTGTTGCCATGGTAATGGCATATTTTGAATGAAAATCATACAAAAATATTGTGGATTCAGTTAACTCCCTCACTCTTTGAGTAATTGGCTTGACATTTGGCACATGCAACAACTTTAGCATATAGATGTGCAAACTTAATCTTTCATCAATGGTGAACAATGCGTTGCCATGGTAACAGCATCTTTTCACTAAAATACATACAAAGATATTGTGGATTCATGTAACAACCTCAGTCTTTGAGCATTTAGCTTGAAATTTGGCACACCTGACCACTATGGTACGTACATGTGCAAACTTAACCTTTCGTCATTGTTGATCATTGTGTTGCCATGGTAACAACATAGTTTGAATGAAAATCATACAAAAATATTTTGGATTCAGGTAACTCCCTCAGTCTTTGAGCATTTGGCTTGAAATTTGGCACATGCAACCATTGTAGTTCAGAAGTATGCAAACTTTATATTTCATCATTGTTAAACAATGTGTTGCCATGGTAACGGTGCATTTTCAATGAAAATCATACAAACATTTCGATTCTCCTGTCTCTGTTTAGAGCATTTTGGCTTCAAATTTGGCACATGTTACCTCTACATTACCTAGATGTGCAAAAAATCTTTTGTCACTGTGGAAAATGTGTTGCCATGGTAACAGTATATTTTGCATGAAAATGATACACTAATGTGAATTCAACTAAACCCCTCACCCTTTTAGCATTTAGCTTGAAATTTGGCACATATGACGGCTATGATATAGGGCCTATAGTTGTGCAAACTTCATTTTTTTCTTGATGTCCAACATTGTGTTGCCATGGTTACACAATTTTTAGTAAAAACCATAGAAATCGTCAGTTTATTTATCTTGCTCACTCAGTTTTTGAGCACTTGATTTGAGAGGTGGAACAGTGCATTGCCATGGTAATTTTTTTCTTTATTAAAAAGTAAGAAAAAATAATCCTGGTTGAGCTAATTCCCTCAATTGTGGGTGGGGGTATATTAATCACAATGAGTGATAATTCTAGTTAAAAATTCAGATTGCATCACTTCAACATAGTGCTTTGTTACAAGATATGACATCAAAGTAATTAAGAAACTAGTGGTCCATCTCACTTGAACAGTCTCTTGAGATGGTTCCCTGTCATCAGTTGAGATGGATTCTTAAATATCAATAGATTAAGCAGGAATTTGTATATTCTTTTGTCAAACATTTTGTCTACCAAAATGCAGTATGGAAATGTACTTATGTAAATCCATTTCAGACAATCGATATTCAAAGAATTTTAGAAGTAAGTTTAGAATGTTAATTGTTATTTGAGCTTCTTAATGTTTTAAGGTGAATTTACTTCAGAGTTTACATAGATCTTGCTCCCTACTGTTGTATGTAATACAGTTTGGATTCAATTGTAAATTTTTCCTAGGGAATAGTGGAAAAATTAGGGAAGTCTGGTAAGAAATAAGGAAATGTAACACGTTTTCAGAAAACATTTCTTGACTAGTCCGTATGAATATGCAAATACATGCAGGTGAAAAGTGTAAAAATATTTTTAAGGAATGACATCATCAATTCCCTCATTTGGACGTTCATAAAGACTGGACAAGATCTGTTTTCTGGAAATGTGTGAAATTGAAAAGAGGCATATCTTCCTTATTTTGTAGCTGACTTTCATAGTCTTTACACCATTCTGTGTAGGGAAATTTCTTCTCTTTTCTAATTTGATTACACTAATTTTGGCCTTTACTTCCCTCTTGATTAAATTTATACTATGCATCATTCCAAAAAATCAAATAATTCTTTAAATTGCATGCATGGGACGTACAAAGCATGTAAATCTAAATGTCAACTTAATAGAGGCTGTATTGTTTATTACACAGCATCATTTCTAAAATTTAAGTTATTAGAATTCATATATAATCTTATATTTGTTCATAGTTTCCATCTTACGACTTAACGATGCTCACCAGGGAAAGAAATACATAAAATGAAAGTGAATCGAGTTGTATGGAGTCATCTTGCAAGATTTTTAAAAAAAGTGAAAAGAGGTAATCTATTTGGCAATGAAGGTTCCAGTCGTCTAGTAACTTGTTTACAGAACACAGTGAAAGAAGCATCAGTAACATGAATGTGAAGATGTGACCATCTGAGACTATTGCAAAATATGCTCTGTTTTCATCATGTCGTATTTCATTTTTTCTGGAGCCTACATGTGTATGACAATCATCTGTATATTTTGTAACTTATCAATGTTTGTGAAAAATGCATCAGTTTGATTTTGTTAAAATAAATAGACCTTTACATGTGAAGAAAGTGCATCAATTGGCTGTCATTTTCAGTAGTCTGAGTTTAAATCCATGATGGATTTATTTGAAATAAATCCAAGGAAGGCTTAAAATAAGTCTTTCGTCGTTTAAATCCAAGCTGGATTTATTCTAAAAACAAGTCTAAGAAAGATTTAAATGTAATCTAATAAGACTTAAAAAATAAATCCTATAGACTTGAAATTTAAGTCGAACATAGACTTAAATTTTTAAATCCTAGCTAAGACTTACTTTTAAGTCCTAAGGTTTTGTCTGTATTTACAGTCCGCTAGGACTTAAAGCAATAAATCCTTAGGACTTAAAAATAAATCCTAGAAATTAAGAGAGTACTGAGAGCAAACTTCAAGGGTTACAAGCATTTGAATGGGGACGAGTTGGGTGATTTAGATGTGTTTTGATATTTCGATATGAAATTTAAGGTGTATCTAAACGTCTCGACGATTTTTTTTTTCTGGGTCTCAGTAAAAAGGGGTTTATATTTATATACATTTTGCATTATATTGAATGATTTGACCTTCCAAATTGGTTAAAAGTTGTCTTACGCATCTATATGCGTCAAAACTGGAATAAACTAAAATGTGATTTATTCAATGACATGTCATTCCAAATTGTTTAAACTTTGAATTGATAAATTCATCACCTTGTTTTATGCATTTCCTATTATTGATGGCAAATATCACTGAACTGAATTTAAAAAAAGAAAGAAAATCAGTTGCTTGGTTTCGGTATCATTGAAAAATGACGTGGAGTTTAGGATAAAGAGATATTTGCCATGAAAACTCGAAAGGTAATAGGTTAATATTTGGTATCTCCATTCATAATGCAGAATACGGGTGATGTCCTTTATTCTAAAAGTTCGTTATTCCAAAACACACAAATTCTGTATACTTGCATGTTGTTGCATGTTTAATATTAGTATCCATATACATCTAAACTGGAATATCTTTTTTTTTTTTTAACTCCGTCTCACCTTGTTTGATGCATTTCCTGTTATTGATGGAAAATGTCATTGTACTGAATTGAATTAAAAAAAAAAACACAGTGTGTTGGTTTCGGTATTATCGAAAATGATGTGACGTGTATGACAAAGAGATGTTTACCTTTAAAACTCGAAAGGTGATAGGTTAATTTCTGATAGCTCCATTCATAATGCAGAATACGGATGAAGTCTGTTTTTCCACAGGTTCATTATTCCAAAACACACAAAATTCTCTACTTATGCCTACATGTTAGCCTATCCGAAAAAAAAAAAAAAGAAATCGGATTCCTTATATCCAGATATTTCTGGTGTTTTTCCGAATTTTCAGTTTCCGATGGTTCTTTCATGCAAAAATCAAATAAGGCCCGTTTAAAAATCAAAGTTATTCCGAAGGTTCGTAAATCCGAGAATTAAATAGGGTTTGCAAAAATAAAATCAGAGCGGTCATTCCAAAAATAAATGGAAGGAATTGCGTACTGTCGAAGCTTTGGAATATCGAACTTTTATTTTCGTGTTCAGATTAACAAACTCTTGGAATAGGCCTAAAGACCCTTCGGATTTACAAACTGTGTGTACTAGATTGAGTAAATACCGGAAAGTAGGAATCCTATACCTCCTGTATATGATGAATATTCTTTCCTTTTCAATATTGATGCTCATATGCAATCAGTCTCATTGTACGTCTCGGGCAGCTGCTTTCTCTGTCCAACTAAGCCTACAGCAGCCGATAAAGAAAACACCACTTCATCAATGCAACAGTGTAACTTTGAAACAGTTTTTTTTTTTTCCATCCACAGATATTTTTTTAAGTTGATTGTCCCTACATGCAACGTCAAAGGGGTATCTGTACGATTCTATAGGTTTATATGTATACATCATCCTTGTTTATATCTGTGATATTTTGTTTTTTGAATGCTGAGTTTATGTCTTTCTTCTCGTTTGTAACAATTACAACGTAACTTGCATGCTGCCGAACGAAATTTTCAATGTAGGCCTACTTACATGTATCGTGTAATTACAATCTTAGCATTTTCTCAATGTCATTGAATTATTATGTTTTTAAATTCTAAAATATGATATCATGTATACCTTTTGTTCATACTGTAATCTGGCTGTTTTGCTTTTAAGTTACATTTTTTAACAAATTCTTTTAAAAAATGCATTCCCTGAAAACAAAATCATTCAATCATAATATTTCATACAACAGTGTTATTATTGATGTTATCTCAGGTTGAAAGAGCGTTGTCTAGGCTTATTTCTGCGTCTATATTTACATCCATACTTGAATTCAATTTGTTCCTTGCTAAATCCATTTATATTTTGTGTATGGTACCGAAAACCTTTTTTTTCCTTTTTTTCTTTTTTTTTTAGAAGTGGGTAATTCTCGCATTTAATCTCGCATTTACTAGACATGCCAAGTGGGTACGTCTGCTGCTGTAAAGAAGAGCAATATGTTCGCAATTCCTTGGTGAAAGTAGCAAAGTACTTTCCCTGGTGTTTGAACCTAAATGACCACGCAAAAGTGTATTCTCATTGCGATATCTATATAGGCCTATCTAGAGATTTGTTTCACGCAAATATCCTACCGACAATTACCAAACTTCATATTCTATTTGTATTTACAGTACGTTTACTTCATATTTTCCGAAATCAATTCACCGGTGCTAGAGAATCACATCTTTGTTTTTGGAAAAACATATTATTCAAACATCTGCAACAACTGCTCGTAATGTTCATATCTCTAGGGTATAGATGTATGTTCTAAAGAGAAACACAAATACGTATAGCCTCCCAATATTTCGTATTCATTTATTGGTAGCATGTTTTCTCTGGTACAGCTGTGTATATGCCCTCAACTGTCAACAAAACACTTTTTGAAACTGAATGTTTTGCCTCGAGTATTTACCATGACTGATATGAATGATATAATGTCATAGATGTGAACAATCCCCTGAAGCTAGTTAAGTAATCATCTCAAATAATAAGAATGGGGACAACTCCGTCTCACAGAAACCAATGAACCCTAATGACAACTTTGTAAAAAAAAAATATATACAATTTAGGCATCGTAGTTAAAAAACCTCTCTCTTTTCGTTATCTCATTCTGACCCAAATCTACCTTCAATCTCTCTTCTCAATATGAATTCAAACCAAAATTCGATCCATTTCTTATATGAATAGACTTATCAAGATTTTCACATTGTGTTACTGGCCTCACTGAAACACGGTCACTTTTAACAGAGGACACTACTTGTCTTGTTCATGTTGACCATTTTCAACTGATTACTAAAAAAGAAAAGTCTTTTATGCACTGAGGTCGTCTACACGCTTCTGCTCAAACTCCAGCGAAGCTCCAAGATTCAACTCGAGCTGGTGCAGCTTATCCAGGAAGTTTTCCACCGCACTGATCATCCTCTCGAACCTCTCAGTTGCCTTTTGAAAATATTCTTCCATCCTGGTTAGAATACCTCCTCTCTCCGCCACAGGTTCCGCGGCGGCCTGGTAAGAGGTGTGGGTTGGGTGGGGGCCGACTTTTGTAAGACGTGGTTTCAGACGCCATATTGATGACGTCATCATCCTCCGCTTCTACAACTGGTCGCTGCTGTCCGCCAGCGTTGTGGCTGAGTTCACCGGGCTACTAGCAAGGCTTGCCCGGCTCGCGGACCGAGCATTCAAATTTGGCGGGCTGTTTCGTGCCGTAACTGGTTGTGCCTTTCGAGCAGGTTGAAATGGTACATGATTTTTCGCCCTCGTAGCAGCTAGTCGTTGAAGTCTTTTGCTCTGCTGTCGATCCATACTCGATCTACAATAACTAGGACCTAATGTGTAAAGTACTGCAGAGATTGTTTGAAGAAAAATGACCTTGGAGTCCCAAATCTGAAAAATTGTACCCACTTTTGAGACGAGCAAGAAAACGCGTGTTCGCTATTCCGTAGCACCCTCTAGAACCTCATCTAAGCCCATACTTTCTAAATTTTTATCTTTATGGACTATGCAAATCCTATCGTGCATGAGGCCCTCACAGCACCTACATGATACGCCCAGAGGCATGAATAGGGCATGCACACGATCATTCACACATTGTAGGTGCATGATGTCTACTTGTGCAATACGTTCTCACTGGTCTCTCTATATGTATAAGCACATCTCAAATTACACCGTTTTACTCTATGCCCACTCTGCATATGAAATGTCCTCTCATGTTACTTTACAGATACTCCTCAACTATTATGTACAATCCAATACACGCACATGCACACATTATAAAACGACCCGTATCTCATAATACACATTCATGACAGTGATAGTGCAAGAATTGCGTGGAATGTGAATTTGCGATATCTGTGAGCGCTGTACAGGCTGTCAGGTTGCTGACGACCCAACTCTTATTGTACAGCTTTACAGGTCTGCAAAAGCAACCCTCGTCAACACTCTCAACACGATATACTAGGGAATGTAATTTTGCGATCAATCTAAAAAATTATCTTTAGATGTATACTTGTTTCATTAATCTTAGATATTCTCACTCAAGGTATAATCACACACAAACACACACACACACACACACACACAGAAAAACATTCCGCGGCTCCTGTGTATTGGACTGTATTCGTATGCAGTGTACCCGCGTACGTACGGACCTACGTTGATGGTGTCTGTATGTACACAAGATCGGCTTACTTCGTTCCTTCGGGTGTTCGCGTTCGCGTCGGGTGGTCGCGTTACCCGACATTTCGTAGATTAGGTGCCCTAATCTACGAAGGGTCGGGTAAGGATGGGTAAAATAATCATAATTTGATACAGATAATCCTTGACATAAGGCTGATCGTTTAACGCGACTATACGTAAAAAAAGTGTCATTCAAGTGACGAAGTATCGGGTGAATCAGGGACGGCGAAACCAGTGAATAAATCAAAGCAAAAGACATCAAACAGGCCACAAAATAGCACAAAAATGGCAATAACAAATAAAAGAGTATAAAATATCCTCAGAAACATAATTTTATGGCTAAATAAAAACAATAACATTACAGGATGGAGAATATGAATACATTGTATTTAAACTTCCGAAAACATCCTCTATTAGGTCCGATGGAACAGTAAAACACGCAAAAACCTACAGACATGGTTGTCAGTGTACGCTCGCTATGGCAACCAGATACATGTATAATATGGACATGGCTAAATTATGTGAAGATGTTTGCAACAAAATCACGACGGTACACAGAATCTATGCTCATTCAATCCCAAAGTTTGCATTTTGCACAGTCTTTAGGGTCGACAAAACATAGAATTGCATGGTAAAGCAGAGAACGTGAACCGAACCAATTAATCAGAGTTCTGTGTGAGTCTACTTTGACCAAACAAACAAACTAATCAGTTTTGAAAAATATTTCAGAAAGGGATTAAAAAGGTTTCACAATCTTATCAAATTTTGAAGGGATTATTTCATGCACCGGTAATCAGATTCTGATCATATCTGAAAAGAATTCCATCTTTTCAGTCAAACAACACAAGTATTCGCAGTGAAGTAAAATAATGTCTCCATATCGATACTATGTGGTTTTGTACAATAAAGGACTATCCTCAAATAGGTCCCCACTCCATTCACCGCCATTCAGTTACACGTACAAGTGTACATATTTCGTCATAGTGCAGCCGGCGACTGCTGTCAACCTCCATAGACTTTGCACATGGTAAAGACACACGCACCTAGAGGGGACCGATATCACGATTCAGCCCAATAAAGTCCATGGAGGTGGTATGAGCTAGCTGTCACCAGCAGTGAAGAAATGAGTGGAGACAGAAACCACGATAATGCCGATAACAATTTTGTCAAGATGTTCAGGTAGAACAGGATGGAAGGACCAGATCGTTGTAATCCACGAGTCGAGACGACTAAAACTTTCGCCGCACATACTGTACAATATGAATGGTCGTCCATTAAAACCTGCATGATCACTTTATCGCACGCGAGCGTATCGCTTTGCCATAGTTATGCACGGCGAGCATTATGTGCTGCTAGCCTTGTATACAAACGCTTGTGATAATTTTTTCAGTGTAAAAACATAGGAATACAATCGCGTATTCGGAGATAAAACACGCGAACGTTCGTAAATTTGCTCTGGCTTTTTCTCGAAGATTCGGGTAAGCTGTACCCGATACTTCGTAAATAATAGGGGTCTAATTCTCAAATGCTCCACCCGACCCTTCGTATATTAGGGCATATAATCTACGAAAGGTCGTGTATCGCGACCACCCGACCCGAACGCGATCCCCCGATGAAACGAAGTAAGCCCACAAGGCCACCCCTCCTGAATACTTGTACACTATTTTTTTCGGGAGTACCAATTGGTGGAGTACCGCAGTCAGCGGTTGGGCGCATTGCGTGGGTGCATGCATGTGTATGCGTGTGTTAGTGTAGGGAATGTGGACGATTAAAATCGTCCAGTATCTGGACTAATTCAAGTCTTGTTCGATCCATTCCGCGTCACGGTGAACCCTGTTCTGAGGGCGTCTGTTCTCACCCCGGTGAACTCGCCCCGGTGAACGCTGTTCTCACGACGTCTGTTCTCACAGACCCTGTTCTCATGGCGTCTGGGCAGGCTAGACCATCATATTTTCTGTCGAGTCCGCTCCGTTTCATTGTGTGTGTGTGTGTGTGTGTGTGTGTGTCTGTTTGTTTGTTTTTAGGTTTGTCTTGTTGCGTTTGTCATCCCGTTTTATTACAGTATACAAGATTCCTTATTATCACCGGGACTGCCGTGGCTTTTTTTTTGGGGGGGGGGGGGGGGGGCAGTTTAAGAATCTGATACAGTATCCACGGCTATTACTACCTGTCGCGTTTGCCTATCCTGCATATGCTGCGTTGTCTCACTTCCATCCCGATTTGTCGACGATGTTGTTGTTGTTATTTAAATTCATTTGGCATTTATCATTTTTCTACGAATATTTACGCCAAATCTGTATTCATAAAATTACTTTAAATTTTCAAATTTTTACCCTATATCATTTTCATTTTGTTAAAAGTAATTCAAAACCAATATTTCATAATATCAAATGGCCTGAAACGTGATAGTCTGGCTTCCAGACCATCTGGTCGTACTATTTTGACGCCCTCAACGTCATAAAATGGAGCAGGTTTAGGTGTATTCGGCAATGGCGACCTTGTCGCCGTGGAGGGGACATTTTGTTTCAATTAACTTTATTCATTTATTAAGCACGGCAACATACTTCAGTGCGAAGACTGTTCTTCCGCAGGTCCGTGCGGATGAAATACAACATAGATATACAGAAATGAAAAACAAAACTCATACATAAAAAATAACAAAAACATAGAAAACAGACAAACATGGTGATGAAACTACGGCACATACACATTTCGACAGAAAACAAACATGATCAATCAAAGATAACCATGTACAATTATTATACAAGTTCATCACCGTAGTATAAAATGAAAGAAACGAAAACAAAGGAGAGTTCAGGAGAGAAAGAGAGGGAGAGAGAAGGGGATAGACAGAAAGAGAGAGAGAGAGAGAGAGAGAGAGTATATTAAGAGAGAGAAGCGCATGCAAAGGAAAAAAAATGAGAAAGTCGTCTATTAACAGTTTCGATCAAGTGTATTTTTAAAGCTTACAAACATTGGTTTTTGTTTCATTTCCAATGGTAACTTATTCTAATGTATTGATCTAGAATATGTCCAACTTTTATGTTTGAAACAAGTCTTAATCAAAGGTAACACAAAATTTAACGATGAATTCCTTTCGTTATAGCTGTGTGCAATTTATACATAGTATGTAGAGTATGTTTATTTCATCTCTTATCCAGTTTATCAATGGGTAGTGCTGTGTATAGTAATTTAGTAGGGAACCTAGCTTGTACGTTTATTACAGCACGCAGTGATCTATTTTGAAGAATTTGGAGTCTTTGAATATGAGATTTCTTTATATTCCTCCATACACATCACAATAATCTAATTTACTTTGAATAATTGATTTATAAAACAAAAGAGCAATATTATCAGAAATAAAAGGCCAAAATCGCTTCAACAAATACAATTTTTTTCACAGTACTTTAGCACAAATAATCAACATGTTCATTCCAGTCAAGTGATTGATTAACGTAAACGCCAAGATATTTGCAACAAGAAACCTGTTTGATGGTTGTGTTATTAATGACTTCTAGATTGCTTTTTAACACGCTTATGTGAACCAATTATCATAGCTTCACATTTATTGGAATTTAGAACTAAATGCTTACACTTCAGTTATTTAGATATATGTTCCAAATCGGTATCAAGTTTGGCTTCAATTTGACTGATTCTCTCTCCAGAAAAATAAATGTATGTGTCATCCGCGTACAACGCGACAGATGAATGTTGCAAACAGTTGGGTAGGTCATAATGTAGACCATAAACAAAAGAGGACCGAGATTGGACCCCTGTGGGACGCCACACCTCACATTCAAAGGCTGGGATGCAACTGCATTGACTTACAGTGTACTTGTAAAAGGAGTCCAGTATGGCAAAGGGTCTGGAAACCAGCCTAGAAACACGCCTGCCGTGGAACATAATGGTGTATAACATTTACTTCATTCACGTGTGTTGCGTGTTGTCTGTTGTGTGTTGTGTGTGTGTGTGTGTGTGTGTGTGTGTATGTGTGTGTGTGTGTGTCTGTCTGTCTCGCTCTCAGGAGAGCATTTTATATTCGCTCTCTTTTTCCTCCCTACATACATTACTGGCGATATGCCCACTGTGATCAGCGGTGGTATCATTCCAGTGGTGATGACGCGTCCGTGGTTTAAAAAAACAACAACAATAAGAACAACAAGGAAAAAAGGAAGTTCAAGTTCAAGTTCAAGTTTCAAGTTCGAGTCCTTAATACACGCCCTCTAGGCATGTTAGGCAACGCATTACGAAGGATTCCTACATAATATTTCCGAAAATGTGTTGTATACATACTGTACTTGAGTGCGTGCACATGATTGAAAAAAAAGCACGCTGGCAAAATGGCGAGTGTAAGGCTGCGTTCACATAGAAGTATACTATTCGGGTATTCGGGCTCGTTTTTCGAGGGCACGCGAATAGCTTGAATCGAACGATAGGATTTCCTCACACCGGTTCACATAGGAGGGCACTATTCGAAAGTACCGAATAGCTGCGAAAAGTATAGCAAAGTGGGAATCGAGCTTGTTCGATTTTCTTGCAGCGTATACCGTCTCTCGTTTATGAAATAATGACACTTTTGGTCTGGATTTGCCCTTTAGCAAAAATAAGCATGTAGACTGAATTCTGATGCAGTTTAGAAATTGTTAACAAGATTTGCTGGGATGTAGGAGGAAGAAATCCTCACTGCATGGGATGGTGAGTTGACGGTGTGGGGTGATGGTGTACTCGGTGCCCGAATAGCGAATAGCGAATACCGAATACCGAATACTTCTATGTGAACGCAGCCTAACAGTCGCGTGTGAAATATTCGTCGATTCCGAGATTCGGGCGCGGTCGAGTAGAGTTGCATATCGGAGGTAAATATCATGTGTCGTTGCACCAGTTGGACTCCGGATTTCTCCTTCCGTCTACTGAAGGCATTGGATATCCATTACCATGGAACATCTATGGATTTTGATCATCTTTGTCGGACTCACAAGCTTGTGTATTTTCGCATCATTCATGGCAACGGAGCAGACTATCTTGCCTGAACAACGATATGGCAAGTGAAACCCCCTATAGGCCTAATAGAACCCGTTTCTTTGCTGTATCGTCACGCTTCAGACATTGCGTTGCGACCAGCATTTGTCAATTCCAGATTCTAGTGCTATATTGTGAAATGTGCGAATTTATTCCTTTTTTATTTGATTGATATGATGAAAGGAATGGTAGCTTTGTAATTCGTAGGCACGCGGATCCCCATGATAATTTTACACAGGAACTAGGCCTATAATGTTGATGTTTTCTATGACATAATATCGACTTTATAGACTAGTTGAAGCTTCATCAAATTTGAGATGTCACTGCCGTAGCTTCACTAGTCCCTTATCATCTACACACAGATCTATTAATGTAAATAGTTTCTTTGACATAATTTAGTTTTTTTTTTTTTTTTTTTGGGGGGGGGGAAATACCGTTTAACTATAGTATTCTGTTCCTCTGTACGTCAACCTCGAATTACAACCAGTATGGACTCTAATAACATATACTCACCGATTCGTCAAACAATATTTGGTCAAGAAATCGCTAGGTCATCGTATAGTCCACATAAAACCCAAGGGACTTCTTGGTCTCAACCATTTATATTCTAACGACATTCAAATTGATTTCAAGTACACTTAAAATCACGAAAAGGCATACTAGGATTACTGAATATCATCATGCAAGTTACGCCTGATTTAATACTCGGAAAGACGGCGGCTCCAAGTCCCGATCATTAAACGCACACATGCATATGAATTCTTCAGTCCATCCATATAATCGACAACTGTTTGACTATATATGGCAGTTGGGACAATTCTATGCTTCCTGTATTCTTAAGGCTTAGGTATTACATTTAGGCTAAATATCCACTTCTGGCCCCACTTAATGAATTAATTTATCATTTTCTGACACACGGATAAAAAGTATAAGTTTGCTAAAAGTGAGAAAACAAAAACCTGCAAAACTTCGATTCAAACAAAACAACGTGCACTAATCATTTGTATGAAGAAAATAGACTATTTGGGAATGACTGTGGGATTTCCCTAGGAATTATAGAGAGGGAAGAAACACTCGAACGTGCGTTTTTATCGCCACCGCAGCATATTGGCGTACCCTGTCATTTTGTCTGTGTACCGGATGTAGTTCGCAGGGTTCTTCAAGATGGCGGCCTGTGTTCAATCAAGCGACAGGTCGGACTATTGATTCGGCGACTGCAGATATTGGGTACACAAGGCACTTCCCCCTCCACAGTTCCGTGGATTGCCCACCCCCCCTCCCTCCCCATCACTTACGCCAACGGTAACTGATGACATTTAAATAACACATAACAAACTGCATGAAAACCGAAAGTGACGGCGTCTAAACCATCAATTTGAACGACAACACAGTATGCAGTTTCCCGTATGCAGTTGACACAGAGCTGGCATTGTCACCACACAGTTGATTGGTGGACTTACAAAACAATGTTAAGTACACGAGTATCAATTGGGTGCTACTAAGTCGCCGCAAAGAAAACACTTTATGAGCTAAACTTGAACACAGTTCTTTTACATGATCATTAATTGACATATTAATATATTATTTGCCAAGTCTATATTGTTTGCCAAGTAGGGTTCCTATCTACAAGGTCTATTTGTTTAAGTCTATATAGTGCCATTAAAATTCACATCTACAGATCCTTCGTGATGGGTTTGGCACGTGAGGACATAGTAGTCTGGGTGCCAAAGCCACTTTTTGGGCCTAACCTTGTTTTACCGTCCACCCAATGTTTTTTGATGGTTTCGCCCTATTTCGAGGGTGCTGAATCCGAATCTGGATGATGCAACTCTTGCATCCTTGAGGGTTTTGAGATATTCAAGATGGCCGCCAAAATGGCCGCCCAAACCGGAAATTCCCATGTATTTCCTTCTAAATGGTGAGAAATTGAGAACAATTGATGGTTTTGCCCTATTTCGAGGACGCTGAATCCAAATCTAGATGATGCAAGTCTTGCATCCTTGAGGATTTTGAGATATTCAAGATGGCCGCCAAAATGGCCGCCCAAACCGGAAATTCCTATATATTCCCTTTTAAATGGTGAGAAATTGAAAACAATTGATGGTTTTACCCTATTTCGATGGTGCTGAATCCGAATCTGGATGATGCAACTCTTGCATCCTTGAGGGTTTTGAGATATTCAAGATGGCAGCCAAAGTGGCCGCCGAAATGACCGCCAATTAAAACCAGAAATTCCGATGTATTTCCTTCTAAATGGTGAGAAATTGAAAACAGTTGATGGTTTTACCCTGTTTGGAGGGTGCTGAATCCGAATCTTGATGATGCAACTCCTGCATCCTTGAGGATTTTGAGATATTCAAGATGGCCACCAAAATGGCCGCCAAAACCGGAAATTCTCACGTATTTCATTCTCAATGGTGAGAAATTGAATACAATTGATGGTTTTACTCTATTTTGAGGGTGCTGAATCCAAATCTGGATGATGCAACTCTTGCATCGTTGAGGATTTTGAGATATTCAAGATGGCCGCCAAAATGGCCGCCCAAACCGGAAATTCCTATGTATTTCCTTTTAAATGGTGAGAAATTGAAAGCAATTGATGATTTTACCCTATTTCGATGGTGTTGAATCCGAATCTGGATGATGCAAATCTTGCAACCTTGAGGGTTTTGAGATATTCAAGATGGCCGCCACAGTGGCCGCCGAAATGACCGCCGATTAAAACCAGAAATTCCGATGTATTTCCTTTTAAATGGTAAGAAATTGAAAACAATTGATGGTTTTACCCTGTTTGGAGGGTGCTGAATCCGAATCTTGATGATGCAACTCCTGCATCCTTGAGGATTTTGAGATATTCAAGATGGCCACCGAAATGGCCGCCAAAACCGGAAATTCTCACGTATTTCATTCTCAATGGTGAGAAATTGAAAATAATTGATGGTTTTACTCTATTTTGAGGGTGCTGAATCCAAATCTGGATGATGCAACTCTTGCATCGTTGAGGATTTTGAGATATTCAAGATGGCCGCCAAAATGGCCGCCCAAACCGGAAATTCCTATGTATTTCCTTTTAAATGGTGAGAAATTGAAAGCAATTGATGATTTTACCCTATTTCGATGGTGTTGAATCCGAATCTGGATGATGCAAATCTTGCAACCTTGAGGGTTTTGAGATATTCAAGATGGCCGCCAAAGTGGCCGCCGAAATGACCGCCGATTAAAACCAGAAATTCCGATGTATTTCCTTTTAAATGGTAAGAAATTGAAAACAATTGATGGTTTTACCCTGTTTGGAGGGTGCTGAATCCGAATCTTGATGATGCATCTCCTGCATCCTTGAGGATTTGGAGATATTTAAAATGGCCGCCAAAATGTCCGCCAAAACCGGAAATTCTCACGTATTTCATTCTCAATGGTTTAAAATTGAGAACAATTGATGGTTCTATCCTATTCCGATTTCAAAATGGCCGCCAAAACCGGAAGTTTCCACGTATTCCAATTCTAATGTTTCGCAATTGAGAACAATTTTATTTATGAGTCTACCCTATTTCGATCACTGTGCTGAATGCGAATCTGGACGATACCACCCTTGCATCATTGAGAGTTTGGAGATATTCAAGATAGCCGCCAAAATGCTCGCCAGAATGGTGAGAAATTGATAACAATTGATGGTTTTACCCTATTTCAGGTTTTCGTCAATGACAAAATCTAAACCCAACCATACTCTGCTGATAAACGAACGCATATTGTACATCCCAGTTTGAACTTGCTGTACTGTGAAACCAGCTTTACCGGATATCTTGGAGTTTGTAAGATACAGCTGTGCCAGGAATGAATCCTGCAAGACTACAGATGCGGTTGAATGTTTGAAAGATTACACTGTTTCATCTACATATCATGGATACGTTTTGAACACTAACAATCAGTGGACAAGACATACCCATCTCGATCAAATAGTGATAGTGATGTAGAGAAGTATACCGAGATTCCCAACATTACCTGTTTTAATCCATGAACAGTTTTAATCGTTTCATCCATGAACACTCACATTGGTTAATTGGTTTATATTGGTGGTCTTGATGACATTGTTGAAGACAAGAGTTGGACATTTTTATAGTTCTGCTTCAAATTTTTCTTCAATATGATGTAATATCATATATAATAAATGTGGCGACAAACCTCGTATCTACAAAATGTCACATGTTCAGGAGAGAAAAACAAAAACAAAAACAAAAAGCAAACAAACATGGCAGCCAAAGCACTATAACAAATGAGAGAACTTTTCCTTCGACATGCCATGGTAGCTTCATTTTTGGGGTAAGACAGCTAAGGTTTGGACAGGACATCATTAACTGATTATCTGACTGTTTATTCAAAAAAGTCATTTTCACTAAAATTTCAGATACAGGGTCTTGTCGACCAAGCGACGATATCATATATACACACGAGGGGATGGAAAAATCACAGGTAACTCGCAGTAAAAACAAACGACAACATGTAAGGTAATAGTTGATAGTCCAGTACTTACGAATATCATAATCACGCAGAGTGCTTTTGAAATTACCCTTATATTGATATCTACTATAGTGGTCATGGATGCAACCATTTCTAGTGACGTAATCAGAATATGCCACAAGTTTCATAAGAGTACGCGGCGAGACTCATAAAAATACAAAAAAAAATTTCGACACCAAATACCAGCAGGCCATAATTTGATATTACTCTTATAGCCAAAAAGGATTAACTTCACATCAGTCTGCAGAGCTCTTATTGGCTACCACAGGCATTACTTTATAACAACTGTGCATAAAAAATTCAGTCTTATCTTTGTGTTTGTACGTTTCAATATGATGTCAATATCATTTTTCTTTCCATTGCGTGTTAAAGTTCCGTTTGAGACATATCGGAATATCTCAGTATATTACAATACCATTGTGACAGTCATTTTGGATGCCATTAATTGTTGGCTGATTTGACAAATTTGCTCAACCGAGTTGAATTCAAGAATACGGATTATTGCTTTTAATCCCTCGTTTCACGTTATAGCACAATATTTTACAATTTATAAGAAAATATCAAGGAATTTTCGTTTATACAGGACATTTGTAAATATCTCAAAGCCTTCAGCATCCTCGAAATGGGGTGAGACCATCAATTTATTTTCAAATTTTCACCATTTAGAAAAAAAATATTAACATTGGAATTTCAATTTCTGCCAATTATTTTGGCGGTCATCGTGGACATCTGATAACCCTATAAGGAATGCAAAAATGGCAACAACAAAATGTCGAGGGTGCTGAATGGGGTCTCAAAAATTTCAATATTGACAGTTATTTTGGCGGTCATCTTGGAATTCTCAAAAATCCCAAAACACAAGAGTTGCATCAACCAGGTTCGGATTCAGCACCCTCAAAATAGGGTAAAACCACCAACCATTTCAATTTTACACCATTTAGAACGGATTAGGGGGCCTACATGGGAATTTCCGTTTTTGACGGCCATTTGGGGCCATTTTGGCGGCCATCTTTATCATCTCAAAACCATCAAGGATGCAAGAGCTGTATCCTGCAGCTTCAAATTCAGCAAACTCAAAATAGGGTAAAACCATCAATTTGTTTTCAATTTTACACCATTTAGAAGGAAAAAGGGGGTCTACATCTGAGTTTCCATTTTGGGCGGTCATTTTGGTTTCCATCTTTATTATCTCAATAAGAAACCCTTAAGGATATAAGAGTTTTATCAAGATTCTGATCCAGCACCCTCGAACTAGGGTAGAACCATCAACAGTTTTTCAATCTCTCACCATTTAGAAGGAAATACAGGGGAATTTTCGGTTTTGGCGGCCATTTTGGCGGCCATTTTGAATATCTCAGAACCCTTAACGATGCAAGAGTTGCATTATCCTGATTCGGATTCACCACTGTCGAAACAGCTTCGAACTATCAATTGTTTTCAATTACTCACCATTAAGAAGGAAATACATAGGAATTTCCGGTTTGGGCGGCCATTTTGGCGGCCATCTTGAATATCTCAAAATCCTCAAGGATGCAAGAGTCGCATCAGCCAGATTCGGATTCAGCACCCTTGAAATAGCTTAGAACTACCAATTGTTTTGAACTTCTCACCATTAAGAAGGAAATACATAGGAATTTCCGGGTTTTGGCGGCCATTTTGGCGGCCATCTTGAATATCTCAATATCCTCAAGGATGCAAGAGTCGCATCAGCCAGATTCGGATTCAGCACCCTCGATATAGGGTAAAACCATCAATTGTTTTCAATTTCCTCACCATTTAGAAGAAAATACATGGGAATTTCCGGTTTGGGCGGCCATTTTGGTGGCCATCTTGAATATCTCAAAACCCTCAAGGATGCAAAAGTTGCATCATGCATATTCGGATTCAGCGTCCCCGATATAGGGTAAAACCGTCAAAAACGATTGGGTGGACGGTAAAACAAGGTTCAGCCTTTGGCACCCAGACTATAGCCATTAAATCTATTTTATCAGCATGATTTTGTCTCTATATCTGTTATATTGGTACAGGCCCGTAGCCAGGATTTTTCAAGGGGGGGGGGGGGGGGGGTGCAGTCACTAAAAAAACGGACCTTCGGTACCAATACCAATGATGACACACACACACACACACACACACACAATTATATTTATATATTGCTTTGGACGACCGAACTACAAAAGTTGTATAAGAATTTGCGCGCGAAGCGCGCCGCAAATTGTGAATTTTGACTGTTTTAATGACGTTTTAAAGTCTCGAGGAAATTTGTATTTTTGTCTGTTGCATGCAATCGCGTTACGGTATTTCATCTAGGAAATACAATGTAGTAAAAACTCATTTTGCCAGGAAGTTGCAAAGTTTAATTGTGTTCGAGACTCTGCGCGCGTAGCGCGCCGCAAAATTGAGAATAGTGATTTTCCTGGTGTTGCTTTAACTTTTGTTTTTTCTATTGTATACCCGCGTTAGCAGGCCTGAAGCCAGGATTTTTAAAGGAAGGGGGGGGGGGGATTGCGTTAGTTAACAAAACGGTCCTTTGATACTGTCCCGGGAGGGGTAGCGACAATTAAAAGGTGGACACCATGGACTTTCAAAATGGCCCCTAAACGAGTAATGATCATACGATTTTTTCGGGCCTTAAAAACAAGTATTCCTTAAATGTTTCCTGCACCCTAAAGAAGTACTTCATCATGATTGAACAATATACCATTTTCCCAAATTTCGGCCTTTTTGATACCCTTTGATTATATACGCTCGTACATCACACTTTCCATCTAATCCGTGAGAAAAAACGACCCCTATTACGCGTTTTCTTTAGCGAGTATGGTCACGGTGTCCACCTTTCAGTTGGAGTTTTCCATCCCATTGGATGCTGTTTGGAAGATGAAACATTCACTTTACTATACAGTATATCAGCCGTTGGTATGCGAGTTTGTCAAAAACGAAAATAAATAAGAACATTTTTAAAACAAAATGAATTGTAAATGTGAACCATTTATATTTTGCCTCCTTGTGGTAGGATATTTCCAGCATTTCCGAACTTTCAAAATGTCATTTTAGATGTAATAATATTAAAGGTAGTAGATCCGATTCGCAAACATCTCCAATATCAGTCAAATGTCATATTAACCATCATGCTAAGAAGGTTTTCTTTGTGAAATTTGGAGGTCAGTGAAATTCAAAAATTAAACATCCGTTAGCCATTGGAAGAAGTTGAGTGCAAATTCAGACCTCAGGCTTAGTGCTCAGATGTTTTCCTATTTGATTTGATCTGTCTTACTGTGCACACTAAGATACATACTGGAATGGTTATTTCTTATTTATTAAATTATAGTAGCATATTTGGTTACTAGCTGTATAGGCATTTTCGAATTTGGGCTGCAAAGAGATCCACTACCTTTAAGTTAGAAGAGAGATAAGTAAATAATGATAAAATAAACAAACAAAAAAGAATGAGTTTCTTTTGTAATACTATCTGACAAACTTTTTACTTTACCATTTTACTTCATAGCTCAGCACTTTCCATTCTCTCTCTATACCCTCTTACCCATTACATTTAAATGAAATACAACTAAAATGAGTTTGCGTGCCTGCATAATACTCTTTGGAAATTATAAGTGAAAATTGAGAACCAATAGAACTGTCACAACATGAGAAAATGTATAAGTAGTAATCAACACTACATTTCCGAATTTGGCCTGCAAAGAAATCCGCTACCTGTAAGTTAGAAAAGAGATTAGTAAATAATGATAAAATAAACAACAAAAAAGAATGAGTTTCTACCGCCGTATCCAGAACAGAGCCTGAAACGGTGCAGGCTCAAGAAATCGTTTGAGGCTATTAGATTTTCATCCACTTACCTCTGTTCCTGTGAAAAAATGCAAGTGTCAACCTCAATGTCATCCACGAATCGCACGTACTTGGGCGGCCAGTGGAAAAAAAAACACCGGTCACACGCGCCAAGGGCCATGGCATGCAGTGCCAATATAATAATAGCTCGCACAAGTATTGATACATAACATTTGTGTTTGTGTGCATGGGGACGATCCGATGGTTCATACAACAAAAGGGTTTCGTACAATTATTTTTAACATTGTTAAACGTACTCTTTCACATTTACGTAGCATATAATGTGTCTTCATATTTATTTGGATTGTTATCTTGAGAATTGCTAAAAACCGTTATTATGAAAAAGTGGACCTTTCAGAATTTGGGGGGTGCGTACGCACCCGACGCACCCCCCCCCCCCCCCCCCCCCCCTGGCTACGGGCCTGTGGTACCAGATATAATATTTCATCAATACAGACTTAAAGCTTTAATTCCGCATCATTTACATGCATTTTCCCACAAGAGTAGCATGCAACGTCGTCAGGTTATAGAATTATGTTGCAGGTACCTGAATCAACACACCCAGTGATTGCATTGATAAAGAGCAAAAAGAGTATACTGTGTGGTCTGAGAACCCCGCCATGTGGTATTCCTTTATTTTCTACTTTGCTAAGCTTTGATAGTTTTTGTACTGCTTGTTTCCTTCCACTTAAACATGACTCTCAAACCAACATAACAACGTGACATAAACCCCGTGATTTTTTTTTTCAATTTGTAAAGTAACAGCTCATGTGATATTGCATCAAAACATTTGGATACATGAACCATCCTGCTACTTCTTCAAGAGCGTTTAATTCTTCGAGCCAGTCATCAATTGCTATGTGCTAACATTCATAAGTTGAATGGGAGTATTGTAAAAATTTTGACTGTTCAAAAGTAATGAGATTATGATTTAAGAAGTATGAAATGAAATGCTTTTGGATTAACTTTTCCAAGAGAAAAAATTCAACCTGAGAGATAACCGAGATTGGTCTGTTGTCAAAACCACTAAAACAATGTGAATATAATATTACCGGTTGCTCTGTGTAATTAATTCCAGAGTTTCTTAGGGCTGTTGTTTATACTGGTCAGAAACTGCTGTCAAGCACTCCGTCTTTGATTTACGGATTGCACCAGTGACGATATTTTTTTTCCGATATTCTGGGGCTGCTGTGGCATTGTGGATAAGACTCCCGACTCCCAATCGGAGGACCCGAGTTCGAATCCCGACCAGTGCTTACGTCCTTGGATAAGATGTTCTTACCCACCATGTCCCTCTCGACCCAGGTGTATAAATGGGTACCTACCTGGCAACGCTGGGGTAATAATAATGGCAGGACCCTCTGGTAGAGCAGTGGCAACACTGAAGAAGCTATCCTGGATAAATAAGACCTTATTATTATTATTATTATTATTATTATTATTATTATCATTATTATTGTTATTATCATTATTATCATTATTATTACTATTATTATCATCATCATCATCATCATCACTGATATAGCACATGTAGCCCTACGATTGTCGTAATCTCGCTTTAGGAAACATCATGGCTAAGATATCAGATGTTATCAATGGATTATATCAATTCTTAATTCGAACATGTTTAATTGACTTTTAGCTTTAGAACATGTGCACTGAGGAGTTCCCCTTAATTAGCCAGTTTATGTTAGCCGTGTTATCTAAAATGCAATTAAAATGAAACTACTACGAGTTACAAAAACATATATATTTCCCACTTGATCCTTAATTGTTCAAAAACTATACATCAGATAACACTGACATTGATGTTGGCAATAGCTGAATAGTGTTCAATTTTGTTGGAGTTACTTTAAAAGTGAAAGCATATATCAGTTTCATCAAATTCAAAATTAATTTTTAAGGTAGAGTTCATATTTCCCCCTATTTTTAGCCTTCGTTACGAATTGGTGTGTGTGTGTGAGTGTGTGGTTAACACCCAGGTAATGGTCCTGGACAACGGTCAAAGTTGAAATGCTTTATCATCTGTTTAACGAATTCCACTTTCACAGCTAGTCGTGATTCGTCATAGATGTCATTTTAATTGACTTTTAAGCAATCAAAGTAATCGAAATGGTTTTAGTCTTTCAAAGGGTAGAAAGATTGATGTTGATGATGACGAAGATGATATTGGTGATGATAAATATGATGACAATGATAGTGATGCTTATGATGATTATCATGATGATAGTGAAAATATTCATGAGGATGATGATAATGAAGATAATGACATTGGTATTGACGGTGATGACTGTGATGATAGTGAAGATGATGATGTTGCCCAGTATGTTGCAGTGGAGAAGAGGGCACTAAATGACATTAATTAACTCATAAAGTAAACGAAACTCCCTGGCTTTCTTCACGGTGCCAGGTAAAAATGGCAGAGGTAAAAATGGCAGAGGTAAAAATGGCAGAGGTAAAAATGGCAGGGGTAAAAATGGCAGAGGTAAAAATGGCAGAGGTAAAAATGGCAGAGGTAAAAATGGCAGTGGTAAAAATGGCAGGGGTAAAAATGGCAGAGGTAAAGATGGCAGAGGTAAAAATGGCAGAGGTGAAATGTTAGAAGTATATAATGAGAGCGATTTCGTCAGAGATAAGCTTATGAAGAGGTTTTGAATGATAACCTAGCCAGAGCAAACTGTATTTATCGAATTATCAAATCCAAACTGCAGATTTGAAGAATGTTTATTGAATTATGTTTTAAAAAGATTAGAGCCCTCTCATTCTGAATTTGAGTCAAGTGCAGTGGCGTAATCTGTCTGTTCAGAGGAATGATAAACCAGCTAAGAGCCTAGTATTTTTTATTACCGTATTATTATTATCATTATTATTATTATTATTATTATTATTATTATTATTATTAATGTTATCTATCATTATAAGGGGGTTCCAACAATGCTGCAAAGCCCTTAGACAGTATAATCCTACGTTGTTTCACCCAATGAAGTTATCACACACACACACACACACGCGCGTGCACGAACCCACTTTTGGTATAAACATATACTTCTATACGCAGATACACATGTACATACACTCGCATACACACTCTTACACAAACGAATTCCAGCACTCACGTCCAGGCTAGTATATTGTCATTATTTTTCATCTTTTGAACTGTTTAGTGTAAAGAAGTGAAGGAGACATAGTCGAAGCAAACCGCTAAATTGTCACCTGTTCTATATGTTATTTTCTCACATTTAGGTTTCGTAGGAGCCTATTTATCTCACAAGGCCTGATCGCGACATTCAAAATGTAGAAGTAAAAATACAAAACGCAAAAAACAAACTACAGCAGATGTAGCGGCAGACATAAGTAAGCTCTTGTAAATATTTCATTACATTGTTCAAGTATCACATGGCGCAAAAACAAATATCTCGAAGTTTAATGAACACTTTTTGGTCATTTTACAAACTTATACCTATTAAGACTGGAGACGAATATTAGCAATAGACAGTTCTAGTGAGAGTAAAAACCGATAGTTTGCCATTGGATTTCTTTCAATTATTGTTGAACGAATCCGCAGGCGAAAAAATGTAAATGTTTGATGCCTCTCAAACTTAGCTGTTGCCCCAAAGCATGGGCGTAAATCCCGGAACACACCGTGCAGAATCAGGTCAATAGCACCATTAGACCCAGAGATAATCACAACTGTGGATTTCAAATGGCGACCATTTTGAAATTCAATATGGCGGACATAAAGAGAGAATTCCAAGTAGCCCAATATCTAAAAATGTTTGCAATATGTTAATGTACATTTTGTGCCAAATTTGGTGCTTGCATCACAAAATACACGATAGGTTTGCTAAGCTGCCCCACTACGAGTATTTAGTTAATACCCCTTTAATATATAAAACATTTTCGTGTAATTCATGATTTGTTTAACCCCTAATTTTGGGGGAATGGGACATCAAGCGGGGAGAAAGGAGACAACCTGGAGAGAAATTGGATAACCATCATGACTAAAGTAGGATTTACATGTGCCACGGGGAGAAATGTAATATTTCTCTATTAAATTTCTCCCAGTGGTAACAGAAACAGTAAAAGATCCCTACCAATATTGTTCATACCTGCATGTCTGTTATCAAGCAATTTTATTTTCAGAAGTTTGCACACTAATATTAAAATACCTATTAACATAGTATAGGACCTACCAGATCTAAAGTAAGTCTGATATTTTACTGACAAGATACCTGTAGAGCTGTATAGTGGTTAATATGTCCATTTTCAGGTGTACTGAGGCTCATCTTTTTACTGATATAATTGGATTGTTGACTGGCCAAGCATTTTTCAAGTTACATGAGTGTCCCATATTTCTCGTGTCCCATTTCTCCCCGGTCTCCCCCGTGCTTTATTTCAGAAGGCACGAAAAGCGTATTGCAAGAAAGGTGTCAGAAACATATGAAGAAAAAAAAATCTGTCACATTTACCTCGTCCTTTTGCATTTCAACGACTAAATTTTTATCAATGGCATTTTTATCTCTAGCATTTTGACCATTGACATTTCGACCACTGACAACTTTACCTCTGACATTTTTACACTGACATAATTATTTACCTCTGACATTACCCCTGCCATTTTTACCTCTGCCATTTTTACCTCTGCCATTTTTACCCCTGCCATTTTTACCTCTGCCATTTTTACCCCTGCCATTTTTACCTCTGCCATTTTTACCCCTGCCATTTTTACCTCTGCCATTTTTACCCCTGCCATTTTTACCTCTGCCATTTTTACCTCTGCCATTTTTACCTCTGCCATTTTTACCTCTGCCATTTTTACCTCTGCCATTTTTACCCCTGCCATTTTTACCCCTGCCATTTTTACCTCGGCCATTTTTACCTCGGCCATTTTTACCCCTGCCATTTTTACCCCTGCCATTTTTACCTCTGCTATTTTTACCCCTGCCATTTTTACCTCTGCCATTTTTACACCGAACCTTCTTCACATGACTGAAACATTCTCACACTATTTGCTGTGTTCGAAATTAGATATCGAAAATAAAGTTTAAAATGTTGGTTACCTACTTTTGGCAATTATCTTTCAACTTAGACACGTTAGATGACTGACAGTCTACCTAACTTTACTGCTGTACACTTTTCTCTCCTGGTATTATGAATTACCTATCGCGGTATATACCTATCAGGGTTCTTTTCTTTTTGTTTTCAAATCAAAAGAAATTTGATTTCCAATAACACATGTTTGTAATCGATACAAATTCATACAAAACAAAACGTACAATCTTTTATAACAAAATGTGTCTATCGAACTAATTGTGCAAAGCAATTGCGTTATTGGAAAGAGCAACATTCATCGCATGAGTATACATTAATGTAAATGCACGCCCAATTTCGCTGCAAAAACATAAAAACATAAAAACAAACAAACAAACAAACTGGTTATCAAAAAGGTGTGAAAATTCAAATGGATCATAGCAGGGAATAATTGTGACATGCATGTTAGCTATCGCAATTTAGGCAACTTTACTTCACAGTGTTTTTGACTGCATTGCCCTTTTACTATCTAGTCGTGATTATGACTGCATTCCGATGACCCACGTGAGAAATATTGAAATTTTTCTTACTTTTTGTGACTCACTTTTAACATAAATCCCATCTTATTTTCATGATTGAATGTTTATCCTTCAGGCTTTTACGCAGTGTCAAAGCAGTTGGAGGCGTCTCTTTGTCTCAGCGATTGGGGGAATGAGGAAGAGATAGCAAAAATGAGGCGAGTATACAGTATACGTCCCCCCCCCCCCCCAAAAAAAAAATACAATCAGATTTTCGCATTGATAACACCCAATATGATTAAATTATCTAAATGCTACTTCAGGTTCTTAAAATATAACGTTTTCGCTCTATTTTGCAGAAAACACCATTCAATTTGGTTAAGCGGTCAAGGAGAAATAATGGGTTGTTGTAAAGCATGTTATGAGTCTGATTCTTCCAAGTTTAGCACTTGTTTGTGAAGACAATAGACAGAACTTGGAGGGAAGAGATTCCTGACAAGCTCTACAAAATTCCTCATTTCTCTTTGACCACTGAAGCAAATCAAATGGGGTTTTCTGTAAGATGTGGGCAATGAATTATAGTTTCGTTCCCTGAAGTTGTATTTGGATTGATTCACAATTTTTAAAGTTAACATTACGGAGGGCCCTTTTTTTTTGGGGGGGGGGGGGGGGGGGACATACGGTATAATGCATAGCAGGAGTAACGTCGTGCCGTATATTAATTTAAAATTGTGCCTGAGTAATGGGCCGGGCCAACCGGGAGGCGTGATTTTTGTTTGTATGCTCTTTGTTTGTTTGTTTGTTTATTTGTTTGTCTTTGCTTGTTTGCTTGTCAGCCGATCTTGGTAAAGACGTGGCTGGTAAATTTGTGAGGACTTGTTTTGAGTGTTTCAGTTTTTGTTTTTGTTTTGTTTTCTTTAGTTTTGTTTCGTTATGTTATGTTATGTTATGTTTTTTGCTTGTTGAACAACCGATATCGGGATGGAAGTGGCAGCAAAATGTCCACCTCCCTTTCATCCTAAAACGAATCGACGTCCTCGCTTCCGTAAACTTGGCTCCACTTTGGAAGACGTAGCCCCGACCATTGGGTACAAGAAAGACCCAAGTCAGTCCATCGGGGAGAAATTGGGGGAAAATAGACCGCAATACGGGTATTTATTATACAAATGATGCACAGGATAGAGTGCGTTAGTGTAGGCGTATAGTGCACTCGAGGGTATTTACAATTGTGAAACATGCACGAGGCGAAGCCGAGTGCATGTTGCACTACATTGTAAATACCCGAGAGTGAGCTACGCCTCCACTAACGCCACGAAATAATCCTGTGCATCATTTGTTTTATAAAATGGGTCGAAAATTCGAAAACTAACAGCATTTTTCAGCGTTTTTCACGTACCTTTTGTGGGTCAAGACGTCCGAAGATGTTCGTCCCAAACATTTACGCACGTCGCACTCGGAAATCCCGCAAATACAGTATGATGGGGGTTTGGGTTTCCGGACACTTAAGTTCCCGCATGAAAACTTACTTATTTTACATAGAATATGCACCCTTTACCTTAAAGACTTGATATAGACTCCTCATATATGTCTACTAGACAACATACTCTGAAAACGGCGTGAGAATTAACCTGCTAAATCGTTGGATTTGCCCTTCAAAGTGACTCCATGTACGCGTGCGGTCCCACAACGCTTGGTCTACTGTACTGTACAAAGTGTACGTAAATAGAGTATACGTACGCCAAACCTGTGCCACATCACACATGTTATGCACAAGGGAAGAAAGGCCGGCCGGCCGGCAGCCCGAACTAGAAGTTGTTTACAGGATTGACAGCGCGTATGCATGCAATCAAAGACGCATGCAATTCAAAGGAGCCGCCGCGCGCACGGACGATCAGCAATAGGATTTAACACGCAGTGCAATGGGACTGAGTAACCAAGGCACACGTCACTCATTTCAGCGCTTTCTATTGGCTACATTCTTGAACCCATTTTATAATGATCAGTAACGGATCTCTGGAACTGTCATAGTGTTGCCACATAGTAAAACACACTGTGATTCACAGTGTGAAACACAGGGTACGTGTTATGTCACACTATGGTTACCAGTAAAATTGGGACATGTGGTAATGCTGTGTTATTATCAAACTGCGGAAAATCACAGGGTGGATACTGTGGCAGGTAACACAGTATGTCAATCTGAGGCAGGCATCCCAAACTGTGTTATCTACTACAGTCTCTCATTTTGTGTTGTCTACCACAGCCTCCCACACTGTGGCAACTCGGTGGGCACAAATATTTCACATATTACAGTATGTGACACAGTGTGGTCATTACATGCTAAGCTGTAATAACTGTAATTTGAATGAGATTAGCATGTGGTAAGTCACATAGTTTTAAATACACACTGTGCTCTTACGTGAACACATCTCTCCCACAGACTAAAATATGTAGCACACTGCGACTGTTATGTGGTGGCTGTGGTAACTGTATACTACTACGTGGCTAGTAGGAGATAAACCACATGGACCATCGTTTCACACGGTGTCATCTCTGTGGAGGCAATGTTCTCATAGACTACAATATGTGGCACACTGTGGCTATTACGTGGTAACTGTGTGTCACCATATGATAAGTATGTGGTTAACCACATAGTCTGAAAATTCACACTATGACAACTCTATGAACACAACATGCCCACATACTGCAACAAATGACACACTGTGACCGTTATGTGGTAAGCTGTGGTAACTGTGTACGACTATGTGAGTTGTATGTGGTGAACCACTGTGGCAGCACTGTGATCCCACTGTATACACATATTTTACACATAGTTAAATATGTGAACACTGTGTTTGTTCCATAAGGGATGTGTTAGGTGTACAAGGTATGAATACAAAAGAATGGGGGCGCAGTAACAGCTTTTAGTAACAGCATTACAATATTCTCACTGCACTGCAACTGGTTGTTGGATTGTTTGCTTTTTCTTGCTTTGCCGGTGCACGTGTTCTTTTCTGTATACTTCCCCGTCCTTTCTAAGGACACAAAATGTATAATTAACAGATATTGTGTAAAACTTGTCATTGACATTATACACTCATCAAAAAAGAAAGCAAACACTTTTTGCAGTTAATATTTTTCATAGAAGATTTCCATAAAAATCAATGTGTCATATACCATATCAAAAATTATTTAATTGGCTTTCAACCTGGTAAGTTTATAGAAGGGGAAATTCTAAGCATGAGTGAACATATTTTGTTTTGTCCTCCAAGGCAGAAAAGTAAAAATTGCAGAATTGGACATATTGAAATTCATTTGCAAATGCCCTCTAAAATAGCAATGACATCAAAAGACCAATTAAACGCAATGAGAGACATGAATGAAATAGCAGAAATAAGTTTCCGTTCCCTTGTTTCCCTTTATATTCAAAATAAAAACATAGTGGAAAAACGGAAGGAGGAACATAGGCACTTTCCATCAATTCAAACTTTAAATGACATAGGGAGTAAGCCGTTTAGGTGATAAAATCGACGGAATTTCTTCATTTTACCTTTTAAATAAGGAATTTGAGAATGCATAAAACAAATTCAAGAACCAAGAATTATTTCAAATTTTCTTAATTTGGAATAACGTTTCAAATTTAACTTTCTTTGTTACCATGATTTTTTTTTCTTATGTCTTTTGACTGCAGATTTGACAGAAGATTCTTCATTTTCCTCAATCATTTTTTGCTTTTCTTTGTCTTTGGAGGGTTACAGACACATTATAGAGATCATGGGTTGATTTTTGCAAATTAATTTGCATTTCTATCGTTTTGTTTTTGTCTTTTGTTCTCATTATTATATGTCAGAGCAAATACGCTTTCATAACAACTTGTCCATTTTGCAATTTTTACTTTTGTGGCTTGGAAGAGTTCACTCATGCGTAAAGTCAACTTTTTCATTGACCTACTAGGTTGATAACTAATTAAATTACCTTTAACATGGTATATAAGACATCATTTTTAGCCAGATAGTCTATGAGAATGGCAAACTTGAAAAAGTGTTTACTTTCTTTGTTTCTTTCTTCTTCTTTTTTTTTTTGCTGAGTGTACATTTACTCATATTGTTGTTATTGCCAGAATGACAACGGTTTATCTGCTTGCAGAAGGTGGCTTATCAATTCCTAAACCTGCATTAGAGAAGAATTTGCTATGTCCATATATATTTGTATTTTCTTTTTTTCCTCAATGTTTCGTTCATTTGTTGTACCCGTGTTCCTCATCTTAATCTTAAATTTCAGGTATTCAATAACTAAAACGAAGTACGACCGCTTTCGCAGACTAAAAAATCGAATATTAGGTCAGTCGATGCCTATCAATTTCCAGCAAGAACGCCTTCTCTTTACTTTTTCTTTTCCTGTTAGAACAATAAGACAAGACAGTACGACATGAATCCTGTAATAAATGCAAGGGATTATGCTTCAGGAAATGTCCTGTGCATATCCTTGTCATTGATTCAGGCTCCATGAAGTCTAATGCACCCCCTGTAAGAATTATTGGTGAATAGTTCTCAAGGAGTTGATATCATTATGCAAAAGAGTGAGCTGATGATATCAACGTCTAAATTTGCACCATATCGTCTTCAACTATATGTCGAATATTCTACTTTTCTATTATCCTGTGTACAAACTTCCTTGAAGGTTGTTAGGAAATAATACATCATCAAATCACTTATTTGCATATATCTATTGACTAGTTATGACCTATTTTCTTAAACTTCACAATGTCACAATTTCCACAAATTTATCAGATTTCGATCAAATTTACCGTTGTGCTGGTAATGTTTTAAACGTTATTTTTACATCATTATTTTTATCTGGTTGAGAATAGGTTTAACCTTAGTTAAGACAATGTCCAAAACTTAAACTTGTAGAGCATGTTATGTTGTTAACGACAATAATTTAGATGCTGATAGTGCACTCTGACTCTAGCTCATTTTACTTTAAAATCAACTTGTGCAGCTTTGGAAACTAAACATGGACAGGATATGATGCGTTACAGCAATTTTTTCATAAAACAGAGGAATGAATAAACACACACGCAAGAAATGTATGAACTATAGAATAGATAATGAGTTTAAATGTTCGTGTTGAAAACATCTGTAAGAGTAAGAAATATTTGATTAGACGAACAGAGATTTAGTGGTGGCTGGTATAGAGTGAAGGCTGAGAATGGCACAAGTAACAAACAATCAACTTTTGGTAGTGATCCGAGAATTTGTGGGGGAATTTATGAGGGATTTTTAATATTTTGGCTGGTAGGGTCAATGAAGTTGGGAGTTCATTCTGCGCGTATTTGAGGTTTGCATGCGAGCACTACAGTGCGTGCTCTAGTTTCTTAGGCCCGTATTCTGCTAAAAACTTAGACCCGAGTTTAAACCCACGCTTGGGTCTAAAGTGGGTTTTTTGGGTTTAAACCTGGGTTTAAACCACCAGTTTAGACCCAGGTTTAAACCCAGGTTTAATTTGTATTCTACTAAGTCCAGCTGTGGTCTAAATTGGGTTTAAATTAAACCTACCCAGGAGGAGGTTTATTTAGAGTTTAAATCGAGTCTAACGATGACTGGAAAGGGTACCAGCACACAGATCAATGCCAATGGCACAAAACGAGTGGCTGCCTGGATACGTACAGCAGCTAGCTTGCCGGCCACACGCGTGTACACACGAGATACGCCTACTACGTACTAGATCCACGGTACTTGTACACTTAGAAGAAGAGACTCGAGATCTAATTAAATGTTAGAAATACTACTACTACCTAGTATTACATATACGTTAGTCTAAACTTTACGATGAAAATAACCTGAAGACTAGACCAAGAACTCAACGTAGGACTAGAGGGTAGAGCCTGCAGATGAGGTCGATTTGGCATAGAGTTCTACTAGTAATAGGGTCTAGACTAGATCGAGAACCTACCCATAGATCGTAGGACTAACGTTAGGACTAGGAGTAGGGTCCTACTAACGTTAGAACCTATTCGAATAGCTATTAAACGCTAGAGTACATTATTGTAACGTTAGGACTAACGTTAGATCTATTAAAAGTTAAGTTAGTGTGGTACGGTAGGTAAAATCTACTTCAATATCGAGACAGGGTTGATGGATTGGCCGAGATCTATTTCTAAATTTTAGAATGGTTTCCATTTTTATTAACTGACAATCTTAAGAGAAAAGCTTTTATTCAATTTCCTACCTCAAAGTCCTGGTTTGATCAATCGCCAATCCAATCGCCAATTGCACGATTCAATCGACCTAAAAAGCCATGTCCCATCCAGCGCACACAGCAACCGTGCCGCCGGCCGGTGCGGCGCGATGACTCTGCTGGTAACTGAGCATTCAAAGCTAGCTAGTAGCCAGGAATATAATAGCGCTACGCTTACCATGTATCCTGTGATGTGCGTCGCACACGTACACAAACTGTACAGTAATGTACAGTGCTTCACGAGTCGTCGTAAGCAAAAATACAGCATGCCCTTATTCGACATAAATACCCGTAAAAACTATTCAAAATCCAAGAAAGTCACGCTCATGTGACTGATACACTGCCAATAATAAATTTAAGTGGATTTGTGGAGAGAAAAGTACTCAGAGATGGAGAATTTCTTCTTCCATAGAGGGCACCATGGTGGCTTGACCCAAGACTATTTCGGGTTTAATTTAAACCCGAAATAGACTTGGGTTTAACTAAACCTAGCTAGCAGAATACAAAATTAAACCTCGGGTCTAGCTAAACCATAGGTGAGTCTAAAATTGGTTTAAACCTTGGTCTACAGTAGAATACGGGCCTTAGAGTTTATAACCTAACAAAAGCTTCTATATTGGGAAATCGGGCGACTTTCAGCACACAACGCTAAAAGTACTTATGGGTAGAAATCACTCATATATCTATGGAAGAACAAAATCAGTGGTGGAAATGAGCTGCATGCTTGGCGGAAGTCTGGGCTCTCAGAGTGCTTTTCTAGTTTACCTATATCTTTTGAAAATAATGAATCAACTACCGCATTTTTATCACTCTACTCTTTGTAATACTAATATTTAGCTTTTTCTTTGCAATTTAGCCGGAATATATACTGTTTTTACTTTTGGCTATGTTCCGTACCATTACCCAGAGAGGCGTTTTCCAAGCGTCGGACGTTGGAAGAAACCCTTCAAATATTCAAAACCGGTATTCCACCGATGGATATGCAATTCTCTAGTAACGTCACGGAAATAGCGCGACTCAACCAGACTACCAACATGAATGAAAGACGGACCTGTGCTGTCATTGGCAACTCTGGAGTGCTAACAGACAGTAAGTGCGGCCATCTCATCGACAGCTCCAATCTTGTAATCCGAATGAATATGGCGCTGTTTGGCCGCGAGTTCGCTCCTGACGTCGGTTCGAAAATCAGTCTGATGACATTGAATTCAGAACAATACAGGAACCTGACGAACTGTACGCAAAACTATGGCAACATCGCTATCGACGGGTTACCAAGCTTGTGCCGTGAACTTCTGACGAGCTTAAGCCGCATGAACGGTAGCATCCTCTGGTACAGCGGTAATGTGACCCACAACAATGAAATGAAAACGGTGCTTGCGGCGTTACGCCATCTCTACAATCTCCACTTTGGTTTCGCCTACAGCCCGGCAGAGATCAAGAGTGAAGTGACCAAGTGAGTAGGCCTAGATGGAATGCTGTTTGTACTTTGTTTTCTTTGATTGCATTTTGCACTGCCATGAATGCAGAAATAGATGAAGATAGTACAGTGGAAACTCGATATAACGAGATGGTCGGGACCGAGTCATTTTCCTCGTTATAGCCGATATCTCGTTATATCAGTAGGCATAAAAGAAAGCATAACATAAAGACATTAATTTGCACATATGGGACTACCAATCATCTTTCAATCAATACTGATAACTTGATAATGTGTGTGAGGGAATTACTCACCTTTATGGGTAAGAAGATGTTTTTCGCCAATGAAATCCAACATCAAGAATGCGTTTCTTATTAATTGTAGATGTTTGAATTTGTAAATTTATATAGCTTGCGATTGTGTCAAGATCGTCTGTGGATTGGTATGTGGTTAGTGTGTGGTGTGTGTGGAATATGGTCTGCACAGTGCTGTGTGTGTATGTGACACATTCTGTATGTACATTATGACTGCGTGTGTGTGAAGATGGGGAATTCCCCAAGTAGAAAGCCAATCACAGCATCAGATTGCCTCACACCTGCTAAACGTCATGATGATGTCATGTATACATATGGGCGTCCCACCACATTTTCTGCATGTATCAGTGTGCACGTACATCATGCGGTGCTAGCTGGAGTGCACTGAAGAAAATATGTGTGTACAAGGCAGTTTTTGGCGCATCGAGCTTTACAATCTCGGAAGGTGATAGCACATGCGAAGTAAAGCTTTACCCGAAGACATTTTGCTTTACCTCGCTATAACAGGTTTGATTGGCTATGTTTTTCTTTGTTTGGAAGTCACAGAATTTATCTCGTTATAGCAGTTATTTCGTTATAGCCGATCTCGCTATAAGAGTAGCATTTTACATAGACTTGTGTGGAAGGAAATTTGGGACCGGGAAAATTTCCTCGTAATAACCGATATCTCGTTATAGCAGTGTTCGTTATACCGAGTTTCCCCTGTATTTGTCAAGTGCTGGTTGGCTACATGATGATCGCACTGTTTCTGTGTAATTAATTGGAAACGAATCGATATACCTTCTCATTTACTCATGCACCAACAAGAAGGCTGAAGATCTAAAATAGTAAAGATTGTTTGCTCCCATCGCCCACATACTGTTTTTATGTCAATTTTTTTCTTCACTACACTTTCCCCCTACATTACGCAGAAATTCGTTTTCGAAATTCCTTATGAAAAATTTGGATGATTTGATTTGCTTTGATGTCATGTGATTTATTCTCTGTATGACATTTTCTTCACAAGTAGGGGAGAGCGGGGTGAGTTGGGACGCGGGTCAAGTGGGACACGTTCTCTGAATCAAAAACTATTCAAGCAATCAGCGGTTGGCTTATATCTACAATAAGCCCCTAGCAACCATACATCACACTAAGAAAGCCAGGCAGTTCGGCAAATTCTAATTATGTATAAATTGGTATTGAAAATTTTCCCCAAAATATGATATTTTTTTGAAATCAGGTTAATTAACCTGTTGTCTTTGTATTCATGATTTCAAGGGCACAATTGAAGCTGGTGGTGAGCCTTATTGATATGCAACTAATATAACTTGTTTTTGACAAATGCCTGCATGGTTACTGAGCAGTCGTACATATTTATGTATATGCCATGTGAGGGACAGTTGGGACAACGTGTCCCATTTGTCCCTCATAATAGCATTACATGTAAAAACGTTGAGATTTTCAAACATGTTGTTCAAACTTGTTTTGTTGAAATAAAGATCATTTTAAAGCATGTTTGACTGTTTTCATTACCAATGTTTCATTACACCCTCCAACTTTGACATTTCCGACATTTCTATAGGATGTCACACTTCACCAACACCGTCTCATTTCTCCCTTGCCGTTGTCCCACTATACCCACGGGTGGGTCAACTTCTCCCCCAAAATAAGGTTTTTTCTTTTCATTAACTGCAGAAAATTGAGAACAGTGCCACCCCCAGTTTATAGCTCTTTATGTAACCTACCATATGAACCTTCATGCAAGCCTGAAAGGAAATGTAATCATCTCTTCTAGAAAAAGATATAAAAAGAAAATCGGCGAACTTGAAATAATGTCCCACTTCTCCCCGCTCTCCCCTACATATTCTCTGCAATTTCATAAGCATTTAAAATTTGTGTTTACACATTGATATGACTATTTTCAACAAGTTTTCGTAATATATATATATATATATATATATTCACACACGTGTGGCCCAGAAAGAACGAAACACCTATGATCTTTGATTTCAGCAATTGGTTGTAAATATGTCATTATTCTCCATACTATTGGAAATGCCATTCTTTTCCAATAGAATGACACCAAGTTCTTTTTCGTTACTGCTTTATGATTTGGGGTCCAATTTTGTCAATCCTTAATTACAATTTTCAAAATGTGGTCTTTTTGCACTCTCAGAGATACTGAAACCAGCGATAATTCGGCTTGCCATAGAACCAGTAGCGTTCACAATGTGTGGGATGAATCCGAATCTGCATGAATCAACTCTTGCATTCTTGAGGATTTTGACACATTCAAGATGGCCGCCAAAATGGCCGCCAATTAAAACCGGAATTTCTGATGCATTTCCTTCTCAATGGTGAAAAATGAAAACAGTTGGTGGTTCTACCTTATTTCGAGGATGCTGAATCTGAATCTGCATGATGCAACTCCTGCATCCTTGAGGATCATGACAATTCAAGATGGCCGCCAAAATGGCCGCCAAAGTCGGAAATTCCCATGTATTTCTTTCTAAATGGTGACAATTTGAAAGCAATTGGTGGTTTAATCCTACTTTGAATGTGCTGAATCCGAAGCTGCATGATACAACTCTTGCTCCTATTTCCTTCTAAATGGTAACAAATTGGAAACAGTTTGTGATTTTACTCTATGTTGAGTTTGCTGAATTTGAAGCTGCAGGATACAGCTCTTGCATCCTTAAGGGTTATGAGATTATAATACTATGGCCGCCAGAATGGCTCCCGAAGTGGTCGTCAAAAACGGAAATTTTCATGTAAGTCCCTATGTCCTTCTCAAAGGTGTAAATTAAAAAACAATTGATGGTTTCAACTATTTCGAGGGTACTGAATCCGAACATGGTTGGTGCAAATTTTGTGTTATTAAGGGTTTTGAGATGTCCAAGATGACCCTCAAAATATCTGTCTAAAAATGACATCTATAGACCCTATTCAACACCCTTCAACTTGGTTGTTGCAATTTGTGCATTCTTTGGGGTTTTGAGATGTCCAAGATGAATGCCAAAGTAACTGGCAGAAATTTAAATTCCAATGTTAATATTTTATTTTTCTTAAGGGTGAAAATATGAAATTAAATGCATGATCATATTATATCCTATTTCGAGGTTGCTGAAGGTCTTCGAAGGTTTTGGGACATCTAGAAATGTCCTGTATAAACGTAAAGTCCTTAAAATTTCCCTTAAATGGTGAAATACTGTGCTCTAACGTGAAGCGGGGGATTCAACCCAGGGTGAAAAGCATTAATTTGCATCCTTATATTCGATTCATTTGAGCGAATTTGTCAAATAAGCCAAAATATAAAGTAATAATGGCATCCAAAATGAATGTCACAATAAACTGAAATATTGCGATAAGTCTCAAATGGAATTTCAACACGTACAAACGGAAAGATACGAGTAAAAATTTTATATGCATTGTTATAAGATAATGCGTGTGGTCGCAAATAATATGGCTCAACAGATGTAAAGTTAATCCTTTTCGGCTATCAATAGAGTAAAATCAAATTATGGCATGGTGGTATTTGGTGCTTAAACTTGTCTTGTATTCTGATGAGTCTTGCCTCGTATTCTTATGAAACCTGTCGCATATTCTGATTACGTCATTAGAAAAGGTTGCATCCATGACCGCTAGGCCTATAGTAGATATCAATAAGGGTAATTTCAAAAGCACTCTGCGTGATTATGATATTCGTAAGTACTGGACTATTAACTATTACCTTACATGTGGTCGTTTGTTTGTTTTTTATTCCGTTTATATATATATATATATATATATATGTATACACATATATATAAATATGTGTGTATATATATATATATATATATATGGGTGAAAACGTTGAACGATGTACAATTGGGCAAATCAGGGGTCAAAATTAAAACATGTGACTCATTGATATAGATGTATCTCAGTGAAATGTCATTATTATCAGCTTTCTTGCAAACCCAATTATACTGGGATATCTCCAAGGGTGTTGTTTTTATTCAAGGTTAAATAGAACTGTGACATAATGGCGAACGTCTCTGACTAAAATAAACATCGTTTTAGTGAAAATTCAAATGAAGGGTGAAAAAACATTCAAATGAAGGTAGTTTAATCTTGTCCATACTTTCGAAGACTGTGTTAATTTGTTCCTAAAATATTGTTTACCTCCTGTGAAGTTTACAAAAGCTAATACACATGGAAGTTAAAGAAAAAGTGGAGTTTTTGTCATTTAAGCAGAGATTTTCATATTTTTATCTTCACTTTCATCTCATTTGAACAAAACATGTAGCAAGGGTCTCATTTGTTTAAATGTTAATGTTCAGTAGATACTAATAATGAATTTAGTGCATTTCGTTTGATCAAATCACCATAAAAGCCCTATACAGACGCTGGAAGTAAGCCATGTTTTGATCAGAGACGTTCTGGTTTCACTCATAGACGTTCCTCAGACATAGGCAATACAAATGATGTCCTTTGATCCATATTTAAGAGTTTTGTGAGCAAACAACATTTTCCTTTATTAAACACATGTTAATCTTTTGTCAACAATTCAGAATGGTAATTTCAACTTGAATTATTTTTCGTACTAACTGATTGTAACTACGAATCTCCAAATTGTAAGAGGAATTTCGATTTCTGCACCAAAAATCCACAAGCCTGTTCTTGATATATTATTCAGATCTTACAACACCTTTTAATGACAGACAACAACATTACATGAAAAATTTGCAATTTCAACTACTTTACCTAATAACTCATTTATATCAGAGACATTTGCTTTTCCATCAGGGACGTTTCGGCTGTAAGTTATCACTAAAATTAAACATCAAACTCCCTATTTTAAAAGATGCTCGCAACTGGACATTCCACATTCATTGAGAAATCATTTACCTAGGCCTAAATGTCGAGAATTGTTTTTGTTTATGATGACCACTTTTTTGCATTTTACCTTCAGGTGTATATGCAGGTGTGCCCACACGCTATCAATTTTGTATATGTTTGCTTTCAATTGTAGTTCAAATCTATAACAAAGGTAAACACAAATTTATTGATACTAATTCAATTTGACCCCTTAGTCTAAAATATGATTGTATGAGTATAAGCCAGTTTGGATTTTCATTAGGGACCGTACCTGGGCCACTGTTATGATGTCGTCTCAGAAAGCTGCAAATTAACCTTTGCTTATCCTAGAAGCATCAAATTTCGCTGCGCTTTTTTTTTCATACTATGGCAGATATAAATTGTAAACAATGTAATGCACTTGCCACAACACCAAACTCAAAAGAATATCGACAGTATGGTACAACAACTGTTTGTTGACCATCGTCGGTGTTTTCACGAACCGACGCTATTTCGATTTTGGTCAAAATTTTCAAAATCGAGATATTGGTACCAAATGAAAGTGCTTTCAAAACTCTACCAAATCCCAAAATTTTAGATCACAAAATTAATTATTCTTAATTTTATCAAAGAAAGAAAAAAAACGACGGTACTCGAAATATCGAGAAATTGAGAAAAAAGGGGTTTCACGAACCGACGCAGTAAAGATACGCCGGTTCGTGAAACCCGAATTGCTAGGGTGAAGAGCAATGCGGGTTTTACGAACCGTCGCAGTTGCATTATTTTGAGCTTTGTTCAACTTACTGGCCTAGAATTAGGTTTTGGCCCTAATCCAGATCTCAGAGTGAGAACCAAACCTTCTGAAAGATGAATGACGACCTAAGCCAGCCCACTGTCCACGAGTGAAGTGAATGGTAAGCTATAATCCTATTAAAATCATGCTCAAAATAACAGTTTCAGTTGGACTACCATAACCATTAATTGCGGTAGAGTGTAGTCCCATGTATTCAATCGCGTGATGCTTATGAAGCCTAGTCTGTAAACGCCATCCAATTTGAAATTAGATCCCAAATCATATTATTTATAGTTTCTTTTCAACTTATGCCGTTACTTCTGAGACTACTGAGTACTGTAGTCGTAACGTCTGTGTGCAAGACATGCAAGATGTCAAAGTCTCGAAGACACTCATGGCTATGCCTTGACTTGAGTTGAAAATGAAATCATGAGATTGACAAAGTAGGCCTACTAAACTAAAAAAAAAGAGTAAAAAGTCTAAAAGTAAAACTCAAAGGAAGAGTAAAGAATAACGTTAGACATGTTAGACTTTAACTTTCAAGTTTAACTGTTAAGTCTAAGTTAAGACTTTACTCGTAATGCCAGTTACTAAAACTAAGATCAGCTGAAGTCTAAGACCAAGTCAAATTAACACAGAGTCTATAGTCTAGCTCTAGATCTACATCCAGACTAGTGGTAATAGTAGGTAGAGTCCACCCATTTCCCCCCCCCCCCAATTTTTACTGGTCCATTCCTGAAAAAGTTACTGGTCAGTGTCCAACAGTGATTTTTCCTGGTCAGGGACCGTCGGACCAGTGCCAGTGTGCAGCGTTGGTGTAGATGTCATCTATGACAGTATGTGGCAAACACTACGAGTAGTACTCTACAGGTTAGGTGGCTTTCCTGTACAGTGCAGTGTTATAGTATACTTGTGAATTCAGCCCTAGTACCGTACTGTGTGTAGATATGTGACATTATGTCTAACGTTAGTTCGAGTGGAGTACCTTTGAAGCACAGCGGTGGGGCTTTTTTTCCCTAAAACTTGTGAATGCGGCCCAACCAAATGGCGTTTACATATTTACGCGTGATTGATAGTGATACAGTAGCGCTGTCGATTTCCACAGCAGCCATACATAATCTTTTGTCCTTTCTTCTTTCCTTTTTTCCCTTTGTTCTTTCACCCTTTTTATTCTTGGAATCGAAGGACTTATAAGAAATGTCCCTCGACTAATTTAACCAGGACTCTTGAGTCCTGGTAAACCTAACCTAACCGAGTAACCGTTAACATTTGTTAGGCCTAACATAACAGTAACACTGACTTAGCCCTGTATTGACTTTGTCTTTGGCCGACTTACTGAGATGGCGAGTCTAACTCTTTAACGTTAGTCTAAACGTAGTCGTTGGATCTGTCAGTGTCAGTGTCACCGGTTATTGTATATGGTGCCATCTCTAACGTACGTTAACAAGTTGATGTTAGTTATCTATGTCAACTTACTGATTCAGTAATAGAGGTAATGTCATCCTGTTGGATATCGCCGCAATATCATCCGTGACGTGTTAATTTCGTGTCACAAAGACAAAAGTTGCCAAGATCTAATAGTATTAGATGTCTAGATCTAGATGTAGTCTCGATCTATAATATAAATTTTGTGAACCACTGGTAACTTAAAAGTGAAAGGTCTAGACTTCACTTAGTCTATAATTAGACAGAGACTCCAACCTCAAACACCTTCTGATCGGGAGATTCTCCCGCCTGAAGCCCCTAGCAAACGGGAGACTCCGAGTTGATGTGTGTGAAGTACGAAGTTCCTAGGATTCTAGATGCTCTCTGGTGCTATCTAAGGCTTTTTTTTTTCAACATACAGTAGCAATAAGTAAGAAATCCTTTCCAACGGGAGACATAGAGCCAGGGCGGGAGAAATTAAATCTCAAACGGGAGAACGGGAGATTTTGTAAAAATGGGTTTTCGGCGGGTGATCTCCCGTCGAAAACGGGAGAGTTGGAGTCTCTGATTAGACCAGACATTCATGAGGCAAAGGCCTATTTAGTAGATCTATTCTTATTCTATTTTAATGTCAATTCCTACTAACTTGCCACGTGTTATTCCTAAGGCCAAGGACTTCCGGGTTAGTGATTTTTTTTTTCATAAATACCAAACAGCAGACGTGTTTCATTTGCATTCTTGTGCAGACTTCATGAAAATATGTGCAGTATCAAAGAAATATGATGCACATGACAATGCCAGTGTTTTATAGGTGAATGGTTGATACCTTTAAAAGCTGAATGATAATGTAGAGTCTAGGTCTAATTAAGATATTACAGTCTCTGATAAGAAACAGGTTTGATTGTCATAGACTGTTTCCCAAATGCAGGTACATGTAGTAATATTCAGCTATTTCAATGCAATGCCTTGTTTACAAATTATGTAGATTCAATTTCTACATGAGACATACTAAGTGCTAAACATAATATCTTGCATCAGTAAAATGTGTAAATGACGAGACAATTTGAATATGCATCAAATACGAACAGCAGCATTTTTTGACATTCTTTGATCCTGCATAGGCCTACCATTTTGTTTTATGTTTAATATAAATAGAGCAAAATAATTTCAACTTCAGTTTTGTTGGCTGATTTTTTTTCTTCTCAAAATTAAAGTTGTATCTTGTGCCATGATGTTTGATTTTAATCAAAGGTTCTTAATTTCTTTCTTTTCTTTCAGATGACTGGTGCCATGTAGTAGCGAAGAACTCGACTGTCTCAGAAAAGAAAAGGAAAAGTACAGGGTCGTGTACATCATCAACGGATGTGAATACAATGGTAATGTAGAGTCTAGGTCTAATTAAGATGTTAAAGTCTCTGATAATAAACAAGTTTGATTGTCGTAGACTGTTTCCCAAATGCAATTAGTAATATTCAGCTTTTTCAAAGCAATGCCTTGTTTACAAGGACATGCAGATTTATTCATGTAAATAATAATTTAAATTCTACATGAGACTTACTAAGTGCTAGACATAAGATCTTGCATCATTAAAATATGTAAAAGGCGAGACAATTTGAATATGCATCAAAGACGAACAGCAGTATTTTTTTGACATTCTTTGATCCTGTATACCGTTTTGTTTTATGTTTAATATAAATAGAGCAAAATAATTTCAACTACAGTTTAGTTGGCTGATTTCTTTTTCTCAAAATGAAAGTTGTATCTTGTATCATGATGTTTGATTTTAATCGAAAGTTCTTAATTTCTGTCTTTTCTTTCAGATGACTGATGCCATGCAGTAGCGAATAGCTGGACTGTTTCAGAGAAGAAGAAAAAAGTACAGCATCGTGCTGATCATCAAGGAATGTGAATACAATGGCTTAGGAAAGAAGACAATCTACAGATAGGATAGAAGGGAGAAATTGGGATGAAGGGCGACAACATAAGGACGGTATATCTATCATGTAATTTAAGTGGAAACATGAAAGGAGATCCTAAGATTGAAGGTGAAAACAATGCATTCCATTCTGTGATGTCGTAATTACAATTTTGCTACACTTTAATAACACTACAGAGAGACATTTATATCAAGGAAAGCTTCATGTGGATATGGAATGTTAGATTTTTTTAAGTGTTCATTGGTATGTATTTCATGATAATAAATCTTGAAGGTTTTGTGTGGTAATCATAACCTTGTGATAAATCTTGATAGATTTCTAAGTGCACATTGGCAATATTTAGATGATGCTGTAATTAGATTAAGTTCTATTCTCCTGTATTCTTTTATTTATTGTTTTGTTTTCAACCCACTTTGAATGTGTCACGTATGATTCTTATAAACATGGGAACATGCACTCCATGTAACTGATAGGACTTATTACAAATTGACATAATTATTCAACCATCACTAGACAGTTCTGTTATAAGATGTTCTTTATCTAACTAAAATTGTAAATTATGATACGTGTATGTTCCCATGCAAACTCACAACAAAATACAGAAATTTGATTTCTTTTAATAATAATTCATTATGTCTCTAAATTTACAATTAAAGAAAGTGATTGCAATAAGGATGTCAAACATTGTATATTAAAATAATAGATTATTCATTTGTCTCCATCCGTAGTAACGCACGCAACTGCAGTGTGCAGTTTGTAGGCTGCTGTGAAAAAAAAAAAAAAAAAAACAAACCACAGGCAGCCCAAGCAGGATTCGAACCCACGACCTCTGGATTACTAGACCAGCGTCATAACCACTAGACCACCGGAGTCCTGGCGCTACCTTTACACATGAATAATTAAGTATAGAAGGGCTTGGGGGCGCTTCGAAGTTTACTGCTCTTATTAAATATGTACATGTCATTTGCAACTCAACTAAAGATGATTAAACACACTGAAATTCTTACTTTAAATGATATTCATAATCTGTTTTTTTTTTCTTTAATAGCTTGGGATGTACACTTTATACACTGTACTGGTCTACATTTCGCCTACAATATGGAATTCTTTACTTCGAGACGTTTGTTTTTAACAAACAAAAAATTAAGAGTCCTTTAAAGGTGCTGTAAAACAGTGGTGTTTGTTTGTTTGTTTTTTGGTGGGGGGGGGGAGGGGAGTCATATTAGCCTTGGCCCCTCTCCGCCGTCTTTTTTTTTTCCTTTAGCTGCATTTTTTTTAGTCATCACATGAAAATTCGTCTGCATCCACCCCGTAGTTTTGCTGATGACCTTTCTTTTTAATTATTTTAGCCACACACAATTTTGGCTGAATTTCCCCACCCCTCTTGTGAATTTGCTAGTACATGTACTAAAGCACATACTCAGAATGTGTTTATAGTACTGGTGGATTAAGGATTCACAGGGAGGGGGGGGGGTCGACCAAAATTTCTCTTTTCTCATATGTAACAAGCCTACGGGGCGAAAGGCTGATATTATGGGCTTTCTACACACATTTTTAGATGCTAATTATTGGTTAACATGAGCATGATCATTTATGTTGTGATTAATTTGTTTCCTTATATATGTATGACTTCTATTAGAGACTTAATTGGCTTGGCACTCCTTACATCGACCTATTTTAGACACCCATTTCCTTCTCTCTCTCGTGCTTTTTCTCTACTGTCCTGTGAATAGTGTAACTACATGTACATGCAGTACCTCTTCTCTTTTGTATGATATACATCAAGTTTTTATCTGAGCATATGGGTGTTGCAGCACTCTCAAGCTTCATGCATATGCAGCAACATCTTTGTGTGTTCATATACGTAGTTATGCTTGATATATTAATTTGAGAATGTTATTCTTTCTCTTGTATATGTTCTGTCCGCACTCTATAGATGTAAATGTACGATGTAAGATTTGGTGTGCATGTTCGAACTGTGTTCCTCTTTTTGTGAACACACAAGAACTGATATAATAATGAACTTGAATTACACATATTCTTGAATCTTGATTCCATCTCCATTTGCCATTAGATATGTATTGATTTATGGAGCTCTTCCACAATTGTTATCCTTCCCATTGTCATTACTCATCTCTGAATAATTCAAATTTGATATTTTATTGAGGACTTATGTTTCTTCGATTACATAATGTACCTCTTCAATATATTGCTGCAAAAGGCATAATAAAACATGACCATTATTATATATTTAAAATGAAGCTTGAAATTCTGATAGTGTTGATATTTATGTATTTTTAGGAGTTTATCAGTTTCGAAGAGTGCATGCAGGATGAGTTTTATGTTTTTATATGATCAGGTGCAGCTATCATAGAATCTGTTGAGCAGGAAAGAGAAAGATGGAAAATGAGGAATTATGAGTGAATTCGCATGCGAGCCAAATGACAATAATGACACTGATAAAAATTGTGACAAAGTAAATGTCACAAATATGTGGAATAATAAGAAATAAAGAAATCAATATATTATTTCAGAGAAAGAAATAACAGAGTGCATGCAGGAGTATGAAAGATGAGTAAATACAAGTAATTATTACTGACTGGCACGTCTTTTCCCCAAGATTTATGTATCCTTCATCTTAGAACAAACATTCATAATTATTATGAAAGAAGTGAACTGAATTTGAATTAAAAATAATGTGAAAAAATGAAAAAGTAAGTTAATAAAGTAAAAAAAAAAAACCAGTAAAAAGTAAAAAAATGTGAAACACAGTATACCGAGTACATGTATTACCAAATGATAGATGTCCAAATGCAAAAGTGTTAAATAATAATATATCCACAAAAAAAGGGGGGGGGGGCAAAGAAATCTTTGGAACGATCAACCACAGCTATAACAATACATGCGTGTACTAAATGAAGATGAAAACAATGACAACACTCTTTTTAGAACAATTAAGAGAAACTGGCTTGTATTATCATCTTAATTATCACTAAATGTATTGTAATCATCACAACAATCATTACATGACAATTAATTTCAATTCATAAGGTTATTGTTGATAAGCAGGTATAGCCCTAATAGTATTTGTATGTAAACACATACGAAAATGAAATAGCGACGGTTCGTAAATACACGCGTATTGCACGTTACCTATTGTACAGGCCCTACAGCGCGGGTCTCACGAACCGGCGTAATACAACTTACGTCGGTTCGTGAGACCCGCGCTTAAGTACATAACCTATGGTGCGCGCAAGAAACGATGGATTTACGAACCGACGCAGTGAGTTTGAAGACAGAAATATCGTAAATTTTTTGAATTCACACTAAAATTACACTATGGATAGGAAGAACAACTTCCACTCTCATCACCCTGTCAAAATTTTCACACACAAGACAGGAAAAGTCATTGAAAACGTTGTCTAAAACTTGTGAGATCTTTAAACGCGATTTTCTCAGATTTGCATTTTCGCTCAAAAACGAAATAGCGTCGGTTCGTGAAAACGCCGACGAAAAGTGAACTGAAAACCTCTTTCAAGAGGTTGACAATGATAACATAACAATATCACAATTTTTATCTGTCACATCGTTAGGGGATTATTAATCCTCCTTCCTTCAACTCAAAGGCGATGCATTATAGTGTTCATAGTGGAAACTAGGTAAGGGACATTCTTAATAGACGTTTTCTTGTTTCATCACAGACGTTAGTATTTTTCCTTTTCTCATGTATGTGGCTTACAAACCTTAAAAATATCACTAGAATATTTCACCTTACTTTCAAAGGAAAAAGCTTCATTAAAGGAGAAATTCAGCCCAAATATATAAAGTTATTCGCTGATAAGAAAGAAAATCATACGGGCTCCACAAAAATGAGAAGGTTGTGACATTTTGAAGTTTCGCTAGTTCTTGAGTAAACAGTTTTTGAATGGTCATTATGAATCTGCAAATGGCAAAATGAGCATGTCATCCCCTCACAACTTGCCATAACATTTGAACATAATATTTTGAAATTTCCAGTTTTTCATTCAAACATAATTATGCCCCAGGCTTAAATCCGGGTATATATGTAACTGATCACTATTCCGAAGGTAATCAACCAGGAATAACATTATGTTTCAGATTTCAATGCCAGAAACATTAAATTTTCGCTATTTTTTGTACACGATCAATGGAAAATGGAGAGGTTATGACATGGTTAGCTCACTCATTTGCATATTCTTATCCACTGTACAAAAACCTTATTTGCAGAAATTGGCAAAAATTCAAAAAGGCAGTTAAGTAAGGGTGCAATTAAACATAATTAAGGGTTCAAGTGTGTCCTGCCATTGTTTCAAATTGGGTGCAAATTATTTGAACCTTTACTTCTTAGCGTATAAGCCTCAAATTTCACAGGCTCAAAAGCAAACGTAGTGACGTGCATTAAAAACGGAGTCGGCATTATTACATTGAACTAAATTTCTCCTTCATTTGGTATTCAATGTCCTCAATCAGTGCATAGTATCGACTGTGTCGCTTGCGACACCTGAAACCGGGGTTGGGAAAGTCATTATTGTGTAAACAGATGGCACCTCCAAGATATCCGTCCGGTCTTGCCAGTGCAGGTGTACCACGGCTGTGGTCTGGAACTTGTAGGCTCCATAAACATGACTGAGACTAAAGATCCTAAACAGGATATTCGGAGTGTTTACAATCCATCCGGTCTTCCCATCTTGCTGTAAGAAAAAAAAATAGAGTAAAAATGATATTAAAGTTAACTTGCCATGCACTGGAGCAATGTACGCACAAAATGAACGTCTCTGATCAAAATTATAAAATCAACATTGTTTTTAGATTGCGCAAATTACCTAGAACAATGTATGTATACGAGGGCCATCTACTGTGGAATAATGAAAGATCTACTCCCAATTGTAGTAGTTGAAAATATGTAAAACGTTCCGTATAACGTCTCTGACGTAAACATCTTTGCTTATCAGTACTTAATGGGTTTGATTTTTACAAGATATTAGCATTATATTTGGATTGAGGAACCTATGTGCTACAAACGTAGGCAGCAATTCGCCATGATGGGTCATTAATATTGGTTAGAGAACATATCTTATTTGTTCAGAGAACGTCCCTGACCTAAACCTGTTTTTCTTATACATTTCTGCTTCTCTCACAAAAACATACGTAATTCAAAGTGACTACTACATTATAATTATAGACTACTGACCTATTACTAGTCATAAAACACAGTTTCTGTCCAGGCAATGTGTTTACACTTGCTCAATCAACAGAAAACCTTAAATTTGAAACTCTTCTACATATTTCCAACATCTTTCAGGAAGCTTCATTTTTTCTTAATATTATAACACGCCCGTGTAAACTTTGTTCTTCTTGTTCCTATAATACTAACCGCACCCATCCAGACCTAATTTTACTTAAATGTTCTCATAATTTGTAGAATGGATGTCTTTATTTCATGAAACAGTAATTATCAGAGACGTTTTTCATTTTGCTCAGAGACGTGCGGTCTTTGATCTTCATGTAGAATCTTACATATTTACTGTCTATCCTTCTTTAATTTATTTCTAATCCAAAGGTTAAAATACATAATTTCACAGATGATACTAATTGGCAAATCTACGGAATGATAAATGTTATAAATCGGCACAAACACCAGGAAAGTTTTTGTTATTACTCACATTTTCAGGATTTGTGGGCATTTCCGTTGTTGAATTATGCCGACTCGATTCCAGGATGGCGCGTCAGTGCGTAATATAAGCGCGCAAATAAAGTATCATGCAGTGTGTAAGTGTCAGATGAGGGAATATCCCTTTAGAGATTTTCAATCAGAGACATTCGCTTTGATCAGAGACGTTTGCCAATTTCGATTTTCAACCAGAACTCATTTTTATGGACAGTATGTTGCTCTTGTTGCCAATCATCATAATCGCCTGGCTCACACTGACGTACTGATCACCAGTTTTTATCTCAAGCATAATCAACTTTCATTAATGACACCAGTAAACAATCGAACATCTCTGATGGTTATTCAGTATAATTTTCTTTAATGAGCCACCACGCGATTATTTTATACAGCTCACTCACAAATTTTGATGGAATGGTAGTATGGATAAGACGCTAAATAAATATGGCCTTACATGTTTTCATATTCATCCTGGAGTTTTTGCGTCAAGGAAAAGATAATTCATTCAGAGACGTTCTTTTTCAGACATGAGTGAATTCAAAAGTTCCTGATAAGATAAGTAATAAACACGTTCATGGTAGAAGTACTTGATTAAATAGTTAGAGTATGTGGGCTTACTAACAAGGAAAAACAAAGCTGTAGAATTGGATAAGAACAAAAATTGCGACGTCTGATTTTGGGATTTTTTCATAAAATATGTATTTTTGTCAATTTTTTCAGCATTAAGGCATTATTTTTTAAGGAAATGCGGTAACAACAATACAAAGTGTATATTTTCTGAAAGGCACAACCCTCCCCTACCGAATGATACATAAAACTATGAAAAACACCCACAGGTGACAATTTTACAAGGGTTTGAATATCGCAAAGCCCGAAAATGGCCAATTGTACATCGTTCAACGTTTTCACCCATATATATTATGGTTATAATGTTACATCATATTGCCGAAAAAATTGAAGCATAACTATAAAAATGTCCAACTTGTGTCTTCAACAATGTCATCAAGACCACCAATATATATCTTGTGTGCGTTGCATGTTTAGTATTCAAAGCTTATCCATGATATGTAGAGGAAACAGTGTAATCTTGCAAATTATTCAACTGCATCTGTAATCTTGCAGGGTTCATTGCTGCACACCTGTATCGTACTAATTACAAGATATTAGGTAGAGCTGGTTTCACTGTACAGCAAGTTCAAACTTGGCTAAAAGAACTATAATATGCATTCGTTTATCGGCAGAGTAGAGTTGGGTTTAGATTTTACGATTGACGAAAACCTGAAATCTTTCAGCACAAAAATAGGGTAAAACCATCAATTGTAATCAATGTCTCCCCATTTATTACATGTATCAGAGGAAAATACATAAGAATTTCCATTTTTGGCGGCCATTTTGGCAGCCATCTTGAATGTCTCCAAACTTTCAACGAGTTGCATCATCCAGATTCGGATTCAGCACCCTCGATAGGATAGGGTAGAACCATTAATGTTGTTCTCAGTTTTGAATCATTGAGTAGGAAATACGTGGGAATTTCTGGTTTTGGCGGCCAATTTAAAATCGAAGTACGGTAGAACCGTTTATTGCTCTCAATTTCGAACTACTGAAAAAGAAATACGTGGGAATTTCCGGTTATGGCGGCCATCTTGGCGGCCATCTTTAATATCGCATAATCCTAAAGAATGCAAGAGTTACATCATCCAGATTCGGATTCAGCACCCTCGGAATAGGGTAAAACCATCAATTGTTTCCAATTTCCCACCATTTAGAAGGAAACACATCGGAATTTCTGGTTTTACTGGTGGCCATTGTGGCGGCCATCTTGAATATCTAAAAATGTTCAAGGATGCAGGAGTTGCATCATTCAGATTCGGATTCAGCACCCCCAAAATAGAGAAAACCATCAGTTGTTTTCAATTTATCACCATTATTCAGATTCGGATTCAGCACCCCCGAAATAGGGTAAAACCATCAGTTGTTTTCAATTTATCACCATTGGAAGGAAATACATCGGAATTTCCATTTTTCGGCAGTCATTTTGGCGGCCATCTTGAATATAATATCCTCAAGGATGCAAGAGTTGCATCATCCAGATTCGGATTCAGCACCCTCGAAATCAAATAAAACATCAATTGTTTTCAATTCCTCACCATTTAGAATGAACTAGAGGGAAATTTCCGGTTTTGGCAGCCATTTTGGCGGCCATCTTGAATATTTCAAAACCCTCAAAGATGCAAGAGTTGCATCATCCAGATAAGGATTCAGCACCCCGAATTAGGGTAAAAACACCAAAAAACATTGGGTGGACGGTAAAACAAGGTTCAACCTCTGGCACCCAGACTATATCTCACCGGGCTTCAAACTAGTCGCGACTGCAGATTTTGCTCGTTGGAGAGATGTCTTCGCTAGCCTACGACTCCGAGACTTCTATTGTAAAAGTACAGTGTCTCCGAGCAGTCGCAAGAAATTTTAAGACACGATTTAACAATGTAGCTGACCGATTTTAAAAATTCTCAATCTCAGCTGTCTGACCTGTATAATTATGTTCAGATGAATGAAACCTACAAAGATAAGCAAGCATAATGAAAATCATAAATTAATTTAATCATAAACGGGCTTAGCAATATTCTCAGTTTTCATACTTTTATTTATCAATGTGCACTTGATTAAAAGTACGGGCTTCATCCCTTAACCACTCATAGTGTCACGTCACTGCCAATCATGCCTTTGAATAAACCTCGCTATTTTCCAGCTAAATTAATCACATCAATGAGCTCAACAGGTTGTCTCTTTCACAATGATAACGGACAATGACAACCGCACCGTCCGCCCCACTTTTCACACATTGTGAACGCTACTGGTTCTGGCAAGCCGAATTCACGCTGGTTTCGGTATCCCTGAGAGTGCAAAATGATCACAATTCGATAATTGCAAGGGTTGACAAAAATGGTCTTAAAATCATAACGCATCAACCAAAATTAAAGAACTTGGTGACATTCTATGGAAAAAAAATTATGGCATTTCCAAAAGCATGCAGAAGAATGACATATTTGCAACAATATTGCTGAAATTAAAGATCTTAGCTGTTCCGTTCTTTCTGGGCCACCCTGTATAGTGCGAGAGGTCATTCCTGTCCGAAACGCACGCGGTGCCTCATTCTGTATAGTATGTAGTGAAAGAAATCAGATTTGAGGCTGACGTTGCTCTCTTTTTCTCCCTTTTAATCGAGCTTTCGGCATGTCATTGCTTTCATGACAAAGTATAATCATTATATTTCAGAAGTTTGATAGAGAAATAGAATTCATGTTTTCATTATCTTTTTGTATGATACATAATACTTTTATGCTGATGACATGATTTTAGATTCTATTTTTGTGTGTTGTAAACGATTGAGTCGTGTAAAGGCAATATTTTAGAAAATTGGTATTGATATATCACATTACGCTGTATAACATTGCACTTATTACATCATGGCACATTATGCCATCTGAAAATTATTGTAATGTGTGCTCTGTTGGTAGATCCTGATGAAGGCCATGAAAGGCCGAAAGCTCGATTAAAAGGGAGAACAAGAAATCAACGTCCTCCTCAAATCGGATTTCTTTCCATATATATTATACGTGCGGGTCAGAACTGACCCGGAACTGGGTCCGTTGGGGACATCCACCGTTCCGGGTCAGATATGACGAGGAATGGGGTCAGATATGACCCCATCCAGAGTCATGAATTGGGTCAGGGTGACCCTATTCCGGGTCTTCATGACCAAACTCCAAGTTATTTTTGACCCGGAACAGTGTGTGACCCAGTTCTGACCCGGACTTTTTTCAGAGTGTATATCAGTAGTATAATCACAAGCGTTACATCTTAATTTGCATATAGAACAATAGACATGCAAGAACATGCACAAAGCTTGACTGTTTGGCAACTAAAACTGAATAACTTTAGTACGCTGTACAATAAAAAAAGAAAAGGACGGGGTCCAGCATGATGCTTGAGAAATGATGCATCTTTTGCATCATTGAGGGCATGGGAAATGTTCAAGGTATATCTTCCAATTGGCCGCAAAAAAGCAACAACAAATAAAATACATAACTTCTCATACAGTCATATCTCTCATCTCCCAGAGAAAACGTTAGTTCAACTCTTTGTCTGCATGAGTAAAACCATCATTTCAGGCATAATTAATATCATTTGGAAAACATAGCGTTCATCATTGGGGTAGGTGTGTTGCATATCATTTAGAATGATTTGACGAATTCGCTCGACTGATATGTAAAACAACAGCGACAACAAATCAAATTGGTTTGACATTGCTTTATTCTTTGGTTCAACGTCCCGTGCATAATTTAATGTAATAGAGTTTCATTTTTTTTTTTTGCAGACATCTTAGATATTCCAAAACTTGTAAGGGTGCAAGAGGTTTAGCACCTCCGAAAAAGGTAAAATGATAATGTATAATAATGACACACACACACACACACACACACACAAACACACACACGTGTACACACAGTGCCCGGACAATGCACCCGTACTACATGTTACATTCTCTCTCTTATACATGGAATAATCATTCTCCTTCTGATGTTATATACCATTTCTTCATTTACAGAGTTCTGAAGTTGAGAGCTCCAAGTAGCGGTTTAGCGGTTTACGCAGCAGTCACTCACTTCTGTTCTCGAATTCAGCTCTTCGGATTTTTTCCGTTCTACAAAGATCCGACGAATCGCACTCTGTCCACGCATTACTTCGAAGACGTCAAGATGAACTACACAACCAATAGACACAATATGCCGGATGAGTTCAGAGTCCTCCTCAAATTGGACGAGAAGGGCGCCCTCCGGATCGTTAACGACTGCAGCGGGAAATGGAATAACGACTTACTGAGGGCAAAGTTCAAGGGTTACAAGCATTTGAAAGGTGACGAGTTGGGTGATTCAGATGTTTCTTTTTGATATTTCGAAATGAAATTCAAGGATTCAATTTTATTTCTTGCTGGGACCCAGTAGAAAGTGGTTTGTATTTATTACATTATTACATTATTTGTATTTATTACATTATTACATTATTTGTATCTATTACATATATACATCTATGCATTATATTGAATGTTTTGTCCTTCCAAATTGTTTAAAAGTTGTGCTATGTATCTATAAACTTCAAAACTGAAATAAACGTTTTTTTAACGCCGTCTCAGGAAGTGAACTAACATGTGTTTTATACAGTGCCATGTCATTCAAAATTGTTTACAAATTGAATTAATCAAGTCATCACATTGTTTTAAGTATTTCCTTTTATTGATGGAAAACATCATCGAACTTAATTGAATTGAAAATAAGTAGGACAGAGAGATTGTTAACTTGGAAATCAAAATTTCCAAGAGTATGTGCGCCACACACGCCTTTCCACATGCCCCTCTAGTCGTCAGAATTAAGTACGTTAAATCACATATATCACTGTACTGTCTTCTTCATCTTTCCAAGAGCTGATAGATTAACATTGGAAGAAGTCCATTTCGTTGAAATTTGTGGATGAACGACGAGAAAGTGAAGAAAAATGGCAGCTAAACCTGCCGGAAAGCTCAAGCAAGGTGACGGACCATGGGCTTACCGACTACGGGCAGCATCTCCGGTCAGTCACAACCAAGGAGACCCTCAGTGTGCAGGTGATCAGCCAAGTGAGACATTTCCATTGACCATGGACTACGTGGAAGAAGCCTTGCAATCTCAAATAAAGGAGGCATTGTGCTGCGACGACGTTCTCCAAAAGCTGAATGACGTGATCTCGGCCGCCATATTGGACAAAGTGACACAAAGTGTGTACCAAGCAATCTCGCTGGACCTTGAGCAAGTTAAGGCCGAACAGGAATCGATGAGCGAGCAACTGAAATATCTGGAAGGGAACCTCAAGAAGGTGCAGAATGCACTCGATGAGCAAGAGCAATACTCCAGGCGAGAATGCCTCCGGTTTTATGGTATACCGGAAACAGCCGACGAAAACACTGACAACCTCATCATGGACGTCGTCAAGACCCACTGGGACATTTCACTCGACCCTACATGTATCTCTAGAAGTCATCGCATCACACCGAAACCCAGAAGCGGAATGAAGTAGAGAAACCTGGACCAAAACCGATCATAATCAAGTTCGGATCATACAACGCTCGGCAGACCGTCTTCAACGCCAAGTCCCGTTTCAAAGGGAGTCCCATCTTTGTACACGAGGATCTAACATCACACCGAAGGAAGCTTGTCCACGCAGCAAAGGACAGGTCATCAGTGAGACGGGTGTGGACCAAGGACGGGAAGATCACAGCGCTTGTCAGAACCGAAGGAATGAATGACAGAAGAGTCACCATCAGGAACATGGCAGACATTGAGAGACTGCGATAGGACATGGCTAGCATTGGTAAATATGACCGGTAAACCATAAATAATGAAATTAAAGTATCCATGTATGAAGTGTAACAAAAGTGTTAAAAATAACCAAAATGCATTGTTATGTTCCGGTTGTCTTAGATGATGCCATTTGAAATGCACTCCATACAGCACGTCTTTGTAACTGACAATGTTTGGTTTTGTCGTTTTTTGTCGTTTCCAGGAATTACCATTTCATGCTGGCAATGATATGGCAAATGTATCTGAAAGTGAAGAACGACAGTCATAATGACTCCAGTACAGTTGGGCGGTTACATGATATTATGAAGCTTGATGGGGGGAAAAGAAATATTATGTCATTACATTTGGAAAAACAAATACAGAAACTACGAGTAAGTCCTGGGCTGAAAGTTGCTCATCTTAACTGTGCTTCTCTCACGAAGAATACTGATGAACTCCGACTTTTTATGTCAAAGTCGAACATTCATGTATTAACGCTAAGCGTAACTCATTTAAATGAGCTTATTGATGACAGCGAAATTGCATGTAAAGATTATTCCTTGATACGGAAAGATAGAAACAGAGCAGGTGGCGGTGTGGCAGCATATATACGGAGTGATGTAGATTATATACTGAGAAGTGATTTAATGAATGAAGATCTGGAAATGTTAGTGATTAGGACTATTTAGGACAATTTTTAAGACAATTAGGACATGTTTAGGACAATTTTTGGACATGTTTAGGACAATTTTTGCAAAGTCTATATTCTCCTTCGCTGGACCTAAACTCTGGAATTCCTTTGACAGCAGTATAAAAGAATCTCTAAGTTTTAACACTTTTACTTTGAAATTAAAGGAAATGCTTATTAATTCTTATATTACTGGGGATTTGCATTTTGAAAGCTCCTAACTGATTTCTCTTGCTGCTAACGCCTTCATTTTGTTTACGTTATTTCATAACCATTATGTTATATCATTCATACGAAGACAACTTCTCTCTAAGACCAAGGTCTCATGTGTCCTGGCATCGACCCCCAATACTCTCCTCCTTTGCCCTTCCCTCTGTCTTCCTGTCCCTTTCTATCTCCTTTTTATCCTTTCCACGTGTATGTAAGAGAGCTGCTTTGTTACTGTATGTGTGTGCGTTTGAGTGCGTACTCGTTTTGTGTTCTGGTTCCCGTGGATTATGTTAAAATCTCTCGTGTATTACTATTATATTGCGACTCCGAGGGGACTGCATTCTACAAGCTTGGCTTTTTAGCAGTCCCCTCCATTTCCGACCTTTTCTTTATTATGATTCAGTCACATTTTGTCCTTGTACTTCTTCTACCAAAATATGTTTTTTGTTTCATGTAAACAAATGACGTGTATTTAAATTTCATTTGGACATGTAAAAGTTACTTTGTACTGATTTGGTGTATATGCAATGTCATATTATATGCTTTGGCCGGAAATGAAATAAAAAATGAATGAATGAATGAATGAATGATTGAAATAAAGCCTGTAAAGGTGAAGTCATATTTTATTGTTTCATGGTACAGACCGCCTAACGCAAACTTGAAGGTTTTCAAATTGTTTGAATTGGTATTACAGAGAATAGAAGACCTAACTCGAGAATGTATTATATTAGGGGATATGAATTGTGATGTAATACCGGAAAATAAACCATGGCAAACAAAACAGTTACTTGAGTTAAAGGAAGGCTTTGGTTATGTGCAATTAGTAATGAGTTACGGAAAACACCTCGTCAACGATTGATTTAATCATGACAAGTACTCCAGCTAAAATTGATACTGTTGATATTTTACCCATGTCTCTGAGTGATCATTATCTTGTATATTGTGGCTGGGGTAAAAAGTGTGTCAAAAACAAAGTTGAACACAAATATAAGATTTCTCGAAATTTTAAGAAGGTTGATTATGGTTTGCTAAAAGATCATTTCTCTATGGAATCGTGGGAACACATTATGAATGAAACTAATGTAGAGGCAGCGTACACTGCATTTGAAAATATGATACGACTGGTGATAGACAAACACGCTCCCCTAAAGAAAAAAAAGAGTTAAAAGAAAGAATCACCTTGGATTACTGATCAAGTCATCTCACTCATAAAGGAAAGGGATAATCAGAAGCGTTTGGCAAAGAAATCAAGCTCACCTGTTGACTGGGAAAAATACAAGCGTCTACGAAACAAGGTTACCGCTCAAATTCGTAGAGCAAAGAGAGAGTATTACCAATAGTATCAATAGCAGTAATGGTCAATCTGACAAGGTCTGGAAATTGTTGAACTTTGTTCTCCCGAAGAAATGTGAAACTGGTAGAATAACACAAGTAAAAACAGAAGATGGAGAAATGTTGGATAAAGAAGAAATAGTTGAATATTTTAATGCATATTTCATTAATGTTGGTAAAACAATTCAAGAAAATGTTGAAAATAGTGAGTATGCAGATGACTGCAGGGACATGTTGTCCCAAAACATGGACTCGGAAAATATTTTCCATTTATGGATATTGAAGAAAACGAAGTACTGAACCATTTACATAATCTTGCTACTGATAAGGCCTGTGATTTGGACAATATACCTGCACTTATCCTAAAGTCCATTGCTTAATATATCTGTAAACCTCTTACTTATATTTTTAATCTGTCGATGAATCAAAACAAGGTTCCGTTGGCATGGAAACGGTCTCGCGTCACGCCCGTATACAAAGGTGAGGGTCAAAGATCGCAGGTTAACAATTATAGACCAATATCAATTTTACCAGTGATAGCGAAAATTATGGAAAAACTCATATTTGATCAATTGTACAAATATCTTCAAGAGAAAGGACTTGTGGCAGTACATCAATCAGGATTTAGACCAAAAACACTCAACAATGACGGCCTTAATTAATGTAACTGAATACTGGCTCAACAAACTTGATCAAGGAAATGTTTGTGGGCGTAGTCGCATTGGATTTAAAGAAGGCATTCGACACAGTAGACCATGCTACTCTATTACGTAAGATGTGTCAGTATGGCCTGTCTGATTCAGTGGTTGAATGGTTCTGCAGCTACCTGACAGATCGCTCCCAGTGCACAGTTGTCAATGGGGTTCAATCTAGACCAAAGACGTGTGGAATCCCCCAGGGTTCAAATCTATGTCCCTTACTGTTCATTATGCCTCCGCCACGAAGTGGTGCCGGAGGCATTATGTTTTCGGGTTGTCCGTCCGTCCGTACGTCCGTCCGCTTTCGTTTACGCAATAACTTGAGTAACATTTATTGGAATTTTACCAAACTTGATCCAAGTATGAAGTATGATGGTGCAATTATTTGATTAGATTTTGGGTGAAATCGGCTGAAGGTCAGAGGTCAAAGGTCGAGGTCAAATCATGAAATTGTATCCGTTTACGCGATAACTCAAGACTGGATGGAGCAAATTTCACCAAATTTGTAGGAGGATGATGTATGATGGGACAATTACTTGATTAGTTTTTCAGTGAAATCGGACAGAGGTCAAAGGTCAAAGATCAAGGTCAAATCCTAAAATTTATCTGTTTACGTGATAACTCAAAACTGGATGAAGCAGCTTTCACCAAACTTGGTCCAAGGATGATGTATGATGGGCAATTAGTTAAGTAGATTTTAGTGACATTGGCAAGAGGTCAAAGGTCAAAAGGTCAAGGTCAAATGCTACAAATGTTGCAATTTCCGCCATATCTATGCAATGCCCGAAGGTATTTTCTTGAAACTTGGTGTGAACATGTACTACTGCGGAAAGATTCTCCAGAGAGAGTTTCATGTCATAAGGTCAAAGGTCAAAGGTCAAAGGTTAGGTGAAAATGTTGCAATATTACTTTTCTCGCAAATGGTTCAATGTATCTTCGTGGAACTTGGTACACACGCATGTACTGACTGGCAGGGATTATCTAGGGAATTTAGGGGTCATGGGTCAATAGTCAGGGGTCAAAGGTCAAGGTCAACTCTCAAAATTTTACTATTTCCCTCATATACTAGTATATGCAATGCTTGCATTATTAGTTTCAAAACTTAATACATGCATTACCTAATGGAGATTCTCTGGGAAATTTCCAGCCAAAGGTCAAAGGTCAAAGGTTAAGGGTCAAAGGCCAGGTTTCAATGCCCCCCCCGAAAAAAAAAATAATAATTAAAATTAAAAAATTGAAAAAAATAAAATATAAAAATAAAAAATCTATTTTGTACCGTCATTGCACTCTTTCTTCATACCTTGGAAATTAATCAATGCATAAACTTATAAAAAGGTCTGTCAGAATTCAAGTAAAAATTCTCAATTCCCCAAATATGTGTACCTGCACTCTTAGAAAATTATAGCAAACCCATTTCAAGACATTTCTGACAAACCTGTCATTTCAGTATTTTGCCAGTTATGTGAAATTGTCATGGATCACACATTGTGAAGACATTGTACTATACGCCTATTGGGAGAATCATGCATTATGGCGGAGGCATCAGTCGCCATAGCGACATTTCTAGTTTTATATATAAATGACTTACCTTTGTGCGTAAAGAATAGTATGGTTTCTCTCTACGCAGATGACACATGTTTGTATTACTCTTGTAACAACATTGATAGATTGGTGACAGTTCTAAATGAGGACTTAGATAGGATAAATGCATGGCTGTGTAAAAATAAGTTGCCATTAAATGCCCCAAAAATGTGACTTTTTATTGATTGGGTCGAGAAGGAGACTCAAGAGTATTTCAGTTCCTTGTGTAAAGATTAACGACACGGTCATTAATCGGGTCACGCATATCAGATACCTTGGTGTACACATTGACCAGTACTTAGACTGGACAAAACACGTTGAATGTTTGCAGAAAAAACTGAACAAGAGCTTGTATTTACTGAAAAGAATCAGACCCTCTATCACGCAGCAAATGGCAATGATATTCTATATAACCATTATTGTGAATCAGATGGATTATTGTAGTCTCATATGGGGGAACATGGCAAAAACATACTGTGAAAAATTACAGAAAATACAATTTAGAGCACTCAGAGTGGTTATGCGGGTTGACTGGAAATTTCCAAGTGAAGCCCTATGTCAGTTGATCCAAACATAGTGTAATGATAGCATTGATCGACTTTCGGATAGACGCGATAAACAGTTGTTATGTATTATGTATAAGATTGTAAACGAAAACATGCCTTCACATATAAATGATTTATTTATGTACAGACAATATTTGTATGGTTTGAGGAAGACAACCCTCCAGCTAGAAGTACCCAAACCAACCACAAATTTAAAAAAAAACCGCAGTTTCTCATATCGTGGTGCCCTAATGTGGAATAGTTTGCCAAGCGATGTTTCTTTAGCTGCATTCAAAAGTGCAATAGATACGTTTTATACAAAGGTAGGATTTTTAAGATAATTACTTGCAGTTTTATGATGAGTATGTGTATTAAGTCCATATATTTGAATGGTCCCACTTTATTTTCTTTTATTTTTTGTTTCTTTTCATTTATCACATGTTTGTATATATATATATATATATATATGCATATTTTTCTTCTTTTAATGCGTGAGTGATTTTACGGTATTATTTCAGTATAAATTGTAGAATTCCTTGATATGTCGTTGATTTTACAGTGTATAGTAATTGTGTTTGTTTTTATCTCTTATGTTATGTGTACTAAGTATAAAATGTTGTATTATGTTACTTAGATCTGTTTTTACCTCTTCACGGACTCACTGAAGAACAGCCATTGGCTGAAGTGAGTGACCGTGTCGAAATAAAATAAGCTGAAACTGAAACTGAACTGAACTATTCAAACCTCAAAAGGTGTTAGGTTAATATCTGATATCTCCATTCAAAATGCAGAATACTGGCAGGGTACTGTCGAAGCTTTGGAATATCTTTATTTTTTTTTTGTTCAGGTTAACGAACTCTTGGAATAGGCCTAACGACCCTTAGGATTTACAAACTGTGTGTACTAGATTTAATTAATACCGGATAATAGGAACCCTATACCTACTGCATGATGAACATACATTCCTTTACAATATTGATGGCCATATGCAATCAGTCTTATTGTACGTCTCAGGCAGCTGCCTTCTCAATCCAACTAAGTCTGTAGCAGCCGATAAAGAGAACACCACATCATCAATGCAATAGTGAAACTTTGCAACAGTTTTTTTTCCCATAAACATACATTTTTTAGAATGTAATTGAATGCGTAATATGTCCCTACATGCAACCTCAAGGAGGTATCTGTACAATTCTATAGGTTTATCATATGTATATGTCTTTCTTCTCGTGTGCTACATTTACACCGTAACTTGCATGCTGCAAAGTGTAATTTTCAATACATGTATCGTGTAATTACAATCTTAGCATTTTCTCAATGTCATTGAATTGTTATGCTTCCAAAATTCTAAAATATGATATCATTTATACCCTTTGTTCATACTGTCATCTGGCTGGTATGCTTTTAAAAGTTACACTTTTTAACAAATAATTCTGAGAAAAAAAAAATACATTTCCTGAAAACAAAAATCCTTCAATGAAAAGTTGAAAAATCCTGATATTTCTTTACCCTTGATAAATTTGTTCGGTAAATGTATAAACTTTAATCATACGTTCGGTAAATGTATCAACTTTAATCATACTGATGAATTAAATTTTACTATTAATCTAATCAACCCCGGTATATATGATGCAGTGTGTTATTCCTGTCATTTTTTTTTTTTACAATACTATTATACTCTGCGGTGATGATGTTTACACAATTCTGATACTCAAACCCGTGATTTGTAAAGTACATCTAGTGCGCTATACACCACCATAGGTTATATTACAAAAACAGGAAACTTCTAGCTTTTGGTGAAATAAATTTCCAGGACTGAAAATCACTTCGCTGCTACTTTTCCACTCAATGTCATCTACCGTTATCAAACTTTCAATGTAAGTCGGATTTGCTACGAGGACGTCAGGTATCACAACTTGTACTGCATACTGTAACAAATCCATGTTTTACAATGAAATGCTACGAGTTATTTTTTTTCTTCAGCCTCAGCCTGTATTTTATTCAGTGATATCTACCACTTAAAACTGGGTCACTTGGATCCTCGAGACTTGTGCCATTTCTTGGACGAAAATCGGGGGGGGGATTTAATGAAGCATTTTGTTTGACAAATTTGTCAGACAAATTTGCATTCAGCCAACCAGATACAAAGATTTTAGTAGCTTATAACAGTTTGTTGGGAAAAATATCAGACAAGATGCTTCATGAAATGCTCCCCTGATTCCTTAGTCTTAAGTATTCCTTGTTTCGTACAGGATGAGCGAGAGAGTTTGGGAGGTCTTCAGTAACTCATGATATGAGCTAAAGGAAGGTATGATTTGATATTTGGTGTTTTTATCTAATTTTGAAACAGTTCTGTTCCTAGGCATATTTCTGCGTCCATTCTTACGTCCACATTTGAATTCAATTTGCTCCTTGCTAAATTCATTTGTCATTTTTGTGTTTTTGAGAAATGTGTAAATCTCGCATTTGATCTCGCACTTTTTATCATGCCTAGTGTGCACATCTTCTGTTTAATAAGAAGAGCCATTATACAGTATGTTCGCGATTCCTTGGTGAAATTAGCAGAGTATATTCCTTGGTATTTGAACCTAAATGAGTACGCATAAGACTATTCTCATTACGATATCTATCCGCGAAAATTGTTTCACGCGTTCTCCTGCCGATAATGACCGAGCTTCACATTCTATTTGTGTTTTCAGTACTTCATATTTTCCGAAAATATTTTTCACTCAATTTATTGATAGCCTGTTTTCTCTAGTACAGTTGTGTATATGCCCTCAACTGTCAACAAAACCTTTAACAAAATACGTCACCTTCGTGTCTGGTACATGTCGACCGTTTTAAACTGATTACTCAAATACAAAAGTCTTTAGTAAAAAAGAGGTGGGACCAGTTTGTGTATCACGGAAATTTAAACCATCTGTTATAACATTAATTAAGATTGACATGGAACTCTTGAAAGTGATTTATGTAGATAGAAGACCAAACAAAGAAAATATAATTGTCAGGGAAATTGACAGATCACCAAATTCTAATTTGGTGAGTATTCTTTTTTCGAGTTACTTTATGGTATTTATCGGACAAGGATCTCAAGAACACAAAATGTTTTATCATTGTCAATTTTGACTTATATATTCTGAATTATGGTAACCACATTTTGATTTGATTTGATTTGATTTGATTTTGTCAAAAGTTTTTTTTTACCTAATAACGGTTAATGGCGCTTATCAGAAAACCGACTAGAATAACTGGTATTTCATCTTCTTCATTTGATGATATTTTTTTTTTTTTTTACACGAGGTATTTTTATATTTCACCTGGTATTGAAATGTGGTTTCCTCTGTATGCAAAGGTCCTCTTTATTCAATCCGTGACGAATAATCTATTCAGCAATTCTTGTTTTCGTTTCGAGTCAGAATCAAACATAAATACATTCCCGGAAGGGGGGAAATCTTGTGATTGGTTGATGGTCTACATTCAAAATGATGAACACTCATCTTTTGAATGTTTTGACATCGTGATGTCTCTTATAATAGCGGCCGTTGAGATTGTTAGAAAGTACCCCGACAACCATAGGCTACAAAATTACTCCCAAATTGAAAGTTTATATATAAGAAAAACAGGGCCGTTTGAAAATACCGGAAACACTTTTTCTACTCTTAACATCTTTGCTAAATGGGCCGCATATATTCAGTATTCACCGTATACCATGTCAACGTCCTTAGCACGTCTAAACAAAATCATGTGAATTGTCATTGTTGAATGTAAATTTCTTAACAATACACGGAAGGTGATAAATTAAGCGTTGAAATGAGATACCAAAAACAACACTCCTAATCACATACACGAAGGTTTCTTTCAAATTGTTGAACCCAATTATTATGGCAGAAGCTTTCAATGGCATTATTTCAAACAATGGGCCAAATCTCGCCAAATAAATCCCTCAAGTCCAGAAAGATTTCACACGTTTATAGGCGATAGAAAACACGGATTCTTCTTTGTTTGTTGTTTCAAGTTGTTTTGTTTTGTTCTGTTAAGTCTTGTGTTGTATCGATTGTTGCAGATGAGAAGATTCTTGACAGAGTAAATAAAACAAAAGTTTAGGTTATGGTGGAATCACTTATTTCCTCTTTGATTTAAAAAAAAAAACTACTTACCTAATAAACTTCTTTTATTTTTTTGTCTACATTATGACGTGATGTACAAGTGTACTGTATAATTTTCTTTGATATCCAGCAATCGATAACGTCATCGAAAGTTTAAAGGTTCCTAACTTTTGAATCGATTGTCCGATTTTCCTCAAACTTCACCGATGCGTTCAACTATATTGCTGCTTTGTAAATGTTGATTCGCACTTACATATTTATTTTGGTTTTCTTCCAGTTACCTATTGCCTTTATTATCGCCCAGCGCCGGTCGGGCGTCACGCGTCGATCCTTAACTTTTTACATGTTCAGATTTTCAACAAACCGGACAGGTTGCGTCCCTATATACCGGGTTATGGGATTTCCATTCCTTGAAGTCGGCATCACGTCCTCTGGGAGCCCGGGGCTGAGGGAGAAAGAAATCTTCAAAAATATCCCTTCTCTAAAACAAGAATTAAAAGAGCTAAGTTAGTGCTATGACAGAGTAAAGGGGTCTCGTGGTGACTGTAATTTCAAGTTTGTTCAAAATATAACACCTCTTTTCCCTTATTTTTGAAGCATCATGGTCATTTCTTCTTGCAAAGCTTGGCAGGTAGTATAGCTAGAGGACTAGACTCCAAATTTGTACAAATGGGCATCCTTCTCCGCATCGTTTGGGTCCCTGTTATGGGAGTACAATGCTGAATGAATTCTTTACAAGAAAATCTTTACACATTTTCTTCTTTATAATCAAAAGAAACAGATTGGTGACTATAGTGTTCAAAGTGGTTCACGGCAGTACAGGGTGGGAGTGGGCAACCGATGTAGCTAAAGTTTCGTATTTCCATCTTCCTCTTGTGACCGCGATTGACGCATTGCTCGTCCTTCGGGGTTTGGGGGGAAATTCCTTCGATTCAATTCAGGATTTTAGACGGCGCAGATTGGGGACCCTAAAAATCTAATGGGGACCCTATCCCTAAACCTAACCCTAATCCTAATCCTAACCCTAACCATCAAACCCTAACCCTAACCCTAACCCTAACCCTAACCCCAACCCTAACCCTAACCCTAACCAAAAACCCTAACCCAACGTTTTTCCCATAGGTTTAACACGCGCCATGCCCAATCTGTGCCGTCTTTAAAAAAAAGCCCCCCCCCCCCCCCCCCCGGGGCGCCTCAAAACTCCCTGCCCCCAACTTTGTTCTGCTGTCTAATAGGTGACATTCTGCAAGAATTGGAGAATTACACCGAAGTTATATTGCGACACTCAAAATTGCATGCATCAAAAAATCATGAACACTAAATCTAAAAATGGTGAAGGTATCTTTTTGGTTATAAATTATCTTTGAATATAAGCAAAACCCGTTTAATAAACATTATTATAAAATGGGTTCAAGAATGTAGCCAATAGGAAGCGCTGAAATGAGTCACGTGTGCATTGGTTATTTTAGTCCCATTGCACTGCGTGTTAATATCCTATTGCCGATCGTCTGTGCGCGCGGCGGCTCCTTTGAATTGCATGCATACGCGCTGTCAATCCTGTAAACAACTTCTAGTTCGGGCTGCCGGCCGGCTGGCCTTTCTTGTGCATAGCATGATTGTGTGGCGTACGTATACTCTTATACGTACAGTACTTATATGTGCGGGATTTCCGAGTGCGACGTGCGTAAATGTTTGGGACGAACATCTTCGGACATCTTGACCCACAAAGGTACGTGAAAAATGCTGTTAGTTTTCGACCCATTTTATAAAACAAATGATGCACAGGATTATTTCGTGGCGTTAGTGGTTACAATGTAGTGCAACATGCACTCGGCTTCGCCTCGTGCATGTTTCACAATTGTAAATACCCTCGATTGCGCTACATCTCCACTAACGCACTCTTTCCTGTGCATCATTTGTATACTGATTCTCAGTCTCGAATCAATTATCGCTATTGCCAATGACGTAAAAAGTACCCGGATGTGGCTTTTTCGTCAAGATTTAGTGCACCAGTTTCCGGGACTGGGGCACTTTCGGCGCGGGGTATATTTTGCACAGCGCTAGCGTGCGCGTACGTGTACCTTACCTATAGCGCCGTGCCGACCACGGATACTAGTACAGTAGGCGGCCGTACCCGAGCCAGCCAGTGGCCAGGCCTGTGAAACTCGTACACTGTAGCTATAGCAAGCCCCCGCATTGCCCTAGGCCTTGCATTAGCATGCACCATTGTACCACCGCACACATCGAAGCCAGACATATCGGTACATCGTACTGCTTGATCATGCGATCGATGTGCACATCACTGATCAGTCATCTCTGTATACGTTGAAAATATGCTGGAAAATATTCACCCACCTGGATATCGTCATGGAATGCCCATCTTTTTATATTTGTTCTCTGTCGAGGTGCCGCGAACACAATCGGGAACGAACCGTGATCTCGAACTTATCCTGTCTCCGACGCAATTTCTTCAAAGCAAGTACTACTACTACGTGTACATGTACTAGTAAGTCGCGGTGCGCTGTGGAGTCACCCGCAAACTTCACCCACGCGGCCACGTCACGTCTCGCATGCCAGTAAGGGACCTATTTCTGTAGAATTTGTTCATTTATCGTCGTGCGAACAACACATGACAGCTTCGCAGTAACAACCCATAGTCGTATTAACAGCAAATTCTTAAGAATAGAGAAATTTCAAATTATATTAAAACTAAAATTCAAGTCGAGAAAACAGTACACGTAGAATACAGTCGGTTTATGTGTAAAAAGCATTAGTCACGTATCAAGCGCGTACAAACGGAAGTGACTTGGCTCCCGGACTATCCCATAATGCACCGTGAATAACGCTTAAATCAACGTCCGGGTACTTTTCACGTCATTGGCGATAGCGAGAATTGTGGAGTGCCTCAAGGAAGTTTGCTTGGACCTCTTTTATTTATCTTTTGTATTTAAATGACATGTCGAACTCATCAAGCATTCTTCCCTTTCTATTATTTGCTGATGATTCTAATGTATTCTTGTCATATTCTCATCCTAATATGTTAATTGATGTTTAGATATTGAAATGGATAAATTACTTCAATGGATAACAGCAAATAAATTGTCACCAAATCTTCAAAAAACTAAATTCATGAGTTTTAGTAATTCTAATGTACCAAGGAATGTCTATCTGAACGACACAGTTACGCTATATATTGGAGAAGTCTCTTCAATTAGATTCTTAGGTGTGATTCTTGACCGTAATCCAACTTGGAATATACATATTGATTTTATAAGCCGTGTTATTTCAAGAAATATGGGTGTTATGAATATAATCAAATTTTGTTTACCAAAGAATGTTCTTTTACATTCCTCTCTGATTTTACCTTATCTAAGTTATGATAATAATACTCGCCTTGGGAAACACATATTCTTCGCATTTTAATAAACTACTTTTGTTACAGAAAAAAGCTCCTAGTATTATTTGCAATGAATCGTGGATAAGTCACACTGATGTGTCTTTTTCTGTTTCATCTTTCAAAAGTAATTCCCTCTTCTTCCTACAGTGTGTTCTTTTTTTCTGTCTCTGTCTTTCTCTTTAACAAGAGAGTTTACTTGTGTTTGTTTGTCCGTCTGTTTGTTTGTTTGTTTGTTTGCTTGTATAGCTCTGTAGGCCCTATGTGTTGTACACCTTTCATATTATATCTAACAACTTGCTTCCTTGATGTTATTTAGTCTTTTTGTCCACGAGGAGACTGCAAAATACAAGCTTAGCTCAGCTTTTCAGCATGTCTCCCCCCATATCCTGCAACTTTAATTTTGATTCAATTTTCATTTGCTTTTGTGATGCGTAGTGTTGTTTACTTCACGTATTTTTTCTTTGTTACTACATTGTATTGATCTTGTGATATTTTGTCTATATGAAAATGTTTTGCATTGTTGGAAATGAAATAAACGAAATGAAATGAAATCATTCACAGCATAAACGTTTTCTTTGACAATGTATCTATTCATAAAAGTCCAGTTTTAGACGTCCGTAATCCTTGATTCAAACTGACTTGGTAAATAACGCGTTTAAATAAGTACGTCTAAGCACTCTATCGACCAACAGACCAAGAGAACTTTTTTATTGTTATAAAGTCCGTATGTTTTGGCATACGTCAACTGTTGTCACATGGGGTAACTGTAACAAATCAAACGTGATCCGTCATTTCTTCTTCTTCTGAAAAAAAAAGTTATGTGAACTTTTATTAATGTTTCTTAGTTCCTATCTTTTTCATGATAACCCTTTTTTCAAGCAACACAAATTCTGAAAGCAAGGTTCCTACATGATCTTCATGAATATCTACAAGACTGTTACCTCTATGTTTAAGTACATAAAGTTCTCTACTATTGTTTGTTGTATCTGTGTGTGTAATATGTGTGTATATTTATAACTTTGGATTAGTAATAAAGATCAGAACTTTGACACCTCATAAAATTGCATTACCTGATGTGAATGTAATCTTTATCACTGCGTCGCGAAAACATGTGAAACTTTAAACTTACTTTTTTATTTCACGTAAATTGTCATGAAATATATTAAGTTATAGTCTAAGTTATGAAGGACACATTTTGGGCTACGTGAAATAACTTAGCTAGTATTTTTTTTTTGTCGTCATCTTTTCAATGATAACGATATGTGATATAATCATATCGAGCATGAATGTTTAGAATAGATAAATATTGATCAGAACGCGTTGTCTCAACAGCAAACTTACCGGACAAACTTACCGTAAACTTACCGGATACCGGTATCAGGACTTTGACGCCTCATAAAATTGTATTACCTGATAGGAATGTAATCTGTATCACTGCGTCGCGAAAACATTCATTATGAAACTTTAAACTTACTATTTTTATTTCACGTAGATTGTCATGAAATATATCAAGTTGTAGTCTAAGTTATGTAGGACACATTTTGGGCTATGTGAAGTGGGCTATTTAAGTGGAAGCGTATGAATGAGATAACCTAGCAAGTATTTTTGTTTTTCGTCTTTTATGATATGTTGTATAATCATATCGAGCATTAATGTTTGGAGTAGATAAATATTAATCGGAACGTGTTGTCTCAACAGCAAACTTGCTGATAACGGGTTTATGTGGGTTTTCAATCTGCCATATTGCTGTGGAAGCCCGATATTGTGGTCTGTAAGCACGACTGATGGGAAAACAAAGACCATTGTGAATCCAAGAAAAACGATAAGAATTCGTGTGCTGTTCATTATTCCGAAGGTTCGTTATTCCGAAGGTTCGTTCATCCGAAACACACAAATTTCCTATACCTAGAGGTTCGTTAATGCGAAAATGAAAAAGGGTTCGTTTATCCGAACATTCTTTAGTGGCGTTATTCCGAAGGTTCGTTATTCTGCAGGTTCGTCAATCCGAAAATGAAATAGGGTTCGCTATTCCGAAGGCTTGTTTATCCGAAAATGAAATAGGGTTCGTTATTCCGAAGGTTCGTTATTCCGAAGGTTCGATAATCCGAAAATAAGATAGGGTTCGCTATTCCGAAGGCTCGTTTATCCGAAAATGAAACAGGGTTCGTTATTCCGAAGGTTCGTTAACCCGAAAATGAAATAGGGTTCGTTATTCCGAAGGTTCGTTAATCCGAAGTGATATAATATAGTCCGTAACAAACCTTCGGAACAACGAGCTTTGTTTCATTTTCGGATTAACGAGCCTTCGGAATATAAACGAACCTTATTCCATTTATTTTTTCGGATTAATGAACCTTCGGAATGAGAAACCCTATTTCATTTTCGGATTAACGAACCTTCGGAATAACGAATCTTTGGAATAAAGAATCTTCGGAATAACGAACCGTCGGAATAACGAGCTGTAACCAAAAAATCATCTCTGTTCCGTGATAACTGATGCCCAGTCGCTTCTGGAAGATATCGGCAGAACTCCAAAGAAATTTTCACTATTTTTCGTCTTTTACAGCTGCACATAATCGTTTTCCACATCACAACCACGCCAGATTTTTATGAGTCGACTGGAAATTCACAAGCAAGAGCAATACATACTATATACTTGCGTGTTTGATTTTATGGCCATTCATGTGAATTCATTTACATGAAAAATGCTCCTGTCTTTCGTAACGTGACTGTCATGTGAACTTCCTTGATTTGCTATAGAATCACTGACGTCTCACCATCTGTACAACAATGCCACCGTTTCGTTTGGTGATCATTGCAAGCAAAGATTACGGGAAGTACTTAAAACGATGGGCGCTTTTCGAAGGAAAGAAAATCACTCATTCAGCAACATCTAAAAACATACACCAGCTGAGTCGCAAGCGAAAAAGAGAAAAATAATGCTAGGGATCAGTGAAAATGCTGGTAAATAGCAAAAAAAATAGTACGAAACCATTTCGGACCCACACGTACAGTCCAAACATCGGACTGCTCTGCAGGGCCGGGGTTAGAGGTCAATGGTACCCCTCCCTTTCGAACCACGAAAAGTCATGGATTTATTTTGCGATTTCATTTTTTTTTCCCATTGCATTCAATTTTTTTTTCCGATTTCGTTTTTAAGAGTCAATAGTGTTCTATATTAAGAAGTTCTGTGAGGACAACCGCAAAAACACGATGACAAAAGGAACGGCTAAAGAATAGTCACAACAAAAGGTTTAAATCATGTGCGCACAAAATAGATTTGAAAAACAGTGCAATGGGCATTTCTAGAAATGAATTTAGAATTGACATTCGATCTGGTGTACACTTTAGGTGGTATATTAGGGAAATATTCAGTCGAAACGTATGATGAGACGTTGATTATTTGTTAAGATTGAGAAACACACACACTTACCCACACACACACTATTTTGGTTTTTTTTTTAATTTGAGTTTCATTCAATATCGAATCCATATTAACAATGAAATTAATATTACCAACAACGAAAACTAGAAATGTCGCTATGGCGACTGATGCCTCCGCCATAATGCATGATTCTCCCATTAGGTGTATAGCGCAATGTCTTCACAATGTGTGATGACAGTTTCACATAACTGGCAAAATATTGAAATGACAGCTTTGTCAGAAATATCTTGAATGTTCACTTTCCTTGAACTGGGTTTGCTATTTATTGTCTAAAGAGTGCAGGTACACATATTTGGGGAATTGAGAATGTTTACTTGACTTCTGACTGACCATTTTATAAATTTATGCATTGAGTAATTTCCAAGGTATGAAGAAAGAGTGTAATTGCAGTGCTAAATAGATTTTTTTTTTTTGGGGGGGGGGGATTGCAGCCTGGCCTTTGACCTTTGACCTTCTGGCTGGAAATTTCCCTGAGAATCTCCATTAGGTAATGCATGTATATATCAAGTTTAAAACTAATAATGCAAGTATTGCATATACTAGTATATGAGGGAAATAGTAAAATTTTGAGGAGTTGACCTTGACCTTGACCTTTTAAAGTTGCAATTATTGGATATTTATAGTATTAATGAATTTCAGATTGCTTCTTTTATAATGCATTCCTTCACCAAGGAGTTATTACCTTATGCTTTTAATGATTATTTCATTTATAATTTTGATGTGAATATGTATGTTACTAGAAATTCCCATAAAATGTATATTCCTTTTTATAGATATAAATTCTCGAGAACAGTGATTTCTTATAAAGGTCCTGTACTTTGGAATAATATGTTAGATAAGTTTAAACAGTGTTCCACATTAAGTGATTTTAAAAGGAAATATTAATTTTGTTTATTACAGAAAGAATAGTATGCAATATATTATGAGGTACCTTTAAGTTTTATTGATTGCCTGTTGTTTATTCATGTATTGTTTGTTATTGTTGTAGCTCATTAGCTTGTTTGTATTTGTCTTCTGAGTTTATTACCTGTAAATCTTGTCATTGCTTCTTTTTATCTTATTCTTGTCATGTTCTTTACTATCTTTCTTTTTGCTCCGTTTATTTACTGTAATTTAAAGACAATTTTTAAAATGCAAATTTGTAAGATGCAGTCCATTAAGGGTTTGACCTTTGACAGGTCAATGGCCTTCTGTCATTCCCTCACATCTGCTGCAGTTCTTACTGTTTTTTACTGTGGTTATACTTCACTGTAACTGTCCTTGTACTGCTTTTGCTTTGTTTTGTGTATATCTCTGTGTGGTGTTCTGTACATTTTATACATATGTCTGTTTGGGTAGTTTTTTGAAAAATATGAAGTAAATAAATTGAATTGAATTAAATTGACCTTTGACCCCTGACAATTGACCCATAATCCCTAAATTCCCTAGATAATCCCTGCCGGTCAGTACATGCGTATGTACCAAGTTCCATGAAGATACATTGAACCATTTGCGAGAAAAGTGACATTGCAACATTTTCACCTACCCTTTGACCTTTGACCTTTGACCTTATGACATGAAACTCTCTCTGGAGAATCTTTACACAGTAATACATGTCTACACTAAGTTTCAAGAAAATACCTTCGGGCATTGCATAGATATCGGGGAAATAGCAACATTTTTAGCATTTGACCTTGAACTTTTGACGTTTGACCTCTAGCCAATGTCACCACAAATCTACTCGACTAATTGCCTTATCATACATCATCCTTGGACCAAGTTTGGTGAAAGCTGCTTCATCCAGTTTTGAGTTATCACGTAAACAGATAAATTTTAGAATTTGACCTCGATCTTTTACCTTTGACCTCTGTCCGATTTCACTAAAAAACTAATCAAGTAACTGTCCCATCATTGGTTATATCATCCTCTGATGAAATTTGGTAAAATTTGCTCGATCCAGTCTTGAGTTATCACGTAAACGGATACAATTTCGAGATTTGACTTTGACCTTTGACCTTTGGCCTTTGGCCGATTTCACCCAAAATCTAATCAAGTAATTGCCCTATCACATTTAATACTTGGCCCAAGTTTGGTAAAATTCCAGTCAATATTACTCAAGTTATCGCGTAAACGAAAGGGGACGGACGTACGGACGTACGGACGGATGGACAATACGAAAACATAATGCCTCCGGCACCACTTCGTGGCGGAGGCATAAAAAACAGCTGTATTCTTCTTTCTTGTGCTGCTGAATCATTTTTCAAGCATACAGTACGATATACAATGTATTTGGTTTTTTTCCAAATTATACCATGATTTTATAAGAAAACTGACATGAAATTCTGCATAACTCTCAGAAAAAGCTATTTTGATCTTCCTAATCAAGCCAATTCAAATGTGCCTTATTACACACATACAAAAATAAAATGTGCTACTAAATCACTTTTTAACATAACTTCTTTCGTTTTTTTTTCTTTTACAAAGCACACGCTATATAGATAAATATATCAGATTAAGTTAACTCGTAAAAGGGAAAACACACACACACACACACACTCACAAACCAAGCACTAACTTATAGTAATCTCTAATTGTTGCGTGATATATGGGATATGATTTACTGATTAAAACATTTAAAACTTTAATATCTCAGAGAACTTATATAGTGACCGAGAAGGGGAAGGGTGTCGGAGGGGGTAGCCTTTCCCACACGAAAAATTATCTTGCAAAATAGTAGAACTGCTATTCAACGATCATTACACTGTTGATGGAATATCTAAAAAATTCTTTCAATAAAAATGTTAAATGTAAAAGAATGGTTGAACTTTTTTGGAATATTAATCATTTATGGTAGAGGGGATGGGAGGGGGTCAGTCCCACGGAGGAATATATATGTGTATATATATATATATGGGAAGTTGGCAATCTGATTAAGATGTTTAATAAGACCAAAAAAGCAGCAGGCACAGACAAAATATCATTTGAAGCTCTAGTATCTCAACGCAGAGACCGGGCAGGAGGAGGGGAGGGGGGGGGAGGGTCATGGAGGGGTTCTTCCCTCCGACACGATTGAGGTTGAGCAGTCTTGGTTCTCGCACGATTTTGTTGGAATATTTTGAATATAAACGAAAGTGTTACATGATCCGTAGTTTGCTAGTTTTCTCAGCCAGCTCTTTGGAAAAAAATACTTGATAAGACTACAAATATTCCGAACTACATTAACTGCACCAGGTGGAAAACAAATGCACAAATGAAGAAAAAATCATTAAGACTTCCTTTACCTTGCACAGCGTTGCACTTGGGAAATAATGATGGTTAGTTATGAGGACTCATCAGAATGAAAATGATTGCGCCATCATGTGATGAGCGCAGGAGAGCCGCACGGTGAGTATTACATTGCTGTTCAGAGGTTCATGTTCATTCCTCTCAATTTCGAAAGGGGATCCGATTTAAAAATCTCGTATGATTTATGTGCATTTTGTGGACTTGTAATATTTTCGGCCTTCCTTTCTATCCGTAGTCTCTTCATGTCCTTTCGCTTTTCCTGCTAACACTGTATGGAGCAACTCACAATATTTGAATGTACCTATTTGTTGCATTAGTGACTTCTTACATCTCATTACATCTCATTAGATACCGGAACAAGATGTAATAAACTACTTTATTCGAGTGATTGTTGTACATTGAAATAGTTTAAAAATAATTCATTTAATCGGGTTTTTAATAATCTTAAGTTGTAACACTGTTACAAGTCATTTTACTCATTTTACGGCACTGAATTATGACAGAAGTCTTTTTAAAAATGTGATTCTGTGTAGATTTCATACTTGCATTCTTTTAGATATCATTTTTCAATACTAGGGTCACAAAAGCCAGCCTAAAAAATAAAATACAAACTCACTAGGCAACCATTATTCAATATTCCACATATTTCTCGCGTACGGGTCGCCGACATAGAAAGGGAGTGAGGTAATGTTGGACTTTACGTTCACTCCAAGATGAGTTTCAAACAACTGAGTTGCACTGAATCTTCAATCTTTGCAATAATTGAACACACACATACACACACACACAAATAACGGTCATCGTGGGTGTTACGAAGTAGCAAATCTGATCATGTTTTTTTCTAAACATTCAATGGAACTTCTCAATTCTATTTCAAGAAAAAAACATATTTTCCTCATAAAAGGGTCTGTAATCAGCTGGTAATATTGATTTATTGAAAAGGAGACTTTAATGACTACAAAGTTATATTTACACGCTCAATGTATCTAAAGGGGCTGTACAGTACTGGTTGAGGTGGGAATTCATGGCTTTAACATTCTTAAGTGAGATAATGAGAAACCTTTTATGAAATATGAAAGAGCATGTAATTTTAAGAAGGATTCAATGTTTATTTGATGAAAATTGGTTTTCAAATGGCTGAGATATCCAAAAAAGTGATAACAATAAAAGACTGCATGCCCCAACTTTATTAGGATCTCTTTGTTTCACCTTGTTTTTGGATATCTCGGCCACTTCAAAACCGATTTCCATCAAATAAGCTTTTGATACCCCTTAGAATCGCATGCTATATGACATATCATAGAGTCTTTTCAGAATATCTCGCAAAATATTAAAAGCTAAATCCTCACCTCGACCAGAACTGTACACACCCTTTAACATTCACGCAGATATAAATTATAATCGCATATCGACAGCATCACAAAACTATCCTTTTTTAAAGCATAGTTTTATGAAATATAATGTGCAGACCTACTAACATAATTATAAAACTTTTATAATGGGATAGTGGATTCGGATTATCTGATAAGTTTACCCTTTTTCACTAGCAGTGTTCAATTGCAGATGACGCCACCCATAGTAGAACGTTCAGCTTTTGATATCAGCCTTGGCAACTGAAAAGTGGTCAGAGATGTTTAATGAGCTTAAATTATAATTTTGATAGGGCATAAAGGCCCCATAGGATATACGTGTAACATTACATACAGTATTTAAGTTAATTTACCTTTGGGAGAAAAATGATACCATTAATGATCACAAAAAATAGAAAATAGAAAACCTTGGATAAACACTCGAAACGAATCACATAAGTTTGCATTAGTCAAAGTCAAAGTAAAATCACAATCACGATTTTTTTCATTTCATTTTATTTCGAAGTTGGCCTATATAGACCCTTACAAATAGATAAAAACTTACATTACCTATACGCCTCGCCAAAAAAAAATATTCACTCAAATTTTAATCTCATAAATTTTCACATTTTCTTCAGTACTGCTTTATTTCTGTCTGATTTATTACTAGTATTATTTATTACATTAACAAATCATTAAACAGTGTACGTGATATCAATATATATTGTGAGATGGTAAATGATCCAGTTAGTTTAATTTGTCTAGGGCTTAAACCAAGCGCATCCAAAGGGCACTACAGCTTTGGTGTCAATCTTATCAAGCAGATAATGCATTACATTGCTGATCCATTATCTTATGTTTTCACTCTATCCCGATAATCGGATAATTGTCCCGACTCTTTGAACTCTTTGAAGAATATTAGTACAAATTCTTTACTTCCTGCCTTATCTTACTTCTGGGAAAATGTTCATAAAAGACTTCAGAGATTATTAGACAGCAATGCACTTTAAGTTTAACCAGTTATGCTTAAGAAAGGTCATTCGACCGACTATGATATTATCATGTGACAAAGTCATCGAATCAAAGAGGGTAGGCCCTATTTTTAATTATCTACACAACAGAAAACATATGAAATTGAAGCGATTAAACAAAGCATCCTATATTGAATCCCATAGGTATCGATTGTATGACCTCTTTTGTTTTTGATGGATGGAAGTGATGTATATTCTTGGTTATTGCTCCAGTGTACTTTGCTTGCGGATGATACGGATATTATCTTTTCTCATAAACACTTACATACACTGATCACGATACGTAAGATTATGATTATTTAAAGTGTCAACTTGGTTTAAGGGAATACAAACTGTCAAAAAACTTGAACGAAAAATATTTACTCAACAAATTCTTTAGTATAAATGAAAGAAAGATATTATCAATAGAGGTGAAGGCTCAGGTTTGAGTTTCTTCAGTTCGTCTCCCTTTACAAATGAAAACTTGTTAAGGTCGCAACTGCTGATCTGTAAATTAACAAACATGTCGGAAAAAAGGGGAACCAGTGGGACTCGAACCTGTCATCTACTGCTTTCCGGGCAGCGACACTACCACCAGGCTGTCCCTGTTTGCCGGCAGTGACACGATGCCGGCAACCAGGGACAGCCTGGTGGCAGTACAGTGCACTCCCGTTATAACAAAATGCTCGGGACCGGCAGTTTTCTTTCGTTATAACGAAATTTCATTATAACCGAACAAATACAATATAGACTCTATAACGATAAAAAGGAAAATACGCATGTATCATATAATGCTGTTTGTTGAATACTCATTACACACTAGAAAGCTATGAGAAGTGGGATGTTACCTTTTTAATTTCATTGAATATTTCATTTAAAAGAGAGCATAATAAAGTTGTTTGTTTTGTCAATCCGAAAATGAAATAAGGTTCGTTATTCCGAAGGTTTGTTAATCACAAAAATGAGAAAGGCTAGTTATATTCTAAAGACGATTTTAGGGTTTGCAATTCCTAAGTTTTGTTAGTAGAGTCACCTTTTTCACTTTTAGATTAACGAAACTCTTTACAATGAAAAGTTTGTTTGCAAAAACCGATAAGTCCATTTTTGAAGATTTTGAAGTACGGTCTCTGTCATAAAGTACAAAATAATACCTTTTACATGATATATTGGTCACTACATATAAACGTACATTTTTGAAGTTATGGTCAAAAGAAGCAAGAATTTTCTTATTATTCTCTTTATTTTTCTTGACCTTTAATCGCAAATATTTCCATTTGGAAAATATGGACTTATCGGTTTTTGCAAACAAACTCTTCATATATATATATATATATATATATATACTTGAGTATCAACACTTGAGAAAGGGCGGCGAGACGCTCGAAAATTTGTGTGAAGAAATAAACCGTTGGTGAATACAGCATGATCTTCGTTGCAGCTTTGTTACTTATCTTTTTATAAATATATTATATATATATATATATATATATATATATATATATACTGATTAGCGAACGTTTGGAATTCCTATCATTTTCGGATTAACGAACAGTCGTAATGAGAACCATATTTCATTTTCGAACTAACGGACATTTAAGTGTATCAGAATCTGAGTGTTTTGCAATAAGAACCTTCGGAACAATAAAAGGAACCTTATTTAGTTTCAGATTATTGTATTACAATAACTCAAGTTCCCTCGAAAAACTGTGCGTGACTCACGGAGCGAACACACAGTGATTGAAGCGTTCGCCCATGCAGAGACGCTAAAATTCTTGTTCTGCATTTACGAAAGCGTTCCGCATTTCGTTATAACGGATCACATTTCTTTTGTTTTTCTTTATTGGTGGTTCTCGGAAACGACTTCGTTATAACGAAAATTTTGTTATAACCGTGTTCGTTATAAGCGAATTGTTGACCATAGACTTTAATGGCAATAATTTTGGGACCAGAAGTTTTATTTCGTTATAACGAAATTTCGTTATAACCGTGTTCCTAAGCTGTAACGGGAGTGCACTGTAGATGACAGGTTCGAGTCCCACTGCATGGTTCCTTTTTTCCGACATGTTTATCAATTTACAGATCAGCAGTTGCGATCTTAACAAATTCTCATTTGTAGAGGGAGACAAACTGAAGAAACTCAAACCTGAGCCTTCACCTTTCTGAATAATATCTTTCTTTCATTTATCCTATGCCTTGTCCGCCTTGGACTACTTAACATAACAATGTCGGAATCTCGGAGCTTGGGTATTTGTTCCATGTTCATCGTGTCACAACGGCGTAGCCAGGATTTCATCTTAGGGGGGGCGGTTAGTGTGCGAGGGAGCGAAGCGACCGAGCCCGAGCGAGCGGAGCGAGCGAGGGGGGAAGGGTGTGGGAGGGGAGTGTCCCCCCTCCCACGGTAAGAACTTTTTGCATTTTGATGTTGTAAATGGTGCAATTTGATGCATGTTTTTGCGCGTTTTATCGATGTGAAACAGTCCCACTTGTTTAAAGTAGCAGTTTATTTTGATGTACATTATCATTGAACAATTTGCCTATAAAATGGTATAATTTAAATACACTTCTTGTATTAATTCTCTTCACTGAATATCATGAACGCGACTGAACCCGAGCGAGCGAAGCGAGCGAGGGGGGAGGGGAGGGTGTGGGAGGGGGGTGTCCCCCCTCCCACGGTAAGAGCTTTTTGCATTTTGATGTTGCAAATGGTTCAATTTGATGCATGTTTTTGCGCGTTTTATCGACGTGAAACAGTAAAACTTCATTAAGGTTGCAGTATATTTTAGTGTAGAGGGGAGGGTGTGGGAGGGGGGTGTCCCCCCTCCCACGGTGAGAACTTTTTGCATGTTATTGTTGCAAATGGTGCAATTTGATGCATGTTTTAAGGTAGCAGTATATTTTGATGTAGATTATTATTGAACAATTTGCCTATAAAATGGTATCATTTAGAAAATCTTCTTGTATTCATTCTTTTCACTGAATATCATGAACGCGACTGAACCCGAGCGAGCGGAGCGATCGAGGGGGAAGGGGAGGGTGTGGGAGGGGGGTGTCCCCCCTCCCACGGTAAGAACTTTTTGCATTTTGATGTTGCAAATGGTGCAATTTGATGCATGTTTTTGCGTGTTTTAACGAGTTGAAACAGTCCCACTTGTTTAAGGTTGCTGTATATTTTGATGTAGGTTATCATTGAACAATGTGCCTATAATATGGTATGATTTTAAATACACTTCTTGTATTAACTATTTTCACTGAATATCATGAACGCGACTGAACCCGAGCGAGAGGAGCGAGCGAGGGGGGAGGGGAGGGTGATGCATGTTTTTGCGCGTTTTATCGATGTGAAACAGTCCCACTTGTTTAAGGTAGCAGTTTATTTTGATGTACATTATCATTGAACAATTTGCCTATAAAATGGTATAATTTAAATACACTTCTTGTATTAATTCTCTTCAATGAATATCATGAACGCGACTGAACCCGAGCGAGCGAAGCGAGCGAGGGGGGAGGGGAGGGTGTGGGAGGGAGGGGGGTTGAAACAGCAACACTTGTTTAAGGTTGCAGTATATTTTAGTGTAGATTATTATTGAACAATTTGCCTATAAAATGGTATCATCTAGATAATCTTCTTGTATTAATTCTTACACTGAATATCATGAATGCTGTCTGTTCAGCAATCAAACAGAAAAAGCATGCACACGAGGGTGTAGATAGGGGCATATCCCCTCCCACACGAAGGTGATTTTGCGTTTTCAGACCTGAAAGTCAGCGATCTGGTGTAAATTTTTGGTGCAATACTTTTTCATTGAAGTGTTGAAATCATGGAATTTAGCTCTTATTCCGAATGTGCACCATCTGTATGTATAAAGTCTAATGAGGTAGAGCTTAGGGGGAGGGGGATTCCCCCTCCCGCTCGCGGAGTTTTTGCCTTTTTAGAATTGAAATAAAGCGATCTGGGTATAGCCACAGTCTACTTCTATGCATGGCGGAAGGGGGAGGGGGGGGGGGAGGGGCGGGCGAGCAGGGAGAAGGCGTGGGCGAGTGTTATCTCCACCCTTCCCTTCCGATGGAGCTTTTGCCTTTTTAAGGTAGAAATTGAGATATCTCGTATAGGCATATTTGATGGAACCAACATTTGGGAAATCAAAAAAAAAAAAAAAACTGATGGGGGGGGGACTGAGGGAGGAAAGGGTCGATTAAAAGGGGAAATTCCTCTTATACATGAGGGAACCTTGAGTTTTCGGAATATAAGTGATAAGTCTTGTGCACTCAGAATTTTTCATATTTTTTTTTTGTAAATGTCAAAAGTGTACTAAGCTAGGGAAAGAGGCACAGAGGGGGAGGGTTTGGGAGGGGGATACCCCCTCCCAAGCACGAGAGATTTTGCATATTTTGAATTGAAATTCAACGATCTGGTGCACACTTTGAGTGAAATATTCAAAAAGATATCTAATTTGATGAAAGGTTGCAAAGGAGACCCGCTTCATGTGCATGCATACAGTATACACGCATTTTTTTTCCGCCTCCCAAATCCCCGGTCCAAATCTTAGAGGGGGGGGGGGGGGGGGGGGCGACCGCCCCCATCGCCCCCCCCCCCCCCCCCCCCCCTGGCTACGCCAGTGCCGTGTCACTGCCGGCAACCAGGGACATCCTGGTGGCAGTGTCGCAGCCCGGAAAGCAGTAGATGACAGGTTCGAGTCCCACGGGTTCCTTTTTTCCGACATGTTTGTTAATTTACAGATCAGCAGTTGCGATCTTATCCAATTTTCATTTGTAGAGGGAGACAAACTGAAGAAACTCAAACCTGAAATTCTTTAGTGTTAAGTAACAAATGCTGTTATTTATCTCTGGATTTAATTCATGTTGTTATGACTTCATCATTTTTCTACTCTACTTACACTTTACTTCCAAGTTAGATTACATGCAGAACTTGCTAAAACTGATATCAGACTATAGGTACTGACTTAAAAGTCTGATTATAGATCGCGTTCGAGCGCTCTAGGGCTCACACCTGCAAACAAAATGGAATGTCCCAGACCCCTTCACAAATTCGTACCAAAGATACCAAAATAAATGAAGAAAAAAATTAATTAAAAATCAATGATGTAGTTTGGCAAAAAAATGAATAGCTGGAGATATTGAGTATGAATTCTTCTACAAATTGCATTTTGGTTGGAAGATGAAAGCTTTTCTGACGGAATTTGAGGTGACTATATTTCATTGGGTACGTGTACGGAAAATAAGTGATTTTTGGAGTGACAAGAACTCGTAGTCTGGCTTTGCGGATCCTTGGACAGAATTTGAGCCAAAGAACTCACCCTGGAAATTTGATGGATGAAAGGGTATATCTCACTTATCCAGGTTAGTGAAAATGAAATACCTCATTTCTCCCATCTATTTTACAGAATTTTTTTTGAAATTTGAATTTTAACACACGTCTCTATGGAGAATTATTTACCCGTGTGAGCCTTCTAAAGCGAACCAAAGCGAACTGAACCAAAGCGTACCGTACCAAACTGTACCAGATTTGAAGCGTTCGAGTGCTCTGTGGAGAAAGCGTACCTCACGAGTTATTTTTAGAAAAGGGCACGCATTTACAGAGCAGGTGTAGTGCAATACTGAACCAAATACCTTCTAAAGAGTAAGAGAAGAAATCTCCGAGACATTAAAGCCTTACAATAGTGGCGAGTGGTTTGTGCGGAACGAAGACGAACGCAACACGCTGCCTCCCCCCCCCCCCCCCCACCCCCATTCTGTATCAAAATGTCGTGACACCGAATGAGAATAGCGGCTAGGCGCTGGCTCAGTGGGTGCGCGGTCCGCGAACACACGCTGGACTCTAAATCACCTGACCCAAAATGGCTGTCCGAGCCACGAAAGCTTCCGATCAGTGCCGAATAGACGCACACTCACAGTGCGCATGCGCATGCGCATGAAGAGAGGCCAAAAGAGCCATGCATCTTCTGGCCTCTCTCCTCCAATCACCGCAGCTCGCGTTTACAATGTTTGTGTATGATGCGTACACACACACACACACACACACGTGTCTCCTTGGCAGCACTGTCTCACACGTTTATAGCGCTGCAGTCTGGCATTGCGCAATAAGCCAGGTCGGGGTTTCAGTTTAGAGAAAAAGGTCATTTGTACCAAGAGACGGGTTGGTTTTTAATTTCACTGAGATAAGCATTTGTAATGTTATGATTATTCATGTAATCCTATAAATGGTGCCTGCAAGTACATCCGCCTGACAGCAAGCCTGGTATTTGGCAATGTTATTAGAAAAAGTTTGTTGATTTAATGTATTCAAAATAGCACAATGAAATGGATGCTTCCCAAAGTGTTGATTGACAAACCATTCTGGTCACTTCATCTACTTAGGTTCATTCTTTGTTAGAATACGAGTTCCATATTGCTATGTTGGACAATCTGCTGCATTATGTCGCTTTGAATAGAATGAAGTGCCTATTCAACTGAGAAAAATGAAAGGTCATTTGTACCCATGTGCACATGAGCAATCTCCGAACTGGCTTATTGCACGCACAAATTTCGTTCTTTCGGAAGAGTTACACAATAACGTACCGTTAGGGGTTACGATCGTTCGAGTTTAAGATACCAGTGGAATTTTAGATGTCGTATCGTATAGAGTTACGTGACCCCAATTGTTAAAGACCGTGCACGCCTTGCCGAGCAAGCTACTCGGGCTTGATGTGAGGAGGGATTTTCCAGTACACATGGGAATTTCCCCGGGAGGACAAGAATGTTTGCGAGTTTCGCACTTGTTTCTTAACTACTAGACGCGTGTTAGTTATCTTATACTTGCGTGTATTCCGTGTGACCTGCCTGAGAGCTTTGAAACCGATCCGTTTTCTGTCATGAGCGACTTACAGGTGCTGAGAAGTACCTGCGTTGTAGTTGCCTGAGAGGTGCTGCCGGTAATGGTCTCCTACTGGTGTTCTGCTTGTACCTCTGCAAGAGAACCCGCACGACTCACTAGGAACAAGTTTTGATCATGCTGAAGGTCTTGTCATACCGTATCTAGGGAAGTTTTGCGGTTTGACTTGCGGGGAAACAAATTTGCTACTTTGAGCTCTCCGCAGTTGGTCCGCACCTTACAGTACCTAGCGCGTATCTCGCCTGTAGTTACCCTGAGGTGCTTACGTAAGTCCCATTTAAGCGCAGCCACGTTTTGAGGATGACCAAAACTTTTTCCGGGTGAGTCGCGGGGATACCCGGAGAGGTCCACTCAGAATGCCAGTAAGAGGCCCTTAGCGGCAGCACCTCGCAGGCAACTCCCATGCAGGTACCTCGCAGTCCCTGTATGCAGCCAAGATAATGACATTCTGTGGGACTTCTGCCATTCCTTCAGAGGAATTCCTTCACTGAGTTGTCAGCACCCACGCGACTGGTACACAGGTCACACAGCATACCCACAAGTAGAATTTAAGTAGAACGCGTCCAGCAAGTAAGACACATGCTCTGACTTGTCCAAATCCTCGTCCGTCGTCAGAAATTGTCCGGTATGCTGGAAAATCCCCACACACAACAAGCTCGCGTAGCATGCCCGGAAAGGTGTGACAGGACATAAACATGGTTGCGGGTAAAAAGATTTGCGTGCGCACCTCCAGGCGACGACGAGTGAGATACGTGCTAGGTACTGTCATGCGCGGGTCATCAGCGGGACCTCCGGGTAGTAAAAATTGTGTTCACAAGTCGCACGCAAAAGCTTGCCCGGAAAGGTGTGACACGGCCTTTAAGAAGTTAAGAAGTTTAAGAAGTTAAAGTGTTTCTGTAATGTTGCTTGAGACCAGCTGCTTGATCTGATTTTGATTTCATCCGGGCTCGATTTTGGATCGACCTAGCAAGCTTATAACCATCAAAATCACCCAATTCGTTTCCATTCAAATGCTTGTAGCGCTTGAATCTTTCCCTCAATAAGTCGTTTTTCCATTTTCCGCTACAGTCGTTGACGATTCGGAGGGCGCCCTTCTTGTCCAGTTCGAGGAGGACCCTGTACTCATCCGGAATCTTGTGGCGGTTGGTAGTGTAGTTCATCTTGACGTGTTCGTAGTAATGTGTGAACAAAGTGCGATTCGTCGGGTCTTTGTAGAACGGGAAAAAACCGAAGAGCTGAATTTGACAACAGAAGTGAGTGGCTGCTGCGTAAACCGCCACACCGGTGCTCGGAGAGCTCAATTTCAGAACTCTGCAAACGAAAAAAGAAAATAATACTTTTAAGTGACAAGTATGAATTATAATGTTCATGGTAAGTTACATTTCATTCGAGTGATAGGTCCCTAAGTCTTTTCCCGAATTTATTACATAGGTCAAAGGGTCGCAACGTCCCTGCCTTGTAACACGTAGACAAATACGTATCAAGAATTTTTTTGTCAACATCGTGTGGTCAATTTTGAATTGCTTGGACGAAACTTTTGCCATTCCATCTGTTTGACTTTGTCCTGTCGTTTAAAGTAAACTTCAATAAAACTTAAGTTTTGCTTCACACAAATTGTCCGTATCAACTTCTCTTTCTCGTCCGTAGTGTTTCATCAGTTGACAACAGATCGTTTCGGAGAGGGGGCACAGATGTTATTAGATTCGAATCTCTATTGAGTTTTGTTAGAGAGTGAGTGAATGAAAAGGTATAACGATTCGACTTTAGTAAATGACCCACAGTAAAAATATAGTATGTGAAGTACTTTTTTGTTTAAAGACACACAGTCACTTTATATGTTTCTGGAAAAAAAAATGTAATCAAAAACAAAAAAGCAAAGAACAAAAATAGAACATAATATATCCATGTCGGATTTCACAACCAGCCTTCCCGAAAACTATTCCATCTCCTCACTTTTTCACTTGACCCTTGAGTTCTGCCGGGCTGTAGGCAAAACCAAAGTGGAGGTTGTAAAAATTGCGAAACACCGCCAGCGCTGTTTTCAGACGATTGTTCTGGGCCATAGACCCGAAGTACCAGAGGATGCTGCCGTTCATGCGGCTTAAACTTCTCAGCAGTTTCCAACACACGTGTGGTAACCCGTCGAGAGTGATGTTGCCGTAGTTGTCTGTACAGTACGTCAGGTGCCTGTATTGTTCTGAATTCAACGTCATCAGATTGACTTTCGAACCGACGTCCGAAGCGAACTCGCCTCCAAACAGCGCCAGATTCATTCGGATAATGAGATCGGAGCTGTCGATGAGATGGCCGCATCTGCTATGCAACAGGACACCTGAGTTGCCTATGATAGCACAGGTCCGTTTTTCAGCCATGTTGGTAGTCTGATTGAGCAGCACTATCTCCTTGACGTTACTCGAGAATCGCATATCCATAGGGGGAATACCGGTTTTAAATAACTGAAGGGTTTCTGGCAACGTCCGATGCTTGGAAAACGCTTCTCTGGATAATACGTATCAGGAAAGATTAACGAACATTAACAACAGTCTACAAAAGTGAAAGTTGAAACTGAAACAAAGATAAGCGTGATAACAATATGATGAAGTTTATTGTTCACCTAAATAAAAATTAATCAGTCAACAATATGACATTATACCATGCTAAGATTTAGGTTTCAGACTTTGTCTTCATTACGGTTAAAGTGGCCTTGCAGCAAGAAGGGTTGATGTGTATGATAACATTGACTAGCCTTGAGGATATCGTAACGTCGTGCATTAATTCGCAATTCCTGTTTTTAAGGTATAAACTCGTCCTGCAGGTCTATAAGATAATGCTATTAACATCAAGTTTTGTTGTCGGTTTTTTTTTTTCACTTGAGAAAAACTGAATATGCTCAACGAGAGCACACGGTTTACGGCATGTCAGAGACGTATTGTTGGAATCATTGAGCTATATGTGTTCTCCAAGCGACACTTCAAGTCAACTTTACATTCATACAACTAATTCTACTTAAAGTAGACTTATACACGTCACAAAAAGGGGGAGATCACTGTTCTTTTTAATATACAGTGATAAAGATGTCTCACTTTGCAGGAATGTTCTATGGGACAAGTGGAAGCTTTTTCTTCAAAAAGACACTTTGAATTGATTAATTGATTGATTGATTGATTGATTGATTGATTGATTTTCTGCATTTCTTTTTCGTACATATAAAACGTCACACAAAGTTACGTGAGCAAAGTTATAGTGTTGCTTGGTCATACAACCCCTAACTGAAATAATTTCAGCTTATAATTAGCCTTTACGTGTAGATATTTGGTCTAATTTTGGGGGAGAGAGAGAAAAAAAAGTGATGAACCGAGATATCACAAAACTAAAACATTTATTGTTCCTAAGTCCAGAGGAAATATAAAAATCCCATAATTTTGTTTCTCAATGAAACACAATTTATTTAACATTAATCCTATTTTTTTTTACATTAATCCTATTTATTCAATATTAATCCCTATTTAACATTAATCATTACCCACACCCCTCCTGTGTGAATGCATTACCCGACTGGGGACGAGCATTCAGGGTTGTAATTAAACATTCACATGATTTCCTTTGAAGTTATTGGATCAGCAGACGGCGGCCAACAAACCGCTCCCACAAAACGTTTTATATACCATAATTTTTATTCTTGCGTTCATTGAAGGTTTTATGTCGAACTATCCTGCCTTATTCTTCTTTACGACACAAAGATAAAAGAACTCGCCCACAAAACAAAAAGAACAAACAGAGAAGAAGATGCTTAACCTATACGATCCATCAGCCTATCCGACAGATCCAATCCGACTTTCATTTCCATTAAGTCCTTTATGAAACAAGATGTATTCCTACTGGTAATGTGACAGTTTATTTGTTACAATTTGTCACAAGAATTACCATCATTTTGACGGTGTATTACCCATGTATACTGTTCAGAAATGATAGTAAAACAGGAATGAATGAATTAGTGAAATACTTGATTCTGATAGTAAAATAGCGTATATTTGTTGAATTTGAACTCATTAATGTCGCTATGTTAGATGTAATGGCAACTCTGACCTTTCATGTATGTATAAGAAATAGTTATTATAGAGTAATATATTATGTTAGGTAAATTGCATTTTTTAAAGATATTTTGTATTATGATATCATTTGTTTGTACAGCACAATGAAATTCTTTCCAAGTCTGAAATGCGCTAAAAAGAATGTGTTATTATCATTATTAGTACGAAAGCAGGAGACTCCCGTTTTAACGGATTCCTTCTGACTGACAGTTTTCTTTCGTTATATCCAAACAATACACTCTTAGAGACATACAATGATGATAACTTTGGGACATATATTTATACTTTGCTATAACGAGAATTTCGTTATAACCATATTCGATGTAACGGGAGAGTACTAGTACTGTATTGCAAACGCGTATATTATACACGATGGGTCTTGCGCTTTTTCTGCATTATATTCACCTCAATTTAGCTTTCTCTAGGTCCCAGTTGTCGCGACAAAGCGTCGCCTCCAACTGCTTTGGCAGTGCTCGAAAACCTGGTAACACACACAAGCAAAACATCAAAGAAAAATGCACATGAACAGATGAAAATAGACTGGAATTACAAGACAATATGCTGAATCTAAATTGAGACAAAAGGAACGGCGATTTGTATGTCCTGTGCACAATGAGTCTTACAGGTGAATTATGTGCGTTTTATGAATGAAGACATACGTTTACTCAAGAAGAATAGAAGTGGTCAATGTGTTTGGAAAGGGGTACCTGTGTGAACCAGCATAGAGAAAGTAATTGCAGCCAGAGATATTGAAGTTGGATTCGATGATACCTGCAGATTTCTGTCATGTAGGGCCTACCCACAAGAACGTACTGAAGTAGTACCAAAGGCGATTTTTTTTTATTCATTAATCTAATCATTTGAAGTGCGCATTCGTGGGTAATTTTCATGCGTGAGAACATTTAACTTTTTGTACTATTATATTAATCAGGTGGCATGAAACTTCCTTGATTTCGGAGAAAAAAAAAGAAGAAATAATTTGTGATGACGTATAAGCATGGTTTTAAGATCAGGCTCAACATCTGCTAACGATTTCAATCAAACTTAAGAGGGGGAGGGCTCGGCAAGCATAGGTGCGTGCGGTCCTGCTATAGTCGCGGCATTGAGCATAGCAAATTGAACCTTAGACAAACCTGGGAGTTCGGGGGAGTTTCCCGGAGAGATATAGATGTTTGATTATCCCTAAACTAGTTAATTTTGATGTAAAGACTAAAATCGGAGTTTCAGCCTTTCAACCCATTGATCGCACTAGGCATTTATGTAAGGCGCACATCAAACACTTACTGATTGTTCACGAAATCTTTGTCTACTTCCTTAAGATATATTTCAAATCATTTGTGTTAGTAGTTTCGGAAGACGTTGAAAACCTTTCTTACGTGGAAAATCAGAACACGTAAAAGGCATTTCGTATCTAGATACTCCATGATTTCGAAACCGTTCGATAGGTCTCTAACAATGTACAATATACAGCTGCAGTTCCTTTAAACTTTTAAAATCCTGTCCTTGAAAGAAAGTAAGCTGAAAGTTCAATACAGGGTGGCCCAAAAAGAACGGAACACCCAAGATCTTTGATTACAGCAATTTTATTGCAAATATATCATTATTTTGCATACTCTTGGAAAGACCATTTTTTCCAATACAATGACACCAAGTTCTTTAATTTTGGTTAATGCGTTGTGATTTTAGGACCATGTTTGTGAACCCTTGCAATTTTCAAAAAGTGATCATTTTGCACTCTCAGAGATACCGAAATCAATTTGGCTTGCCATAGAACCAGTAGCGTTCACAATGCGTGGAATGTGGACAACAGCTCTTTACTGCGAATGGAAGAGAGAGTGGGCGGGGCGGACAGTGTGATTGTCATTTTCCGTTGTAGTTGTATATGGGACGACATTTATGTTGGGCTCAATGAAATGCTAAATTTAGCTGGAAAATAGCGAGGTTAATTCCAGGGCATGACTGGTAGTGCTGACGTGAGTTCACGAGTGGTTTAGGAATAAAGCCCGTACTTTTAATTAAAGTATACATTGATAAATAGAGTGAGAATTCAGAATGTTGCTGTGTCGGTTTATGAAAAAATTTATGGAAAAAATGGCGGTGAAAAAAAAGATTGCCCTTCGCGTACTTGAACCCTTGTTCACAGAACCACCTAGGGTGCATTTTATTGAACTTGCTTGTTATGATTCAAGTTTTACTAATCCACTCATAGATTCAGGGATATTCTCACTGTACATGTATTCATCAATGCATACTCACAATTAAAAGTACGGGCATTATTCCTAAACCACTCATGAACTCACGTCAGCACTACCAATCATGCCTTGGAATTAACATCGCTATTTTCAGCTAAATTTAGCATTTCATTGAGCCCAACATAATGTCGTCCCATTCACACTACAACGGACAATGACAATCACACTGTCCGCCCCGCCCACTCTCTCTTCCATTCACAGTAAAGAGCTGTTGTCCACATTCCACGCATTGTCAACGCTACTGGTTCTATGGCAAGCCAAATTGATTTCGGTATCTCTGAGAGTGCAAAATGATCACATTTTGAAAATTGCAAGGGTTCACAAAAATGGATCTACAATCCTAACGCATTACCCTAACCAAAATTAAAGAACTTGGTGTCATTGTATTGGAAAAACGATAGCCTATCCAATAGTATGCAATGACATAATGACGTATTTACAACAATATCGCTGTAATTAAAACTCTTAGGTGTTCCGTTCTTTTTTGGGCCACCCTGTATAGTAGACACTTGAATTGTGATTCAGATGTATGCATTATATGCTTCTAGGTGTGATATAGTCTTTGCTTGTCTTTTAGCAGTGCATGCATATAAAAGTGATGACATTGTGGCTGGAGAGATAAATACTGCATTGGTTTGTATTCTGAGTTCGTAATGAAATCGTGAAGTTAAAAGCCCCTTGATTTTGGGTATGATTGGTATTCTGAGGATGTAAGTGACGAGTGATGTTAAAAGTTCCCCTATAATTATCTTAGGTTCGTCCCATCTATTTGCTCTTCCATCCGCATTCGATAAATCTAATGCGAATAAAGAAAACTGAATGGTCTTAATTCCGATAATCTTGATTAATGACTTTCGATATTCATAAATCAATTCGCTTGTCTCGATATGAATTTCCCTGACTGGATTGAGAATATAAAAGAATATCATCGATCGTTAGACTAAATTCTGATACAATTAAATGACTTTCGACAAATACACAAGTTAATGTGAAACTGAGCGGAAACATGTGTATCATTTTATATACAAATGAGAGCTTACTTTGCTATAGAGCTGCATTCCACGGTCAAATATCAGCCAAAATGAAACTTGGCCACACGATCATCAGGAGAGTACAGCACGAGACGAAACTACGAAACACGCTAACCTTAAGCTACTGCCCTTCTGCATTATTCATTGTATTGCTGATACGTTTTGTTACGCATTGTGAAGACAGTGGAGACAAAACTACTTTAACAACTTACGTGTAGTAGTATGGCTGCAATAATGTGTGTACACATGTAAATGGATATGTGCATTTACAATTATAATGGAGGAACCAATAAATCAAATCAAGTCAAATAAAACAAAATGAAAACTGACTAGCTGTCCTATTTTCAAAAGAAGGGGGCTAGGCATTGTGTATATATATATATATATATATATATATATATATATATGGGTATTTCCACAGTAAAAGGGTACTTTTCAAGGATGTCTCTTTATATTCTGTTTGCAATATGTAGTACCCCCAATACAATCTGATCTTCAAGAACACTTCAATGAGAGATAACTTTGCCCCCAAATTGCTTCAAACAAGCAATCTGTTAAAATGTATGCTACAATGAAAAAGTTTGGGTGATCACGTGTAACGTAGGACAGAAATCTATGCACTAACATAATTTATGAAGGTCCAAATATGAATGCTCATCAAAATTCTGTTGTTTTGCAATTGAATGGTGTAATTTTGATGAGAAAAGATAATAACAGCTGTAAAGTTCTATTGAAGATTGTGCTTTGTATGAAAATTGTGTAACATGGACAGATCATCTTTTTTTTTTATTTGATTTGATTTATTGGTTTCTGTATCATCATTGTACATATACACATTCATGTACAAACATAAATATAATAATATATATAAGTATTTTCTTGTTCATTGCCTGTGTACAATGTACAGCAAAAGTACAACAAAACATACTACAATGAATAATACAGAGGGGCTACAGCATAAGCGTAGCTTGATTTGCGTGCAGCCCCCGTAGCATAACATAATATTATAATGTACATCGGAAGGAGAATAGGAGGGAGGGATGACTTGCATAGAGATAGGATAGTTGAAAGGAGAAAGGGAAGAGATTTAATGTACATCGGAAGGAGAATAGGAGGGAGGGATGACTTGCATAGAGATAGGATAGTTGAAAGGAGAAAGGGAAGAGAGAGGCTTGTCTGCTTTCACTAAAGGTTTATACAAAATAAAATCACCTGTATCACTGATTAGCAAAACATGACAAAATATTTCTTCAACGAGGTACAGGTGGACAGTTGATACAGGTCATGGTCGGTTACATAATCATTATTACATAATGAATTAATTGTGTCGATATTTGTACGAAAGAATTTCGTGTATATAACAATGACAATGGAATTACTGATATTCAGATAACAACATCGTTTTTACAGCCTTCCCAAAAGAATACGTGGACTTTAAACTTCGAATTTCAGAAGGAAGAGAATTCCAAACATCGGGTCCGGTGTGTCTGACAGATTTCAGAGCCATCACTGTTTTGGGATTATACAAGTGAAACTTATCAGATTGTCTTGTTGGATAAGAATGTATTTCCTTATTTAATTGAAATAATGAGTAAAAAGAAGATGGCAACTGATCATTATGTAAGTGAAACATAAAGAGTGAGTTTTGCAAAAAATTAATGTCATTTACCTTAAGTGTTCTTAATTCTGCGAATAAAGGATCTGAATGGTCTCGATAACCTGAGTTGGTGCATATACGTATTGCTTTCTTTTGCAAAAGTAATATACTATCAATGTGGCTTTTTGATGTTGCCCATACAATGTTGCAATAAGAAATGTGCGATAATATCAATGAATTATATAACATAAATAAAATATTCTTAGGGACATAATACTTTAACTTTTGAAGTATACCAACATTACGAGATACTTTATCAGAGATATATTGTACATGAACATTCCATTTCATATTTTCATTTCTATATATTCCGAGGAATTTAATACTCTCTTTTTGTTCCAATAATACACCATCCACCATAATATTTAAATGTTGCATTTCATTGTTGTGCTTCTTGTTATAGAAATACATAAAATTTGTCTTTTTCAGATTAAGTGATAATCTATTACTCTTAAACCACATAGATAATTTCGGTAATTCAGTGTTAAGAGTTCTTAGGAGCGAATGAAAATCAGAATTGGAACAAAATACATTGGTGTCATCAGCAAACATAATATATTGCAGTGACTTAGATGAGTTTGAAATATCATTTACATACACTAGAAATAATAACGGTCCCAATATGGATCCTTGTGGGACTCCACATTGGATAGGTAATACTTCAGAGTTAACAGATTCATAGTACACATATTGCTGTCTATTTAACAAGTAATCTTTAAACCATTCAAGTGGAATGCCACGAACACCATAAGACTGCAATTTACGTATGAGGATAGTGTGGTCAAGAGTGTCGAATGCCTTGCTTAGGTCCATGAAAACACCGATGACATGTTTTTGTTCAGCTAAGGCAGTCGACGCTCTATCGTATAATTGGGCTAGTGCCATATCTGTTGAATGAAATTTCCTGAAACCATACTGGTCTTGGTTAAATATATCATATTGTGTCAAAAAATCATACAATCTGTTATATACAAGCCTTTCTATTACCTTAGAAATACTAGGAAGAATAGAAATAGGACGGTAATTTGATACAAAAGAAGAGTCATCTTTTTTATATATTGGAATAACTTTAGCAATTTTACATGCATTCGGAAATATACCAGTTGAGAGTGATAAATTACAAATGTACACTAAGGGTGTCAGTATACTACCAATAATCTGTTTTAAAAAATACGTACTCATTTCATCATGACCAGTTGCATAACTTGATTTTAATGAGTGAACAATGTCAACAATCTCACCATAATCTGTTGGTTTAAAAAATAATGAATTATCATTTGACGCACCTAAATACTGCGAAAAATCAGTTTGTGTGGGATCTATTTTTGAAGCTTGACTACGACCTATAGCAACAAAATACTCATTGAAACAACATGCTACATCCCTAGGGTTACAGAGTGTTTGACCGTCACGCATAATTTGAAATGTTGACATATTCTTTTGCTTACCAATAACATCATTAATAACTTTCCAAGTGGCTGACATATTTCCAGTAGCATTTTGAAAGGCTTCTGCATAAAACATCCTACGGGAAAGCCTTATAATTTGTGTCAATTTATTTCTATATAATTTATATCGATTAACGTTATCATTATTAGGATACCGTAAACTGCATTTATATAACATATTTCTTTTCTTTACTGATCGGAAAATTCCTTTTGTTATCCATGGATTTTTGATTTTTCTATTACTTTTCCTTTCAATTGCGGGGATATGTTTGTTAAAATAAGAAAGAAATATATTCCAAAACGTATCATAAGCAATATTTGGGTCTGCGCAAAGCAATACATCATCCCATGTCTCCGAGATTAAATCGTCGTTGAGTAATGATATATTTTCTGATGTGAATTTGCGCTTCTTCTTACTTTCTGTTTGCTTGACATGGGAATGTTGTATCTCGTCACAGATAAAAAATATAGGTAAATGATCAGATATATCACTATACAAAAGACCAGATTTCGAATGATCTGTGTCAATATTAGTAACAATATTATCAATCAATGTTGATGAGTTAACCTTCATTCTCGAGGGCTTATCTATAGTGACATTACAGAAATTTGCTTGCAAAATATTGCAAAACTTATTCTTAGCATTACTTCCTTGATTCAAAAGATCAATATTGAAATCACCCATCAAGTAAACATCTTTGTTTTCTTGATTGATCAGCTCTAATAAAACATCCAAGTTTTCCAAAAATAAATTACTGTCTGTATGAGGGGGCCTGCATACAACACAAAGTATTATATTTCTTCTATTACATATATTAATTTCAACACACATGCAATCAAATTCATTTCCGTTGTATATCAAATCAGGTCTTACTTTAAACGATAGCGAGTGTGATAAGAACAAAGCAACTCCGCCCCCTCGTCCGCATTTTCTATCAGACCGGACAACAGAATATCCATCAATGTTATATAAAGGGGGAGATTTGTCGTTAAGCCATGTTTCTGTGACACCAATAACTGAAAATTTCATATTTATCGCAGACAACAATAATTGCATATTTTCAAAATTTCTTTGAAGACTGCGAGCATTAACGTGTAATATACTGAGAAGATATTCATTGCTGGAAAATTCTGAATTAAACTCGTCAGGTAAATAATACCGACATTGGACATTTTTATGTGTACATAGATTTATTTCATCCATATTTTATATAGGGACAACATATTGACCATAACATGATCATAAATATTTGCTTACAAACTACTGAAAGCAGACAAGAAGGGAGCAAGAAGGGAGCATCTTGTAGAAGGGAGCAAGAAGGGAGACAAGAAGCAGACAAGAAGGGAGCAAGAAGGGAGCAAGAAGGGAGCATCTTGTAGCATTTTGGTCTGTCACCACTATTAAAAGTGAACTTCTCTTAATACCTTGTATACCTTATAATATACAAGGTTCGAAGAGATGATCTTTCCACAGGTCCAGGCCCTGGGTATCAGACCTAATAGGAAGGGAACTCTCTGAGTGGATCAATCTGGGCCTAGACTTCAAGCTGTTCCTTTTTTCCGATTTTATGGGTACGATGCCAGACAGCAGGGTAAGGTCTTCCGCATCGGTGGTTTTAAGGCATCCAGTGTCTCACCCAGGCAGCATTTAAGGCAGTGTCTACTTTGGCGGCATTAGCTGATCTACACCAGACGGAAGAAACATACTCAGCGGTTGAGAAGCACAAGGCGAGAGCCGCAGAATGGACTTTTATGGCATCTACTCCCCATGTGGTGTTCGTTAGCTTCCGGAGGATGCTGTTTCTAGAACCCACTTTGACCCTGGTCCTGATTATTATGTTTATTAACACCATACAGTTAATATCACTGTGAAAATTCATTCGGATTTTGAATTAAAATCAAGGCGGTTGGCATTTAATGCATTTCTGTATTGTGACATTACTATATTACTATACATATACATACTTTGAGGAATTTCTTGAACTCTTGCCACAGATTCAGTTTACAAAGAATGATTGATATCACGGAGTTGTATATTTTCAACAAACAAAAAAAGATCTTAAACTTATACTAGTCATTGAGATGAATGAATTCTGTAAATACTAGAAACACATTTAATACTGAGCTACGCACAGTATCAACATTATCATCCTCTAACAATTGATAGTGAAATTACATTGATTAGTTGGTTTTCATTGTTTTCTTTGTCGAGTGGAGAGAAAGGGTTGTTGGGGCCCTCCTCTCTATAACGTAAGCAGTTTGTTAGTCTGTCAAGTGATGGTTCCAATTTTGACACGACGTTGATTTATATTTTTATGGCAGAAAGTTCACACATTGTTTCTTGTATAGAAAAGCAGTGATCCGATCGATTGAGAGGACAACCTTTTCCAATCGTGATGGACTGGATAGCTTTCTCTCTTCCAAAGTCCATAGTAAATTTTAACATGATTCTGATTAGCCAATACCACCTGTCAAACTTGACCATCATGGATACGGGGCATGAATTTTGGGATAGGTCATTGACTTGTTCCGGTCTTTAAAGACGGAGGGGGAGGGGAACATGCCCAGGGTTTTATTGCAAATAAAAGAATGAGGGCAGGAAGGGTTTTGAATCAATTGGATGTACTATGAGAAAGTGAAAGAGTTATGAAGGTATACTTACGGTGCTTGTCTATCTCTATATAGGTATAGTAAGATCAGACTGTGGGATATGTAGCTGGAGGTTGAGAAACTTAATATTGGGGTTTTCAGGTAACGAGAATGTCTATTTCTTTCTCGACCATAATAAATTTCTTATGTCACGTTTTACATGCTAAGTAAAAAAAAAAAAAGCTCATGAGCTCGTCGCAACACCACGTGGTTTAATTTTCGTCGTCTTGAACTCGTGTAAATTTCTGCGTAGTGTCGAACTGGGCCTTTTGCAGTGCCAGGTTAAAATGTCACAAGTAAAAACGTCTGAGGTAAAAATGTCAGAGAGGAAATGTGCGAGGTAAGTATGTCAGAGGTCAAATATTTGGAAATTACAAGTGTTTCATTATTAAGTTTTATTGATGTTTGCCATTTTACTTTGTGATTTCTTTTCCTCCCTTTAATTTCACTTTTGTTTAACTTTTTTTTTCTGTTGTCTCAATACTCCCCTCCAGAAGTCCATGAAACCGGATTCCATCATGGTGGAATCCGATCGTATAGCAGTTCAGAATCTAAGATGTCAGAGATATTCTTAACTTTACTCGAAGCAATCTCCTCCACGCTTGATTTCTTATCTTGCGACCACCACGTATTATAGTAAATTCGCAATTCCAGCATTGTTATATTGACATATTAGTACTGTTCATGGTTTATTGAATTTATTCATTCATTTTCATCACTTTATTTTTTCATTTATTTATTTTCTCATTAATTCCTTTATTCATTTACTATAACTTATTTGATTATCAACATATTTAACGTTACTAGTATCCCCGGGATGAAAAAAAAAGATACTGGAATTTGAATTAAGATAGAAAACGATCAATGTACAATGTAAAACAAATAAACTACATTGGAGAAGAAGGAGGGGTGCTGCGATACTAGAAGCTGCAACCACCCCTCTCCCCTCCCCCCCCCCCCCCCCCCCCATGTGAAAATGGCGACATTAATGCTAGGCATCCGCAATGCAATAGTGAGTAGCAAGAATTTCCCAATACTGATAGTGTAAGTGCCGGAATATCAAATTTATCTCTTTTGTTGTTTTTGTTGTTATTGTTGTTGTTGTTGTTGTTTTTGTTTTTGTTCTTGTTCTTGTTCTTGTTCTTGTTGTTAAAAGGAGGCTCAAAGCATTGTATTACTCGTTTCGTTCTCTGGAAATAAAAAAAAAAACTCCAACAACTTGAAAAGCTGATAATCCGACAAAGTGTTAAGTGTCTCTTGCACTTACGTGGCTAAGACTTTGCTACATGTATTTTTAAAGTCATTTCTGTCATTATTATTCTTCATTCAGCCAAGCAAAGCATCACAATAATAGTTACATATATTATACTTTCACCCATAGAAATGAAATATAGTTAGAGAAGTAGCACATGCCATAGGCTTGGGTTCACAAAAGTCATTATTTTGATATAACCCTTAGGCACGTGAGCCCTCATGCAATACATTCCACCTCATACATAATACATACATGACAATCATAGAAATAAACACATTATCAAAATAGTCCAAAAATAGTGATTACATAACAACACATGAAATAAAATGAAAACAAAAATCACACACACTTATAAAATTTCATAAAACCTACTCAAAGTGCACCTGCATTCCATTCAGATACTCAATTCAAACACTGTAAAGTCATCGATACAAAATTAGAAACTCATACCAAACGGAGTAAATGAGTATTTTATGAGTATGATAGGAAAATAGGCACAGAAAAGAATGCTTCTAGTAATGTGAAAAATTATCTCTCATAGCTTAGGAATGGCGACCACTTGTAGAGATGTTAACTCGCCAGAATACCTGCCAAGTTTAGTGAAAACTTGATCATGCATTTTCATTAAGAATGGCAAATGAGAAAAATTTAACCCAAATTTGAACAAACGTGAAAAGTATACAGTTATATAATCATTATCAACTTACTAATAGCACTAACTTTGCTCTATTAGGCCTACTTCTGGTCTTAGAGATAAAAATTTGTAAATATTCCCTAAGACTACGGGCCCCTCATTTCGTGGCGTTGTGCAAATACAGGTACTATAAAATCATCGAAACAAAAACAGAAACTCATACCAAACGGAGTAAATGAGTATTTTATGAGTATGATAGGAAAATAGGCATAGAAAAGAATGCTTCTAGTAATGTGAAAAATTATCTCTCATAGCTTAGGAATGGCGACCACTTGTAGAGATGTTAACTCGCCAGAATACCTGCCAAGTTTAGTGAAAACTTGATCATGCATTTTCATTAAGAATGGAAAATGAGAAAAATTTAACCCAAATTTGAACAAACGTGAAAAGTATACAGTTATATAATCATTATCAACTTACTAATAGCACTAACTTTGCTCTATTAGGCCTACTTCTGGTCTTAGAGATAAAAATTTGTAAATATTCCCTAAGACTACGGGCCCCTCATTTCGTGGCGTTGTGCAAATACTATAAAATCATCGAAACAAAAACAGAAACTCATACCAAACGGAGTAAATGAGTATTTTATGAGTATGATAAGAAATTAGGCGTGGAAAAGAATGCCTCCAGCAATGTTAAAATTATCTCAGATGGCTTAGGAATGCCTGCCAAGTTTGGTGAAAACTTGGACCGTCATGCGTTTTCAGGAAGAAGAGGAAGGAGAGGAAAATGAGAAAAATTCAACCCAAATTTGAACAAACGGTGCCCCTTTTTAGTTATATATCTACTTAAATACTCATAGCAATAACTTTGCTCTATTAGACCTACTTCTGCTTTTAGAGATGAAGATTCGTAAATATTCCTAAGACGACGCCCCCCCCCCCCCCCCGATTTCGTGGCGTTGTGCCTCTGGGGCTCCAATGTAATGGTGCCCATTTTTACAGATACATACTCTCTATCACCCCGGCGATAATACAAGAAAGATATCAGGGATTTGTAATTCTTTCGATGAGAAAAAAAAAATGATATTCTTAAAATGTCTAAAATGTAAAGCTATCAATTTTTCATCTGGTAAAAATCACGCCGACGTAACACAAGTCTCTTTACCATACCATGAACAGAGCTGTGTGATATATGATTTGGTGGGGGTTGGGGGAATAGCCAGAATGAAATGAAGCAAAATTCTGAGAAATATTTCAATTTTAGGTCTGCCTCAAACAGTGCATGATATTGAATTTATACCAAATAGCAAGTTTTTAGTCATCACGTTCAAAGCGACCTGAAATAGACACGCATATATCAAATATTCTACAAAGATAGAAGGAAGTTATGCGTGTTTCGTCTGATAATAAAGCTTGTTTTCTCAACGTCAGACCCTCTTTAAGATGCACACTTGTTACTACCACCTCCCGGCTCCATGGTGGATCGAGTTCGCTGTATCCGAGACTAATTAGGGTATCACACGGTATACCTAGCGCCCAAACTCAAATCAGACCAAAAGCGCGCTCTGCAACCCGTGCTATAAAATAATTATATATACCTGTATATTATACAGGCTCGCAAAATTCTCCGTATCAGCAGTCAGTTTAGTTATACAATGTATATTTTTTATTATATTTTGGATCAAAAATTTGTCTTCCATTGATTGGTTAAAAGAGCTTCACGTGATTATAGGTATTTTGAACTATTTTAGAGTGTTAGTGTGTTCGACACTCCATGAAGTACTATTTGCAAAATGACGTCACTTTTATGACGACATTTTGCAAATAGTATATACTATTTGCAAAATGATGTCACAATCACCCTTCTTTACAATCAAGTGTACGTGGTCCGTCCACGTCCGGTCCCGAATTCTAGTGTTCAGGTTTGCAGCGGCCATACGAGCGCTTCGATACATGCGACGGGCAACTCTGGCGGTGCCACGGCTGCTACGTTTTTCAATTTCCGGTCTCTCGCACTGCTGCGTATTGCAGGCGCTGCGCTGCCGCCGCAGTGCGGCTAAGCCTAACTGCGACCAGCCCCAACACGCAGTGTTGCAGTGTAACTGTGTACACGGAGCGTCCCGGGGTTTATAGGCTAAGCCTATAATGATTTTCACTTTTTATTCAAATTTTTGATCCAAAATATAAAACAAATATACTTTGCCTAGTTTCGAGTTTCTTGTTAAAGCTATGGGCCTCGGTGACTCCAAACTAGTACTATTCACTTCGGGGCTGCGCCCCTCAGTGAATAGTACTGGGGTGGTATTCTGAGACCGTTTTATCTCTGTTGTAAGTCTGTTGTAACAAATCGGTATTCTGAACACCGTTTTATCTCTGTTGTAACTTCTGTTGTAACTTCTGTTGTAAGTAGTGTTTTATCTTGCGCACTCTTTGCCTGCGCATACCATTGTCTTAGGGTATGCGCACGCGCGTAACAGTGGGCGCAAACCTGAACACCCATTAGATTACACGGTATTCTGAAAACTGTTTTATCTTCTGTTGTAAGTCATGCCCCTTGCAAATTTATGCTTCTGAGATAAAACAGGGTGGAAGGTGTTATAACTCCGTTGTAACTTTCGTTTTAACTTATGTTAGATAGTGAGATTATTCATCAACTCAATATTGTGGTATGCGAGTTCAAAATAAAAAAGATATACAAAAAATAAAAACAATGTATGTACAGAAAGGCAAATGATATAGCAGTTTGACAAAACGTAAACTCATTCCACAATACAAAATTTGGTAACAGTAACATTGCAAGTACATACGCGTAGCATAATTATGCACATAGATAAAAACACAAACACATGAACAGAAAGGTTACCGGCACCGTCGACACTAACTTGTTTTAAGCACTATTCATTTCAAAAATATCTTTCAAAATATTAAATATTTTTTAATATGATTTCACTATCTTCACCAATAAGAATTCATTATCAGTACCTTTGGGTGTTTCAAAATATTTATTGCTGGGGACGGCGCGAATCCTAAGAAAAGTATTAGAAGTCTAAGTTAACAACAACAATAATAATAATAATAATAATAACATGGCATTTCAAGGGCTTAACTTAATTTAGAAGCGTCTAGTTCCCCATAAACCATGAAATTTGGGTTCCTCTTATGAACGCCAGATATCTTCTTATTTTTTAAACAAATTTCAAACAAAAAGACTTAATCTGAGATAGCTTTGCCTTCGGTGACTTCAGTAGCACTATTTTCTTCGGGGCTGCGCCCCTCAGAAAATAGTGCTCCCCGAAGAAAATAGTGCTACTGAAGTCACCTCATGCGCATAGTTTCAACCAGAGCCTCTCAGGCCTGGTATATTTGTATATTATTGAAGCTGCCCGCTCAGACAGTCCATCCGCGCTGTTCCCCACATGCCTGAGATTCGCAGGAAACAGCTTCATTTCAAGTTTTGAATTTCGGCACCCCTTCTCACATCGAGAGCCATGCAAATCGACGAACGACAACAGTTACACTGCATCCAAGCATTATTTTCAACCACTCAAATTCCTTATACGGACAGGCTGATAAATGGCATATTTCCCCATACTGGTATTACTCGTTCGTAATCTTGTGTGTGTGTGTATGTGTGTGTGTCCTGAGGATTGCATGCTTTGAACTACTCTAACATTTTTGCCTTTGTGCCAAAATGTGCCAAAATTTCAATCTTATTTCAATTTTTGTTTTATTTTGCACTTTTATCGCATTTTTAATTTTGATATCTTGTGATGCCGAGAACATCTTGCAATTTCACGGGTAATATAATGTATTAGGTGTGCGGTCGTGTCGGCAAATGTTTTGCTGAAGGTATTTTGTCCTATTACAAAGAATCATGAGGGTTTTTTCACAGCGCAGAATGTTTTTTTTTTTGTATGATGAAACATAATGTTGGAATAAATGACTAAGAGAATAAATGAGTGAATGGATATGTAAAAAAGTGTGAAGGGAATTTATCTATTGATAACTCTGTACAAGCAGTGGCGTATCTAGGGGGGACGGGGCAAGGGGGCACGTGCCCCGGGCCCCACTCCTTGGGGGCGCAATAAAAAAAAAATAAAAAAAAAACGAAGAAGAAGAAGAAAAAAAAAAGAAAAAAAAACGAATAAGAAGAAGAAAAGAAAAAAGAAAAGACGAAGAAGAAGAAGAAAAAAAAAACTCGCCCGGAAGGGGGTAGGGAGAATGGTGTGGGGGGGGGGGGGGGGGGGGGGGTTGCAGAAAACCAAATCAAACAAGATAAAAACAAAACATGATGATGACGCGGAAAAAATGACAATGTTTATTGTGTTCACACAAGAAGTCCATGTTCCGTAAGCTGATATACAAAAATTTTCGGCTCGCTCGCTGCGCTCGCTCGCCAAAGTTTATATAAAAAAGAAAGTAAGAACAAAACGTGATGATGACGCCGACAAAATAACAATGTCTATTGTGTTCACACATGTCCTTTAATATTTAGCAGGCAAAATGTTTCACTGAGCAGCGGCTGCAATTTCTTTCGTTCTGAAGCGATCGCCGATTTACATCAAAAGAGGACGCCAACGGTTTCGAACATATGGGGGGGGGCGCCAAAAAAAGAAAAAAAGATAAGAACAAAACGTAATGATGACGCGGAAATATACAAATTTCGGCTCACTCGCTCGTACTAATTTAGAGTATTTTTTCAAGTCCTCAGTGCGTTGGTATAAATCGTTATCTATAAGGTCGTCACTATATCTTGATTAGAATTGTAAGATTAGATAAGCAAAAAATGACAAGTATTCCATGTTTTGTAAGCTGAAATACAAAAAATTTCGGCTCGCTCGGTGCTCTCGTTCTCCAAAATTTATATGTAATATATATATATGTATATATATATATATATATATGTATATATATAAGAGAGATAAGAACAAAACGTAATGATGACGCAGAAATACAAATTTCGGCTCACTCGCCCGCACTAATTTCGAGTATTTTATAAAAGTCCTCAGTTTGTTGCTATAAATCGTTATCTATAAGGCCGTCACTATATCTTGATTAGAATTGTAAGTTTAGATAAGCAAAAAATGACAAATATTCCATGTTTTGTAAGCTGAAATGAAAAAAAAAAAATCAGCTCGCTCGCTGCGCTCGCTCGCCAAAAATTTATCAAAATTCGCTACATTTAAATCACCCTCAAAAGACCCCTTTTAAGTGCTTGAAAGAGCATATCATGTGGACTTTGTTTAAAGTCCCTATCGGGATGGGGTTGGGGTTGAACACTTTTTCAGAAATTAGTGGCGCAATTTTCGCGCTTGCTCCGGGCGCCGTTTTCCCTAGATACGCCACTGTGTACAAGAGTTAATAAGTTTTCAAATATAGATTGTCATCTATGGTCAACTTCACCAGTATGGGAAAAAAATCGATGACAGAATTCCATTGTTGGAAGTGGTTGGTATTATAGGTCCTGCATGGAATTTACTCACATCTTTCTTATATCGAGATTGTTCATGTTCCAATATTCAGTGATATTCAAAAACCACACGATGGAGAAATTTACCTGCTCAAAGACGAGAAAGTTCCTAAAGGAAGACGCTGTTCCGTTGTTTGTTTGTTTGTTTGGAAGGGTAATTATTATTCAAGGCAGCGAAGGGAATATCCAAAGGTTATGATGTCCACAGCGCTTAATCTTTATTCAAGACGGTGAAGGGAATATCCAAAGCTTATGATACAGTGTATATCCCTTTATCTAAAAAAAAAAAAAAAAAAAAAAAAAAAAAATTCCTCGTGGATTTTGCCGTATTTTTGTCTCGCCCACCGGAGGTGAAGGCGAGACTAAGGGATCCAAATGGCGTCCGTCCGTCGTCCGTCCGTCGTCCGTCCGTCGTCAGTCCGTCGTCCGTCACAAATGTTAAAGTTTACCTGCAAGACTCTCTTACGATGCATAACTTGGCAACTGTTACAGCAATGGCAGCCACACTTGGGTGATAGAAGCACTAGGGGTATCTTCATGTTATGGTGTTGTCGGAGGTCATGTGATGATGTCAAAGGTCATTTGAGGTCATATATTAAAAGAGTATGGGCAAGACTCTCTTTTCTATTTTAAAGTTTACCTGCAAGACTCTCCTTTGACAAATAACTTCACATAAGTTGCTTGGATTACAACCTAACTTGGGTCATAGATGCGCTGGGGGTACCTTCATGTTATGGTGCCGTTGGAGGTCACAGGATAAGGTCAATGGTCATTTGAGGTCATACGTTAAAGTTTACTTGCAAGACTCTCTTATCACACGTAACTCGACACATGTTGCTACAATGGCAATCAAACTTGGGTGATGGATGCACTGGGGGTACCTTCATGTTATGGTGCCGTAAGAGGTCACATGATAAGCTCAAAGGTCATGTGAGGTCATACGTTAAAGTTTACTTGCAAGACTCTCATCACAAGTAACTCAGCACATGTTGCTACAATCGCAATCAAACTTGGGTGATGGTAGATGTCTCTTGGGAAGTTGAAGGTTACCTCAAGTTCAAAGGTCACAGACAGGGGTCAACGAACTTTTAGGGCCCAATGTTAAGTTTTTAGGGCGCATTTCGTTATATGGCTTATAACTTTTGATCCCTTTGTCCGTTAGTGACCAAATTTGGATGGAAGATGTCCCTTGGGAAGGTGAAGGTCGTCACAAGGTCAAACGTCACAGACAGGGGTCAACAAACTTTTTAGGGCCCGATGTTATATTTTTAGGGCGCGTTTTGATGGTGGCTCATAACTTTTGATCCCTATGTCCGTTTGTGACCAAACTTGGACGGTAGATGTCCCTTGGGGAGTTACAGGTCATCACAAGGTCAAAGGTCACAGAAAGGGGTCAACAATTTTTTCGAGCCCAATGTTAAGTTTTTATAGCGTGTTTTGATTATGACTCATTACTTTTGATTTTTGTTAAAACCTGATGTATTTGTTGAGAGGGTAGTATGAAAACAGTATTATCCCTTTTATTAGGAACTCAACAAATACATCAGTTTTAAACAAAAATCACTCTGTTCATTTACAATATAATCTATTATGATAATGTAGGCCTATTGTAGTATACCAGTACATTGTTTTTGCATTATCTCATTGTTGGATGGAAATAAAGCGACATTGGCGTGGTATTAGCGTTTTCACCGTAGTGTTTTCACCGGAAAATGATGAATAATTGAAAAATACGGCAAAATTCACGAGGAATTGTTTTGGTTTTTTTTTTAGATAAAGGGATATACACAGTATCATAAGCTTTGGATATTCCCTTCGCCGTCTTGAATAAAGACTAAGCGCACCGCGTGATAGCTGTGGACATCATAACCCTTTGGATATCCTTCGCTGCCTTGAATAAAGACTAAGCGCACCGCGTTTACAACAGAACACCTGTGGACATACCACCGTCTGTGTTTCTAGTTCGGTGGGACATACAGAAGACAGTGCTCTTCTTTGTATAGCAGTTAGTTTCGATTCAGAAGTATAGGGATATAAAAAGGAAACCAAATTGGTTAAAAATTCATTTATTATGACTAAGCTACTCATTTGGAAATGCTATCATAGCTTGATAAGCATATCTATGCCCGACAAACAAAATGACACCAAAAAGGTTTTGCCACCTCAGGTGGTACCAATAACCCATTTTTCGGGTCTTGGCCCATGGACTAACTGTGGCGTTTGGCGATTTATCGATAGGTTTGGGCGGGTTGGTGCGTTTGAGCAGAATATGCGAAGTTGGCACGCGACTTAACAAATTTAATTTGTAGGGGGAGACAAACTGAAGAAACTCTCACTGAATGTGATGTCTGTTTGGAAATTATGGAGTACATAATTACATGTAGAGCTGTGAGTGAAATCTCTTGTACGGTTCATTGTATAACTTTTATAGTCCTTCGCCCAGACTGATGCCCTACTCGCGGTGGTACCCTCGCAGATTGATGCAAACTAATGTGGTACGGTTAGATCGAGATTTAGAAGTTCTATCTCACTCATCTGAATCTCAAGATGATCAACAAACTATTCACAATTCGCAATTAACTTCATCACATCACACGCACTGCAAAGCCTACAAAGTAACGGTGAATCTCGCGCATATCTCGAGCGCATGTTCCTGTGCACCAGTCAGCCAGTCATGCATATTACACGTCCCCAAAATCTTATATCTCCTTAACTTAATTTCTTACCGTATACTAAAAAAACATTATTTTGTTGGTCCTTTCTAAGTAGTGTGTTAATAAGAAGGAATTATTATTCAAAACACACAAAACTTTGTGCAGGATATTGTATACTTTTACGCCATTTACATGTAGGTATTGTACTTATGTATTGTACAATAACAAAACCGTTTCGGGTATTCAGGTACCTAAATGGTACAACATTATAACTTAATACGCCATTTAGGCTATCTTTTATCTTCAGGTGTGATGCCATTGAGGGATGCATATTTGATTTGCACATTATAGAAATATGTGTCGTGACACGCCATTTAGGGAAAGATGTTAAAAAGCGCGTGGATAGCATGCAGTTATGTTATGTCAGAGCACCACCCCGTCAAATTTCCTGTTCGGAAACACTGGTTCAAATTTGTATGCCTTCGGGTAAATAATTCTTCACATTAGACAGTAACAGGGATAAATCATCAATAATCTAACTGATTGATTATAAAATTGATGTTATGACAATACTTAGAATGTGTTGCGTATAGATATGAACACGAAGACAACCTTAGCGAGTAAGAGGAGTGTGCGAAACAGGACCATATGATGCAATAACGCCGGTATTATCCATTTTGAAGATTGACACAATACTTTCATTTTTTTTCTGTTATGTTGACCCCAAAATCAAGTCAAATGTATGATGTATGAAAAAATGTACATGAAATATTGTATAAAAGTATGTATGGAAATGTGTGTGAAAATATTTCTCCTATAACGATTTTTAAATGGACAAGAAAATCAATACATTTTTGAGTTGTTACATTTGTCAAATCAGACACTTGTATTGTCTATCACTGATACAAAAGCGTCATACCCAGCAAATTATGACATCTTCAAAACGATAGCTGTCTACAGATACGCAATTTTACCAACTCCATCCTGTCAAATTCGATGAATTTTCAGGGTTTTGAAAAATTGTACACACAAATGGCTCCGAGGAATAAATGATAAAAGGAAGTTATCAAAATCAATTAAAGTGAATGATAATCATAAAAAAATGGGGTGATAAACACACAGCTCTTAGTGTGCTTTGTAGACAAAATGAATATCGTTGACCAAAATTTTCTTCGAATAAGCGGCAAGTACAATAAATTCCTCTAAACAAAATCTGTAACACTAAAGAAAGATTCTTTTAAACTTTTATTTTTGGGTTCAATAATGAACGATCTAGATTAATGAAGATTCGTGTGCATGCTAATTAGGGGGTTGTAATAAATTCCATGACATTGACACCTCACAAAATTGCACGATCTTATGTGATTGTTATCTATATCACTGCTTCGTGAAAAGAACTGAAACCCCAGAATTCCTCATACTTATTTAACGTAAATTCTCAATGAATCCTCAGAATTTTTACTCCATGCACTCTTATCAGGGGCTATGTCAAAATTATGTGGAATGCATGCTTGAAATAACCAAAAAAGAAAACACCTTAAAAACGAATGAAATGACTGTTGTACAAGAGAGAGAAAAAAGTTTACTCGATAAATGCTGGTCGAAAAGCATTCTCCCAACAGTCAATTCGTAGGGAAACGGGTTTATATGGTTTTTTTACTTGCCATATTGCTGTAGAAGCCCGATATTGTGGTCCATGAGCATGACTGACGAGAAAATAAAAACCATTGTGAGTCCAAGCAAGGCGATAAAAATCCATCTCTGTTCCATGGTAAATCGTATCCAGTGGCTTCGGGAAAGGATAAGTATCGGTAGACCTCCAAAGAAATTCTCACAACAGCGTCGAACTTGTACTATACAGCTACATAGAATATCATCCTGCCATACCGCTCCACTAGACCGCGACTGAAACTCGACTGAGAATTCCAAGCAACTGTTATACTCGCTACCTTCGTGGTGGATTCTATATTGGTCAATAATGTGTACATGGACTTTTCTCTGGCCTTGACGTGACTGTCGACTTCTCAAACATTATCCCAGTATCTTTAGAGATGTATTTCCTTTGGACATCAGCAATACATGAACGTGAACTTCCTTATGTTTTTTTTTTTTTTTTTCAAATCGTGGACGCCTTACCATCAATGCAACAGTGCGAACGCCGGATTTCCTGATCATCGTCACTATAATGATGGCAGGAAGTAAAAGAGGACGCTTTATTAAAAAAAAAAAATGTCATCTTTTAAAAAAGCGGTATTTCAAAATCAAAAGTGTGGCCAGCTAAAAAAAAGTAAAAAACTAAAAACTAAAAACAAACAAACAAACAAACCAACGAGCCAAAATAGTATTATGCTAGTGAGCGGGCTAATCATGTTAAAGTAGCAAAAAAAAAAAAAGCGGTATTTCAAAATCAAAAGTGTGGCCGGCTAAAAAAAAATAAGAAAACAAACAAACAAACAAACAAACAAACGAGCAAAAATAGTATTATGCTAGTGAGCGGGCTAATCATGTTAAAATAGCCAAAAAATAATGCCAAACCATCTTAGACTCGTAAGTGTCATCCCACGTGCTCGTCACCAACGAGTCATACTGCCCACGATCTAGACAATGAAAAAAAGGGTCCATGAGTCATTCAGCCCATGGGACTTACAACCCAAGAGTGATACAGCTCACGAGTCCCACAGGCCATGAACTCGAGCTCATGGGCCTTATTTGCGTCGTGTCGAGCTGGTGGACCGCATAACTCCTTGGTCTATTTTACTTGGTCGAACTCGTGGACTGTATAACTTGTGGGCTGCATGACTGGTGGGTTGTTTGACTCGTGGGCTGTACCAATCGTAGCTGTATCATGGGTGTCAAACTAATGACGCGCATTCGTCCTGACGATTGAAATTCATTTCCCGACACACTAAAATCACGTAGAGCACTTTCTTCTTTCAACGTTATTCAATTAATTGATACACACGTTTGAATTGATTATGTCTGACATCAGAGTTTTATTTGAAAATGATTATTTCATTTGTACAAGGCTTCTTTATGATTATATCCATATGTGACCCTGCACCTCAAAACAAACAAAAGGTCGCCAGATATGAATTTTTAGTTAAGACCATATTCTGAAAGAACAGACTTTAAGCTTTAAAATGATGTATAACTCAAATCAAATGGACTCTCCTAACCTATCTAAATATTGGAAAGAAATCACAAACTCAGGAAAAGTGTGAACTGAGAAAAGAGGCTCTGAAGTACAGTGTCTATTCAAGCGCTTAATCTTTACCAAACCGTGCTGACTGTGCGATGAATGGGACAAAAAACAGGAAGTAAACCACCAGAGTAACAACAATGAAGGGATTATCAGACTAAACTAAAATTAAGCATGCCTCATTAACACATTCTGTCCATAATTAATGCCAACTTTCAAAGCAGTAGCACTATCCTTTCAAAAGTTATTAGAGTTGAAAGTGAAGAGTGTGGACAAGGTTTTTCAGAAATGAAAAAGGGATTCTAAGACACACCTAATCACACTATTCTACCAAAAACGGTCGAGTTAAACTGCTAAAAAAAACACACTTTCCTGCCCGTTTTATGATACCAGATTTTAACATAATGTAAAAGAAGACCCGCTCTATCAGAAAATATGAAAAAGTCATGTTCGGCTAGGTTGACCCATTTCACTTATTTTCAGTCCTTACGCAAAATCAGTGTGTGCGACTTTATGTTCGTTTTGAGGTGCACGGTCACATATTGTACTTCATTATTGATTATTGATGATCTTTTATTTAATCAGATTTAAAAGAAATTATTATAGACAATTATTTTCTAGGTAATTAAGTATAATTGTGAGGTCCATGCTCATTCACACAGCATGATGCACCTTGCACGATGACAGGCAAAATATTTTCCATCTCTTTTTTCGTTTCCTCTTCTTTTCACTAAACCATTCTCAGGCCACCATCATTTCAAGCAAAGGCTTATGATATGCGGTCTGCTGCATATTTCCTTCTAGTATATTCCTTATTCCTTTTTTTTTTTAAATATATTGATCAGTCGTCGCTGATAACAATTTGCAAGTTCTGTTTACATTGTGTTGTCAGGAATGTTGAAGAATGATCATCAATAATATCATTTTGTATTGAAATGCTGAAAATGCAGAAATCAAACCAAAACAAACCAAAATCAAAAAGAATATAAAATGAAGACGAAAAAGAGGAAGATATTGAAGTGAATAACATAGAATTACATAAAGGGAGATATATCAGTAGGATAGTCAGGCCCTTAACATAGGATTGGCAATGGATGGCTTCAAAATTGGAAATATATTGGACATTATTTCTATTCTAGAATTGATATTAGAAATTCAGCGATTTGCTGTTCACGTTGGTGGTGTATTTGGAAAATGTTCAAGTAAGACATATGTTTAGACTTTATGGTTATTTAACAAGATTGAACAAAATACGGTCGGGGTGGCATCTGACTTCAGGAGTTTTCTAGGTTATAACCAAGGATCTCAGCCTGTTTGTCCATATCAAAACATTGACTCTCAAAATAATTCTCACATAAAACACGATATGGTGGTAAGTTTGCATGCTCAGCTTGGTTGCACCAATATTTCTCAACCATACAGCGCACCCTTCAAAATCCTTTTCTTTTCTTTTTTTTTCTTTTTCTTTTTTTTTTTTTTTTTGGGGGGGGGGGGGGTCTAGGATAAGCCGAAAAATGACTTTCCTGGGCAGTTTTCCCTACGATTTGCGCAGAATATGCCTGCTGCTTGATACAGAGGCAGGTTGAAAGACTGGAAACGCGAAAGTTAACAGGAATCGTATATTGTCTTGTTTTGTTTCTCTCCCTTTCATTGTCATGCCTATCTTTAGTTTTATTTTCTGTCTGTTTTGTCCCTGTTTTCGTTCTTGTCCTTGTCATAGTCCTTTTTTATTTTCTGATTATTTTGCCTGACATCAGGATATCTACATTTTCATACATGGAGTCCTAGACGGATCTTGAGATGCCCTCACCTTCTAGAGTAATTCACAAATTTTACAAACTATGTTTTTTTTCTGTGAATTCCTCCTTTCGATGCAGAGTTATAAATTAAGATTGCATTGCTTACTTGTTTATTCATCCAAACCAGAGTTGATATCATTATAAAGATTCATGTTTTGTTGAAACTTACCTGATTCAAAGTTCCTTTAGATATCATGTACTCATGTAAGCGTTATGCATACTTTGTAATACTTTATATGGAAATAAAATCATTTTGTATTGAATGGAATTGAATTGAATCGTATAAAACGTACCGTAATACCGTACACGCGTACTGGCGTACGAATACACAGTACACGATTGCGCACACACAACACGAAAACAAAATAATTTCCATTGCCTTGAAGTGAAAACATAGTTCTGGTAAGGGATTGAGAACCCGTCTTTTACCATTCCATATTTGCGTGCAGTATATCGAAATGGATGGAAATGAGCTGCTTGGTAGAGATCTGCTCTCTCTGAGTGTTTTTCTAGTTGCATATGTTATATACAGAGTTTCCATCTCTGTAATTCCCTTTATCTTTATTTCTTGCATAATACAATGTATTTGTATTTTTTTTTCAATTTTATTCCGAAATGTAAATGACTTTGAATTGAAAAAAAAAAAAACGATCGATCGATAAATCAATCGATTAATCAAAAGACCACCGTTCTGGAATCGAGATGAAGGTATATTAGAGCAATATCATGACATTCGACGAGTAAGGACGTACAAACGAGTCTTCTCCTCCTCCCCACAAACTTTGATGCAAGTTACGGTAGACATGGCAACAGGTACGCGGATGTCTGCTGCAAGGTCGGTGGTGCCCAAAACCACAGCGCCGAAACCCACGGCAGTGACGAAGAGGCCGAGACCGAATTCACCATGTTCACCCCATAGCCCGGAAGAGTCTATGCCGTCAATCCGTGCCCTTCTTGAAAATCATATTCGGAAGATAGACGGAAAGTTACAAGACTTTGAAAAAAGCTGGAAGACCACGGGAAAGAAATTTCGGAGAGCCTGCAAGAAATCAGAGATTCGTTCAACTACCAAAGTCAGGAAACGGAAGTTTTAAAGGAGAAAGTGGCGGGGATGCAGAAGGAGTTCAAGGAGAAGGACAGAATTATACATGAGGAGATCGACCGACCAGCAACATATGTAGCGCGGGAAAACTTAGTTTTCCTTGGCATTCCACGGACATCGGAGGTGGAGAATGTGGATGAACGTTTGCATGAATTTTACGTCCAGAAGCTGAAAATTCCTCCTGACGTAGCAAGGGGAACTGAACACCAGAGAGCTCATCGGGTTCCCGCAGCGAAACAACTAAACCCCATCAAAGCCAGATATGTGAAATTTGCTGACAAGGTGCTAATTCAAAAACATGCACGGAATCTTAAAGGAAACGGGGACAAGATGTTCATCACAGACGACCTACCCAAACGTGTAAGAGAGGAGCGACAAAGCCAGATTCCAGCCCTGAAAGCAGCGAGAAGCGCGGGGAAATTGGCATATTTCTCACGAAGCGAACCAACCAAGCTCTATGTAGATCGCGTGTTGCCAAGGAAAGAACATCAGGAAAGTTTCATCATGGAAATCACAGGAGAGCCGCGGGCCCGGCAACGAGATCGCGATGAGAGAAAATCACCACCAGAAAGCCGGGAACTGCATTCACCAGCGATGCGGACCCCACCAAGAGGAGGGAATAACTCAAATAGCCCACGTATGATGGATATGGAGACAACAGCAACGGTACAAGAGGTCTCGTGAGTTTGCAGTAGAGCTGTATTAAACACTGATCTAGTTATGGCATATGGAACTTATTATGTTTGTTGCATACATGGTCAGAAGCGAAATCTGCGATGTAGATTTAAAGATATTTATTCACAGAAAATAATGCGATATATTGTGTGCTCATTGACACCAGGTGGAGAGGTTTTTGATGTCTAGTCAGTAAAGGGTTTATACCCTCATATTCCTTCTCATGGAGGACAAGACTGGGGAGGGGGGGGGGGGAGAGAGTGATAACTTCCTGGAAAAGGGGATATTTTGTATAATTATTTTGATTGAAACGAGTTTGTTCAAGGTTCATTGGTATAATTTTGTTCATATTTTGAGAGCAGTTTTGTGTATGTAAGTACGTAGTTGCTCTCTAGAGTTTGTCAAAGCCGTCGAGTCGATATAGATAAGATAGATACACGTGTATATGCAATATGTATGTGCGAGTGCATGGATTGGGGAAATCACTGGTTGCCTGATAAAATGTTCGGAGAAGAAGGGGAAGACTTTCTCAGTTCTGACAATGTCTGACAAAAGGAATTTTTGATGAAAATAATGGAAATAGATTGATATGAATGGCAGAAGTTATAATGCTTCTTACCCTTAGTGAGTCAGTTTTGGTAATAAGAAAATGAATATGATATCAATATTGAGACTATGGATTTAGTTCATTTACTATCTGGTATATTAGATGGGAGAAGAGATTTCATCGCCAAATTGGGAATGAATATGGACAGCAGAAAGTTGGTACTGTAAACGATAAGTAAAATGTGTGTTTTTTCGGGGGGGGGGGGGTTGTGACATCCGAATAGTATCATTATGTTTGTGCTGGGGATATAAAACGTATATCGTTTTAGAGGAGGAGACGGGAAGTGATCTGAGTGTCATTATCATTATAATGAACGCAACAGGGACAGAAACTTTATTTGGATGTTTGGACTTTGCTTGGTTTAACAACATGTTTATTGAAACATAATTTCACACATTTAGGTAGATTTTCTTGATGTTCGGCGCGAAATAAATATATATATATTTGATGTTGAGGATTTGTTTTACGAGTTTGGAAAATATATATACATAAGAAAGAACCTCATAAAAAGAAACGTTAAAAAAATGAAATTTTGTTTAAAATAGTTTTTGGAATGTATGCCTTTTGGGAGACACTACTAACGCTGTCATTGAAAGTGGTTGAAGGTGGCTTATGGTATTGGCGAGGAAATCAAATTTGTTTAAAGCAAATCAGATATAGATGTATCATAGGATTGAATGCATGAATCTGCAATGATGTCATATACTCATTTCTCCGTTTATTCAGTTCATTAGTTTTCTAATGTGATGTTCAGAGTTAGTTTGAGATCGGAAGATATGGACTGTCATTGTGTGTGTTTGTAATCATGATGGCACTAAGCCTGTAATAGAAGTGTGGAGAAATGTGACACGATGTACAATGTGTACATCAACTGTCTGTGATTATAAGATGGAGTTGTTTTGTTGGTGTTGACAGAAGTAATAGGTTTCAGAGTTACAGAGGTTTTCTTTTGATCTATTTGTCATTTTCCTCGTTAACAATCACAGCAATTCCTCGTAACCGAGGTAGGAACATTCTGGTTGGTTGCTTTCACGGCAGCAATTCATACAATTTTTTTTCTTTCTTCCGTTAAAGCAAATCAGATATTAATGTATTATAAGATTGAATGCAGGAAACTTGCAGTGATGTCATTTATGTGCTCGTTTCTCCGTTGATCAGAGTTAGTTTGAGATCGGAAGATATGGACTGACATTGTGTGTGTTTTGTAATCATTATGGCGTTGAGCCTATAATTCCTAAATTATGCGAATAAATGAAGTATAATTGGAATTCTATCAGTAATAATGAAGTACAAGATGAGGAGGGTTGCATATTCCTCGTGCTTTAGGCAGGAGCTTCACACAGGTGGAAGATTCAAAGTCTATTGTCATGATAATGAGTTTGAGTCTTCGAGTGTATATAAAGGAGGTGGATATTCCACGCCTCTCATCTTTCGAAGTGTGAACAAAGGACCTTTCCAACATCACGACTACGTACGTGAAAACAAAGACACCACAGTCATTCAATTCAACAGGCACATGCACTGTGTATTATGTTCGCCCTAAAGGGGCCTTGCGTTTATATGCCATTATCACTCATCAATCACAATCTCAACAGAATGATAAAACAGTTTCCGTGCGGAACAAGGGGAGGGAATAAGACCTGTTGTTATCAATGCTGTGTGTATGCAGCGTGTGGGCGGGACCCTCCTCATCTTGTACTTCATTATTACTGATAGAATTCCAATTATACTTCATTTATTCGCATAATTTAGGAATTCTATCACGTAATACTTCGTACAAGCTTCAGAGGGTTGCATAACAATTCAAAGAGCATCACGGGAACTGTTTTGTATGTCATACAGTACAGATGGCAACTATGAAAGAAAACACAGCTGGCGAAGTAGCATTCATGTGTATTTCTGAGCAGTTTTAATATTCGCACTTTCGTTCGGTGAGAACCACGACCAAAAAATAATAACATCAGTTGACAAGTTGGATAGCAATGCGGCAATACAAGGCTGTTACAATAATCTTGGTAATAACATTAAGTCGCTGTATATATGTCAGAGGTTATACATGAAGGCACTTGTTGTATACAATGTCAAACAGAACACATATCGCCACATTCAAGTTTATACACAAACGTCATTCACGATCGTCTAGGTCCCAAGATTTAGGATAGTGGACGCAAAATTTTGTTCTGTAGAAGGCTTAAAGTAGAACTCCCTAAAGGTTCTAGAGTTTGACCAGTTTGCCCTAGCCATTATTTCATGGATCGAAACACCGTGGCAAAAGGCAGCTGAACTGGCCGCACTACGATAGCTGTGGGCCGAGAAAATTGATGCATCTATCTTTGCTTTGACTAGAACGTTCTTTAACCATCTTGCTATTGTGGCGTTCGACGCCTTGTTGTGTGGTTTCCTCGTCGAAAGAAAAAGCTTTGTCTCCTTATTAGCCTGACGAGCCACTTCCGTTCGTTTGAGATATTCCTTCAGAGTGGACAAAACACAATTTTTTTCATTTGGAGTGTAAGCTGGTAATTCAACCGACTGGGGAGCGATCTTCGCCTTGGGTGACGTTGTCTTTAACAAACCCATAATTTGAAAACTTGCACATTCATCATTTACAGTCATGTACGATGTATCAAGAAGACCTAACGTCTGAACTCTTTGAGCTGAAACAAGAGCAGTAAGAGAAATAAGCTTTTCACTCAATTGGAGTAAATCGAGATTTTCATTAACATCTAAGGAACTTAAATAGTCCAAAACCTTGGAAACTTCCCAAGTGCTCGTGTACCTCGGTTTCGGAGGTTTCTCATTAAATATTCCCTTCATCAATCGTATGACAAGCGGATGTTTTGCAACAGAATAACCATTAATAGGTGGTAGCGCAGATGATAGCGCTGAACGATAACAGTTCACTGTAGAATAGCTCTTCCCCAAACTTTGGGAAGACAAAAAATTAACAACATGAACTATAGTTGGGTTAAACGGATCAAACGATCGTCTATTACACCAATGTAGCCACTGGGACCAAGCAGACTCGTACTGTTTGTTGGTATTTTCCCTCCATGAGCGGGAGAGAAGACGTCTAGCGTCCTCCGAAAAGCCTTCTGCTTCCCACTGTTCGCTGAGATGGTCCAGGCGACTAGCCTGATGTCTGGCAACGTCGTGGGGAGGGGCTCTAGACACCCCCGTGGGAGGAGAATGGGCGGGGCAATTAATGACTCGAGGAGGATGGGGTACCAGGGCTGGGCTCTCCACAATGGAGCGATGAGCAGCGCCATCTGGCAGCTGTCCTGATGTAACTGTCTTGTGCAGGACTCTAGAAAGAATGCAAATAGGTGGAAATAGATATGGGGTTAGCGAACTCCATGGTAAAGAAAATGCGTTAACAGCGCATGAAAGTGGATCGTGTTTCCATGACACGAACATCTGCAATTTGGCATTGTGTCTAGTAGCGAACAAATCAACATCAGGTGTAAATGACCTAGACAGAACCATCGCAAAAATATGTGATCGAAGGCTAAGTTCTTTGTTCATGTCCTTTCGAGACAGAGTGTCCGCCTCGATGTTATGAATGCCTGGTATGTAAGAGGCCGAGAGCCAAACATTCCTACTAAGGCACCACGACCACATTTCCCTTGCGATGCAGTCTAGATTTGGGGTATTTCCTCCCATCTTGTTCACGTAAACCACTGTTGTGTTACTATCCGATTTCACGTGAATGTGTGTATTGGTAGTTACATCACACAGCGCTTGGATTCCTCGATATGCTGCGAGGAGTTCAAGCTCATTAATATGCAAAAGTGATTCGTCTAAGTGCGACCACCTAGCTTGAACAAAGGAGCCGTCATTCTCACAAAAGGCTCCCCAGCCTGAATTATTTGCATCAGTGCTCACTGTCATGGATATGTCGGGCAAAGCTAAGCATGTCTGAAAACTTTCAATAGGCTGAGAAACCCACCAGACTATCTCCCGGAGCTCCTTTTTCCCCAGCTGGACATGAGTGTTGAAATTTCCGTTTGATTTCTTAAGCTCCTTTGTCTTGAACCATTCTAATGTGCGAAAATGCAGCCGCCCCGTAGGGATCGCATCAAAAGTGGAAATAATCAAACCAATAAACTTTGCCAGGTCCCTGATAGTAACTCGGTTTGACGATAACAGAATTCGACCGCAACTCTTTAATTTCACCACTTTTTCGAGAGCTAGACTAACTGTCATTTCAACCGAATTTAGCTGAAGACCCAAATAAATCAAAGCCGTCTTTGGTGTAGTACTTGACTTCTCGAAGTTGACTAGGAACCCTAAGTTTGTCAACAATTCGACGGCACATGTAGTATTTGTGCGCTCTCTTCTTGGGAACGTGCAAAAATGAGAATGTCATCCAAATAAATAACTGCACGAATTCCCTTACATCGAAGGGACGAAATGACAGGTTTCATGACTTTAGTGAAAACACGTGGGGCCGAGCATAGGCCGAAAGGCAAACAATTAAAACAGTAGAATTTTCCATTCCACGAAAAACATAGAAACTTTCGATGCTCATCAGCCATTGGAATTGTGAAAAAAGCGTCTTTCAAATCAATTGTCGTTAAATAATCGAATGGCGATAACAGTTCCTTAACATCTCTGAACGTTTCCATTTTAAAATGTTCATGTTTTACAAAGGCGTTCAGGTTCTTCAGATTGATAATTGGTCGGAGATCTCCTAATTTTTTAGGAACTGTGAATATAGTGGATAAGAAGGCAACATCTCCCTTAGCAATTTCGCTAATTGCACCTTTCTGGCAAAGCAAATTGACTTCTTTTTCGATGGCAGCTTTCTCCTCGTGGGAGAAAGGAAAGGAAAGGGAGTTTCGTGATTGTTTGGGAGTAGAATCAAAATTGATTTTGTAGCCAGTGATGGCATCAATTATCCACTGATTGGATGTTATAGCCGACCAAGCGTGTCTGAAGAACCTGAGTCTTCCTGCCTGGAATTGTTGATGTTTTGAACTTACTAGTTTTTTGAAGAGTCGTCACGGGCATTTCGCTGCTGGCCAGCAGTCTCCCGAAATCTCGGAGGGGGAGGACGAGAGATCGTGGCATGCCGGAACGATCTCTGTGGAGGTCCATGACGGTTGCCTGACCGCGTATCGCGGTAGTTGTCATACGGGCGAAACGCCGGACGTCTGCCATTCGTGAGGTTGCCGAAACGGCGGCGGTATCTTCCTAATGACGGGGCGATCTTCTGCCCCACCAAATAGGTATCTCCCACTGATTTCAATGTCGCCGAAAGGTCACCACCGAAAAGTGTCTGACCCACTGGCACGGTTCGGCTGCAAATTCCCCGATACTTTGGGTTGAAAGATGGCTTTAAATCTTCTCGGCGCTTCATCGAGATTTCATACGTGGCATGTCCCGCCAGCGTTATCCCATCCAGCGCCAATCGTTTGACGCGGCTCACATCAACTGCCCTCTTGTCGGCGGCATCATGAAGTTCTGCCAGGATATGGGCGTAAGGGATCATTCCCCGTACTACGGCTTTTTGAAGTTTTTGGGCTCGAGAGTCGGCCGCTCTAGCTTTGGTAGGAATGGACGCCCATAGCTGTTCATCGACAAAGGGGGGCGCACAGCGCCGGGACGTTTGCAGGCGTTAGATATTGCTTATCCAGTTTTTCGAGACACTCAGTCTTTGGCGGCATGGTCACGGCTTTTGTTAGCCGGGTAGAAAGTGCGTCGAAAACGGGCTTTCCAAGCACCTCGGGGCCATGACCATATAATTCGTCGTCAGAGTCAAAGCCAGTGTTTTTGTTCACTGGTGCATTGGAGAAAATCTCAAGGTCCGCTTCTGGGTCATAGCTGACCTGACGGCTGAGGGACGACACGCCTGATACAACAGACTCTTCCGCAAAGATGCTTAACAAGTCATCTTCATCATCCCGGCTACGCCGAGGATGCCCGCCGGCAGTTTGGGGCACATGCTTCGCATGCTGCCCGGCGGGATGTTGAGCGTCAGATGGTTGGTTGTCCATTAAAGCTGCTAACTGCGTTTTTTAACAGTTCGAAATCCGCCATCGACGGCACAGCAGCTGTGGACGGAACTGGGCCCGTCGACTGTCCCCCGACTTCCGACATATCCATAGTTGAGAAACTGCGTATGATAAGACGAAGACGTAACCTCCTGCCGTTCACACAAGAAAAAGATGAGAGGCGTGGAATATCCACCTCCTTTATATACACTCGAAGACTCAAACTCATTATCATGACAATAGACTTTGAATCTTCCACCTGTGTGAAGCTCCTGCCTAAAGCACGAGGAATATGCAACCCTCTGAAGCTTGTACGAAGTATTACGTGATAGAATAATAAGTATGGGGGAATGTGACACGATGTATAATATGCACATCAACTGTTTGTGACTATAAGATGGAGTCGTTTTGTGGGTGTTGACAGAAGTAATAGGTTTCAGAGTTACAGAGGTTTTCTTTTGATCTATTTGTCATTTTCATTGTCAACAATCACAGCAATTCCTCGTAACCGAGATAGGAACATTCTGGTTGGTTGCTTCATGGCAGCAACTCATACAATTCTTTTTTTTTTCTTCCGTTAAAGCAAATCAGATATTAATGTATTATAAGATTGAATGCAGGAAACTTGCAATGATGTCATTTATATGCTCGTTTCTCCGTTGATCAGAGTTAGTTTGAGATCGGACGATATGGACTGTCATTGTGTGTGTTTTGTAATCATGATGGCGTTGAGGCCTGCGTAATACAAGTGCGGGGGAATGTGACACGATATATAATATGCACATCAAATATTTGTGATTATAACTGGATAATATGGAGCTGTTTTATTTGTTTTGACAGCAGTAATATGAACATGATTTTGAAAGAGGTTTCTGAGTTACAGAGGTTTTTTTTTTCTCCTCTCTCTCTCTCTTGTGATCTAATTGTCAATTTCCTCGTCAAAACCTACCCAAGCAATCACAGCAATTCCTCGTAACCGAGATAGGAATACTTTGTTGGTTGCAGTAACTCATTCATTTTTTTCTTCTTTCCTTCTTCCTCTAACCAATGTTTTTGGACAACAGAGGTTGGGATATCATTTTTTTTTTAAGACATCATTATTCTTCGTTATCAGGTAATAGCATATGCGTTAATTAGGTTCCCCGTAGAATACCTACTTTTGACTACAATCTGTTCTAAATGGAAAAGAACTAATACAAGCGAGTTAGAACAATCTGCGCTTGTCGTTTTTTTTTGTTTGTTCTATAGGAAGACATTGTTACATAACCCATTTGGTGTGTAATGATTGCATGCAGATTGCATGCAGATGGAATCAATGCAAGTATCTATCTCTATGGGTGTGTCCTTCAAAAATAGCTGCACTGTTTCATTTTTGTAAGTTGATTGTTTGGGTAGGTTTTTATAGTCATGACCTCCCAAGGCGTTGCCCTCTCTTTCTTTTCTTTTCTGGCCGTGATGGAAAATAGGAAACTGGGCTAAGGCACGTTATTATGATGGCAGTATTAACGTCTTCTGTCTGGCCCACTAAAAGTTTGAATGGAAAACAAAACTTACAGCAGTGGAATTTTCACTGGCATTACAGCTAGAACCTCCTTTGGTGCGGGGACGTACTTACTATTTGTGGTAAAGTACAATTACGTAAGGCGTGTCCTTCTAAAGAATTCTTTTGCTTTGTTTTGTTTCGTTTTTGTTTTGTCATGCCCGTGGACCGATCTGGTTTCGGGAGTGGTGCGAATCGTTTTTATAATTATGGCCATGGGTCTTTCAAGAGCAATATAAAGCTGATGTACTGATTTGCTTAAGAAGCCAGGTGTTTAGTTATTTGTCGATCAAGAATGCATGTTCGAAGCTCTTTTGTATTGCAACTCTCTTGTAATACCACTGAAAACCCTTTTGTATCATATGTTAGTCAATGACCCCTCTTATTAGTAATCAGTTTAGCATGTTTGTCGCCCTCAAGCGCCGATAATGAGTATAGACACAGATAGATCGTTCTGCATAGTGCAGTAAATGGGATGGCAGGTGGTCAAGCCTTAATGGCTTCTCAGTTCTTTTTCGTACCTTTTGTTTCTTTTTGTTATGTCTCGATTTTTTTTCTCTTCCTTCTTTTCTTTTTGTCATGTCCTAGTTTAATTTGTTTGGTAGTCTGATAATGACTCCTGTCTGGTCGACAGAAATGTTCCTTCGTTTAAGAGAACAGAAGATACTAGATTACAATTATTTTCCCCTTAACACTGTGGTGTCTTTTAGTAGATTGTATATTGAACAGGGCGTATCCCTCTCGAGCTGTCTTCTTTGTCACAGCTATGCACAGTCCGATTTGGTCTCGGAGGTATTACAACTTCGTTAGCCATATCCCAGGGGCACCCAAGAGAGGAACAATACAAGGTCAAGCTGTATAAGTCGGGAGTTTGTTTTATTTTTTCTTCTTCTTGATTATTCTTCTTCATCTTACTCCTTTCTTCTTCCTTCAGATGCTGATCAAGTGTTATGCAGTTGTATAGGTATAGGGGAAATCATTGCCTGCGTCCATTCTTTGTAGTCCATGGGCCAAGAGCCGAAAAATGGGTTGTTGGTACCACCCGAGGTGGCAAAACCTTTTTGGTGTCATTTTCTTTGTCGAACATAGATACGCTTATCAAGCTATGATAGCATTTCCAAATGAGTAGCTTAGTCATAATAAATGAATTTTTAACCAATTTGGTCTCGTTTTTATATCCCTATACTTCTGAATCGAAACTAACCGCTATACAAATACGAGCACTACCTTCTGTATGTCCACAGGTGTTCTGTTGTAAACGCGGTGCGCTTAGTCTTTATTCAAGGCAGCGAAGGGAATATCCAAAGGGTTATGATGTCCACAGCTGTCACGCGGTGCGCTTAGTCTTTATCTAGAACAATGTACCGTTATCATATCTAAAGTTCCTAATAAAAGGGATTATCTATACTGTTTTTATACCACCCTCTCAACAAATACATCAGTTTTAAACAAAAATCACTCTGTTCATTTACAACATTATTAGTTATAATGTATTGTAGTGTACCGGAACACTGTTTTTGCATAATCTTTCATTGTTGGATGGAAATAAAGCGACATTGGCGTGGTATTAACGTTTTCAACGTAGCGTTTTCACCGGAAAATGATAATTAATTGAAAAATACGCTAAAATTCACGAGAAATTGCTTTTTTGTTGTTGTTTTTAGATAAAGGGATATACACTGTATTATAAGCTTTGGATATTCCCTTCGCCGTCTTGAATATTTGACTAAGCGCTGTGGACATCATAACCCTTGGATATTCCCTTCGCTGCCTTGAATAAAGACTAAGCGCACCGCGTTTACAACAGAACACCTGTGGACATACAGGAGACAGTGCTCTTCTTTGTATAGCGGTTAGTTTCGATTCAGAAGTATAGGGATATAACAACGAGACCAAATTGGCTTAAAATTCATTTACTATGACTAAGCTACTCATTTGAAAATGCTATCATAGCTTGATAAGGATATCTATGCCCGACAAACAAAATGACACCAAAAAGGTATTGCCACCTCAGATGGTACCAATATCTGGCCTGGCCCATGGACTATTGTCAGTGCAATGCAGTGGGAGGTTGGGGGGGGGGGGAGGGGAGAGAGACTCGTTTCGTTGGTTATGGAAGTGTACATGGACGTCCTTCAGGACTCCACGAATGTAAGTGTAATTGTGAATGTAATCGGTGTGAGTGAGTGTGTGTATAAGCGGTGTGTTTGTGTGTGTGCAGATGGTAGCTGTGGATGTATCTCGGAGTCAGGTGAATTAACTGTGCTTGTTCTGGCAGTACTCGTCTGTAACTATGGCTTGGGATGATTTAGATATTCGCTGTAATTTCCTTTCGTTGAATGTAAAAGGTATTAGGGATGAAAGGAAAAGAAAGAACATTATTAGCTGGTGTACGTATAAACAAGCAGATGTTGTGTTATTACAAGAGACGTATAGCTCTCCTGAAGTTGAAAAAAAAGTGGAGAGAGGAGTGGGATGGAGTGTCCTATTTTAGTCATGGTACACCACATAGTAAAGGTGTTTGGTTGTTGGTAAATGCAAATTTAAAATTGAATGTTGTGGATACAGATCAAGAAGGTAGATATATTTTGATGAAATGTGTTTTACAATTCAAGGTATGGAAATTGTCATTATAAATGTATATTTTCCAGTGAGGGGTAAAGAAACAGAGAGGAGAGACTTTCTGTCTGAACTTGAAAAGATTCTGCATCCTTTTGTTGATAAAGGAAATTTGATTATTATTGGTGGAGATTTTAATTTGATACGAAATTTTGAATTAGATTATAATGGGAGAGCAATGGTAAAGAAGCATACAAATTTTGATCAGTGTTTTGATAATTTTCTTGAGGAATGTAATTTGATAGATATATGGAGGGTCACCCATAATTTAGATAGACAATATACTTATCGACAGGTATTTCCGTTTATGCAAAGTAGACTTGATTATTGGTTTATTTCGAGTGAGTTGCATGACGTTGTAAAGGAATGCAAGATATTAACTTCTATTGCGCCAGATCATTCAGCAATTTTTTTGCAACTTTTGAATAAACCTAATGATGATAAGGAAAATGATAGGTGTTTTAAGGCGTCATATTGGAAATTTAATAACAGTTTGTGCAAAGATAGTGAATATGTCAGTAAAATGAAAGATGAAATAATAAAGATATTGGGAGAACTTCGGAATGAAATAGAAGATAAAAGGGTTTGGGGGAATTTTTTGAAAATGAAAATTCGTAATTTTACTAGGATATATTCTATAAATTTGGCCAAACAACGTAAGGAAAAAATTCAGAGAATTGAGGAAGAAATTGAGTTTTTACAAAATGATGTATTTTTAAGATTAGATAGTGATAGAATTACGTTGCTGGAAGATAAAAAGAAACAGTTGAAAAAATTTTATGATTACGTGAATGAAGGGATAAAAATTCGTTCAAGGGCTTCGTGGTATGAAGGTGGAGAAGGTGACTCATCTTATTTCAAACAGTTAATGGAATTGAATAAGAGGAAAATGATTGTTAAGAGTGTATGGGTTAATGATGAGGTAGTTTGTGATTCTAAGGAAATAATTAGAGAAATAAAAAGGTTTTGTAGTAACCTTTATTCTGAGAATTTTTATTTTATATTTGGTGATAGTAGACATTTTTTTCAAGATTTGCCAACATTAAGTAGGGATTCTATTCAATCCTGTGAGGGGTATATTTCTAAAAGAGAATGTGAAATTATTTTGAATCAGATAAAGTTAAATAAATCTCCAGGAAATGATGGATTAAGTGTAGAATTTTATATTACATTCTGGTCAGTGATAGGGGATGTGGTGTTGGACAGTTTTAATGAGGCATATAACAGAAGAGAATTGTCTGCTTCTCAAAAACAAGGGGTAATTACTTTGATTCATAAGGAAGGAAAAGATCCTTTATATATAAAGAATTACAGACCTATTTCATTATTGAATGTAGATTATAAGATACTTGCGAAAGTTTTGTCAAACCGTATTAAGCATGTTTTGCATGAAATAATTAATGTTGATCAAGTTAGATATATAGAAGGAAGAAATATTGGAGAGGCTATTCGATTGATTGATGATATGATCTTGTATACATCGAGCTGTGGTTTACCTGGTTATATGTTTGCTATTGATTTTGAGAAAGCTTTTGATTTGATCCGTCATACACTTTTGCAGAAAGTTTTGAATATATTTGGTTTTGGATCAAAGTTATGTAATTGGGTTGAAATACTGTATTTGAATAGCTGTAGTTGTGTTATAAATGGTAAGGAGTCTACTGGTTATTTCCCAGTACAGAAGGGGGTAAGGCAAGGAGATCCTTTATCCCCGTATTTATTCATTATGTGTATTGAAATTTTGGCACAGGCAATAAGGAAGAATTCTAATATTCATGGGTTAATGGTCGATAATGTTGAAATTAAACAAATTCTGTATGCTGATGATTTTACTTTATTTCTTCAGGATCGATATTCTGTTGAGGAGGTTAAAAGATTATTTGTTGTATTTTATCAAATTTCGGGTTTAAAAGTTAATAATGATAAAACGTATGTGTTGTTATTAGGTATTCCGAGGGAGGATTGTGTGTTGCCTTTTGGTAGAGTAGAACATGTGGTAAAAATATTAGGAATATTTTTTTTTTAACCCTGATGTTAAAGAAGTTATGAATTATAAGGAGATTTTGAGTAAGATAAAGAGATTATTATCATGGTGGAAACAGAGAGATTTAACGCTGATGAGGAAAGTTCAATTAGTAAAGGTTTTTGTTTTACCAAAGTTGATTTATATCTCTTCACTCATGGTAACACCTGATTGGGTATTTGAGGAGTTAGATAAGGTGGTGTTTGATTTTATTTGGAGGGGTAGAGATAAAATAAAAAGGAATATTTTGTATTTAGATTATGATAGGGGAGGATTAAAGTTCATTAATTTTCGAGTGTTTGTTAAAGCACAAAGAATTATGTGGATTAAGCGTTTGATTTCTGGGGATCATAATATGAAGTGGAAGTTATGTTTTAAGTTTTTCACTAAATCGGTGGGAGGTATTTTGATTTTTTATAGTAAGGCGATCTTAGGGTTGTTGAGGCTAACTTTACCAGAATTTTATAATGATATGTTGCAGGTTTGAATGGGAAGTAGAAGTTTGATTCTGAAAGAGGATTCAAAAAGGAATGAAATAATTTTTAATAATAAATTTATTTTGATTGATGGACATACAATATTTGGTAAAGAGTTATTTCTTAGGAATGTATATGAAGTCCATCATTTGGTAGATGTAAATGGGGATTATTAAAGGGAGAAGGGAGTTTTTAAGATTAGGATTTAGTGAAGAAATGATTGGAAAAATGTTTGAAATATTTTTAGTTTTACCGTCATCATGGAAGGGTACATTAAAACCAGAAATGAATATGGAGGATACTCAACTGAAAATTGAATTATATTTGCAGAATAAAATATATCATATACAGGATAATAAAAACGTCAAAACTTATTTATAAAGCATTGATGAGGGATGGAATTGAAGCATCATCAGCATATAATAATTTAGTTGGTTTATATAATTTTGAGGAAATAGATATTAGCTCGATTTTTCTAAGGCCTCGGAAGTCTACTCTCGATTGTAAGCTGCGTGAATTTCAATATAAAATGTTGTATGGTTTAATATATACAAAAGCTAAGTTATTTTCTTTTGGTTTTGTAGGAGATAACCAATGTACATTTTGTTATTCTGAGGTTGAGACTTATGAACATTTGGTTTTTTTTTATTGTAGGAAAGTTAATCAGATGTGGAAATTGTGTAGTGAAGTTTTTGTTTTACCCCAGATGCAAAAGTTAGATTGGCAATCTGTTCATGTTGGTATTAAAACTCAGGATATTGGAAAAGGACAACTTATAAACCATTTGATATTATTGATAAAATGGATGATATTTGTATTTTCGAAGGAAAAGAGCAGGCCCCCTTTGATAAGAGAAATTAGAGAAAGAATGTTAGAAAGTCGAGAAGAAGAAAGGAAATTAGCAATGAAACGAGGTACACTGGCCTTGCACAGCAGGAAATGGAATCAATTAATGACACGGTGATACCTATACTCCACATCTTTTGCTACCTTTTTGTGCTTTTTGTTGTTGAGTGTTTGGTGAACAGTTTCGGTGTTTGTGGGCGTGTGTGTGTGTGTGTGTGCGCGCGCAAATATGTGTGTATATCTGTGCTGGAGTGCGGCATACCTGCAGTATGCCTATAATTTAGAGGGGGAAGTGTTGATGAGGTATACGGGTGAGCGATGAAGGGGTAATGTTTATAGGGTTGAATATGTACAGACATTGATCATGATTTGTAATTTTTTTCTATATGTATGTGTGTACATAGGTAATGACTATGTAGGCTTTTTGTTGACCCCTGATACATAGGTATGCAGACTTTTTGTTTGACCCCTTAATAATATTGATTTCATTATTTTATAATCACTGCTGTGACGAGTATACGGACGAAGTCAATGGGTATATTTTGTAATGTGTACTGCACATACATTTGGTTGTGCTGACCCATTCGGCATTATCAAAAATTGATCTTATAATTATTGCGGGGATGATTATATTTGTGAAGTAGTTACTGTGTATTGTATAGTAGAACAATTAGAAATTGACACAATGACAGTCCTACAAATTATTTTGTAATATTTTGATATATGTTTGAAGTGTCACGCAGCAAGCAACACAACTAAATATTGAATTGTAATCAATGATGGATGATGAAATCGAAATAAAATATTGTTTGAAACAACAAAAAAATCCTTTGTGGAATCCCATAGGTATCGATTGTAAGACATTTTTTTTTTCATGGATGTAAGTGATTGTGTATATTCTTGGTCATTGCTCCAGTTTACTTCGTTTGGGGATGATACGAGTATTTTCTTTTCTCATAAACACTTACATACACTGATCACGATACTTAAGATTATGATTATTCAAAGTGTCAACCTGGTTTAAGGGAATACAAACTGTCAAAAATCTGTAACGAAAAATATTTACACAACAAATTCTTTAGTGTTAAGTAACAAATTCTGTTATTAATCTCTGGATTTATTTCATGTTATTATGACCTCATCATTTTTCTACTCTACTTTACTTCCTTTATTCCAAGTTAGACTACATACAGAATTTACTAAAACTGGTATCAGACTAGAGGCACTGACCAAAAAGTCTGATCATGGGGACTACATGTAGTATATGCAATGTTCCTGACTGTCTGGCATGTCTGGCGGCCGACATCAAATAGCTTTCCATCGGAGTGGCATTGCTGCGCCAACAGATCAGATTTTTTTTTTCGATTTCCAATGCTCGATACCAAAATACCAAATATCAAAATCTCTTTCTAATTGTTGCATTTTTGCTTGTATATCCTATTCTTGAAAATGCACAAATGAAATTTGAATTGAAACTGAAACTGAAATAGTATCACTTACGAAAGGGGAAATCATTGCAGACGTCATATTTTTCTAATACCTTTCATCACATCCCGACGTGGGCCTAGGGTAAACATAGAATAGAACGTAATTTCCAAATGACAGTTCACCTTACAAAATAAGCAGGAGGATAAACTGAATTTTCATCTATAGTTTTCATTTCTCTAAAATGGTTACTGAAGAGATCTTTTTACATGCTTATTTATAATTGAATCCCCATGCCCATGCTTATGTCATATAACTGGGGGCAACTGCAAATGGCTCATTTCATCAAAGAGTGTCAAAAAACAAACTCTGCACCAACTTTCAGATATATAATACCTAAGGTACAGTGCAGGTGTAATTCAATACTGAACCACATACCTTCTAAAGAGTAACAGAAGAAATCTTCGAGACATTAGATGACGTATCGTATAGAGTTACGTGACCCCAATTGTTAAAGAAGTTAAGAAGTTTAAGAAGTTTAAGTGTTTCTGTAATGTTGCTTGAGACCAGCTACTTGATCTAATTTTGATTTCATCTGGGCTCGATTTCGGATCGACCTAGCAAGCTTATCATGCTTATATCAAAATCACCCAACTCGTTCCCATTCAAATGCTTGTAGCGCTTGAACCTTTCCCTCAATAAGTCGTTTTTCCATTTCCCGCTACAGTCGTTGACGATTCGGAGGGCGCCCCTCTTGTCCAATTCGAGGAGGACCCTGAACTCATCCGGCATCTTGTGGCGGTTTGTTGTGTAGTTCATCTTGGCGTCTTCGTAGTAATGCGTGAACAGAGTTCGATTCGTCGGGTCTTTGTAGAACGGGAAAAAACCGAAGAGCTGGATTCGACAACAGAAGTGAGTGGCTGCTGCGTAAACCGCCATACCGGTGCTCGGAGAGCTCAAATTCAAAACTCTGCACACGAAGAAAGAAAATAATACTTTTAAGTGACAAGTATGAATTATAGTGTTCATGATAAGTAACATTTCGTTGGTGTGATAGGTCACTAAGTCTTTTCCCGAATTTATTACATAGGTCAAAGGGTCGCAACGTCCCTGCCTTGTAACACGTAGACAAATACGTATCAACAATTTTTTGTCAACATCGTGTGGTCAATTTTGAATTACTTGGACGAAACTTTTGCCATTCCATCTGTTTGACTTTGTCCTGTCATTTAAAGTAAACTTGAGTAAAACTTAAGTTTTGCTTCAAACAAATTGTCCGTATCAACTTCTCTCTCTCGTCCGTAGTGTTTCATCCGATGACAACAGATCGTTTCGGGGAGGGGGCACAGATGTTATTAGATTCGAATCCCTATTGGGTTTTGTTAGAGAGTGAGTGAATGAAAAGGTATAGCGATTCGACTTTAGTGCATGACCCACAGTAAAATGTATGTGAAGTGCTTCTTTGTTTAATGACAAACAGTCACTTTATATGTTTCTGAAAAGAAAAAAATGTAACCAAAGACAAAAAAAAAGCAAAGAACAAAAATAGAGCATGATATATTCATGTCGGATTTCACAACCAGCCTTCCCGAAAACTACTCCATCTCCTCACTTTTTCACTTGACCCTTGAGCTCTGCCGGGCTGTAAGCAAAACCAAAGTGGAGGTTGTAAAAATTGCGCAACACCGCCAGCGCTGTTTTCAGACGATTGTCGTGGGCCACAGACCCGAAGTACCAGAGGATGCTGCCGTTCATGCGGCTTAAGCTTCTCAGCAGTTTCCAACACACGCGTGGTAACTCGTCGAGAGTGATGTTGCCGTAGTTGTCTGTACAGTACGTCAGTTGCCTGTATTGTTCTGAATTCAACGTCATCAGACTGATTTTCGAACCGACGTCCGAAGCGAACTCGCCTCCAAACAGCGCCAGATTCATTCGGATAATGAGATCGGAGCTGTCGATGAGATGGCCGCACCTGCTATTCAACAGCACACCAGAGTTGCCTATGATAGCACAGGTCCGTTTTTTACTCATGTTGATAGTCTGGTTGAGTTCCGCTATCTCCTTGACGTTACTCGAGAATCGCATATCCATTGGAGTAATACCGGTTTTGAATAACTGAAGGGTTTCTCGCAACGTCCGATGCTTGGAAAACGCTTCTCTGGATAATACGTATCAGGAAAGATTAACGAACATTAACAACAGTCTACAAAAGTGAAAGTTGAAACTGAAACAAAGATAAGCGTGATAACAATATGATGAAGTTTATTGTTCACCTAAATAAAAATTAATCAGTCAACAATATGACATTATACCATGCTCAGATTTAGGTTTCAGGCTTTTTCTTCATTACGGTTAAAGTGGCCTTGCAGCAAGAAGGGTTGATGTGTATGATAACATTGACTAGTCTTGAGGATATCGTAACGTCGTGCATTAATTCGCAATTCCTGTTTTTAAGGTATAAACTCGTCCTGCAGGCCTATAAGATAATGCTATAAACATCAAGTTTTCATTGCAACTGATTGACAAATTGCCCTACATCGACGTAAATAAGCACTGAATTGATCAGTGTTTAAAACACTGATCAATTCAGTGCTTAAACACTGATCAATTCAGTGCTTATTTACGTCGATGTAGGGCAATTTGTCAATCAGTTGCAATGAAAACATCTCGACGGAAGAACTTCATAAATTTGAACATCAAGTTTTGTTGTCGGTTTTTTTTTTCACTTGAGAAAAACTAGATATGCTCAACGAGAGCACACGGTTTAGGGCATCTGAGAGACGTACTGTTGGAATCATTGAGCTACATGTGTTCTCCAAGCGATACTTCAAGTCAACTCTACATTCATACAACTAACTCTACTTAGAGTAGACTTATACACGTCACAAAAAGGGGGAGATCACTGTATCTTTTTAATATACAGTGATAAAGATGTCTCACTTTGCAGGAATGTTCTTTGGGACAAGTGGAAGCTTTTCATCCAAAAAGACACTTTGAATTGATTAATTGATTGATTGATTGATTGATTTTCTGCATTTCTTTTTCGTACATATAAAATGTCACACAAAGTTACTGAGCAAAGTTATTGAGTGTTGCTTGGTCAAACAACCCCTAACTGAAATAATTTCATCTCATAATTAGCCTTTACGTAGAAATTTGGTCTAATTTTGGAGAGAGAGAGAGAAAAAAAAAACGATGAACCGAGATATCATCACAAAACTAAAACATTTATTGTTTCTAAGTCCAGAGGAAATATAAAAATCCCACAATTTTGTTTCTCAATGAAACACAATTTATTTAACATTAATCCTATTTTTTTTACATTAATCCTATTTATTTGATATTAATCCCTATTTAACATTAATCATTGGCCACACCCCTCCTGTGTGAATGCATTACCCGACTGGAGACGAGCATTCAGGGTTGAAATTGAACATTCACATGATTTCCTTTGAAGTTATTGGATCAGTAGACGCCGCGGCGGCCAACAAACCGCTCCCACAGAACTTTTCATTATACCATAATTTTTATTCTTGCGTTCATTGAAGGTTTTATGTCGAAATATCCTGCCTTATTCTTCTTTACGACACAAAGATAAAAGAACTTACCCACAAAACAAAAAGAACAAACAGAGAAAAAGATGCTTAACCTATACGACCCATCAGCCTATCCGACAGAGCCAATCCGACTTTCATTTCCATTAAGTCCTTTATGAAACAAGATGTATTCCTACTGATCATGTGACAATTTATTTGTTACAATTTGTTACAAGTGTTACCATCATTTTGACGGGTGTATTACCCATGCATACTGTTCAGAAATGAAAGTAAAGCAGGAATGAATGAATTAGTGAAATACTTGATTCTGATAGTAAAATAGCATATATTTGTTGAATTTGAACTCATTGATGTCGTTATGTCAGATGTATTGGCAACTCTGACCTTGCATGTACTAGGTGTTTCAAAAAACATTTTCCACTTTTGATTCTTAATAATTCATAAACTATATATCACATAACACTGTCATTGATATGAGTGATAGCTGAATAGTGTACAATTGTGTTGGAGGTGGTTTAAATATGAAAGCATAAATCAGTTTCATGAAATCCATGATTAATTTCACAGTTAGGTTCCAGATTTTGCTCTATTTTCAACCCTCTGTACAAAACTTTCACTTTACACAGGGTTCAATGGGTGTGCATGGGAGTGTGTGGTTAACACCCTGACAATGGTCCTGAACAATGGCCAGCGTTTGAATGCTTCATTATTTATTCATGAGAAATTCCACTATCACAACTAGTTTTTATTCAGCCCCTGGCAGTATCTGTGAAAGTCAAACGCCTGCCGATATTGTCGTTAAGTGGCAACAGTAGTGCTCTCCCTACTTCTGAAAAACGAAATTACAATGAATACCTTCTGTTCTGTCGTAAACATGGTGACAGGTAACAATGAAAATCAATTAGAGTATACACTTGTGTATATGGAGTCTTAAATAAATCTACTGGTACTGTCAAACAAATCGCCCCAATGAAAAATGCTGCTGAACTCTTTACCAAAAATGATCTCTTTTATCGAAAAAGCGACAAATTTGTCAGACTATTAGAAGACAGTTGTATTAAAAGGAAGAACTTTAGATAATTTATGCTTATTTATATCCCAGATTTAGTGATACGTGAACCAAAATTTGAAAATGATTGCCAGGTGGAATAAAATGTGGTGTTTGTGAGCACATGGAAGCTCGGCTTACTTTTTCCATGTGCATGCATTTTATCCTTTACCGTGCATGATTTCAGACTAGCAGTGCCCAGGGCAATCCACATGCATTATTGATTAAGCATTCATGTGCCCGGGAGCGCGAGACTGACGCCAAGTCAACAGGTGGTTCAGGCATGTCCATTGTTCAGGGCCATTGTCAGCACACACTCACATACACATCATTGGTTCCTGTGCAAAGTTAATTTTTGTACAGAGGGTTAAAGTTTGACCGAAATCTGAAACCTTACTTCAAAATCAATCTTAGATTTAATGAAACTGCTTCATACTTTCACATCCAAATCACCTTCAGCAAAATTGTACACTATTCAGTTATTACTCATATCAATGACAGATTTATCGGATGAATAGTTTTTAGTCTATTAATGATCAAAAGTGGGAAATGTTTATTGAAACACCTAGTATGTATAAAAAATAGTTATTGTAGAGTAATATATTGTGTTTGATAAATTGCAATTTTTTTTGTTATATTTTGTATAATGGTATAATTTGTTTGTAAAGCGCATTGAAATTCTTCCCAAGTCTGAAATGCGCTAATAAGAATTTGTTATTATTGTTATTAATACGAAAGCAGGAGACTCCCGTTTTAACGGATTCCTTCTGACTGACAGTTTTCTTTCGTTATGTCGAAATTTCGTTATAACCGAACAATAAACGCTATATTAATATATTGCTGATAATTTTGGGACATCGATTTATACTCTGCTATAACGAGAATTTCGTTACAACCATATTCGATATAACGGGAGAGTACTGTATTGCAAACGCGTATATTATACACGGTGGGTCTTGCGCTTTTTTCTGCATTATATTCACCTCATTTTAGCTTTCTCTAGGTCCCAGTTGTCGCGACAAATCGTCGCCTCCAGCTGCTCTGGCAGTGCCCGAAAACCTGGTAACACACACAAGCAAGAATAAAAATAAAAATGCACATGAAAACAAATTGGAGTTAAAAGACAATAATGTAATAATCTAAACTTAGCCAAAAAGAACGGCGATTTGTATGTCCTGTGCACAATGTGTCTTACAAGTGAATTTACCTTATAAATCTATGTGCATTTAATGAATGCAGACATTAATTTACTCAAGACAAATCGAAGTGGTAAATGTGTTTGGGGAGGGGTTCCTAATTTGTGAACCAGCATAGAGAAAGTAATCGCAGTTCGGTAATACCGGCAGATTTTTGTCATGTACCTATTATACCCGTCTTACCTTCGTTATCTTTAAGAACATATATTGAAGTATTATTAAGTCCCAAAGGCGATTTTTAATCAATTAATTAATCTGATCAATCAAAGTGTGCATTTGTGGGTAATTTTCATTTGTGAGAACATTAAACTATTCGGACTTTTGTACTATTATATTAACTAGGTGGCATGAAACTTCTTGATTTCGGAGAAAAAAGCAAATAATTTGTGATGACCTATAAGCATGGTTTGAAGATGAGGCTCAACATCTGCTAACGATTTTAATCAAGCTTGAGGGGGAGGGGGTGCTCAGCTTCAGCGCAAACATAGGTGCGTGCGGCCCTGCTACCCTGTCGGGGCATTGAGCATGGCAAAGTGTACCTTAGACAAACCTGGGAGTTCGGAGAAGTTTCCCTGTGCGATATAAATGTTTGATTACTCCTAAACTAGTAAATTCTGATGTAAAGACAGAAATAGGATTTTCAGCCTTTCAACCCATTGATCGCTGTAGGCATTCAAGCACTTCTGATTGTTCACGAAATCTTTGTCTACTTCTTGGAAATATATTTCAAATTATTTGTGTTTGTAGTTTCGAAAGACGTTGAAAACCTTTCTTAAGTGGAAAATCAGAACACGTAAAAGACGTTTCGTATCTAGATGTCCCATGATTTCGAAACCGTTCGATATGTCTCTAACAATGTACAGTATACAGCTGCAATTACTTTAAACTGTTTAAAATCCTGCACTTGAAAGAAAGTAACCTAGAAGTTCAATATAGTAGACACTTAGATTGTGATTCAGATGCATGCATTATATGCTTCCAGGTGTGCTAATCTCTGCTTGTCTTTTAGTAGTGCATGCATATAAGTGATGACATTGTGGCTGAAGAGGTAAATACTGCATTGGGTGGTATTCTGAGTTGTTCCAATCCTTATGGGATTCATTCAAGAGTTCATTGTATATCTATTGTTGTGTGAAAATGATTTGCTTCAGAATGGTCTCATATTCAAGTAATGTGCAGTTTAATGCTTCCAGGTTAGCGTCCCTGGTCAGTGACGGAGCATTAATCTGCACATTACTTGAATATGAGACCGTTCTGAAGCAAACCATTTTCACACAACAATAGATATACAATGAACTCTTGAATGAATCCCATAAGGATTGGAACAATCATCTCCCAGCATTTCCACTGATTCCCACTGATCAGTTACTAGCCTTCCCCTTTAAGGTGAAACTAAGCGGAAACATGTGTATCATTTTATATACAAATGAGAGCTTACTTTGCTATAGCGCTACATTCCACGGTCAAATATCAACCAAAATGAAACTTGGTCATACGATCACTTATAATCAGAAGAAAACCTTGATGTACTTGTAAGCAAGCAGAACGAGACGAAACTACGAAACACGCTACACTCAAGCTGCAGCCCTTCTGCATTATTCATTGTATTGCTGATACGTTTTGTTACGCATTGTAAAGCCAGTGGAGACAAAAGTACTTTGTTAACAACTTACGTGTAGTAATTATGTGTGGTTCCAACAATGAGTGTGCAATGTACATGGATATGTGCATTTACAACTATAATGGAGGAACCAATAAATCAAATCAAGTCAAATAAGATAGAATGAAAACTGACCAGCTGTCCTATTTTCGAAAGAACGGAGACTAGGCATTGTGTATATACTGACCATTTTCAAAATACGTCTCGGGAATACATGAAGGCTTAAAGATATGATATTAACTCAATAATCTGAATATTAGAGCATGTTGCTATTTATCTGTTTTATTTTTTTCATTTCCATAGTTAAAGTAAGGGCTACGAACTGAACGTATATACAAAACAAACATGAACATTAACACATATTCAGAACTCATTTCCACGCAAACACCTCACATCTTGCACAATGCACAATGTACCGCTGCATTTCCCACTTTTTTCTTCCCTCCCTTTCTCCTTATCGCCACGCGGTGAGTGGTGACTTATACGTTATATTCTTACAATGTCGTATTGTCATATTGTTTATATAGACAATAATTTCTGAGGCAATTGTCCTCGTCAAGCGCTTCCTTATGATGATGGTCTCCTGAATTTCTGTACATCAAGAATTGCCTAATTTGTCTTTGAGCAAGAGATACACTGTAACTTATGTTTGCATAAATGCATGCCCAAAGTTGAATATTTGAATTAATCATTTATTTGTTTTAACTGTCAGATTCAATTTGTATTGTGCTCAATTTGTTTGTTCAATTGACTTTGTATTTCATTTATGTATGAAAAAGAAATTCAGAAATAAAATCAGAATCAGAATCAGAAGGCCAGAAACAAACACAAATAGCGATTTTGTAATTTCTCATTCAAACTAACACTTCACCAACAAATGTCTAAATCGATTATTTTGAAGATCTTGGAAAAACCGAAAGAAAAAGTCCATTGTGTGTGATCGTCAATAGTCTTCTTCTTCTCGAGTCATTCCGCAGCTAGTCTCATAACCGTTCAGACCATCTAGGTATTCATGGGTATAAGGGGTTGGTGGGAGAGGGCAGACTATGAGATGCTCCATCGTCTGTTCCTCATGACATTGGTAACAGGTATCCCCGTCATCTTTATAGCCCCATCTTACAAGATTGGCTTTGCAACGACCAACTGCAGTTCTGAATGGACTCAGGTAGAACAAAAATGGTCATGCATCACTAAAGTTAGTGAGTAGAGTTTCCTTTGGGTTAATGGTCACCGTATATGAGGTTTGACGAGATGACCTTTCCACAGGTCCAGGCCCTGGGTATCAGACCTATCATTAGGAAGGGAACTCTCTGAGTGGATCAATCTGGGCCTAGACTTCAAGCTGTTCCTTTCTTCCGATTTTATAGGTGCGATGCAAGACAGCAGGTTAAGGTCTTCCGCACCGGTGGTTTTAAGGCACCCAGTAATGTCTCACCCAGGCAGCATTTAAAGCAGGTGTCAGGAAAGCAATATATTTGCTCGAGTCTTTATGTAATTATATCTATTGATTTTGTATAAAAGTTCGTTAGGTCAATGACGTCTCTGTTAGGACACCCCAGACAATATACATAAAAGAAAATCAGTTAATGCCGTATTAGATCGCTGTGTTAGGTTCAGGCGAACTCATCCGGCTGTGAAGTTAGGATAATGATATTCAGGAATTCATGCTGGTTAGGTCTTAATTTAGTAAGTAGAGATAGTTTGCTTTGTGAGGATGATTTTCAATGCATACTTCTGTCTGAGCCATATGTTAATTGATTTCGGCTGTTTGTGTATAAGTAAGGACGATTAGGAAATATTAGCAGAGAAACATTTTGGTTAGCACGTAAGACACACATCGGTACGGGGCTTGAACTAACGTCGGCGGGCGGGACTGTCATGCTGAGGCGACTACCGACACGAGCCGAGGGATGAGCGTCGCTAGCTGAGCCACACCTGCTGAGCCACAGCTACTGAGCCACACTTGCTGAGCCACACCCCCTGACGGCCTGCGGTCTACCGGGCACGACGCTGGCGCAGTACCAACTACCAAAAGGGGGGGGGGGGACATGAACCCGATACCTAGAGCAGTATAGCCAAAAGTTACGTGTTTATTTATACTTTGTTTTGCATTTGATATTTTGATATCAAATCTTCGACTTTGTAAACAAAACCAAAGCTTGATTTTTATTATTAAAAACATTGATTTATCTCTACTTGATTTGTTTCGACTTGAATGATTACGTGTCAAAATAGCAGAGGAAATAACAAAAAAAAAAGTTTCTTATGTGACAGCAGGATCTACTTTGCCGGCATTAGCTGATCTACACCAGACAGAAGAAGCATACTCGGCAGTTGAGAAGCACAAGGCGAGAGCCGCAGAATGGACTGTTCTGGCATCTGCTCCCCATTTGGTGTTCGTTAGCTGTTTCTAGAACCCCCCCCCCCCTTTTGCGTTGGTCCTGATTGTGTGGTCCTTGTAAGTGAGGGACCTATCTATAGGATGACACCTAAAGATGGGACCCGAGGTGTGTTGGAGCTGCTTCATACAAGTAGACACGTACATGTAGTTGACGGTCTGCTTGTCTGTTGTTTGGAGTGACACGACATTTGTTCATGCGACAATTGTTCCGGTCTTAATTTTCCAAGGACTTACGGTAGGGTTATGGTTAGGGTTGTTATTATACAAATGATGCACAAGATAGAGTGCGTTATTGAAGGTGCGGCGCACTCGAGAGTATTGACAATGGTGCAACATGCACGAGGCGCATCCTGTGCATCATTTGTTTTATAAAATGGGTCGAAAACTAACACCATTTTTCACGTACCTCCGTGGGTCAATACCAGTCAGCTACATGTAGCACTCGCTCAAGAGTCAAGATGTCCGAAGATGTTCGTCCCAAACATTTACGAACGTCGCACTCGGAAATCCCGCACTATAAGTACTGTCGTATAAGAGTATACGTACGCCACATGTTATGCACAAGAAAGGCCGGCCGGCAGCCCGAACTAGAAGTTGTTGTTTACAGGATTGACAGCGCGTATAGTAGCGCGCGACGCACTTGTAACAACTGATTGAGTGCGCACTGCTAGTGTAAGCATTGTGACATCAGGCCGTGCATGTTAGTGAGAAATTAATGCACGCACACGTGACTCATTTCAGCGCTTCCAATTGGCTACATTCTTGAACCCATTTTATAAACGGCTTTATCTCTGTTGCGCGCGCTAGTAGGATATTAACACCATACTGTTAATGCCACTGTAAAAATTCATAAGCACTTTCATCCCTGACGAAGGGGGAGGCCCCAAAAAATTCGGGGGCCTTTGGAGTTAAAATCAAGGCATTTGGCATTTAGTGCATTCCTCTGTTGTTTTATTATTATTACTATTATATATATATATATATATATATATATATATATATATATAAAGTGGGCTCGGCTTCGTACGTTGTGGGTGCTGCATTATCTTTATATTATTATGGTGTGACGGAGGAATGACTGCTCGCAGACGTTGCAGTATGTTCACTAATAACCTTTAATTCTCCCGGTATTGTATATTTTCAAAAAGATCTTAAACTAACACTTATATCATTGAGATGAACGAATTCTGTAACCATAACTGTACCGTAAGTCCTTGGAAAAATAAGATCGAATTCTGTAAATACTGGAAAATTTGTGATACTGAGCTGCGCACAGATATCAACACTGCCCGGTATTATCCTTTAACGAGTGATAGACAAATTATATTCGTTTGTTGTCATTGTTTTCATTATCGAGTGGCGAGAAAGGGTTATTGGGGTCCCTCCTCTTTAAACTGTAAACACATTAGCCTTTCAGGTGATGGTTTCAGTTTTACACGACATTGATTTATAATATATGCAGGATGATTATCTTTATGGCAGCAAGTTTACACAACAATTCACGTATAGAGAAGCAGTGATTCGATCGATAGAGGCGAGGAATCGAGGAGGACAACCTTTTTCAATCGTGGATTGAATAGTTATCTCTCTTCCAAAGTTCAAAGTGAATTTTAACATACAAATAGCTCTGATTAGCCAACACAACTTGTCAAACTTGACCATCATGCATGACGGATATAAATTTTGGGGATAGGTCATTGACTCGCACTGGTCTTTAAAGACGGAGGGGGAGGGGGACGTGCCCAGTGGTTTTATTGCAAATACATGCATGAGGGCAGGGAGTATTTGGATGTACTTTTAGAAATGGAAAGAGGTATAAAAGTATATCTATGGTGCTTGTCTATCTCTATAAAGGTAGTTAGATCAGACTGTAGATGGGATGTGTGGCTGGAGATGAGGAACTTAATATGGAGATTTCAGCTAACGAGAATGTCTATTATTTTCTTCCTTAACCATAAATTTCTTACGTTCTTAGTTTACGTCGTCTTGAACTGGTGGAACTTTCTGCGTAGTGTCGAACTGGGCCTCTTGCGGTGCCAGATTAAAATGTCACAAGTAAAAACATGTGAGGTAAAAATGTCAGAGATGAAATTTCAGAGGTAAAAATGTCAGAGGTCAAATATTTGGAAATTACAAGTTGTTTCATTATTAAGTATCATTGATGTTTGCCATTTTCCTTTGTGATTTCTTCTCCTCTCTTTAAAAAAGGGGCCCTGAAATCGAAATGCATGTTGATTTGTGTTGATTTATGATATCCTCAAAATCACTTCTGCGGCGGAACGAATGTCTAGAAACATTCCATATATTTTTGACGATTTTTTTTCTTCTATTTTTCTTCAGATTGCTTGGGAACGCCCACAATGAATCCTTCCAAACCAATATTCTTGAGATGACCTCATCTGTCAATCATGTCTTTTGTTAGTCACATTAATATCACAGAAACATGCAAGTTATGCTGAGTTGAGAAAAAGGTGCATTCCAAGGTCTTTGTTAAACATTTCAGTACTTTAGCAATGATTGACAGATGAGGTCATCTCAAGAATATTGGTTTAAAAGGATTTTTTTTGGAGGGGGGGGGGGCGTTCCCAAGTAATTTGAAAAAAAATAGAATAATCTGAAGAAAAATAGAAGAAAATCGTTAAAAATATATGGAATGTTTCTAGATATTCGTTTCAAAGCAAAAGTGATGTTGAGGGTATCATAAATCAATACAAATCAACATGCATTTGGATTTCTGGGCCCCTTTAATTTCTCTTTTGTTTAACTTTTTTTCCGTTGTCTCAATACTCCCCTCCAGAAATCCATGAAATCGGATTCCATCATGGCGGAATCCGATTGTATAGCAGTTCAGAAACTAAGCTGTCAGAGATTTAACTTTACTAGAAGCATTCTTTCCCACGCTTGATTTATTATCTTGTGATCACCACGTATTATAGTCAATTCGCAATTTCAGCATTGTTATGCTGACGTACGTATATCAGTGATTTTCATGTGTTCATTGAATTTATTCATTTATTTTGTTTGTTTATTCATTTGTTAAAGCTTATTTGATTATTAACATATTTAAAGTTATTTCCGGGATGAGAAAATAAATGATACTGATATTTGAATTAAGCTTCGTCTCAAGTTCTGAATTTCGGCACCCCTAACCACACCGAGAGCCATGCAAATTCACGAACGACTACAGTAACACTGCATCCAAACATTATTTTCAACCACTCACACTCCGTACGGACAGGCTGATAAATAAATGTAATGGCATATTTCCTTAAATTGGTATTACTCGTTCGTAATCATTTTCTTTCTTCGTGTGTGTGTCCTGAGGATTGTATGCTTTGAACTACTCTAACATATATATTTTTTGACATTGTTTGTTATGGATCAATGTGCCGAAATAACTCATTACCGCTGCATTTCCCACTTTTTTCTCCCCTCCCTTTCTCCTTATCGCCACGCGGTGAGTGGTGACTTATACGTTATATTCTTACAATGTCGTATTGCCATATTGTTTATATAGACAATAATTTCTGAGGCAATTGTCCTCGTCAAGCGCTTGCTTATGATGATGGTCTCCTGAATTTCTTGCCTAATTTGTCTTTGAGCAAGAGATACACTGTAACTTATGTTTGCATAAATGTTTGCAAAAAGTTGAATATTTGAATTAATCATTTATTTGTTTTAACTGTCAGATTCAATTCATACTGTGCTCAATTAGTTTGTTCAATTGACTTTTTATTTCATTTATGTATGAAAAAGAAATTCAGAAATAAAATCAGAATCAGAATCAGAATCAGAAGACCAGAAACACACACAAATAGCGATTTTGTAATTTCTCATTCAAACTAACACTTCACCAACAAATTTCGATTTGACGTAATTTCTAAAGTAAAATGTCTAAATCGATTATTTTGAAGATCTTGGAAAAATCCGAAAGAAAAAGTCCATTGTGTGCGATCGTCAATAGTCTTCTCCTTCTCGAGTCATTCCGCAGCTAGTCTCATAACTGTTCAGACCATCTAGGTATTCACGGGTATAAGGGGTTGGTGGGAGAGGGCAGACTATGAGATGCTCCATCGTCTGTTCCTCACGACATTGGTAACAGGTATCCCCGTCACTTTATAGCCCCATCTTACAAGATTGGCTTTGCAACGACCAACTGCAGTTCTGAATGGACTCAGGTAGAACAAAAATGGTCATGCATCACTAAAGTTAGTGAGTAGAGTTTCCTTTGGGTTAATGGTCACCGTATATGAGGTTTGACGAGATGACCTTTCCACAGGTCCAGGCCCTGGGTATCAGACCTATCATTAGGAAGGGAACTCTCTGAGTGGATCAATCTGGGCCTAGACTTCAAGCTTTTCCTTTCTTCCGATTTTATGGGTGCGATGCAAGACAGCAGGTTAAGGTCTTCCGCACCGGTGGTTTTAAGGCACCCAGTAATGTCTCACCCAGGCAGCATTTAAAGCAGGTGTCAGGAAAGGAATATATTTGCTCGAGTCTTTATATATATCCATTGATTTTGTATAAAAGTTCGTTAGGTCAATGACGTCTCTGTTAGGACACCCCAGACATATACATAAAAGAAAATCAGTTAATTGGATTCAGTTATGCCGTATTACATCGCTGTGTTAGGTTCAGGCGAGCTCATCCGGCTGTGAAGTTAGGTTAATGATATTCAGGAATATGATTATAGGTGCTGGTTAGGTCTTAATTTAGTAAGTAGAGATAGTTTGCTTTGTGAGGATGATTTTTAATGCATACTTCCGTCTGAGCCCTATGTTAATTGATTTCGGCTGTTTGTGTATAAGTAAGGATGATTAGGAAATATTAGCAGAGAAACATTTTGGTTAGCACGTAAGACACACATCGGTACGGGGCTTGAACTAACGTCGGCGGGCGGGACCGCATGCTGAGGCGACTACCGACACGAGCCGAGGGACGAGCGTCGCTAGCTTAGCCACACCTTCTGAACCACAGCTACTGAGCCACACTTGCTGAGCCACACCCGCTGACGACCTGCGGTCTACCGGGCCCGACGCTGGCGCAGTACCGACTACCAAAAGGGGGACATGAACCCTGTACCCAGAGCAGTATAGCCAAAAGTTACGTGTTTATTTATACTTTGTTTTGTATTTGATATTTTGATATCAAATCTTCGACTTTATAAACAAAACCAAAACTTGATTATTATTATTAAAAACATTGATTTAACTGTACTTGATTTGTTTCGACTTGAATGATTACGTGTCAAAGTAGCAGAGTAAATAACAAAAAAAAAAAGTTGCTTATGTGACAGCAGGGTCTACTTTGGCGGCATTAGCTGATCTACACCAGACAGAAGAAGCATACTCAGCAGTTGAGAAGCACAAGGCGAGAGCCGCAGAATGGACTGTTCTGGCATCTGCTCCCCATTTGGTGTTCGTTAGCTGTTTCTAGAACCCCCCCCCCCCCTTTGTGTTGGTCCTGATTGTGTGGTCCTTGTAAGTGAGGGACCTATCTATAGGATGACACCTAAATAGATGGACTCGAGGTGTGTTGGAGCTGCTTCATACAAGCAGACACGTACATGTAGTTGACGGTCTGCTTGTCTGTTCTTTGGAGTGACACGACATTTGTTCATGAGACAATTGTTCCGATCTTAATTTTTCAAGGACTTACGGTAGGGTTATGGTTAGGGTTGTTATACGGCTTTATCTCTATTGCGCGCGCTAGTAGGATATTAACACCATACTGTTAATGTCACTGTAAAAATTCATAAGCACTTTCATCCCTGACGAAGGGGAAGGCCCCAAAAAATTCGGGGGCCTTTGGAGTTGAAATCAAGGCATTTGGCATTTAGTGCATTCCTCTGTTGTTACATTATTATTACTATTATATATATATACAGTGGGCTCGGCTTCGTACGTTGTGGGTGCGGCATTATCTTTATATTATTATGGTGTGACGGAGGAATGACTGCTCGCAGACGTTGCAGTATGTTCACTAATAGCCTTTAATTCTCCCGGTATTGTATATTTTCAAAAAGATTTTAAACTAACACTTATATCATTGAGATGAACGAATTCTGTAACCATAACTCTACTGTAAGTCCTTGGAAAAATAAGACCGAATTCTGTAAATACTGGAAAAACTTGTGATACTGCACGAGCTGCGCACAGATATCAACATCATTATCCTTTAACGAGTGATAGACAAATTATATTCGTTTGTTGTCATTGTTTTCATTATCGAGTGGCGAGAAAGGGTTATTGGGGTCCCTCCTCTTTAAACTGTAAACACATTAGTCTTTCAGGTGATGGTTTCAGTTTTACACGACGTTGATTTATATGCAGGATGATTATCTTTATGGCAGCAAGTTTACACATCAATTCACGTATAGAGAAGCAGTGATTCGATCGATAGAGGCGAGGAATCGAGGAGGACAACCTTTTTCAATCGTGGATTGAATAGCTTTCTCTCTTCCAAAGTTCAAAGTGAATTTTAACATATAGCTCTGATTAGCCAACACCACCTGTCAAAATTGGCCATCATGGATAACGGGTGTGAATTTTGGGATAGGTTATTGACTCGTTCTGGTCTTTAAAGACGGAGGGGGAGGGGAGACGTGCCCAGTGGTTTTATTGCAAATACATGCATGAGGGCAGGGAGTGTTTGGATGTACTTTTAGAAATGGAAAGAGGTATAAAAGTATATCTATGGTGCTTGTCTATCTCTATGAAGGTAGTTAGATCAGACTGTAGATGGGATGTGTAGCTGGAGATGAGGAACTTAATATGGAGATTTCATCTAACGAGAATGTCTATTATTTTCTTCCTCAACCATAAATTTCTTACGTTCTTAGTTTACGTCGTCTTGAACTCGTGGAACTTTCTGCGTAGTGCCGAACTGGGCCTTTTGCGGTGCCAGGATAAAATGTCACAAGTAAAAACGTCTGAGGTAAAAATGTCAGAGCTGAAATTTCAGAGGTAAAAATGTCAGAGGTCAAATATTTGGAAATTACAAGTGTTTCATTATTAAGTATTATTGATGTTTGCCATTTTCCTTTGTGATTTCTTTTCCTCCCTTTAAAAAAGGGGCCATGAACTCCGAATGCATGTTGATTTGTGTTGATTTGTGATACCCTCAACATCACTTCTGCGGTGAAATAAATATCTAGAAACATTCCATATATTTTTAACAATTTTTTCTTCAGATTGCTTGGGAACGCCCATAATGAATCCTTCCAAACCAATATTCTTGAGATGAGCTCATCTGTCAATCATGTCTTTTGTTAGTCACATTAATATCACAGAAACATGCAAGTCATGCTAAGTGGAGAAAAAGGTGCATTCCAAGGTCTTTTGTTAAACTTCAGTACTTTAGCAATGATTGACAGATGAGGTCATCTCAAGAATATTGGTCTCAAAGAATTTTTTGTGGGCGTTCCAAAGTAATCTGAAGAAAAATAGAAGAAAAAATCGTTAAGAATATATGGAATGTTTTTAGATATTCGTTTCCCCGCAAAAGTGATGTTGAGGGTATCATACATCAATACAAATCAACATGCATTTGGATTTCGGGCCCCTTTAATTTCACTTTTGTTTAACTTTTTTTTTCCGTTGTCTCAATACTCCCCTCCAGAAGTCCATGAAATTGGATTCCATCATGGCGGAATCCGATCGTATAATAGCAGTTCAGAAACTAAGCTGTCAGAGATATTTTTAACTTTACTAGAAGCATTCTTTCCCACGCTTGATTTATTATCTTGTGATCACCACGTATTACAGTCAATTCGCAATTTCAGCATTGTTATGTTGACGTATACGTATATCAGTGATGTTCATGCGTTCATTGAATTTATTCATTTATTTTGTTTGTTTATCCCCTCATTTATTTGTTTATTCATTTGTTATATCTTATTTGATCATTAACATATTCAACGTTATTTCCGGGATGAAAAAAATAAATGATACTGAAATTTGAATTAAGCTTCGTCTCAAGTTCTGAATTTCGGCACCCCTTCGCACTCCAAGAGCCATGCAAATCCACGACCGACTACAGTAACACTGCATCCAAACATTATTTTCAACCACTCAAACTCCGTACGGACAGGCTGATAAATAAATGTAATGGCATATTTCCTTAAATTGGTATACTCGTTCGTAATCATTTTTTTTTTCGTGTGTGTGTGTCCTGAGGATTGTATGCTTGAATTTCTCTAACATTTTTTTTGACATTGTTTGTTATGGATCAATGTGCCGAAATAACTCATTTAGAACTTTTTAAAAATCACATTCTTAATTTTGATTTCTTGTGATTCTGAAAACATATCTTGCAAATTTCACCAGTAATACTAGGTGTTTCCAAAAATATTTCCCACGTTTGATCACTAATGATCCAAAAACTATTTATCCGATAAAACTGTCATTGATATGAGTAATAGCTGAATAGTGTACAATTTTGTTGATTGTGATTTGGATGTGAAAGCATAAATCAGTTTTATTAAATCTAAGATTGATTTTGAAGTAAGGTTTCAGATTTTGGTCAAACTTTAACCCTCTGTACAAAAATGAACTTTGCACAGGAACCAATGATGTGTATGTGAGTGTGTGCTGACAATGGCCCTGAACAATGGACATGCCTGAACCACCTGTTGACTTGGCGTCAGTCTCGAGCTCCCAGGCACATGAATGCTTAATCAATAATTCATGTGGATTGCCCGGACACTGCTAGTCTGAATTCATGCACGGTAAATGCATGCACATGGAAAAAGTAAGCACATGCTTTCATGTGCTTGCAAACAACACATTTCATTCCAGCTGGCAATCATTCTCAAATTTTGCTTCACATATCACTAAATCTGGGATATGAATAAGCATAAATGTTCTAACGTTCTTCATTTTGATACAATTGTCTACTATAATAGTCTGACAAATTTGTCGCTTTTTCGATAAAAAGAGATCATTTTTGGTAAAGAGTTCAGCAGCAGTTTTCATTGGGTCGATTTGTTTCGCAGTAGATTTATTTAAGGCTCCATATACACAAGTGTATAGGCCTACTCTCATTGATTTTCTTTGCTTCCTGTCACCATGTTTACGACAGAACAGAAGGTATTCATTGTAATTTTGTTTTTCAGAAGTAGGGAGAGCACTGTCGCCACTCAACGACAGTATCTGCAGGCGTTTGACTTTACACAGATGCTGCCAGAGGCTGAATAAAGACTAGTTGTATTAGTGGAATTTCTCATGAATAAATAATGAAGCATTCAAACCCTGGCCATTGTTCAGGACCATTGTCAGGGTGTTAACCACACACTCCCATACACACCCATTGACCCCTGTGCAAAGTGAAAGTTTTGTACAGAGGGTTGAAATAGAGCAAAATCTGGAACCTAACTGTGAAATGAATCATGGATTTCATGAAACTGATTTATGCTTTCATATTTAAACTACCTTCAACAAAATTGTACACTATTCAGCTATCACTCACATCAATGACAGTGTTGTCTGATATATAGTTTATGAATTATTAAGAATCAAAAGTGGGAAATGTTTTTGAAACACCTAGTATAATGTATTAGGTGTGCGCTCGTGTCGGCAAATGTTTTGCTGAAGGTATTTTGTCCTGTTACAAAGAATCATGTGGGTTTTTTCACAGCGCAGAATGGTTATTTTTGTATGATAAAACATAATATTCGAATAAATAAATAAGAGAATAAATAAGTAAATGAATATGTAAATAAGTGTGACGGGAATTTATCTATTGATAACTCTGTACAAGAGTTAATAAGTTTTCAAATATATTCTAAAACTATGAACAACTTCACCAGTGATCTTATAATGTCATTGTAATTGTTTTGTATATGAAATACCCTCGTGAAAATATCACCGCTCTGAATTTATTGCGTGATGTTATGTAACCGACCATGACTAGTCACTGTTCACCCGTACCTCGGTGAGAAAATACTTTGCCATACTTTACTTATTCAATGATACAGGTGATCTAACTTTGTGTATTAGCGAAAACAGACAGACCTCTCCTCTCTCCTTTCTTCTATCCTATCTCTCTGCAAGTCATCCCTCCCTCCTATTTTCCTATATGTTATGTATTATTTACGAGGGCTGCATGCAAATCAAGCAATGCTTAAGCTGTAGCTCTTCTGCGTTATTCATTGCATCGCTGATATGTTCTGTTGTACATTGTAAAGGCAATGAAGAAACTGTATTGCCTTATATTCTAAAGGTAATGAAGAAACTTAATTTTTTAACAATTAATGTTTATGTATGTGTATGGCACCATCTGTGTATGTATCTGCATGAGCAATGATATAATGCCGGAACCAATAAAATAAAATGAAATAAAATGTATGTGGAAAAAAATCAATGACAGAATTTCATTGTTGGTATCATAGGTCCTGCATGAAATTTTCTAACATCTTTCTTATATCGAGTTTGTTCATGTTCCATTATTCAATGATATTCAAAAACCACACGATGGAGAAATTTACCTGCTCAAAGACGAGGAAGTTTTTCTAAAGGAAGACGCTGTTCCGTTGTTTGTTTGTTTGTTTGTTTGGAAGGGTGATTGTTATTGGGCTTTTTTTTTGTGCACAGAAAACTAGTCTCCAACTATGAAAGAAGCTTCACTCATGATACCTGTATACTTATGAATCCAGTATGAGTGAGTACATAATTTCATTTTTTTAATGCTCAATGTGTGTCTTTCAGATAATTATGATGTCTATTGGGCAATTATGACCTCGTGTGCGGTTCATAATATAACTGTTATAGTTCTTCGCGCAGACTGATGCCCTACTCGCGATCGTAATACCTACACAGATTGATGCCAACTAATATAGTATGGTTAGATCTAGATTTAGAAGATCTATCTCACTGTGTATCATCGCATACTAGGCACAATTAAAGCTGTTTTAGTTAGTTAGTTTTTTTATTTGAGGTGACTGGACTTGTGCATTGCAGTGGTTAGCAAATGATCTAAAATTTAACAGACTGCATGTCTAGTTGTACAATATACAGCAGAAAAATTTCCACTTTTTGTGACGCAATTATTCTATTGATGATCAACAAAGTCGCATCAGACGCACTGCAAAGTTTAAGCAACGGTGAATCTCGCGCACATCTCGAGCGCATGTTCTTGTTCAGCTGTCCAGTCATGCACCTATGTCCCCAAAAATTGGTTATTTTTAGACATACGGCGGCGTTGGTATTTTCTCTAAAAGTGTTTTATTTGTGTTTCTATCGCCATTTAGGGGTTATTTTTTCACACACACAAACACACACACACACACACACACACACACACACACACATGGTTTTCGACGTTCACCATACTACATGTAGTGTTGTATTATAGACCTTGTACAATCAAATCTTGTATATTATGTTTAACTTAATTTCTTACCGTAAACTAAAAACGTGTTATTTTGTCGGTATTTTCCAAATAGTGTAAGAAGTAATTTTTATTCAGAACCGAATGCAATTCGTATAGGGTATTGTACTTGGTATGAAAACTGAATACGCCATTAACATGTAGGTATTAGTACAATAACGAAATGTAAAGTTTAGGGTATTGTAGGTACCTAATTCAGTAATTTGTACAATAACGTATAAATACGCCATTTAGGCTATGTGACGTTCTTGGCGAACACACTAAAGGTATCTTTTACAGGCGTGATGCCACTGAGGGATGCGTATTTGATGTGCACATTGCATAAAAATATGTGTCGTGATATGCCATTTAGGGTTCATTTCTGAGGTGTTAAAAAGCACGTGGACAGCAAGCAGTTATTCTATGTCAGAGCGCCTTCCCTGTCAAATTTCCTGTTAGGAAACACTGGTTCAAATTCGTATGCCTTCGGGTAAATCATTCTTCACATTAGACAGTAACGGGGATAAATCATCAATAATCTAACTGATTGATAACATAACATCGATGTTATGACAACACTTACTTGAGATGAAAATCTGTGGCGAAGAAATGAACACGAAGACAACCTTAAAGCGAGTAAGAGGAGTGTGCGAAACTGGACCACGTGCAATAAGGCCAGTATTATCCATTTTGAAGATTGACAAAATACTTTCATTTTTTTTCTGTTATGTTGATTCCAAATTCAACTCAAAATGTATTATGTATGAAAATATGTACATGAAATACGTATAAAGATATGTATGAAAATGTGTGTCAAATATTTCTCCTAAGAACGATTTTTAAATGGACAATAAAATCAATACATTTTGAGTTATTACATTTGCCAAATCAGATGCTTGTATTGTCTATCACTCACACAGAAACGTAATACCCAGCAAATTGTGACATCTTCAAAACGATGACTGCCTGCAGATACGCAATTTTACCAACTCCATTCTCTCAAATTCAACGAATTTTCAGGCTTTTGAAAAATTGTACACACAAGTGGCTCCGAGGGATAAATGAATTCGGAAGCTATTAAAATCGATTAAAGTGAATGATAATCATAACCACAAAAAAAAAAAAAAAAACCTACAGCTCTTCCTGTGCTTTGTGCACAAAGTGAATAATATCACTGACCAAAATTTTCATCGAATAAGTAGCAATTATACAATGAATTCCCTTTTAAACAAAATTCGTAACACTAAAGAAAGATTTTGTTCTTTTCTTTTTGGGTTCATAATGAGGCGAGCTAGATTAATTAAGATTCATGTGCATGGTAATTGGGGTTTTGTAATAAATTCCATGACACTGACACCTCACAAAATTGCATGGTCTTATGTGATTGTTATCTATATCACTGCTTCGTGAAAACAAGTGAATCCCTTTAATTCCTCACACTTATTTTACGAAAGTGTTCAATAAATCCTCAGAAGTTTTACTCTATGCAGTTAACATTAGGGGCTTTGTGAAACTGATGTGGAAGTGCATCCGTGATATAACCTATTAAAAAAAACTTAAAAATGAATGGAATGAATGCTGCACAAAAAAAAAAAAAAATGTTTACTTGATAAAACGCTGGTCGAAACGCATTGTTCCAACAGTCAATACGTAGGGAAACGAGAATGTATAGACTTTTAACTTGCCATATTGCCGTAGAAGCCCAATATTGTGGTCCATGAGCATGACTGACGAGAAAATAAAAACCATTGCGAGTCCAAGTAAGGCGATAAAAATCCATTTCTGTTCCATAGTAATTGGTGTCCAATGGCTTCGGGAAAATATCGAAAGACCTCCAAAGAAATTCTCACAATGGAGTCGAGCTTATACAGCTACACAAAGTATTATCCTCCGATACCGCTCCTCTCGACCGCGCCCGAACCTCTGAATCGACTGAGAATTCTAAGCAACTTTTATAATCGCTACTTACGTTTTGGATTACTATGATCAATTATGTCTAATCATGAACATGAACTTTGCCTTGACGAGATCGACGATTTCTGAAACATTATTCCGGTATCTTTAGAGATGTATTTCCATTGGACATCAGCTATACATGAACGTGAACTTTCTTATGTTTTTCAAATCCAGGACGCCTCACCATCAATGTAACAGTGCCAACGCCGTATTTCCTGATCATCGTCATATGATGGTAGGAAGTAAAAGAGGGCGCTTTATCAAATATGTACTCATTTTTTTAAACAGCGGTATTTCAAAATAGACGCAAGTGTGGCCAGCTCAAAAAAACAAACAACCAAAAAACAAAAACAAAAACGAACAAGCAAAAATAGTATTATGCCAGTGAGCAGGCAAATTATGCTAAAATAGCCAAAAATAATGTCAAACCCTCTTAGACCCGTGTCATCCCTCGAGCTCGTCAGCACCGAGTCATACTGCCCATGAGCTAGACATTAAAAAGGGGGTCCATGAGTCATCCAGCCCATGAGTATTATAGCCCAAGAGTCATACAGCCAATGAGTCCCACAGGCCATGAACTCGAGCTCATGGGCCTATTTGCTTCGTGTCGAGCTGGTGGACCGTATAACTCCTTGGTCTATTTTACTTGGTATCGAACTCGTGGGCTGCATAACTCGTGGGCTGCATGACTGGTGGGTTGTATGACTCTCGGGCTGTACCACTCGTGGGTGTCGAACTCATGACGTGCATTCGTCCTGACGAGTGAAATTAATTTCCCGACACACTAAAGTCACGTACAGCACTTCATTCTTTCTAGGTATAATTTACTAAAATACACACATTGAATTGATTATGTCTGACATAAGAAACTTAAATTTAAGTTTTTAATCCTATGTTTTGAACAATTACCTGATCACGATAATTGTATGATGATGGTAATTACTTCCGCCAAGGAGTTTATGTTTTCGTCGGCGTTTGTTTGTTTGTTTTTTTGTTTGTCTGTGTGCAAAATAACTGAAAAAGTTGTGAACGGATTTGGATGAAACTTGCAGGAGAAATTGATAATGGCAGAAGGATCAGATGATTAATTTTGGTAGTGATCCGGAAATTTCTATGAATTTTTGAAGGGTTTTTTTCTTAAATCTTTTGGCAAATAGGGTCAATAAACTTGGGAGTTCAAGCTGAGTCCTCATGAATTTTAATAGAAAAAAAGATGTTGTCGTTGATATCTCCATACTCGCACTAAAGCGCGTGTTCTGCTCGGGCAAGGCAAGGCGCAAATTGGAAAATTGGGCGATTTTCAACATGCGTGTATGGATGGATATGAGTTGCTTAGTGGAGGTCTGCGCTCTCTGGGTGCTTTTCTAGTTGTATATGTTATATACAGAATTTCCAGGTCTGTAATACCCTTTATCTTAATTTCTTGCATTATGTTTGTATTTTTTTGGGGGGGCAATTCTATTCTGAAATGTAAATGATTTTGAAATTACAAAAAAAAAAAATCGAATGACTTATAAATCAATCAATCAATCAATCAATCAATCAATCAATCAAACAATTAATCAAAGACAACTGCTTGAGATCAAGATAAAAATATATCAATAAGATAAAAATGAAATGAAAAAGTAATAATAATACTATGATCAAAGGAACATGTACATTTACTCCCTTGCTTCGATTACTCGTAATATTCAGAGATAAGGAGGTTCCGGCCAACTTATTATAGAACATAATCGCGCATCGTATGTGTCATATTGTGCCAAGTGACCAGATATATAATTGAGGCAACCTTACAGGCCGACAATGATAGGATCAGTGCATACTGGTAACATAATGAGTTAAGCACCGATATAATTTAATGTAGATGTAACATTTGGCAAGTAAAGCTGTAAATGTTGGGCTTGCTCGCTTCTCTCGCTCGCCGAATTATGGCATCTATCAAGATACGTAACCCTCCCCACCCCTAATTTACACACGTTTCACTTTCATAACATTGCAAAACGAGACCTTTCCAGAATAACCCTGCTGGAAAGAACACAGTGTCCCACCACAGTGCATAATGATATGACACACAAGAGGCAGATCCAGTTTGACACATACTTCAAATATCCAGATCCAGGACTAGAATCCCTCAAGTCCATACACATACCACGCGTAACATATAAGATTGCCCTGTAATTTTGCAGTACAAATATCTTTATTGCAACAGATTGACAAATTGTCCTACATCGACGTAAATAACCACTGAATTGATCAGTCTTTTAGTAGTATAGCTACGACAAAAGAAATCATGGGTATACATACTCGAGCAGGATCCGAACCTACGACCTCCTGATCTCTAAATGTATCAAGTGGGAAAAAAAAAGAAATCATGAAGATTACCCTCAGTTTTCAACTTGGAAATCAAGGACGGTTCGTGATCGATGCTTTTACGTTTCGCCTAAAAACGTAGGTTTGACGATTGAGGCAGAAAGATTCAAGTATTTCTCCGATAGGGACAAGTGTATAATAATTGTTGGAGAAATTGCAAAACCTAGCAACATCATGGCATATTTTCATCCCTGCTTCCAGCTGTCTATTTGTCGAAATGGAATGGAACTATACGTGCAGAATAAAGAAGAAGATGATTCCGCTATCCTGTGGTAAGTGCAAGTAATCGCATGAATATTGTATGAAATGTACATTCATGTCATTGTTCCAATTTGTACGGGGAGCTGATTTTGAGAAAAAAAAAGAAGGAAAGTCATGATGAAGTCACAGTCTTCTTTGAATATGGCCTTAGGTGAGAAGTATAAAAAACATTATTTTTACTGCTAAAATGTGTGATTAAGGAAATATATCACTTTATTTGTGTTTATAATCCTTATGTGGGAATTAGTGTTGAAACCTGAACGTGATTCACTTTATATTCATCTGTAGGTTTTAAGCACGACGAGCTCGGTCACGTAGAAGCTTTCCGGTCGATTTTGCTTTAAAAAAAAATGTTGTGCACAGATTTTGAATACTTTTGATATTTCCGTAGACGTTGAACAGCGGGAAAATTATTTGGGTCAAGGAATAATTGGCTTTAATATCCTCCCCATGTTTTACATGCCGTGACTTCCGGTTTTCAGTTTATCTTTATGTCATCAGTTACTGGTGGCATGTGTAGGGGGTGGGGTGGGGACGTCTTTAGTGTAGACCATTCAATTTGGGCAAGTTTTGTTCAACACGTCCATAATCTAATGTAGCTTAAATCTAAAGATAGCAATCTGCTATTATTTAATAAACGTAACTTCTGTTTGGAAAGGAAACTGCATCAACGCCAGTTGGTCTACAACTAACACATATCGGGTTTACTAGGCCAAGTAATAATCAGACCAAGTGTAATTGACCATACAGGTATCAGACCAAATCAATATTAGAAGAACAATGGATTTGCCCATATTACTGTAGCAGATTCTGGGAATTTATTTCATTTTATTTTTCCATTAAAAAAAAACAAAAACCGCACAAATATACACACAGTAATCAACACAACGTAATTGTCGGAACAAAAAATGTTTTTTTTTCTTCAAATAATTATCTACACCAGCTGGTCCATTCTTACATGAAAAGAACACAAACTCAGAACAATGCCATCATTATAGGTTTGAATGGAGCCGCATTGAATAAGATGGTAATTAAAAAGAAAAGCTGTTGAAAGTGGAGGGGACTGCTAAAAAGTTTAAGCTTGTATATATTGCAGCCCCCTCAAGAAAAAAACAAACAATTTGAGCAAATCTTGCTGATCGTTTACGAAAAAAAAAATGAAAAAAATAATGAGAACAAAAGCACGCTCTGAATGTGCAGAATTCAGGAAAACGGAGAAAATGAGAGGGATTATACAATTAGTCACACACACAGACAAATACACATACACACACACATATATATATAATACATATTATATAGAACCGACTAACATGGTAATTGTACAAATAAAGCCATGATATTGATAGGGATGATAGGGAATTGATTATGCCGTTATCCATGCAACATAAACATTTTAGCGAATATGTGAAATTTTCATAACCTTGTTATAACCATGCATTCTTTTCCTCATATTTGAAATATAAATACAATATTAATGTTGCACATTCCATTTTTATAACTGTAGGCCTGCAATTTGGAAGTAAGTGTAAATGCTGGTTGGAGCGCCTCCGTTCAACCTTTTTATTACGATGGGAAACGGGTTCTCATAGATTTTTCACTTGCCATATTGCGGTGAAGGCATGATATTCTGCTCCTTGACCATGACTGATGCGAAAATACACAAACTTGTGAGTCCAAGAAAGGAGATGAAAATCCATTGCTGTTCCATGGTAATGGTATGTCCAATGCCTTCAGTACACCTCCAGAGAAATTCTCACGACGGAGTCCAACTGGTACGACTACACATAATAATCAACTCCGATATACCGATCAAAGCTGATCGCTACCGAATCTCTGCATTGACGCGCACCGTTAAACTCGCCGCTTGCGCGCGCGATTTAATCATATACACACATTTACACACAACATCCGGTCTGGTCTTGACGTATGTTACCTGTTTTGACGAACAATTATCTCGGAATCCTTTGAAACGCTCTGCCAGCAGACGTTAATTTAAGATTAAAAAACACACGTAAATTCCATGGGGTTTTTTTGTTTTGTTTTGTTTTCTTGTCAAACCATGGACGCATCATCATCACTGGAATATTACCACCGCCGTATTTAACGATCATAGTGGGTATAACACAGAAGTGAAAAAAAGAGAATGCTCGTGAAAATAGGATATTCGACAAAGCACGCTCAAGTTTTTCATACATTGATCTCTACAGGAAGTTTCCTACAAGGTTTAGTGGTTGCATACCCGGTTCTTTGTGGACGTGGCCGCCCTGAGCATACGCACGCCCCTGAAGTATGCATTAAAGGCATCGTCACTTTCTGTTAAGATGGGGTTTCAGGTTTACATCTTTTTTGTGTGTGTGATTATTGTTTTAGTTTGATGAGAAACCTCTTTTGAAATATGGAGGAGCATAAAGTTCTGAAATAAATTCAAGGTTAATTTGATGAAAATTGGTTTTCAGACGGCTGAGATATCCAAAACAAAGCGATCACATTATCAAAGCGGTGGGACCCAACTTTTATTAGGATCGCTTTGTTTTACCTGTTTTTTTTTTTATATCTCGGCCATTCGCAAAACAGATTATCATCAAATAAACTTTAAATTCCTCCTAGAATCGTCCTTATGCTCTTTAACATTTCAAAACAAGTGTTTTGTAAATCTTAAAAACAGTTAAAAGCTGATTCCTCACATCAACCAACACTGTACTATCCCTTTAATGTCTCGCTTGAAATTCCTATTTCATTCATTCCATTGTTGGTGTCTGTCAAGATTACTAAAGCAAATGAAGTTCCAAAACAGTTATCCTAATCATTATTCATACATTCATGCTTATTTTCATGAAATGACTTGAAGTATCGCAAAATTAGGAATTGACCTTGACTATTAAAACAAAAAATTAGACAAAAAGGCCTAATTGTTCAAAGAAAACTCTGTGGTGATTAATATGTGTTTATCATATCCAAGACTATACATATTGTCTTTGATTATAGGTACTACAAAGTGTATTACATGGTTAATTTTCTGTTCTTCAAGAGAGAAACGAGCATAATCCGAGTTTTAAAAAAAATCATTATTTTGCATTAGTATTAATAGAAAATGTATTCACGAGATGTAAGGAAAGGTGCCTGATATTTCTACAGTGCATTATGTTATATTGGGATCAATGCGAAATTTAGGCCTAAAGCAATAATTAAATCATTCGTTTCGTTTCACTTGACGTGGATAAGCAGATGACATTCTAAGAATCTTGCATCGGAGAGTCGCTGAACAACATTTTTTTTTTTAACGGTTGTTGTGTGTCACATCGCCTGGTCCGTCGGCTCGCGCTTTTAGTCCCACCTTGATACGGAACGCCCACTTGCGCGGTACGAATACAGGACCAACATGCTAATCAACAACATTACATAACTATTTGCTTAATGGTAATTTAAATGGACACGGAAGTGAAGAAAAATCCGCATGGGTTTGTGACGTTGCTATACTGTTCAGTAAAAATTAGAACCCATGGCAATGCAATACTTGGCAGTTGGAGAATCAAAAAGATGCGGCTTTGATAATATATCCGTAGTCTAGCTGTATTTGTGTAAACTGAAGAATTTTTAAGTTTAGAGCTGGAAGCAACGCAAGAAATCTATTTCAATTGTTTGTTCAGTCTATTGTACCTACATACTATGCTACCCTCTAAACCCAGTAATAAATACTCTAGGCAACTGTGTGTTTATATTTTATTCATGTTGTGTTTTTTTTTTTGTTTTTTTTTGGGGGGGGGGGAGGAGATTTCGCAAAAGTGCAACTGAGGCTAACTCTAAATGTGGCCTTAAAGGAAACCAAAACCCAAAGAGCAATGTGGATTGCTTGAAGGCAGCAACATTAGTAGACCACATCTGTGATAGTTTGTGGAAAATCGAACAATCGATGCAACAGTTATGCAGTTTTAAAGTGTTGGTGTTGTAACCACTGGATAAGAAGACTACTAGAGTTCATGACGTCATGTGTGGGCAAAATAAACAAAAATATATATAAGGAGAATTCTACAAAAAAAAAATCATTTTTAATGAAAATTACACATTCCCTCAACTTGGTACTGACATAATAGTTGAGGGTAGTAATTTCCCCCCCTGCTTTCTAAAAGTGGTTAGTCAAGTAATCTTTCATTACGCTAGCAATGTGAAAGCATGTTGATGTTTCTTTATATTTTTTTATATCATTGTCCACCCATGCCGTCATATACTCAAGCAGTCTCCTTATCCAATGCTTTCAACACCAAAACTTTAAATATCCCTAATTTTTGCATCGATTGTCAGATTTCCTCAAACTTTCACTGATTTGTTCTACTAGTATTGCTGCTTTCACTTAATCCACATTTCTCTCTTGCTTTTTTTGTTTCCTTTAAAATCATATCACATCACTGTGATGCCTCAATCTCTCTTTTCCTGCTGTTGTTGTCTCATTCTCTAAGGTTCGCTAGATCCTTGATAATAGGACACGACAAACTCCCATTTATTTTATGTGTAAGGGGAGATAATTAAAAAGAAAATAGCAACGGCTTTAGCTGACACAGCGTGTTTAATCTTTATTTGATGGATCACATCATTTGACTACAATTTCATGGCTCATTCTCGTGCAGCAGTGCAATATCTTCTATATAATTTATGCCCAGGATTGAAAAATAAAAAATCAAATCTCACATTGTGAAGTGATGTTAAATGTTGAAATGGCAGGGTCCTGCATTTTTTTTCTTCCTCTTTACCTTGAAACAAGTGCATCGCTGATTCCTTTTGATCTCATCGTCGTTATGTTTAAACTTGAAGAATTGTGATTATCAAGGTATGAATGTAAAACTGTTTTTTCCAATTCTGTTGTCACATATACCTGGTGTCATTTTCACGTATGCAGAAATAAAATCGAACTGAACTGAACCGAACCGAAACTTTTCACAGTTATGATGAACTGTACGAAAAATTATGTTATTTATTCTATTTTGTGATATCAACTGCAATAATGCACAGGCCAACAAAAAAAAAAAACCACCATAATTTGCAGACATGAAGTCAAGAAAAGTATGATTAAAATACCAAAGAGAAAGAACATACTTAAACACTTATAGCTGACGTACACAAATTGCAGTAAAAAACCTGTTGTTACTTAGTCTAAAAAGTTCTTAGATATATATAAAAAATGTTCATTGCATGAATCTGTCAATGTTGCTTAGAACAGCAAAAGAAGCCTCTTTATAGTGATATACAAACAACGAATTGTGCTTGATTTTAAGCACCACGTAGCAAGAAGGCCATTCCTTGCTGGCAGTGACTCTGACGCTTAGTTTTGCTTTTAATAATGGAAATCCACAAAATCTTCAAGGACTTACTAAAAATGAAAGAGCATACATTTTACGTATGTTTGCTTTAGACTTCAAGATTTTAATCCTTATCTTTCACTAAAGAGGATTAAAATAGTGTTAGAAGTCACATATTCAATACGTTACTCTCACACAGTTTCCGCTTTTCAAAATGAATTAATTGCAATGACACACTAAGATCACACTTCCGTCCTCACATTCCTATTATTTTCTCGAAGCATATAGGACTGACAAAAATAATCTGTCAATACACGAGGACAATATCATTTTGTTATGTAATTTTATTTCCATACTATTTTTTTTTAAGGTAATACATTCTTAGCTGCCATCCCTTAACCACTGAGACAAAGTTCGCACCTTGTCGGATCAAGCAAAGGTCAAAGAGCTATATAGGTTTTCCACAGTGGCTGGGTGAAAGGAAAGTCAAGAGCAAGAACCTTGATGTTTAATGTGAAAACCCTATATATAAACCCCCTTTGATGATCTGGGTGTTCCACTCCAAGATTTGGAAATAAATTCAATGGCGGGTTTAGTAGTAAACCGTGAAGGCTGTTCATCACGATATGAGTAGCTTTCCTGGGACATTTGTGTTCGTCAGGATTGTGGAAAAAATGACGCAAGCAGGTTTTGTCTTTATCACTGTTTGACTTGTAGGCCCAATACACTGCAATCGGTTACACTTGACACGTACATACTGGGATTGGACATCCGTTTCTTGTTTGTGTCGGTAGCAAAATTAAAGTTCAAATCCGAACGACTTTAACAATAACATGCAACTGTCGTAGGATACAATGAAATCCATCGAGAAATGAGATTGGTATAACAGAAACAAGAAATATATATATATATATGACATGTCATCCTATAAAAGTCAGAACAATGTGTTGCTTTGAATAACTCCTCATAAACATGATAAACCTCCATAGCAAGTTAGAACTACACTTGAAAATGTGTCAGCACTGACAAATTAGGTGATCTGATATATCCAGAAATAAATGTTTTAGCCCTGACTCAATTTACATGGCCATGATCGAATCAGGTCAGGAAGTCGGTATTTCAAGAAATGATTCCTGTAACGTGATCTATATGTGTGCAGAATAAGGGAGAGATGAGGCTTACGAACGGAAGTATGACTTTTGATCTCAATTTCCACAGCCACGATGGCGTCTGAATAAAAAGCTTTTATTTCATGAAATGATCCATGCAACATGGTTTATATGTGGGGGCGATATGGCATGCATTTACCAAGATAATACAGGATGAAGTATTTCTGACATTTGACTGTCATTGATCACTGCCAACATGCTTTCTGATGAAGCAGCGGTTATTTCATGAAATGACGCATTATATAGACATGGGCTACAAATGCGTGAAAATTAACAGGTATGATAACACATGTCATCACCAAGATGCAGGATGAAGTATATTTAACCTTTGAACCTAGTACTCACAGCCAAGATGACATGTGAGCGAACAGACGTTATTTTATATAATGATCCTCGTAACATGGTCCCTATGCGTGCATTATATTGTTGCAATCCAAAATGTACTCTCCGAGATACAGGATAATTCTACTCTTTGACCCTAATTTGCAAAGCCAAGATGGCGTCAGAGCAAAATGTCTCAGCAAAAATATGTGGGCAATGCGTCACGTTTTCACCAAGGCACAGATTGAAGTGCTTTTTACTTTTGAACCTCACTGACAAGATACGACATCGGACCAAAGAGTCATGATTTTATTAAAAAAAAAACAAACAAACAAAATGATCCCTGTATCGCGGCCCGTATGTGTGCAAAATATTGTTGCATCCAACAGGTATTATCCAAGATACAGGGTGATGTACACTGTAATTGACCTCTGACCCTAATTTTCACGCCCAAGATGGCGCCTGAGCAAAAAGTATATTTCAAGAAATGGGTCTTGTAACATGATCGGTATGTGTGCAAAATGTTGTGGTGGTAGCGCATATTATACTAAAACGAAAATACAGAATGAAATATAATTGACCTTTTTCCCACTTTGGATAGCCAAGATGGCTCCAAAACATTTTTTAAATTTATTATTTGTGTGTGTGTGTGTGTGTGTGTGTGTGTGTGTGAAAGGATCATTGCAACGTATTCAACGTGGTATCGTGGTCCTTGTAACGTGATGTAGAGTGTAGAGTTGGGGCGTGGGACGCCCGGCGTAATCGTGTTTTTGTTCCGGAAGGGAATATAGCAATTGTGTCTCTCCCCAGTTAGATATGGAATCATGGTTATGCAGAGTAATCTCCAATCTCTTGTCATGATACTTTCTCCGTGCATTTTTACGCCTGTTGCAATTTTTTACCCAATAAACAAAGTATGCTCCAATCATTTTCAACGTTTCTTGCAACTCTCCATCTTTCGATACACACGTCGCTGAAACACTAGCTGCCTTTTGTTTTTTGTATCTGGTGATCTTAGTCGATAGCGATTTGGTCAGAAAATATTTGCAATTTCAGTATGCAGCAGTAATAACTTTTATTTTTACAGATCCTGCAACTGCACCTCTTTGTATGTTCTCTTCTGTCACAGTTAGGCCTAACCGTTTCTCACTAAAGACATGTACTGTTTTATTAAATCTCATTTTCTTGCTCAGTTCTGAACATTGTTCAAAATGGCAATGACGGAACTTTTTTTGTTTAGCTTATTCACCGGATCAAATTCATGATAATGCTGATGATGTTTCTGTACAGAAATAGAAACGGATTTGAGTGTTACTTTAATTTGAAAACACAAGATTTAGATTATACTTTTGATGAAAAAGATATTTCTAATTTGCCCTATTGTTCTGTATATAGATACAGAAAATCAAATTACTGATAAGATTTAATGTATTGTCATTCTTTTTTCAGAAATGTAAATATCATTGTCCTGTACTTTGCTTAACTGAAACATGGAAATTTATAGTATTCTGATTCATTTGGTCGATTTTCAAGTATACGGCGTTCGAATGAGAATGATTTTGAAATTTTAGATAATGATTTGAATAACGTTGGTAATGAGGATGATGTGAATAATGCTTTCAATATGTCTTGGAATTTATTTGATGTTTTATATGATGATTCAGTTTTTTTTTTAAAGAAAAAGAATGATTACAAAACAGCCATGGTTAGATAAGTCTTTATTGATATGTGTGGATTAAAAAGAAAAGATTACTCATATAAATATATATATATATATATATATATATATATATATATATATATATGTTGCGAATTCACGTATTGTGTGTCAAGCTATTGTGATTCCAGTGATAAAGAAATCCTCATGTGACAAGAACATTCTCAAGACCTACAGACCAGTTTCCAATATCGAGTTCAGATCCAAGATCATCGAACGTGTAGTCACAATTCAGCTTGTTCAGTACATGGACGAGTCTCATCTCTCCGAGTCTTTTCAGTCGGCCTATAAGAGTAACCGTAGCTGCGAGACAGCCCTCCTCAAAGTCCAAGATGATATCCTTCGCGGCATTGACAAAAGGAAAGGGGTTATGCTGGTAATGCTTGACCTGTCAGCTGCGTTCGATACAATCGATCATGAAATTCTGCTCGATCGCTTACACAACACCTTTGGTATCAAAGGTTCAGCTCTACAGTGGATGGCTTCTTACCTCACAAACCGAAGGAGTCGTGTCTGCGTGTCTGGTCACTTGTCTAGGGAGTGTACTTCAGTAGTTGGCATTCCACAAGGATCTGTAATTGGGCCCCTATTGTTCACCATGTATACCAGTCATCTTGGAAATCTTCTTCGTGCTGAAAATGTTAAGTATCATATGTATGCAGATGACGTGCAAGTCTATCTTGAGTTTGACCCCAGTGACCCTTCCAGTGTTAAACTCACTCTGAATGCACTGTCCAGATGTGTGGGTAAAGCGCAGGAATGGATGACTCTGAATAAGCTGAAACTCAATGAAGAGAAAACAGAGTATCTTGTTCTTGCCTCCCAACGCCATCTTAAGCTTGTACAGGACATCAAACTTGCTCTTGGTACAACTCTCATCTCTCCATCTGATCATGTGCGCAATCTTGGAGTTATCTTTTCCTCTCATGCAAAGATGAGCATGCAGGTTTCACAGATCTGTAAGTTAGCTAACTGCTACATCAGAAATCTGTGGAGGATCAGAAAGTTTATTGATGCTTCTACTTGTCACGCAGCAGTCCGTGCATTGGTCTTATCGCGACTTGACTACTGTAATGCTCTTCTTGGTGGAATCAGTCAGGCTGATGCGGATCGCTTACAGAGAGTTCAGAATGCTGCCTCTAGACTAGTGTACCATGTTCGTTCACATTCTCATGCCACTCCTCTTATACGTCAACTCCACTGGCTGCCAGTCAAAGCAAGAATATCCTTCAAGCTTCTCCTACTGGTCTACAAAGTAGTCAACAAAAGAGCTCCATAGTACATTGGGGAGTGTCTGGTACGACACTCTCACTCTAGGCGCACTCGTCTTTCATCATCCGTTACCTTTACACAACCACACACGAAAAAACTAGCCGGAGATGCAGCTTTCTCTTCTTGTGCTCCTAGGCTGTGGAATAAGCTCCCTCCTCTTCTCAAATCTTCACCCACACTTGATCATTTCAAACAAAACTTGAAGACTTATTTATTTTGATGTCCCTCTGTGTTCACTGGACTTATACTGTCACTGCCTGGTATTTTGTATATATTTTATCTCCTATGGCGACCAGGGATGACACTTTCTGCAAAAATAGTACTGTTTACGTAGCAGCTCAATTATTCAATCAATTACCGGAAGCCACGAGAACATGTACAAGGTTAGCACAATTTCTGAAGGATATCGATTCTGTTTTCTTACTTGATTTATGAGTTTTTCTGTTTCTGAGTAATTTTTTTTATCACTTCCTTTCCTTTTTTCTCTTCATACTACATTCTACTGTCTGACTGTTTTGTAAAGAGTGTTGTGTATATATGTATTTTTTCTCTCATCTATTTGTTTCGTTATACCGATTATTGTCTATGTATTATCCTATACGTTGATTGTACCACATTATGTTTTTTGTGCAGTGTATATCATACGAACTTGCTGAAAAACAGCCTAACGGCTGAGTGCAAGTATTTTTTTACCCGTGTTTAAATAAATAAAACAACAAAACGACAACATGTCATAGCGCTTTGCATCCAGTGGAAAAGGCGCTCTATAAATGTCTATTATTACTATTATTCCCATTATTATTATTATTATTATTATTATTATTATTATTATTATCATTATTGGCTCCAATATAACGAAGACTCAAGAAATAAACTAGCAATGCATTATTTCGCCAATATATAAGAAAGAATGAGTTTATTGAGCAACTCAAATTTTCGGTGGCCTCCACCTTCTTCAGGAGTCTCGAAAATGATAATGTGCAGCTGTACAGATATCCGAACTTGGATGGTAACAAACAGATTGCTAATCAACGATGATATTATAAAGACAGAATTCCTCATCATTGGCACACGACAACAACTCCAAAAGATCAACATTCCCAACATTGGGATGGGCAACGCTAACATTGTTCCTGCATCTTATGTCAAGAATTTGGGTTGCATCTTCGATTCAACCTTGAACATGGATCAGCATGTCCTAATGACATGTCAGGCAGCCTTCTACCATCTGCACAACATCCGTCGAATTCACAAATATTTGGACCAGAGACCATTACTCACCATCATTCATGCCTTCATCACCAGCCGCCTTGACTGATATTATGGTCTGCTCTACGGTACCACTGCTACCCACATTTAGAAATTACAGGGGGTTCAAAATGCAGCTGCCAGATTGCCACAGGCACATCCGAATTTTCCCACATGCAGCCTGTCCTCCGTCAACTGAACTGGCTCCCCATCAGGTCCAGGATCCACTACAAGATACTTCTGCTCACTTTCAAATGTATCCATGGTCTCGCTCCTCCTTACTTATCTGACCTCACAACCATCCGTCACCCATCCCGGTACATCCTCCGCTCCTCACAAGGTATCAAACTGAATCACCCAACTTCCATGATGCTGGCCACACTCGGTGATAAAGCATTTTCATCTGCTGCTCCCAAACTGTGGAATCAACTACCCAAAACTCTCCGTAACCAGCAATCTCTCATCTCCTTCAAAACACATCTAAAAACACGCCTATTCCATTTATATCAATAATCCATTGATAAAGCGCATTTGAACATGTACGTTTACGGAAAATGCGCTATATAAATGTATTATAATTATTATCATTATTATTATCATTATTGTTATTATTATCATCATTATTATTATTATAATTATTATTATTATTATCATCATCATCATCATTACTATTATTATTATTACAAGACGAAAATCGTCGTGAAAATTTCTTTGGAGTTTTGCCGATATCTTCCAGACGCCACTTGGCATCAGTTATCATGGAACAGAGATTAATTTTTATCGTCTTTCTTGGATTCACAATAGTCTTTGTTTTTCCCATCAGTCATGCTCACAGACCACAATATCGGGCTTCCACAGCAATATGGCAGATTGAAAACCCACGTAAACCTGTTATCCGGCAATTTTACTGTTGAGACAATGCGTTCCGATCGATATTCATCTATTCCAAACATTAATGCTTCAATATTATTATACCACTTATTATTATTATTGAAATGATGACGAAAAAAAATACTAGCTAGGTTATTTCATTCAGACGCTTCTACTTCATTTTCACATAGCCCAAAATGTGTCCTACATAACTTAGACTATAACTTAATATATTTCATGACAATTTACGTGAAATAAAAATGGTAAGTTTAAAGTTTCACATGTTTTCACGAGGCAGTGATAAAGATTACAATCACATCAGGTAACGCAATTATATCGTCGACGACCATCCGAACCGTCGTCGACCATCCGAACCGTCGTATATGTCAAAATTCGGTAAATTTTTCGAATTTCAGATTTTGCCGTTTTAAGAAAGCCCAGCACACACTCTTTCTACTCACAAAATTTTGGAACCGGATTTTGTGTTTTTAACAGAGAAATTTGATATACGTCATTTTGCCTGAACGCGAATTGGCTGAAGGCGTTCATCCGAACCGACGTATCGCTATACGTCGGTTCGGGTGGACGCGAAACTTCGAGTCGCGTTCAGAGAAGGTGTCGTATCGCCCCGGATCAGCCAGAACTGGCAGAAGCAGACGATGGAGCGTCAACTGGACCCTCTCCAGGACCGGTGAGTTTTATTATGAGTAGCTATGAAATCATGCGATTTCAGGCCATATCGTGTTTTCTGTCACTGGTGACATCTTCTAACACGTACCCGAATATCAGACCGCTTGCACGCTTCCGTGATTTTGAATGAAAGCTATTGTTCGGTGCGTGCGAAGCTCTCCTCACACAAGAGGCAAGCGGTGACAGATATCCACCACGCATTTACCTATTGATACACTATCTCCTGGCGGGACGATGAATGCTCAGACACATTAACTTGTAATATAAATAATTTTCATAGGAAACTCTCTATATACTGATCGTGGAGTTTGTCACCAGCCCGTGTTAATTGTAGCCAAAATCCCATAGGTGGTGACAAATTCCACGATCAGTATATAGGAAACTCTCGGCAAACTCTCTATATATTGATCGTGGAATTTGTCACCATCTATGGGATTTTAGCTGCTGTTAACACGGGCTGGTGACAAATTCCACGATCAGTATATAGAGAGTTTCCTACTCTGATTCGTATATGTTGGATGGGATAACATTCTGAAAGTGGCAGAGTGGTCTTGAAGAGAAGGGAAAAGTGGGGTTGATGGAAGAAACAGGTTAATTACGCTTTATTTAGTAGGAAAGTGATGGTGACAAATTCCACGATTAGTATATAGAGAGTGTCCTACTCTGATTCATTTATGTTTTGAAGGGCCTATCGCGGAATCTGTCACCGCCCATAGGAACGCAACACAGTGAGCACGGGCTGGTGACAAATTCCACGATTAGTTATACTAATCGTGGAATTTGTCACCGCCTATGGGATTTGGGGACCAGTTAACACGGGCTGGTGACAAATTCCACGATCAGTATATAGAGAGTTTTCTACTCTGATTCGTATATGTTGGATAGGATAACATTCTGAAAGTGGCAGAGTGGTCTTGAAGAGAAGGGAAAAGTGGGGTTGATGGAATAAACAGGTTAATTACGATTTATTTAGTAGGAGTGGCCGAATATGGTGACAAACTCAACGACACTAGAGTTTGGTCGAGAGTTAAGGGCCTATCGCGGAATCTGTCACCGCCTATAGGAACGCAACACAGTGAGCACGGGCTGGTGACAAATTCCACGATTAGTTATACTAATCGTGGAATTTGTCACCGCCTATGGGATTTGGGGACCAGTTAACACGGGCTGGTGACAAATTCCACGATCAGTATATAGAGAGTTTTCTACTCTGATTCGTATATGTTGGATAGGATAACATTCTGAAAGTGGCAGAGTGGTCTTGAAGAGAAGGGAAAAGTGGGGTTGATGGAAGAAACAGGTTAATTACGCTTTATTTAGTAGGAAAGTGGTGGTGACAAATTCCACGATCAGTAGGCCCTATATAGAGAGTTTCCTTCTCTGATTCATTTATGTTTTGAAGGGCCTATCGCGGAATCTGTCACCGCCCATAGGAACGCAACACAGTGAGCACGGGCTGGTGACAAATTCCACGATTAGTTATACTAATCGTGGAATTTGTCACCGCCTATGGGATTTGGGGACCAGTTAACACGGGCTGGTGACAAATTCCACGATCAGTATATAGAGAGTTTTCTACTCTGATTCGTATATGTTGGATAGGATAACATTCTGAAAGTGGCAGAGTGGTCTTGAAGAGAAGGGAAAAGTGGGGTTGATGGAAGAAACAGGTTAATTACGCTTTATTTAGTAGGAAAGTGGTGGTGACAAATTCCACGATCAGTAGGCCCTATATAGAGAGTTTCCTTCTCTGATTCATTTATGTTTTGAAGGGCCTATCGCGGAATCTGTCACCGCCCATAGGAACGCAACACAGTGAGCACGGGCTGGTGACAAATTCCACGATTAGTTATACTAATCGTGGAATTTGTCACCGCCTATGGGATTTGGGGACCAGTTAACACGGGCTGGTGACAAATTCCACGATCAGTATATAGAGAGTTTTCTACTCTGATTCGTATATGTTGGATAGGATAACATTCTGAAAGTGGCAGAGTGGTCTTGAAGAGAAGGGAAAAGTGGGGTTGATGGAAGAAACAGGTTAATTACGCTTTATTTAGTAGGAAAGTGGTGGTGACAAATTCCACGATCAGTATATAGAGAGTTTCCTTCTCTGATTCATTTATGTTTTGAAGGGCCTATCGCGGAATCTGTCACCGCCCATAGGAACGCAACACAGTGAGCACGGGCTGGTGACAAATTCCACGATTAGTTATACTAATCGTGGAATTTGTCACCGCCTATGGGATTTGGGGACCAGTTAACACGGGCTGGTGACAAATTCCACGATCAGTATATAGAGAGTTTTCTACTCTGATTCGTATATGTTGGATAGGATAACATTCTGAAAGTGGCAGAGTGGTCTTGAAGAGAAGGGAAAAGTGGGGTTGATGGAAGAAACAGGTTAATTACGCTTTATTTAGTAGGAAAGTGGTGGTGACAAATTCCACGATCAGTATATAGAGAGTTTCCTTCTCTGATTCATTTATGTTTTGAAGGGCCTATCGCGGAATCTGTCACCGCCCATAGGAACGCAACACAGTGAGCACGGGCTGGTGACAAATTCCACGATTAGTTATACTAATCGTGGAATTTGTCACCGCCTATGGGATTTGGGGACCAGTTAACACGGGCTGGTGACAAATTCCACGATCAGTATATAGAGAGTTTTCTACTCTGATTCGTATATGTTGGATAGGATAACATTCTGAAAGTGGCAGAGTGGTCTTGAAGAGAAGGGAAAAGTGGGGTTGATGGAAGAAACAGGTTAATTACGCTTTATTTAGTAGGAAAGTAGTGGTGACAAATTCCACGATCAGTATATAGAGAGTTTCCTTGAGCAGCATACACTAAATAAATCGTAGAGTGTGATGTGATCTATGTTGGATAGCATAACTACTAGTATCTGATAGTACAGACTAGTACATGTACTGAAGAGAGGAGACAAGTGGGATTGATGGAATGAACAGATTAACAACGATTTATTTAGTATGAAAGTGGTGGTGACAAATTCCGTAAGTATATACACCGTATATAGAGTCACTTTGCCTTAATAACAAATATTCAAGGGATCATGTGGTGAAGTTCTCAACATGCTTGACGTTCTTCGCATAATTAATTATTCATAAATATAATTCAGAGGTGCGCTGGAGTGCAATTCAAATGCTTTCTGCGACTCCCTTCGAAGAGCTAATACGAACGTCTTTCCATCTTTCAAAACGTTGGGCATTTGTTGGCAAGTGTCTGTCGAGTAACCGGGTAAATTACAATGACATCAAGAAACCGGGACATCTACATTCTGTGGAGTGACATTCAGGATATCATTGGTAATGCGAGCCGATGGCCACGGAAAATTAGACGTTACTTCTGGACAAAAAATATTACACACTGGCAGCGGTGCTTGGTGGCAGCCTTCGTCTTTGTGAATGGACTAAATCCCGAAGTATTTATGGAGTGGGCAGACCTGCTTGGACTCTGCAGGGATCGAGCAGCCACATGTCATTTCAGAGCTTTATTTAGACTCTTTGAAAATGGAAGAGCGTACAAATTATACGCATGGAACGTTTCAACTAGACGATATGAGTTTTTAAACGGTGACGTCAAATATTACTAGGTGTTCTGGTCTTTTCAGGTAAGAAACGGCTCTTTTTTCTTTAATTTTCATTTCATATTCATGAATGTCAATGATTAGAATAAGGGTGCGGTCTGCAGATGACGCCCCACTGCGCCACGTAGCTGGAAAGGGACTGATGCCATTCGTACTCGCGCATCCAATCAGGGTTCATACGGATATGACGCCAAATATTAGTAGGTACGGTCTTCTAAGGTAAGAAACGTGTCTTTTTTATAATGTCTATTTTATATTCATGAATGCCAATGATTTGAATTAGGGTGCGGTCTGCAAATGACGCCACCACTGAGCCACGTAGCTGGAAAGCGACTGCTGCCATTCGTACTCGCGCATCCGTTTGGAGAACACGCGGTATTCATCATGTCTTGGAAGACCAAGGTGGAGAGCGTCGACACTCTGCATTTCGGCCATTTTCGGAATCCATTTTCTTTTCATTTTTTGTTATCGCAAGAGGATGCTGTCTTGTACAAGTGGTTGGAGCAGAACGGCCTCATTGCGGCAAATTTCTTCTGCGAAAAGTGTGGGAAACCTTGCAAAGTGGTGAGCGCCAAGAGCAGAAAGGGCGGGAAAATTTGGAGGTGTAGGGGATCTGCTACATGGAAGCATGAGACAAACTACAGCTCTCACAAATTTTCGATTTTTGAAGGAGTTCATTTCGACGTTCGGGAATTGCTGGTGTTTGTTCGTGAATGGCTTCTGGGATCGTCACTTCATCGATGCGCCATACAGTCCGGCATGGACTATAAAAAATCGGCAGTGGAATGGGTGAATTTCCTAAGGGATCACTGCAGGAAGTTTGTCCACGATTTGTACTACGGGGAGGAGGAGAAGCTACGGGGAGAAATAGAAATAGACGAAAGTCTGTTCGGCAGGCGAACGAAGTACCATCGTGGAGACCCTCGCGGTTTGAAGATATGGATATTTGGAATGGTGGAGCGCTCATCCAATCGCTTGATTTTATATCCTGTCGAGAGAAGGGATGAAACCACCCTCATACCACTCATCGAGAGACATGTAGAGAAGGGCTCCACTATCTACTCCGATGGGTGGCAAGCGTATAGCAGCCTTAACAGTCGAGGTTACCATCACTTCACAGTTGAGCATAAGCATACTTTCGTTCAGCGGTACAGGAATACTTCTACCGGCGCGGAAAAAGTGGTCCATACAAACACAATAGAAGGCTCGTGGAAAATTTCAAAAGACCACTTTCGGCGCATCAATGGTTGCAAAATAACCACATTTGAAAGCCATCTGTGTGAAGTTATATGGCGGAACAGGGTTGTGGTGAATCGCAACGACGTCATATCCGCCTTCTTCAATCTCGTGCGTGAACATTACTCTCTGCGTCGAAAGCCAGACTTGGAGATGAGGGTGCCGCTTTTTGATAGTTGGCATGTCACGGAAGGAGAGAAGGTGATGCGCGAAGAAGACGGCAATCCTGTCGATACTTCTGTCCAGTCTGATGTGACGGTTAAATCTACCTCGCATTCGCTGCCGTCAGTCAGTTCAGATGAAGCTGGCCCATCAACTTCCAGGCCTACAGCTCACACACGAAATGTTGCCCCTACGCTAGCATCCGACCCAGTAGCTAAAAGGGTCCACTCTCCGCCTGCCTCAAGCTCTACCACCTGGACAGTGAAAGGAAAAAACGGAGAAAACAATAGCAAGGGTAAAGGCAAAAAAATGCGCACATCTAGCGCCAGTTCTAGTAGACTTCGCCATCCCGAGGGATACTTGGCAATTCACGCTAAAAAAGGAAGCACAACGTCGGAGAAAAAGATCAATCCATACTCAAAATCCAACTTTGTGCTAAATTGGTCGTCATCCGACAGCGATTTCCAATAGGGCTTAACTCGTTCACTTGGATCACGGAAACAGCAAACTACGTAGCAAGTGTCAAATTTACAAGGAACCTACGCATTTATCTGTTCGTCTACTACTCCTTCTGTATTGATTATGTGAATATCCGGCCTTCAAAGGAGAAGTCCTGATTACTCTCCATAAATTTTAGAAAAGGATCGACGCACATTTGAAGAGAGAATGCGGTATGCCGGTAAGTTTCATCAAATTTCTCGTAAACATACGGTAGGTTTTACATCTCAATATAAATAAAATGGCAAATCAGGGATACTGAATAAAAAAAAAAAAATATATATATATATAGGTCTATATATATATATATATATATATCTTAATTCTGTTCACAAAGACGTTGCATCTAGTAGCCGTTGCATCATACGCATGTAAATTTATTATGGGAAATAACAATTAGAATCAATACAACAGTTTGCTTTTGTTTGTAATTGTAGTGTCTGATCGTATACAAGGCTGCATACCTGTTTAGGTTTATTTTCTGCATAAAACAAAATATTACTAGCAAAAAAGGGATCGGCAAAACCTCGGCAAAAGGAATATAAATAATCTTTGAGCTTACCTGGTCTTGGTTGTTATGGGCCCGATGTTTCACGTTCGCTTACATCAATTACAATATATCGGACTAGCCACACAGCGGTAAATAGCGAAAAACCACAGCTTGGTTAATGTTGACATCTCGGCAGTGCAATCCACCACTGTTATTATGCTACCCAGTTCAGCGTAGACGGATCACGTCACAATCCACGACTTATTTAGTAGAAAACGTCGAAAGAAACTTCTTTTTCCACCACTGTACATTTACAACATTTACAGTCATCCTCAAACAATCGTCAAGTGTTGTTCTCCGCAGTTGTTGTTATGATCAGTTAGTTAGGTGGACGCAGGTGGGTGTAAGAAAGAATTTTTGAACAGGTGCAAGTGAAAAGCAGGGAGGTGGGATCGGGGTATTTATTTTCCGGCACACCTCCCTGTAAAAATGCATCCCGACGAAAACAAGAGCTAACGAATAATCAGTGGTTAGCTAGGCGCTTGATAAGCTCTGGAAAAAGGGAGTCTAGTCAATCGACGGAGCGCAGTTGCAGTACTAGTGTACTTGGTGTTGCTATAAAATCGTGTTTGATGGCAATCAGTCATAATATTGACTATATTGGCACGTTATATAATCCATATCTTTATACAATTTAATTTTCCATATTGACTTAATATTCATTAACTCTTTCAAACTTCATTTGAACAGAAATATATATATTATGAGATCGCGCGAGTGACGGAATAGCGAAAAGAACCGGGGAAACACACAATCGTGGATCGCAGCGACCTCCAGCGATTAACTACGATTGTGCGAGTCACTCTCTCGCAGAACACGCGAGCTGTCAAAGGCGAAATTGTCCTGCTGTGGAAATTTGTCACTGGTGACAAATTTCACGATAATGCCCGATTTCAATTAAAATGAACAGACCCAAGCAAGTTCTATCCATAAGATTGTCACTTGTCAAGATAAATACGCAGATTGTCGTGGGTTTCCCCAAATATTTCGTCGTGTTGTTAGGTGTAGTCCTGTGTATAGATAAATATGTGGGTACAAAGGGATACTCTAGTAGGGTTTAAAATCATAGACCCTTACTAATCTAGAAGAAAACAACATTCACAATGATCTCCTCATTGAGTTGGCTTTATGTGCTTATGGTCCATATATGGACCTCATACGTAGTGGGTGTGGGCAATGCCAAACTGTTAACACTTCAGGGTGAGTTGTTTGGGAATTACCACAAAAAGTACGAGATTACTAGACGAGTCTAACAATTAAGTTACGTAGTCACAGCCAACAATTTAGAGCTGCTAATCGCGGGTTCATTATTGAGTGTAGGACCCTAGAGTTCTGATGGTAGGTTCTACTTACTTATATTTTTATGGCCGATTGAGCCCCAAGCTTGCAAACACACACAAAGAAAAACACCCAAATCTGAGTGTAATGTATCTCATGTGAATTTGCCAATGTAAGCCAAGGATCTAGTAGTAGAAGGGCCTAGTATAGGCTATACTGGCTATAGTAAAATGAACGATTATAAATTACCAACGTCTGTAAATTCATCTGATACTAGGATTCCTAGGACTCTAGGAGTAGGATTAAATTATGCTGGCCCATAAATACATGTGTGTTGTTCAGAGATCTAGCCAACTGCAAATGCTTTGTACCGTACCGGTACTGAGTATGAATTTGTATCGCATGCGTTTTTATGTCGCTGTGAGTGCCAAGTCTCCATTATATTGAAATCACTGCAATGAAGGCTTTAGTGTGTTAACAGGCCAGAGGGCAGTACTTGAGTAAGCCCCTCCTGTGATATCTGATAGTAATATGTTGATGTTCTACAATTAAAATATATAAATTGAGGTCTTAATGCAATGTTCCAATTGTCAGATCTAGCCTAGCTAGGCTATAGGTGCCCACACATTCTAGAGAGTAGTTTTGCAGTACCATAAGCACAGGGGATCTTCGCCCTCTATCCGTTTATAATATGAGTTGAATTGTGCTTTTGCATTTTTATGATCAATGTAAAAATAGACCACTAGATAGGCTTGAGGTAAAACATTTCTGCTAAAATTAAAAAATATATTTTTAATACACTTGTAGTGAATGTTTTTGTTTTTGCTTGTTACAGCTCTTTGTCCTCAGGGAAACCAACAGATGTTGAAGTCCTTTGGGACAAAGATGGTACGGTACAAGGAATACCGTAGCTGTTGATCAGCTGAAATTCAGGAAGGGCATGCTTCCCACGACTTGGGAGTTCGTGTATCAATGCGATGGCACAGGAAACTGTGGACAGGCACAGTTACTGCTGTGTATGGGGGAAAGAATTCTGAAAGCAGTAGTGATGATGGAAACACAAGCACCGCAGACAGCAGTGACGAAGATGATACTTCTGATTATGACGATGATGACAGCATTCACCTGGCGAAATTAGGTAAGATTGTGCGCACACAAACGAATACATACTTGTAGTAAAAGGTATGGACAGTATATAGTGTGTGTGTGTTTATTCAATGCCTCTAATAACTTCATAACTGTGCTGCAATGTTAGAAGTAGCTTACTCCATACTGTATGAATGCAATGAAGTAGTGCCTGGTGTATAAGGTTTTCATGGTGTCAACTCATAGACAGCACAACCTGGTATACCAAGTTTTCACAATAAAGACATGAGCGTGTACTTGTGTAGCCTTAATTCATGTTTATTTGTGTTACGCCTACAAAAAAAAAAAAAAAAAAAACTTTAATGAACAGATTAGACCTTCTTTCAGTTTCTTTTCTTTTTCTGTATCACATCTGCTTGTATTTTGTGTTAGTTACTTTTTCCAATTTCATAATGCCTTGTTTTGCTGCAAAACTGAAAATCTATGTGTGTAGCCAGCAAGGCTGAGTTTAAAGAATTTTGGCTTACTGACCCCATTCGGGTGCCCTATACGTAACAAAAGAGTTTGTAAGCCTATCAGCAAATGCTATTTTTGTGCCTCACTTCCAATGTTTTTGTATTCTTCATAAGCACATGCAATTGACTGTGGAAAGAGGATGCATGTACCGCTTGACTGCTTTTGCATTTAATGCAGATCACCACAGTCTGTCAGATCTCTGCTGATGGGCAAAATTAAAACTCTTGTTTGTGGACATTTACATAGGGCTATCTGAAAATGTGGTATTAAAAGGTTAATCTTAATTTTAAAAAAAAATAATCTTAAAAAAAAAAATAGGATAGTAACAGTGTAAAATGTATGCACTATGTATATTTTGTTTTCCTCATTTACAGTTGGCATCAAAAAGGACATCAGCTGCATTCTAGAGATACCAATGCTAGTATTGAACAGTGAAGGAGAACCGTTAGATCCATCCCAGCAGAATGTCAGCTCTGACCAACTTCTCAATGGTGAGTGTTTGTAAAGCCTTAATCTTGTTCAGAAACCCAAGCAGATATGGTTGAATCAATCTTGTTGGAATATCAATTAGTAATCCGGATTAAATTATGCTATTGCTGTCATATAATAGCAAATAAAAAGAATGACATCAACTATACACAAGCAAAGACTGTAGCATCCTGGCTACCATGTACCAGTATTTTTTGCAGTTGTCAGGGGTGGGTCAAGGAATTCTGTAAATTGGTGGATGGGGGGGGGGGGAACACATGCACATCCTCCAGTTTTTCTCTGTTTATTTTTTGTTTAAAAAAAGGGCATCTTCAACCCCATGTGTCCCTGCGTGGATCCACCATGGGTTGTAATCTGGATGACAAAGAAATGATAAAGCCAATCTTTCAATAAATATGATTTTTTAAAAATGCAATATTTATGCACCATGTGTATTTTCTTTTTCTTTTTGTTTTCTTCATTTCCAGTTGGCATCACCAAGGACATGGACTGCATTCACGAGATACCAATACCAGAATTGAACAACGAAGCACCAGGAGATCCATCCCAGCAAAATGTCAGCTATGACCAACTTCTCACTGGTGAGTGTTTGTAAAGCCTTAATCTTGTTGGGAAACCCAACCAGATATTGCTGCATTAATCTTGTTGGGAAACCCAACCAGATATTGCTGCATTAATCTTGTTGGAATATCCATAATAGTGATTAAGATTAAATGATGCTATTGCTGTCTTATACACTTTAATAGCAATTAAAAAGGATGACATAAACTACACACAAGCAAAGAATGTAGTATCCTGGCTACGATGTGCCAGTGTTTTTTGCAGTTGTCAGGGGTGGGTCCAGGAATTCTGTGAAGTTGGGGGGGGGGGGACCACACGCATGTCCTCCAGTTTTTCTGTTCATTTCTTTTGTTTAAAACAAAGACAAAAATAAAGGGTATCTTACACCTGATGTGCCCCACATGAATCAACCACTGGTTGCAATCTGGATGACATGTTATCCTTCTTGTCATATTGTAGCAAATGGCTAACACACAACTGGAGAATGTAGCTTGTCTGCAAATTGTACCTGGACCTTCCAAGCAGAGTGATGATTAATCTATGAGCAATTCTCAAATGAGGATGCATGTACCGTTTGACTACTTTTGCATTAATGCAGATCACCAGTCTGTCCGATCTCTGCTGATGGGCAAAAAAACCCCTCTTGTTTGTGGACATTTAAATAGGGCTTTCTGAAAATTGTGGTATTAAAAGGTTAATCTTAATATAAAAAAGATAAATTCAATCTTTAAAAAAACCCTGATAGAAACAATAAAATAAACATAGGCTATGTATATTTTGTTTTCCTCATTTACAGTTGGCATAAAAAAAGACATCAGCTGCCTTCCTGAGATACCAATGCTAGTATTGAACAATGAAGGAGCACCGTCTGATTCACCCCAGCAGAATGTCAGCTCTGACCAACTTCTCAATGGTGAGTGTTAGTACAGCCTTAACCTTGTCGGGAAACCCAACCAGATATTGCTGAATCAATCCTGTTGGAATATCCCTTAGTAATCCGGATTAAATGACGCTATTGTTGCCATACAATAGCAAATAAAAAGAATGACATCAACTATACACAAGCATAGAATGTAGCATCCTGGCTCCCATGTATCAGTATTTTTTGCAGTTTTCAGGGGTGGGTCCAGGAATTCTGCAAATTTGGGGGGGGGGGGGACCACACGCATGTCCTCCAGTTTTTCTCTGTTAATTTTATTGTTTAAAAAAGGGGGGCATCTTAAACCCTATGTGTCCCCGCATGGATCCACCATGGGTTGTAATCTGGATGACATTTTGTCCTTTGAAAGAAATGATAAAGTCAATCTTTCAATAAATATGATTTTTAAAAAAATGTAATAGTTATGCACCATGTGTATTTTCTTTTTCTTTTTGTTTTCTCCATTTCCAGTTGGCATCACCAAGGACATGGACTGCATTCACGAGATACCAGTACCAGAATTGAACAACGAAGCAATGTCAGCTCTGACCAACTTCTCACTGGTGAGTATTTGTAAAGCCTTAATCTTGTTGGGAAACCCAACCAGATATTGCTGCATTAATCTTGTTGGAATATCCATCAGTAATTAAGATTAAATGATGCTATTGCTGTCTTATACACTTTAATAGCAATTAAAAAGGATGACATAAACTACACACAAGCAAAGAATGTAGCATCCTGGCTACCATGTACCAGTGTTTGTGTTGTCAGGGGTGGGTCCAGGAATTCTGTGAAAGTTGGGGGGGGGACCACACGCACGTCCTCCAGTTTTTCTGTTTATTTCTTTTGTTAAAAAAAAGACAAAAATAAAGGGCATCTTACACCTGATGTGCCCCACATGAATTAACCACTGGTTGCAATCTGGATGACATGTTATCCTTCTTGTCATATTGTAGCAAATGGCTAACACACAACTGGAGAATGTAGCTTGTCTGCCATTTGTACCTGGACCTTCCAAGCTGAGTGATAATCTATGAGCAATTTTCAAATGAGGATGCATGTACCGTTTGACTGCTTTTGCATTGATGCAGATCACCAATCTGTCCGATCTCTGCTGGGCAAAAAAAAATTCTTGTTTGTGGACATTTACAAAGGGCTACCTGAAAATTGTGCTATTAAAAGGTTAATCTTAGTAAAAGAAATTATAAAGTCAATCTTTCAATAAATATGATGGAAACAAATAAAATGTTTGTGCACCATATGTATTTGTTTTTCTTTTTGTTTCTTCATTTCCAGTTGGCATCACCAAGGACATGGACTGCATTCAAGAGATACCAATGCTAGTATTGAACAATGAAGCACCGTCAGATCCATCCCGCAGAATGTCATCTCTGACCTGCAACTTCTCACTGGTGAGTGTTTGTAAAGCACTTAATCTAATTGGGAAACCCAACCAGATATTGCTGACTCAATCTTGTTGGAATAACCATTAGTAATCCGGAATAAACGATGCTATTGCTGTCATATAATAACAAATAAAAAGAATGACATCAACTATACACAAGCATAGAATGTAGCATCCTGGCTAATATGTACCATTATTTTTTTTTGCAGTTGTCAGTGGTGGGTCCAGGAATTCTGTAAAGTGTTTGTCGGGGGGGGGGGGGGGGGACCACACGCACGTCCTCCAGTTTTCTCTGTTGATATTTTGTTCAAAAAAACAAAAACAATAAGGGCATCTTACACCCCATATGTCCTCGCATGGATCCACCATGAGTTGTAAGCTGGATGACATCTTGTCCTTTCAAAGAAATGATAAATTCAGTCTTTTGATAAATATGATAAAACAAATGTAATATTTATGCACCATATGTATCTTGTTTTCCTTTTTCTTTTCATTTTCATTTCCAGTTGGCATCACCAAGGACATGGACTGCATTCAAGAGATACCAATACACACTTTGTACCAGAATTGAACAATGAAGCACCATCAGATCCATCCCAGCAAAATGTCAGCTCTGACCAACTTCTCACTAATTATTGCTTGCCTATGGTGCCTACAGTTGTTTGTGCATGCAAAAGCAATTTAGTCTATGTATTCAAATTTTTGATAATTTTTTTAATAATCTCCCCACTACAATTCGCCATGTTATGATTTGTCTATTCTATAGCTATTAAATATTCTATGATATCATAATAAGCTTTGATATTTCTTTAACAATAATTGTCATATTTTTTCGTGTGAAAGATGTACATGTAACAGCTTTATTCCTCCTTCCAAATGTGATTCGATTTCTGTAGGACCGTTGCGTAGATATTACCGTTATATCGAAATGAAAGTACAATCACAAACATGCACATAATAACAACTCAAATCATACAATGTACTTTTTTTTTTAGCCCTAAGACCTGAGTTATTAGAGATTCACTAATATTAGGAGGAAGTTGGCCTTCTGCTTTAAGCCATTTCCATCTGATGAATGTTTCAGAATGTTTTTCAATATAAACTGTATTGTGTACAATTTTCTCATGTTAAAATCGGTTTAACAATTGATTTAGATCAATATCTATTTAACCAAAGACATTTTGATTTGTACATTTAAAAATGTTCGAGGAAATGTAACCATTGTATTAAAGGACATGTTCATTATCAATGAATTTAAATCAATATTTATTTTACCACAGACATCTTGATCATTCTGTAAATTCAAAAATTTTTAATGAAATTTTACCATTGTATTTAAGGACATGTTCATTCCTTTTCTTTTCTTTTTGGATGTGAGATATGGATTGATTTTGAAATAAATATTGCTGCATTTTAATGCAGCCTTGTCTCAAGACTCACTTTCTTTGTTTTGTTTTGTTTTTCTCTTCTATGTACTGTGATCTCATATCGTGAGGAAATCATAATATTATGCACACTAAAATGTCAGCATATATAATTGGAAGTGAAATGATATTCATAGTACTACTTGAATATCATTTAAGTCTGTAGGACAGTACACCTTTTATTATTTGTGTGAACAAGTACAATCCATGTTTGTGTGTGTGGATGTTTCTGCGTAGAAAATTAATTTGCATCTGTTTCAGAGTCCTGAACGTATATACATGTATAATTATATAAAAAAAACAATAATGTGAGACAGACGTGTGGCTAAGTAAATGTTTTGCATGTTATTTCTGATGAGCAAGCTGATAATTGAGTTTTACCCAACTGAATGATCATGAATTATGTCTGCCATGCATGTAAGCTATAAAAGAAAATCTTTATTCATGGGTTAAAATGTACAGTATTCATCATGGCAGCTTAGAAAGAATGAAAGTTAGGTCATTGCAGTCATGATTGCGGCATGGATTATCACAAAGAATAGCAAGGCTTGGATGTGTGATTTTGGTTTTTGTTTACAGTATTGGAGAGTGGGAGAGAGGGTTAAAGCGTTGCAAGGGAAAGAGAAGAGGTGGAGGAGAGCAGTGAGAAGATGAAATGAGAGGAAAAAGAAGAGGCAGGCTGCAATGAAAAAGCAATAATTTCATAGGCCCCACCTCTTTCACAATACATGTATAACCACTTTTTGCGTGATACAAATTAGATACAAACTGATCAAAGATAATGACTGTGTCCTAAACATGGAGTGGGTTTTTTGATTGTTTGTTTGTCTGTTTGTTTGTTTGTTTGTTTTTTACATCAAAGGAACTCTCGTCTGATGCCTGAAGCGTAATTCATGTCAAAAAAACAAAACAAAACAAAACAAACAAACAGAAAATCTGCAGAGGAATCTCCCCCTCCCCTACCAGTGTTTCATCATGCATGCCAAAACTAGACCTTGGACATATTATCTGTACTACATCTTATGACATTATGACACAGAATAGTTGCATTCACACAAAAATATGCACGAAATCACTCGTTTTACAGATAAATACCACGTAACCATGCATATCGCATAGACGCGCGTGTTATAAGAATAGGATACGTCGGTTCGGAGATCGCACTTTCGGTACGCGCGTTCAGCAAACTGACGTATCACCCCGATACGTCAGTTCGGATGACCGCGCGTACTGAGAGTGCGATCTCCGAACCGTCGTATACCTGTTTTTCGACTCTTCCTGTGCGGAGGCCTTTCTTTTTGTGAACGTAGCATTACTTTTATTCATACATGATTTCAAATACATATATTATACGAGTCGTCTGGAATTTGCATTTCTTTTCATATAAAAAGATCGGGAATAAAAGCAAGAAATTTCTTTACACTAGACTTCAAAGGACCACCAAACTTCAAACGCGTTTTTCTCGAAAACGTGTTCTCGCACGCCGCTGACAGATACGACGGTTCGGATGGTCGCCGACGATATGAGGCGTCAAAGTTCTGATCTTTATTACTAACCCCCAGTTATCATACCACATGAATATTCATCAATTTGGATTATTTATTATCGAACTCGAAAGGAAAAAAAATCTGTTAGAGTGTTACGAATTTTCTTTAAGAGGGGAATGATTCAAATCAATCAATCGATCAGTCAATCAATCAATCTCTCACTCACTCGATCAATCAATCTATCAATCAATCAATCAATCAATGATTGTATTCATTTCGCATTCGATATGAGGGAAATGATTCAAATCAATCAATCAATCAATCAATCAATCAATCAATCTATCTATCAATCAATGATTGTATTTGTTTCAAATTCGATGAGAGCCAAGATTGTATGATCATTATTAATATTATTCATTATGCGCAGAGGAGACTAAAAGAATACTAGGAAAAAAAGTATATCAGTATGCAGTCGTGAGTAATGAAGGCGGGAAGAGAAAAAAGTACCCTTTCAAAAAGATGCTCATTCAGCAATACCTGAAAGAGAAAAATACACACACAGATACAACAGACAATAGTAAAGAACTTTATGTACTTAAACATAGAGGTAACAGTCTGGTAGATATTCATGAAGATCATGTAGGAACCCTGCTTTCAGAATTTGTGTTGCTTGAATAAAGGGTTATTAAGAAAAAGATAGCCATTAAAACTGTACTTTTATCAATAGATACATTGTCAATGAAAACGTTTATGCTGTGAAAGATTTCATTTCATTTCGTTTATTTCATTTCCAACAATGCAAAACATTTTCATACACAAAATAACACAAGATCAATACAACGTAGTAATAAAGAAAAATACGTGAAGTTAACAATACTACGCATCACAAAAGCAAATGAAATTTGAATTAAAATTAAGGTTGCAGGAAATGGAGGAGACATGCTGAAAAGCTAAGCTTGTATTTTGCAGTCTCCTCGTGGACAAAAAGACTAAATAACATCAAGGAAGCAAGTTGCTAGAAATAATATAAAAGTGCACAACACATACAGACCTATACAAACAAACAAACAAACAAACAAACAAACAGACGGACGGACAAACGGCACTCCACTATTGATTCGAGAGTGAGAATCAGTAATGTTTGTTAAACGGGTCTTGCGTATATACAAAGATAATTGATTACCAAAAAGATGCCTTTACCGTTTTTATATTTAGTGTTCATGATTTTTTGATGCATGCAATTTTGAGTATCGCAATTCACCTTGGGTGTAATTTTCCAATTCTTGCCGAATGTCACCTATTAGAGAACAAAGCAAAATTGGGGACTGGAGCTTGCCCCGGGGAGGATGGCATCCATTCGCATAAAATCATATCCCAATTGCAATAATGCCTGTCAAGTTTGTACCAAAATTGAGCAGAAACTTCGGTCTCCAACCAACATTCCCCAACCCACAAGGTCCTTCTCAAGATCTGCCGTGAACAAACTTGAAACTACAGTTACCAGTGTTAATACTCATAGCACACAACTTCACTAATGACATTATGATTTTAGGGAAGATTCGTTAAAAAAGAAAAACAAAATCCTTAATTAAATTGACGGAACCCCCCCCCCCCAAAAAAAAAAAAACAAAAACAAAAACAAAAACAAAAACAAAAACAAAAACAAAACCCAAACCAAAACAAAACAAATACAAAACAAAACAAAAATCGGAAGGAGGAGCAATGCGTCAATGGCGGTCACGAGAGGAAGATGGAAATACGAAAATTTAGCTACATCGGTTGCCCTCCCCCCTCCCCCCACCCTGTACTGCCGTGAACCACATTGAACACTGTAGTCACCAATCTGTTTCTTCTGATTCTAGAAAAGAAAATGTGTAAAGATTTTCTTGTAAAGATCTCTTTCAGCATTGTACTCCAAGGGGCCCAAATGTGGGGAAGGGTGCCCATTTGTACAAATTTTGAGTTTAGTCCTGTAGCTACACTACCTGCTAAGCTTTGCAAGAAAAAATGACCATGAGGCTTCAAGAATAAGGACAAAAGTGTTAGATTTGAAAAAACTTTGGACCCCAATTCCTTATGGGGTTGGCACCCCGAATCTGCCATGAACAAACTTGAAACTACAGTCACCATTTTATCTGTCATAGTACTAACTTAGCTCTTTTAATTCTTGTTTTAGAGAAGGGAGATTTTTGAAGATTTCTTTTAGTTTAGGGGCTCCCCCCCCCCCCCCTCACCGCTACGTCTCGACGTAGTGCCTATTTGAATAAATGGAAATCCCATTACCCTATAGGGACGCTACCCCCCCCCCCCCCACAATTTGTTGAAAATCTGTTTGTGGGTTTTAAGAAAAAGATGAACATGTACAAATTTTAGGAACGACTCATGACGCCCGGCCTACGCTGGGAAATAAATAAACGCAATATCTAATTTGAAGAAAACCAAAATAAATATGTAAATGTGAATCAACAGTTATAAGAAAGCAGCAATATTTGTGGAACACATAGGTGAAGTTTGAGGAAAATGGGACCATCAATTCAAAAGTATTGAACATTTAAACCTACGATGCCGTCATAGATCGCTGGGTATCATAGAAGACTGCAGTTCATGACGTCATGTGTGGACAACAATACGTAGAAGTTTATTTCGTATAAAAGTAGTGTTTTTTAATCAACGAGGAAATCCGTGATTCCATTATAATCTGAACTCTTGCTTTATTTAATCTATCAAGAATCCTCTCATCTTCAACAATTGGTAAAACACAAAACTGGAAAACAAAACAAAACAGCAATCAAACAAAAAGGAATCCGTGTCCTTATCGCCTTTTAAACGTGTGAAATCTTCAGGGCTTCAGGGATTTATTTGGCAAGATTTGGCCCATTGTTTACAATAATGTCAGTGCAAGCTTCAGCCATAATATTTGGGTTCATCAATTCAAACAACACCATCATGTATGTAATTAGGAGTGTTGATATTGACATTTCATTTCAACGCTTCATTAACCACCTTCCACGTATTGTTAATATCAAATTTAAATTCAACAATTGCAATTCACATTTGTTTAGCTAGATGTGTATAAGGCTGTTGACATGGTATACGGTGAATACTAAATATATCTGGACTATTTAGACCGGAAAGTATTTTCCGGTATTTTTAAATGAGTCTGTTTTTCTTATAAATAAACTTTAGGAGTAATTTTGTAGCCTATGGTTGTCGGAGTGCTTTTTTACAATCTGAACGGCCACTATCAATAAGAGACATTACGATGTCGTGTCAAAACATTCAAAAGATGAGTGTACATCTTTGAATGTAGACGATCGATCAATCACAAGATTTCCGCCCTTCCGGGAAGCTTTTTATGTTGATTCTGACTAGACACGAAAACAGGAATTGCTGAATAGATTATTCGTCACAGATTGAATAAAGAGGATGTTTGCATACAGAGGAAACACATTTCAATACCAGGTGAAATATAAAAATACATAGTGTTAAAAATATATCATCAAATGAGGTAGATGAGATGCCAGTAATTCTCGTCGGTTTTCTGATAAGCGCAATAAGCGCAATTTGGTCAAGAAACTTTTGCCAGAAATGGTTATCACGATTCAGAAGATTTAAATCCAAATTGGCAATGTTAAAACATGCTGTGTTCATGGGATCCTTGTTCGATAAAATACCGTAGAGTAACTCGAAAAAAATGAAAATCTCAGCCAAAGTAGAATTTTGTGATCTGTAAATTTCCCTGACGATTATATATCCTTGGTTTGGTCTTTTTACCGACATGAAATACTTTCAAGAGTTCCTGTCAATTCTAAACTCATGTAATAAACAAAGGTTTTTCAGTGATATACAAACTGGTCCCACCTCATTTCCTCCAAAAGACTTTTCTTTTTTAGTAATCGGTTGAAAAGGGTCGACATGAACAAAACAGGAAGGTTACGTCTCAGCTGTTAACGGTAACCATGTTTCAGTGAGGCCAGTAACACAATGTGAAAATCTTGATAAGTCTATTCATGTAAGAAATGAATCGAATTTGGGTTTAAACTCATATTGAGAAGAGAGCTTGAAAGTAGATATGGGTCACAATGATATAACAAAAAGAAAGATTTTTAAAAAAAAAAACTATAGTGCCTAATTATTGCCTAAAAATGTTACCAGGCATTGCCAGCGGTGTCATTAGAGTTAAACTCAAGTTTTAATTCATTGGTTTCTGAAATTTGAGAGAGTTGTCTCCATTCTCAGTATTTGAGATGATTACTGAACTAGCTTTAGGGGTTGAACATCTAGGACAGTGTATCATTCATATCAGGCATGGCAAATACTCGAAGCAAATCATTCAGTTTTGAAAACTGCTTTTGTTGACAGTTGAGGGCATATACACAGCTGTACTCGAGAAAACAGGCTATCAGTAAATTGAATAGAAAATCATCATCATCACGGATACACAGCAACAGAACGAATGTTCCATGACGCTGTGGTCGGGTGCAGATGCGACTTACAACTTATTCAAAGCGGCTTTGAATTTAGCGGCTTTGAATTTATCTAAGGATGGCATTGATGTAATAGCAAAGGGAAGATCATTCCAGTCCTGTATGGTTCTGGGCAGAAAAGAGTGCAAATGCCTGTCAGTTCTGGACTCAATTTATATTGTAGGCATCCGGTGTGGGCGGTTAGAATTTCTGAGTTGGAGCTTGGTAAATGTAACCAGGGATTCTCCCTTGTGAATTAGGTAGAACTGGCTCAATCTGGCATAGAGTCGTATTTCAGCTAGACTTTCCCACTCCATATGTTTCAGCATTGCGGTAACACTGGACTTCCGCCTGTAGTCATTGACCACAAAGCGAGCGGCCCTTCTTTGAACTTTGTCCAACATCTGAATGTACTTGACCTGGTATGGATCTGTGACAGCAGATGCATATTCAAGATGCGGTCGAACAAGAGCTTTATAGGCTTTGCCTTTGGTACTGGGACTGCACTAGTGAACATTCCTTTGAAGAATGCCAAGAACTTTATTTGCTTTATTGACGCTACGTCGATAATGTGACTTCCACGAGAGATCATCAGAAATTGTTACTCCAAGGTAAGTATGTTCATGAACTTGGGCCACGGTTTCTCCGAGCATGGTGTACTTGTGGAGGAGTTTATGTTTCATCAACCCCACTGACATGTGACATTTCTTAGGGTTAAAAGTCATCTGCCACTTGGGAGCCCATTGACAAACGGTGTCCAGATCTCTTTGGAGCTTGTTACAATCCTGGACATTTGAAACATTGGTGTATAAAATGCAGACATCCGCAAATAGCCGTATACTGCACTCAACAATATCGTTTATGTAGACTAGGAAAAACAAGCGACCCAACACTGTCCCTTGTGGAACTCTCGATATTACTGGATGCCATTAAGAGGTTTCTCCATTGGTGATGACACGTTGTCGTCTAGTCAAAAACATACTAATCCAGTCAAGGGCTTTATTTCTAACACGGTAGTGGTGTAGTTTTGATTTGAGTCGCTCATGAGATACATAGTCAAAAGCTTTGGTGAAGTCCAAAATTGCAGCGTCAATTTGTTGAGAGTTATCTATTCCTTCCATCCAGTCATTGACGACTTGGATTAGCTGGGTAATGCATGAATGTCCCTTTCCGAATCCGTGTTGCAGTGATGTCAATATTTTATGCTTATCAAGATGTTTACTAATCTGAGAATGAAGAATATGTTCCAAAAGTTTACACATACTTGCAGTTAGGGAAACAGGGCGATAATTCTCTGGATTTTCTCTGGACCCTTCTTAAAAAGCGCCGTTACATTAGCCAAAAGTCAGTCATCTGGGAGAACCCCTGTGTCTAGAGACTGTTGAAACAATGATGTTAGAATCGGAGCTAGTTCTTCAGCGGATTCCTTCAACATCCGGGCAGTTATCTCATCAGGACCAGCAGCTTTGCTAGTGTCGAGGTTCTTAAGGAGCTTGAGAACACCTTCTTTTCTAATCATGATGTCTTCCATAGTGGGGTATCCATTTGGCATGAATGGGATGCAATCATCTCTTTCATTGGTAAAAAGAGGAAAGTGAGTTGAAATGATCAGCAAGTACAGCAGCCTTATCAGAATCTAAAATTAGAAGCTTGGAATCCTTTTTCAGAGTAGCAATGGATGAATTATCCACTCTCTTGCTTCTGATATACGAGGTGTTTCAAAAAACATTTCCCACTTTTGATCATTAATAGTTTAAAAACTATTCATCCGATAAAACTGTCATTGATATGAGTAATAGCTGAATATTGTTCAACTTTGTTGAAGGTAATTTGAATGTGAAAGCATAAATCAGTTTCATTAAATTTGAGATTGACTTTGAAGTAAGGTTTCAGATTTTGGTCAAATTTTAACCGTCTGTACAAAAAATTGAACTTTGCACAGAAACCAATGATGTGTATGTGAGTGTGTGCTGACAATGGCCCTGAACAATGAACATGCCTGAACCACCCGTTGACTAGGCGTCAGTCTCGCCGCTCCCAGGCACATGAATGCTGAATCAATAATTCATGTGGATTGCCCTGGGCACTGCTAGTCTGAATTCATGCATGGTAAAGAGTAAAATGCATGCGCATGGAAAAAGTAAGCACATGTTTTCAAGTGCTTGCAAACACCACATTTCTTTCCAGCTGGCAATCACTTTCAAATTTTGCTTCACATATCACTAAATTTGGGATATAAATAAGCATAAATGATCTAAAGTTCTTCATTTTAATACAACTGTCTACTAATAGTCTGACAAATTTGCCGCTTTTTCGATAAAAAGAGACCATTTTTGGTAAAGAGTTCAGCAGCATTCTTCATTGGGGCAATTTGTTTCATAGTAGATTTATTTAAGGTTCCATATACACAAGTGTATACTCTAATTGATTTTCTTTGCTTCCTGTCACCATGTTTACGACAGAATAGAAGGTATTCATTGTTATTTCCTTTTTCAGAAGTAGGGAGAGCACTGTCGCGACTCAACGACAGTATCGGCAGGCGTTTGACTTTTAATACACAAATACTGCCAGAGGCTGAATAAAGACTAGTTGTGATAGTGGAATTTCTCATGAATAAATAATGAAGCATTCAAACCCTGGCCATTGTTCAGGACCATTGTCAGGGTGTTAACCACACACTCCCATACACACCCATTGACCCCTGTGCAAAGTGAAAGTTTTGTACAGAGGGTTGAAAATAGAGCAAAATCTGGAACCTAACTGTGAAATCAATCATGGATTTCATGAAACTGATTTTGATGCTTTCATATTTAAACCACCTTCAACAAAATTATACACTATTCAGCTATCACTCATATCAATGACAGTGTTATCTAATATATAGTTTTTGAATTATTAAGAATCAAAAGTGGGAAAAGTTTTTTGAAACACCTAGTACTTCCAGAAAGCTCGTTGATCTACCTCTAAATTATCAATGCTGTTTCGGATCAATGCTGTTTCGCATCAATGCTGTTTCAAATATTGGGAGGCTATACGTATTTATGTTTCTCTTTAAAACATGCACACGCTAGAGATTAAGAATATTACGAGCAGTTGTTGCAGACGTTGGAATAACAATAATGTTTATGCAAAAAGGAAGAAGTAATGCTCTAGCACCGATTGATAGATTTCGGAAAATATGAAGTACTGTAAACACAAATAGAATGTGAAGCTCTGTCATTATCGGGAGGAGAACGCATGAAACAATTTTCGTATAGATAGGTATCGTAATGAGAATACACTTAAGCGTACTCATTTAGGTTCAAATACCAAGGATTATACTTTGTTACTTTCACCAAGGAATTGCGAACATAATAGTATAATGGCTCTTCTTAACAGCAGACGTGTACACTTGGCATGTGCATAGTAAGTGCGAGATCAAATGCGAGATTTACACATTTCTCAAAAACACAAATGACAAATGAATTTAGCAAGGAACAAATTGAATTCAAAGTTGGACGTAAGAATGGACGCAGAAATATGCCTAGGAACAACATTGTTTCAAAATTAGATAACAAACAACAAATCTGTATCAAACCATACATTCCTTTAGCTCATATCATGACTTATTGACGACCTCCCTCGCTCATCCTACGAAATAAAGAACACTTACGACTAAGGAATCGGGGAGGGGGGGGGGCATAAAACCTGATTTCATGAAACATTTTGTCGGATATTTTTCCCGACAAACTGTCATAAACTACTAAAATCCTTGCACCTGGTTGGCTGAATGCAAATTTGTCCGACAAATTTGTCAAACAAAATGCTTCATGATTTACCTCTAAGAAATGGCACAATTCTAAAGGATCCAAGTGATTCAGTATTAAGTGGTAGATATCACTGCATAGAATACAGGCTGAGTAGGAAAAGTAGGGAACAAATTAACTCGGAGCATTTCACTGTAAAACATGGATATGTTACGGTATGCAGTAATATCTGACGTCCTCGTAGCAAAACCAACTTACATTGATATTTTGGCAATGGTATAGATGACATTGAGTGGAAGAGTAGGATCAAAGTGATTTTCAGTCCTGGAAATTTATTCTACCAAATGCTAGAAGTTTCCTGTTTTTATGATATACCCTATAGTGGTGTATAGCGCACCAGATGTACTTTACAAATCACGGGTTCGAGTATCAGAATTGTGTAAACATCATCACTGCAGAGTATAATAGTATTGAAAAAAAATGAGAGGAATGATACACTGCATCATATATACCGGGCAATTTATTGCCGGGGTTGATTAGATTTATAGTAACATCTAAGCCATCAGTATGATCAAGGTTGATACATTTTCGAACACATTCATCAAGGGCAAAGAAATATAATGGCAGGATCTTTCAACTTTTCACTGAAGGATTTTTGTTTGGATTATATGCACTTTTTCAGCATTATTTGTCAAAAAATTTAACTTTAGAAGCATACTAGCCCGATGACAGTATGAACAAAGAGTATAAATGATATCACATTTTAGAATGTCGGAAACATAACAATTCAATGACATTGAGAAAATGCTAAGATTGTAATTACACGATACATGTAATTATATTGAAAATTACACTTGGCGGCATGCAAGTTACGTTGTACGTACCACGCGAGAAGAAAGACATATACATAAACCCCTTTGAGGTTGCATGTAGGGACATATTACGCATTCAATTACATTCTAAAAAATGTATGTTTATGGGAAAAAAAAACTGTTGCAAAGTTTCACTATTGCATTGATGATGTGGTGTTCTATTTATCGGCTGCTACAGACTTAGTTGGATTGAGAAGGCAGCTGCCTGAGACGTACAATAAGACTGATTGCATATGGCCATCAATATTGTAAAGGAAAGTATGTTCATCATGCACTAGGTATAGGGTTCCTATTGTCCGGTATTCATTCAATCTAGTACACACAGTTTGTAAATCCGAGGGGTCGTTAGGCCTATTCCAAGAGTTCGTTAACCTGAACAAAAAAAATAAAAGTTCGATATTCCAAAGCTTCGACAGTACCCTGCCAGTATTCTGCATTTTGAATGGAGATATCAGATATTAATAACCTAACACCTTTCGAGGTTTGAATAGTTAACAATCTCTCTGTCCTACTTCACATCATTTTCAAAAATACCAAGACCAAAACACGGATTTATTTTCAATTCAATTAAGTTCGATGATGTTTTCCATCAATAAAAGGAAATACATAAAACAATGTGATGACTTGATTAATTCAATTTGTAAACAATTTTGAATGACATGGCATTGATATAAAACACATTTTAGTTCACTTCCTGAGACGGAGTTTAAAAAATAGCTTATTTCAGTTTTGAAGTTTATAGATACATAGCACAACTTTTAAACAATTTGGAAGGGCAAAACATTCAATATAATGCATAGATGTATAGATGTAATATATACAAATAATGTAATAATCTTATAGATACAAACCACTTTCTACTCGGTCCCAGCAAGAAATAACATTCTTCGAGACGTCCTTGAATTTCATTTCGAAATATCAAAAAGAAACATCTGAATCACCCAACTCGTCACCTTTCAAATGCTTGTAACCCTTGAACTTTGCCCTCAGTAAGTCGTTATTCCATTTCCCGCTGCAGTCGTTAACGATTCGGAGGGCGCCCTTCTCGTCCAATTTGAGGAGGACTCTGAATTCATCTGTCATATTGTGTCTGTTGGTTGTGTAGTTCATCTTGACGTCTTCGAAGTAATGCGTGGACAGAGTGCGATTCGTCGGATCTTTGTAGAACGGAAAAAATCCGAAGAGCTGAATTCGAGAACAGAAGTGAGTGACTGCTGCGTAAACCGCTAGACCGCTACTTGGAGCTCTCAACTTCAGAACTCTGCAAATGAAGAAATGGTATATAACATCAGAAGGAGAATGATTATTCCATGTATAAGAGAGAGAATGTAACATGTAGTACGGGTGCATTGTCCGGGCAGCGTGTTTTTTTTAGACGGCACAGATTGGGGAAGCTAAAAATCTATCGGGGACCCTATCCCTAAACCTAACCCTAATCCTAATCCTAACCCTAACCATCAAACCCTAACCCTAACCATAACCCTAACCCTAACCCTAACCATAACTATAACCAAAAAACCCTAACCCAACGTTTTTCCCATAGGTTTAACACGCGCCATGCCCCAATCTGTGCCGTCTTAAAAAAAAACGCGTCCGGGCACTGTGTGTACACGTGTGTGTGTTTGTGTGTGTGTGTGTGTCATTATTATACATTATCATTTTACCTTTTTCGGTGCTAAACCTCTTGCACCCTTACAAGTTTTGGAATATCTAAGATTGCTGCAAAAAAAAAATCTGAAACTCTATTACATTAGATTATATACTGGACGTTGAACCAAAGAATAAAGCAATGTCAAACCAATTTGATTTGTTGTCGTTGTTGTTTTACATATCAGTCGAGCGAATTCGTCAAATCATCCTAAATGATATGCAACACACCTACCCCAATGATGAACGCTATGTTATCCAAATGATATTAATCATGCCTCAAATGTTGGTTTTACTCATCCAGACAAAAAGTTGAACTGACGTTTTCTCTGGGAGATGAGAGATATGACTGTATGAGAAGTTCTGTATTTTATTTGTTGTTGCTTTTTTGCGGCCAATTGGAAGCCACCTTGAACATTTCCCATGCCCTCAATGATGCAAAAGATGCGTCATTTCTCAAGCATCATGCTGGACCCCGTCCTTTTCTTTTTTTTTATTGTACAGCGTACTAAAGTTATTCAGTTTTAGTTGCCAAACAGTCAAGCTTTGTGCATGTTCTTGCATGTCTATTGTTCTGTATGCAAATTAAGATGTAACGCTTGTGATTATACTACTGATATACACTCTAAAAAAGTCCGGGTCAGAACTGGGTCACACACTGTTCCGGGTCAAAAACAACTTGGAGTTTGGTCATGAAGACCCGGAATAGGGTCACCCTGACCCAATTCATGACTCTGGATGGGGTCATATCTGACCCCATTCCTTGTCATTTCTGACCCGGAAGGGTGGGTGACCCCAACGGACCCAGTTCCGGGTCAGAACTGACCCGGACGTATATATTATATATATATGAAAAGAAATCCGATTTGAGGAGGACGTTGATTTCTTGTTCTCCCTTTTAATCGAGCTTTCGGCCTTTCATGGCCTTCATCAGGATCTACCAACAGAGCACACATTACGATAATTTTCAGATGGCATAATGTGCCATGATGTAATAATTGCAATGTTATATACCGTAATGTGATATATTAATACCAATTTTCTGAAATATTGCCTTTACACGACTCAATCATTTACAACACACAAAAATATAATCTAAAATCATGTCATCAGCATAAAAGTATTATGTATCATACAAAAAGAAAATGAAAACATGAATTCTATTTCTCTATCAAACTTCTGAAATATACTAATTATACTTTGTCATGAAAGCAATGACATGCCGAAAGCTCGATTAAAAGGGAGAAAAAGAGAGCAACGTCAGCCTCAAATCTGATTTCTTTCACTACATACTATACACAATGAGGCACCGCGTGCGTTCGGACAGGAATGACCTCTCGCACTATACAGGGTGGCCCAGAAAGAACGGAACAGCTAAGATCTTTAATTTCAGCAATATTGTTGCAAATATGTCATTCTTCTGCATGCTATTGGAAATGCCATAATTTTTTTTCCATAGAATGTCACCAAGTTCTTTAATTTTGGTTGATGCGTTATGAATTTAAGACCATTTTTGTCAACCTTGCAATTATCGAATTGTGATCATTCTGCACTCTCAGAGATACCGAAACGAGCGAGAATTCGGCTTGCCAGAACCAGTAGCGTTCACAATGTGTGAAAAGTGGGGCGGACGGTGCGGTTGTCATTGTCCGTTATCATTGTGAAAGAGACAACCTGTTGAGCTCATTGATGTGATAAATTTAGCTGGAAAATAGCGAGGTTTATTCAAAAGCATGATTGGCAGTGACGCAACTTTATGAGTGGTTAAGGGATAAAGCCCGTACTTTTAATCAAGTGCACATTGATAAATAAAAGTATGAAAGCTGAGAATATTGCTAAGTCCGTTTATGATTAAATCAATTTATGATTTTCATTATGCTTGCTTATCTTTGTAGGTCTCATTCATCTGAACATAATCATACAGGTCAGACAGCTGAGATTGAGAATTTTTAAAATCGGTCAGCCACATTGTTAAATTGTGTCTTAAAATTTCTTGCGACTGCTCGGAGACACTGTAATTTTACAATAGAAGTCTTGGAGTCGTAGGCTAGCGAAGACATCTCTGCAACTAGCAAAATCTGCAGTCGCGACTAGTTTGAAGCCCGGTGAGATATAGTCTGGGTGCCAGAGGTTGAACCTTGTTTTACCGTCCACCCAATCTCTTTTGGTGGTTTTACCCTAATTCGGGGTGCTGAATCCGAATCTGGATGATGCAATCTTGCATCTTTGAGGGTTTTGAGATATTCAAGATGGCCGCCAAAATGGCTGCCAAAAACCGGAAATTCCCACATATTTCTTTTTCAGTAGTTCGAAATTGAGAGCAATAAATGGTTCTACCGTACTTCGATTTTAAAATGGCCGCCAGAACCAGAAATGCCCACGTATTTCCTACTCAATGGTTCAAAACTGAGAACAACATTAATGGTTCTACCCTATCCTATCGAGGGTGCTGAATCCGAATCTGGATGATGCAACTCGTTGAAAGTTTGAAGACATTCAAGATGGCTGCCAAAATGGCCGCCAAAAATGGAAATTCTTATGTATTTTCCTCTGATACATGTAATAAATGGGGGGACATTGATTACAAGGGCGGTGGGTTGGCTCAGTCGGTAGCGCGTCTGCCTCACGATCACGCGGCCCGGCTTCGAATCCGAGTCTGGACTGAGCAAATGTTGTGTGTAAACATACCGTCCCCTCTAGCAAGAGGCAAAACACTCTGTCCCTCGGATAGGACATAAAATGGAGGTCCCGTGTATGAGAGAGTCACAGCTCATGCACGTAAAAGATCCCGCTTCATCCATTCATCGCAAAGAGTAGGGTGTCTAACCCGGTGAAGTGGTCCCACCCCACAACCAACTGGACCCCATGGAAGACCAGCTTAGTGTAGCTGAATATGGGCTATCCAGCCATCTTCACAGATGAAAAATGAACAACAACAACAACAACAACAATTGATGGTTTTACCCTATTTTTGTGCTGAAAGATTTCAGGTTTTCGTCAATCGTAAAATCTAAACCCAACTCTACTCTGCCGATAAACGAATGCATATTATAGTTCTTTTAGCCAAGTTTGAACTTGCTGTACAGTGAAACCAGCTCTACCTGATATCTTGAAATTGGTACGATACAGGTGTGCAGCAATGAACCCTGTAAGATTACAGATGCAGTTGAATAATTTGCAAGATTACACTGTTTCCTCTACACATCATGGTTAAGCTTTGAATACTAAACATGCAACGCACACAAGATATATATTGGTGGTCTTGATGACATTGTTGAAGACACGAGTTGGACATTTTTATAGTTATGCTTCAACTTTTTCGGCAATATGATGTCACATCATAAACATAATATATAAATGTATATATATAAGCATATATATATACACACACATATATATATATATATATATGCATACATATATATATATATATATATATGCATACATATATATATATATATGCATATATATATGCATACATATATATATATGCATATATATGTATATATATATATGCATACATATATATATATGCATACATATATATATATATATATATGAAGAGTTTGTTTGCAAAAACCGATAAGTCCATATTTGCCAAATGGAGATATTTGCGATTAAAGGTCAAGAAAAATAAAGAGAATAATAAGAAATTTTTTGCTTCTTTTGACCATACCTTGGAAAAGAATGGCATTTCCAATAGTATGGAGAATAATGACATATTTACAACAAAATTGCTGAAATCAAAGATCATAGGTGTTTCGTTCTTTCTGGGCCACACGTGTGTGAATATGTATATATATATATATATATATTACGAAAACTTGTTAAAATAGTCATATCAATGTGTAAACACAAATTTTAAATGTTTATGAAAATGCAGAGAATATGTACTTGTGAAGAAAATGTCATACAGAGAATAAATCACATGACATCAAAGCAAATCAAATCATCCAAATTTTTCATAAGGAATTTCGAAAACGAATTTCTGCGTAATGTAGGGGGAAAGTGTAGTGAAGAAAAAAATTAACATAAACAAAGTATGTGGGCGATGGGAGCAAACAAACTTTACTATTTTAGATGGTCAGCCTTCTTGTTGGTGCATGAGTAAATGAGAAGGTATATCGATTCGTTTCCAATTAATTACACAGAAACAGTGCGATCATCATGTAGCCCACCAGCACTTGACAAATACTATCTTCATCTATTTCTGCATTCACGGCAGTGCAAAATGCAATCAAAGAAAACAAAGTACAAACAGCATTCCATCTAGGCCTACTCACTTGGTCACTTCACTCTTGATCTCTGCCGGGCTGTAGGCGAAACCAAAGTGGAGATTGTAGAGATGGCGTAACGCCGCCAGCACCGTTTTCAGTTCATTGTTGTGGGTCACATTACCGATGTACCAGAGGATGCTACCGTTCATGCGGCTTAAGCTCGTCAGAAGTTCCCGACACAAGCTTGGTAACCCGTCGATAGAGATGTCGCCATAGTTTTGCGTACAGTTCGTCAGGTTCCTGTATTGTTCTGAATTCAATGTCATCAGACTGACTTTCGAACCGACGTCCGGAGCGAACTCGCGGCCAAACAGCGCCATATTCATTCGGATTACAAGATCGGAGCTGTCGATGAGGTGGCCGCACTTACTGTCTATTAGCACACCAGAATTGCCAATGACAGCACAGGTCCATCTTTCATTCATTCTGGTAGTCTGGTTGAGTCGCGCTATCTCCGTGACGTTACTCGAGAATTGCATATCCATTGGGGGAATACCGGTTTTGAATAATTGAAGGGTTTCTCCCAACGTCCGACGCTTGGAAAACGCCTCTCTGTATAATGGTACGGAACATTAACCAACATTAAAAACAGTCTATAATCCGGCCAAATAACAAAGCGAAAGCTAAAAATTAGTATTACAAAGAGTAGAGTGATAAAATGCGGTAATTGATTCATTGTTTTCAAAAGATATAACTAAATGATAAGATTTCCTAGTCAACCATGACAAATCCTTGTCGTACATTAAAATTACATAGACTTGCCTCTGTTTACCGTCAAGATAGCCTTCACTCTTTACCAGCCACCAGAAAATTTCTATTGGTCTAATCAAATAGCTCTTACTCTTATAGATGCTTTCAACGTGAACGTTAAAACCTCATTATCTCATTTTCTATTCTACTTCTTATAGTTCATACATTTCTCGCGTGTGTGTTTATTCATAACCTCTGTTCTTTAAAAAAATTGCTGTAACCACTTAGTAACGTATCATATCTTGTCTATGTTCAGTTTTCAAAGGTGCACAAGTAGCTTTTAAAGCAAAAGGAGCAAGAGTCAGAGTGCACTATCAGAATCTAAATTATTGTCATTAACAGCATAACATGCCCTACAGGTTTAAGTTTGGGACATTGTCTTAACTAAGGTTAAACCTATTCGCGACCACTTTATGAAAATGATGATGTAAAAATAATGTTTTAAAACACTACTAACTACTACATTTGATCGAAATCTGATAAATTTGGAGAAATTGTGACATTGTGAAGTTTAATTAAACAATGTCATAAATAGTCAATAGAAATATGCAAATGAGTGAGTTGATGACGTATTTTTCCTAACAACTTGCAAGAAAGTTTGTACACAGGATCTTTAGTATTACAGTATAAAAATAGAAAAGTAGAATATTCGACATAGTTTTGAACACGATATGGCGCAAATTTAGACGTTATGACATCATCAGCTCACTCATTTTGCATAATAATATCAACTCCTTGAGAACTATTCACGAAAAAACAGGGCTGCATTAGACTGCATGAAGCCTGAATCGTAGCCCAATTACAAAGATATGCACAGGACATTTCCTGTAGTATAATCTCTTGCATTCATTACAAGATTCATGTCGGTACCGCCGTTTGTTATTCTTCTTACAGGAAAAGAAAAAGCGGTCTATGGGAACGTTGCCTCCACAGAGATGTCATAGTGTGAAACGATGGACTATGTGGTTTATCTCCTACTAGCCACATAGTATATACAGTTACCACAGGCTACCACATAATAGTCGCAGTATTGCTACATATTTCAGTCTGTGGGAAAGTATGAGTTCACGTAAGAGCATAGTGTGTATTTAAAACTATGTGACTCATCACATGCTAATCTCATAGAAATTACAGTAATTACAGCTTACCATACAATGACCACCATGTGTCACATACTGTAATATGTGGAATTTGTGTGGCCCACAAGAATGGCCACAGTGTGGAATTCTAGTCTATGTGGTTCTCCACCGAAAGTCACATAGTAATCACAGTTGCTACAGCTTGCCACACAAAAACCACATAGTGTAACATATTTCAGTATGTGGAAATACTTGTCCGACGAATTGTCGCAGATGTGAAATTCTAGATTATGTGATTTCTCACCCAAAAGTCACACAGTGACTTGGTCATGTACCACAGCTTACCACAAAATAATAATAATGATAATAATAACAATAATGATAATAATAATAATAATAATAGTGGCTACTTGTATAGCGCACAGGTCCACTTTTCAGTGCTCATGGCGCTTCAAAAATGAAAAGATATCATATATTTACATGCATTATGCATATTCAAACATTTCAACAAAGAAGAAAATGGTACACAAAAACAACTACTATACCAAATAAAGAATACAACATATACCAATTAAAAACACAATATTGATCCAACATCAATGACAGACAGCAATTACAGTCCTCAGCATGAAAGGAACAGATACGTTTTAAGTTTGGATTTGAATGACTCTGTAGATGACAGTTCCCTTAACTGAAGAGGTAACTGATTCCACGATTTTGGTCCCATATCGGAAAAAGCACGATCACCATACCCATGTTTTACTCTGGGTGTTTGGAGTATTAGAATGTATCTGATGATGAACGTAGCCTTCGTGTAGGATTTTTTGAACAGAATTACTTTGGGAAAAAGAATGAACTGAATGATGTACTAATAACAGAATCTTGAAAATAATCCTTTTTTCTACAGGTAACCAGGTAAGAAACGGAGAACTGGTGACATGGAATCAAACTTATTAGTAACAGTTAACAATCGGGCTAGCAGAATTTTGCAACCGTTGAAGTTTTGTGTCATCTTTTTTTTGGAAGATTACACAACAATGAATTCGAAAAATCCAACCGAGAAGAAATCAAAGCATATATAAGTATCTCAGCTGCAGATTTAGACAAATATTTCCTTATGAAACTTAAATTACGCAACTTGATATCGAACATTCCGCTGAATATGAGTTACATGAATTCGAAATGACATTTCCTGATCAAATTATGACACCTAAATTACGGGTTGTTTTCGACGGAGTAATGCAAGTGCTACCGATGTTGACATGACATGACTGATAATCAACTTTGTTTAACATATGCTTTGAGCCCAATAACAGAAACTCAGATTTATCATCATTTAGTTTAAGGCCATTGGATGTAAGCCAGATTTTCAGGTCTTGCAAACATGCTGCGAGTTTTGCAATGGCGGATGACAATGAAGACACAGTGGGTTTAAAAGACAAATTAAAGTAACCACAGAACGTGTCATATGTTGCAGCATGGATTGCTGAAATGTTGTGTTGCAGATTTGTCACAGTATAGACCGACCCCACTAAGTGAATGAGGATGGGGTACGTCATTGAAATTATGATATGTAATAATATTGCCAGAGAAAATACTTATTCAAAATTTGAATGGGACACAGGATATTCCTGTGGTATTTTGGGACATATATAGCCAGGACAATACCCAAGCAGTACAGCTGGCGTACTGCTACAACCAAATACCAAAAAAAAAAAAAATGACAACAGAAGTACAAGAAAATGCCCAGGTTATTACTGTGGAATTTTGTCACATATACCAGGAGGACTACCAAGAAGTACATTACCAGACTACAGACAAACCAGTACCGCACAGGAGTACGACAAAGCAAAATCACATAGTATATCGCACAGCAGTAGCACATAGCAGTACTTGATAACACACAACAATAGCACAACGCAAAACCGAAAAAAAAATAATAGAAATGTACCACAGAAAACCTGCAGGCTACTTTCGTGTTTTTTTTTTCTTGATATACTCTACCACAGGATTATCACAAGACAATACAATGTACCACACAGCAGTACCCCCACAGAAGTGTCGAACAGTAGTACCAACTGGAATTAAAAAAAAAATAACATGAGTATACCACACATGCAAAATCACACAGTATTTCACATCAGTACCACACAGATTATATTACACAGGAGTATCACACAGCAAAAAAAAAAAAAAAACAAACAAACAAAACAAAACAGAAACAAAATAAATGTACAGTAAAGTAAGTACCACACGTAAATAGCACAAGGATATTCACTGTGGTATTTTGGGAGCATATTCCACAGGAGTACCACAGGACAATAAAAAACAACAGTACTTTCACAAGATTACCACGCAGCAAGCAAAATCACAAAGCAGTACCAACAGGAATAATATATGAGTATATGAATATAAGGACGACCCAAGTCCAATTTTTGGCCAAATTCAGTTTGACATGGGAAATTGTAGCTTATGCATGGACTCATCTTGTGTATAAATGATAAATCCTAATTACCCCCGGAAGTGCCTGAAATAAATGAGTTAAATCTTACATGAATGTAAGAATGAAGGACTTGGGTCATTCTTACATTCATATTATAGCGCCCTCTCTCGTCCTTCTCTCATCTCTATAGCAGAATATCATGTATATGAATCAAAGAACGACCCAAGTCCATCACACAAAATGGCCTCTCCACAATTAATGTTAATGTTAATTGTCATAATAATATATGTTCTAATTTGTATATACAATGTTGCCTTCCCATCACAGTTAAATAGAATATTATTGGACAAACAAAAAAGATATTAAGTTTTTTTAAGTTTACTCGAAATGGTCTTCCATGGACTTGGGTCGTTCTTATATTCATATACATATATATATATATATATATATATATATATATATCAGAATTTAATTGAAAGATAAATAATGCAATGAATTATAATTGATTTTAATATACCGGGTGTCCCAAAAAAAGCGGAACGGTGGATTTTCAGTACCTTGCGTTCTAAAAGTGATATATTTGCTGACATCATTAGAAAGAGCATCTTCCGCAGAAGACCATGACACCAAAATCATTAAATTTGGTTGAGCACTTTTTATTCTACGCCAATTTCTATAAATGCAGTCATTTTGAATTTTTTGCGACTTATGAGATAATAATTTGGGTGCGACACGCGTTCCATACGGTGAATTGTGTAAGCTCGTTGATCCATGTCAACAAAAGATAACGCTTTCATATTGGGAGCGCGCGCACACACACACACACACACACACACACACACACACTGTTTTTTCCTGGCCCGTGCCCAATGTGAAAGCTGTATCTTTTGTTGACATGGATCACCGAGCTTACACAATATTCAGCATATGGATCGCGTGTCGCACTCAAATCATTATCTCATAAGTCGCAAAAATCCGGCGAAATTTGACAATGACTGCATTTTCAGAAATTGGCGTGGAATAAAAAATACTGAACCAAATCAAATGATTTTGGTATCATAGTCTTTTGCGGAAGATGCTCTTTCTAATGATGTGAAGAGATATATAACTTTTAGACCGCAAGGTACTGAAAATCCACCGTTCCGCTTTTTTGGGGACACCCGGTATAATTAACCTGTCCTATACTCCTACAGTTTTGCCTATTAAGTGGGAGTGCTAAGGTGATACTTCATGTGGTATTTCTATGGTGCTAAAGTGGTAATCCTGTGGAACAAATTTTTACATAGCTCATGAATATTCATAAAAATATATCAAAATTTTAGAAATACATAAAAGACTTCTGAATTTAGAGTATTTATGATGGGACTTACTTTGAACTTTATTAAAGATTGTCTGATAATGTTCTTATATTCCCAATGTCATAAATATTGTTATGAAAGTGTTCATTCATATCTTGATAATATTGTCTAGTTATTAACCATGCCTTAATTCATGACGAATAGATGACCTACATATATCATTATGTACTGATACACCCGTTGACTTACTAAAAATAGGATGACTATTACACATCTATTTAGGACTAGAATGGTACTAGGCCGTATGAGGTGACATATGAGGAGGACAGGTTATATAGGTAGGGACATGTTCGTCCTGACATTCATCACTCTACTATTACGTAAATTCTGGGATATATGGCTATTGATTGTCCCAGATTTTCTTTCCGACTGTGTTTGATAACACAGAGTGAAACACTGTGATAGATAACACAGTGTGAAACTGTGAGAGGCTGTGGTAGATAACACAGTGTGAGAGACTGTAGTAGATAACACAATATGTGATGCCTCAGTTTGACATACTGTGTTACCTACCACAGTATCCACCCTGTGATTTTCCACAGTGTGATAATAACACAGCATTACCACATGTCCCAATTTCACAGGTAACCATAGTGTGACATAACACACTGAGTTCCACACTGTGAATCACAGTGTGTTTTACTATGTGGTAACACTATGACTGTTCTATAAGGGATCCGTTACTGATCAATTAACACCCGTATTGCTGTCTATCATGTCTATTTTTCCCCAAATCTCCCGATGGGCTGACTTGGGTCTTTCTTGTAATACATAGACGGGGCTACGTCTTTCAAAGTGGGGGAGCAAACTTTCGACTTTATGGAAGCGAGGACGGCGATTCGTTGTAGGATGAAAGGGAGATGGACATTTTGCTGCCACTTCCATCCCAATATCGGGTGTTCGACAAGCAAAAAACACAACAAAACAAAACAAAGCAAAGCAAAGCAAACGAAAAACAAAAACAGAAACATCCAAAACACGTCTTCACAATTTTAACTGCCAAACAAACAAACAAAAAGTCATGCCTCCCGGTTGGCCCGGCCCACTTATGTAAAGTAATACAAACGGCAGGACGTTACGCCTGCTATGCATTATATATACTCGCCTCTTTTTTGCTATCTCTTCCTCATCCCCCCAATCGTCGGGACAAAGAGACGCCTCCAACTCCTTTGACACTGCGTGGAAACCTGAAGGATAAACATTATTTCAATCATGAAAATAAGTTGGCATCTATGTCACTGAGTGAGTCACAAAAAAAGGAAAAATTTCCCCAAACCAAAATATAGGTTATCGGAATGCAGTCATGATCACGACTAGAATAGCAAAAGGGCATTGCAGTCAAAAACACTGTAAAGTAAAGTTGCCTAAAGTGCGGTAGCTAGCATGCATGTCACCATTATTCCCTGCTATGATCCATTTGAATCTTCACATTTTTTTGATAACCAGTTTGTTTGTTTGTTTGTTTGTTTTTGCAGCACAATCGGGCATGCATTTACATTAATGTGCCCATACGATAATGTTGCTCTTTCCAATAACACAATTGCTTTGAAAAATTAGTTCGATAAGTATATAAACACATTTTGTCATAAAATATCGTACGTTTTGTTTTCTATGAATTTGTATCGATTGTGTTATTGGAAATCAAATTTCTTTTGATTTGAAAACAAGAAGAAAAGAACCCTGGTCTGTATATACCGTGATAGGTAATTCATAATTCCAAGAATGAAAAGTGTACAGCAGTAAAGTTGCGTAAACTGTCAGTCATCTAAGTTCAAAAATAATTGCCAAAAATAGGCAACAAACAAAGCATTTAACATTTTTAACTTTATTTTTGATATCTAATTTCGAACACATCAAATAGTGTGAGGATATTTTAGTCACGTAAAGAAAGCCAGGGAATTTCTTTCATTTTATTTATTCAATTAATGTCATTTAGTGCCCTTTTCTCCATTGCAACATACTGGGCAACATCCTCACTATCATCACATTCATAACCATTGATATCATCATCGTCGTCGTTATCTTAATTATTATCATCTTCTTGATTTTTTTTTCAATATCATCATGACAATTATCATAATCATCACTATCATTGTCATTATATTCATCATCAATGCTATCATCTTCATCATCATCAACATCAATCTTCCTATCCTTTGAAAGACTTAAATCACTTCGATTATACTTTGATTGGCTAAAAGTCAATTAAAATGATATCTTTTTAATTAAATGACTAATCACGACTAGCTGTGATAGTGGAATTCGTCAAACAGCTAATAAAGCATTATTTTCAACTTTGACCGTTGTCCAGGACCATTGTCTGGGTGTTAACAACACACAAACCCTGTGCAAAGTTAAAGTTTTGTACAGACGGTTGAAAAAAAAAGGAAAATGTGAACTCTAACTTAAAAATCAATCTTGAATTTAATGAAACTGACTTATGCTTTCATTTTTAAAGTAACTCCAACAAAATTGAACACTATTCAGCTATTGCTCATATCAATGTCAGTGTTATCTGATGTATAGTTTTTGAACAACTAAGGATTAAGTGGGAAATATTTTTTTTTTAATTTGTAACTCGCAGTGGTTTCATTTTAATTGCATTTTAGATATCACGGCTAACATAAACTGGCTAAGTGAAGTAAACTCTTCAGTGCACATTTTCTAAAGCTTGAAGTTAATGATATGTTCGAATTAAGAATTGATATTATCCATTGATAACATCTGATATCGTAGGCATGATGTTTCATAAAGCGAGATTACCACAGTCGTAGGGCTACATCTGCTATATCAGTGATAGAATATCGAAACAAAAATTATTATATTGTCACTGTTGCCATGCGTAAATCAAAGACAGAGTGCCTGACATCAGTTTCTGACCAGTATAAAAAACAGCCCTAAGAGACTCTGGAATTAATTACACAGAGCCACTGGTTATATTATGTTAATATTATTTTTATAGGTTTTGACAACAGACCAATCTCGGTTATCTCTCACGTTGCATATTCTTTTCTCTTTTTTTTTTTGAAAATTCATCCAAATGCATTTCATTTCATACTTCCTAAATCATAATCTTATTACTTTTGAACAGTCAGCATTTTTACAATATCATCATTCAACTTATGAATGCTTGCACATATAAGTAATTGATGACTGGCTCGAAGATTAAATGCTCGTGAAGAAGTAGCAGTATGTTTCCTACATATATTAAAATGTTATGATGCATTATCACATAAGCTGTTACTTAAGATATGGGGGCAATCCACGGAACTGTGGAGGGGAAAGTGCTTTGTCTATTTGTCTGCAGTCGCCGAATCAATAGCCCGACTCCTCACTTGATTGCACACAGGCCGCCATCTTGGCGAACCCAAGCTGTTGTTAAGCTGTAATTATATTAATGTCTGAGTTTGTTTGTATACTTGTTTTGGTGTAGTGGTTGATTTGTAGTATAAGTTATTTCATTGTTTGTACTTTACTTTGATGATCATGACATTTTTATCTGTACATAATGTGAGCAGGGCCCCTTGGCAGAACAGTTAACCAACTGAAAGGGCTACCCTGCTAAAAGAATATTGAAATAAACAAATGAATAAATAAACCCCGCGAACTACATCCGGTACACAGACGATGACAGGGTACGCCAACATGGCTACGGTGGGGCTATATATAGGGCTCACACCTGTAAATAAAATGGACTGTCCCAGACCCCTTCACAAATTCGTACCAAAGATACACACTAAGAAAAAATGGTTCATTCTTGCATCTTTTAAGGGTGCAAAGTGATGTCACACTGGTGGCTCCCTATGGGTGTTATCTTGCACCCTCAAGAAATGGGTGCAAAAGTGGCACCATGCGCAAGGGTATAATCTTGCACCCTGTGGGTGCACCTTTGCACCTCCAGAGAGGGTGCAACATTGCACCCTTTATTGAGGGTGCGAAGTTGTTCCCTTGGGTACATATTTCCACCCACACTAAGTGGTGCTAAGTTACCCCTTTTCTTGAGGGTGCATCTTTCCACCCACACTAAGTGGTGCTAAGTTTGCACCTTTCTTGAGGGTGCGATCCTTACCCTTTAGTTTTTCGGCGCAACTTTGCACCCTGTCTTGCCTTTACTTTTGGTGCAACTTTACACCCTTTCGTGAGGGTGCAAAAAAGCACCCAAAGTTCCAAGATTGTACCCACTCTTGAGGATGCAAATTTGTGCCTTATATATAGGTAGGCCTATAATGTTGCACCTATGTGGTGCGTATCTGATCCATGACTGCTGCAAAATTGCTTCTTTAAAGGAGCCAGTCAGTGTCACTGTCTACTCCTTTAGAGGCGCAATATTGCCCAGTAACCTCAAGTGCACCTTGGGATTACTTGGCAATATTGCGTCTCTAGAGGAACAGGCAGTGACACTGATTGGCTCCTTTAAAGAAGCAATTTTGCAGCAGTCATGGATCAAATAAGCACCACATATTTGCAGCATTATACATATAAGGTATATATACTTAGCATCACATTACCGGGTACAATTTAGTTACTTAACTACTTTAAACATTAAATAGTGTGAACTGATGCAAGCCTATTTGCTCAGAAATTTATGTCGTTGTTGCACTCTGCAAAGTAAATAGGATTGGTGTAATTTGGATCTTGTGAATCATGAAATGTGTGTGTGTGTGTGTGTGTGTGTGTGTGGAATTTGTGAGTTTTGAAATGTTAATGTAGAAGTTAACTTAGTTGTGTTTGAATGATATACTAGAACCAAATATTTACCCAATTACCTTTCAAATAAGGTGAGCACTATCAATATGTATCAAACAAACCCTCTAGGCAAGAGTATACATCTGCATGAAGGAAGAGGTAAAAATATGATATACATTTGTCTGGATACGTTTTATTCAAAACGTACTTGAATACGTACTTATTCACATAATGTATAAGATGCTTATTACCAGTACACAAAGCCTAAAGAACATGGGCATGCTACTTACATTTCTAGAGAATTCACCATATCTATTAAAAAAAAGAAAAAAAAGATATAAGAGGATTTCACAAGTTGTTTGTATTTCCATTCGTACAGTATTCATGTAACAGTGACATCATCATGAATCATCAAAAAGATATGTTTCCAGCATAGACATGAATTTATCTAAAATCTAAAACATGTTTTATAATGACGATGCCAATTGTCTTAAAGTCCTTATCACGACATGTCTTGGGGTTCACACTTATTTAAAACTTATTTTTATATATTAAATTCTTGGCGCTTAGATTACGACTACAATTTATTATTGTTTAGATACTTAACTGACTTAACTGACTTCGATGAAAACATCTAAATACAAGGTATAATTATGATATGAAAATCGAACTTGACACCAGCCCTTATGGGCTACCACTGGAGACTAGGCAGGATCGCAGTTATGTATTCAGATTTTGTTTTGGGTGATACACGCATTCCGACTGATTTGGGATCAATTCGAGTCCCTCGAGCTGAGATTCCGGAACTGCAATGAGCAAACCATCATTATGACTAACAAAGTGACTGAGAATAATGCATGCACCAGTTTTTGTTTCCTTGTTCTATACACAGAAAGTTGTTACGTTTTCCGATCCTGTGTAGGCACACAGGGATTTGCAGATCACTTTTGGCTATAACGCCATGGTCGCGTGCAAAATGAATGCATCTTATCTAACTTGTAGTTTCCGAATAGGGGACTACCGTGCTTATAAATATCAATCGGATGATAGATCCCGTCAAAGAGTAAATTGCGGATATCGTATACCATTGTCAAATCCACTTTCTGTTCTATACACAGTTTCAATGGAATCTTATGAACCACTTAAGCATTACCAAATCATGGAGTATAAGAATAATACATTATTTCCTTGAAACGGCTGCATTTGTATGAGCGGGAACAGTTTGGCATCATACATAGCAAGTGTCGTGGCTACAAAACTAAACACATGTATAAGTTTCAGGACACTTTGAACCGTGTCCCCCCCCCCCCAAAAAAAAAAAGAACAAAAAAAAAACAACAACAACAACTAATGAAATGTTGTATACCCTAGGCCCATTAACGTATGATCTTTGACCTTTGACTACATTGCCCATATTTTTCAACGAATAGGCCTCTGGATGCAACGTAGGTATATATAAAATGAAAAATGTTTTAGAAAAATACATTTAACCACTTCAGAAATAACTATGGAACAAATAGCATAATATTGACATGTTCAATTCTTCCTTAATGACGTGACAGAAAACTTTCCTCACCGAATCATTCTGTCGTCATTCAAGTACAAGTCATTGTACCTAGTTCGATTAAAAGTATACATGGAGTCATTGCAAAAGTATCTTATGAAAAGTATGCTTCAGAACTACATCATTGTCATTTATTCTATAACGCTAATAATAGAGTTATTGTTCAGCCATATTGCCCAACAGGTTGTAGTACTCCTACGACGTTTGTTCAGCAAATAAGGCACAAAATAAAATTTTGCGAATTTTGCCAAAGTCTCTAATCCTCTTTACCACTATTCACAGACATGTATGCTGATGCTGTATGATTTAGAAACGGAAGCTTCACAAACATTCACCATCTAACAAGGTAAAAGCGAAGTGATGTCTTGCCCACATATCGAATTTGTGATTACACTGATTTTCAAATGTAAACTCATTGACTTTTTGACTGTTGACGTAGTCGGACTTCACCAATATCAATACTTGACAGCCATCTTTAGATGATCTGAGGAGTGAAGTTGGTGGTCATATAGCTCAAAAGTATGGAAAGTTATTAAAAGAACACTACAATACTATGTCGACAGTGCTTACCAGGTGAGATACAAAGAAAGAGCACGAAATGACATTGTAGAATTTGACAATGTCCTACAATATTTGACCTTGAACGCTGGCACCCACAAGGTGGTAGAAGTAACTTCGTCTAAACGTACATACATATGCAAAGTTTCATTTGGATACCTCAAACAGTACTTAAAGGGGAATGAAACCCAAATGTACCCGTGGATTGGAGCGATAGATATCATAAGAACACATAAGTGAACATGGAAAATCGTATGATCCAGTGCAAGTTATGCATTTTTTAAAGTTTCAGTGTCACTTTCATTTATGGAAACGTATATGAAGAAAATATCAAGGGAATTCCATAAAATCTGATTCTAAATGAAAAGCACAAATTGCCTCCACTTATTTGTCGTTGCCATAATGTTAAGGGTAATATTACCCCCCCCCCCCCCCCGTTTCTGGAAGAAGTAAATCAAGTGCTCCGTTTGTAATGCTAGAAACGTGAAACTATGCCGATTTTCTTTCCATTTCTTTATATCATTTTCCATGGTTGACGTCAAAGATGTAGCTTTCTCATCTCGTAATGGCGGCACTGAAACTCTAAATATATGTATATATAGCTCTCCAACGGATTTTCAGATATTCCTCAATTTGTCACGATGTGTTCAACTGCTAAAGTAATCTCCCTTGTATATTTTCGCTTCATTTCCCTTCATGATACAATGTTGCCATAATCGATTACAGACTGATGCACGAACGGATGGTTGAACCTGATTGAACCTTTTTTTCTTAGTGTGTACCAAAATAAATAAAGAAAAAAAATAGTTTAATAAAAATCAATGATGTAGTTTGGCAAAAAATTGAATAGCTGTAGACATTGAGTATGAATTCCTCTACAAACTGCATTTCGTTTGGAAGATGAAAGCTTCTCTGATGGAAATTGAGGGGACTATATTTCATTGGGTGCTTGTACGGAAAATAGGTGATTTTTTTGAGTGACAAGAACTCCTAGTCTGGCTGAGGGTTTGCGGACCCTTGGACAGAATTAGAGCAGACGGACCCACCCTGGAAATTTGATGGATGAAAGGGTATATCTCACTTACCCAGGTTAGTGAAGATGAAACACCTCATTTCTCCCAGCTATTTTACAGAATTTTTTGAAATTTGAATTTTAACACACGTCTCTATGGGGAATTATTTACCCGTGTGAACCCTATAGAGAATGCACGCAATGCATACAAGTCTATGGGAAGTATTCATCCCATACAAGCTCTGCTGGTGTATGTTGGTCTTGTATTGTGTCAGATCTCTTCCTCCCTCCCCCTTCTCCTCTATACCCCCCCCCCCCCCCCGTACCTCTCTCCTCTACTCCCCCCCCCCCCCCACTCTGCCTTGCTACCATTTGTTTTCTTATTATGTTCTTGTGGTACCAGGTACTAGATCTTAGTACATAGCAGTCATCAGTATCACACATCTTGGAATGACTGTGTTATTTTAAAAAACCCAAAGGCCATGATTTTCAAAAGTGTCCCCTTTGAGAAGCTTTATAACCCTTGAATGTGTAATTTCTCACATGATGTAGGCGCAAATATCACCAAAAACATATTTATGATGTTAAAAAGTCAAATAAGAAATATGACCTCCACTATAGAGAATGCACGCAATGCATACAAGTCTACGGGAAGTATTCATCCCATGCAAGCTCTGCTGGTGTATGTTGGTCTTGTATTGTGTCAGATCTCTTCCTCCCTCCCCCTTCTCCTCCATACCCCCCCCCCCCCACCTCTCTCTTCTACCCCCCCCCCCAACTCTGCCTTGCTACCATTTGTTTTCTTATTATGTTCTTGTGGTACCAGGTACTAGATCTTAGTACATAGCAGTCATCTGTATCACACATCTTGGAATAACTGTGTTAAACTTAATGTATTTCTTTGTTTTGGCTACCACTGAAACAGCTCAAAATACATAAAGTTAGTCTGTTTGACAAAACAAAGTCTCTTCAAGTACTTTGTAGGCAATAAGGTGATGATGACACTCCCATAATCAAGGATAACTGCCTACATCTATGTATTCATCTTATGAAGAACTGATTGACACTGCAAGATATCTTAAAAAAACCCAAAGGCCATGATTTTCAAAAGTGTCCCCTTTGAGAAGCTTTAAAACCCTTGAATGAGTAATTTCTCATATGATGTAGGCGCAAATATCACCAAAAAGACATTTATGATGTTAAAAAGTCAAATAAGAAATCTGACCTCCACTATAGAGAATGCACGCAATGCATACAAGTCTACGGGAAGTATTCATCCCATACAAGCTCTGCTGGTGTATGTTGGTCTTGTATTGTGTCAGATCTCTTCCTCCCTCCCCCTTCTCCTCCATACCCCCCCCCCCAACCTCTCTCCTCTACCCCCCCCCCCCAACACTGCCTTGCTACCATTTGTTTTCTTATTATGTTCTTGTGGTACCAGGTACTAGATCTTAGTACATAGCAGTCATCAGTATCACACATCTTGGAATGACTGTGTTATTTGCATACAAGTCTACGGGAGGTATTCATCCCATACAAGCTCTGCTGGTGTATGTTGGTCTTGTATTGTGTCAGATCTCTTCCTCCCTCCCCCTTCTCCTCCATACCCCCCCCCCCCTCTACCTCTCTCCTCTACTCCCCCCAACTCTGCCTTGCCACCATTTGTTTCCTTATTATGTTCTTGTGGTACCAGGTACTAGATCTTAGTACATATCAGTCATCAGTATCACACAACTTGGAATGACTGTGTTATTTTAATGTATTTCTTTGTTTTGGCTACCACTGAAACAGCTAAAAATACATAAAGTTAGTCTGTTTGACAAAACAAAGTCAGTCTCTTCAAGTACTTTGTAGGCAAAAAGGTGATGATGACGCTCCCATAATTAAGGATAACTGCCTGCATCTATGTATTCATCTTATGAAGAACTGATCAACACTGCAAGAATTTATCTTTAAAAAACCCAAAGGCCATGATTTTCAAAAGTGTCCCCTTTGAGAAGCTTTATAGCCCTTGAATGTGTAATTTCTCACATGATGTAGGCGCAAATATCACCAAAAAGACATTTATGATGTTAAAAAGTCAAATAAGAAATATGACCTCCACCATAGAGAATGCACGCAATGCATACAAGTCTACGGGAAGTATTCATCCCATACAAGCTCTGCTGGTGTATGTTGGTCTTGTATTGTGTCAGATCTCTTCCTCCCTCCCCCTTCTCCATACCACCCCCCCCCCCCTCTCCTCTCCCCCCCCCCCCCAACTCTGCCTTGCTACCATTTGTTTTCTTATTATGTTCTTGTGGTACCAGGTACTAGATGTTAGTACATAGCAGTCATCAGTACCACACAACTTGGAATGACTGTGTTATTTTAATGTATTTCTTTGTTTTGGCTACCACTGAAACAGCTCAAAATACATAAAGTTAGTCTGTTTGACAAAACAAAGTCTCTTTAAGTACTTTGTAGGCAAAAAGGTGATGATGACGCTCCCATAAACAAGGATAACTGACTACATCTATGTATTCATCTTATGAAGAACTGATCAACACTGCAAGAATTTATCTTAAAAAAACCCAAAGGCCATGATTTTCAAAAGTGTCCCCTTTGAGAAGCTTTATAGCCCTTGAATGTGTAATTTCTCACATGATGTAGGCGCAAATATCACCAAAAAGACATTTATGATGTTAAAAAGTCAAATAAGAAATCTGACCTCCACTATAGAGAATGCACGCAATGCATACAAGTCTACGGGAAGTATTCATCCCATACAAGCTCTGCTGGTGTATGTTGGTCTTGTATTGTGTCAGATCTCTTCCTCCCTCCCCCTTCTCCTCCATACCCCCCCCCCCCAACCTCTCTCCTCTACCCCCCCCCCCCCAACACTGCCTTGCTACCATTTGTTTTCTTATTATGTTCTTGTGGTACCAGGTACTAGATCTTAGTACATAGCAGTCATCAGTATCACACATCTTGGAATGACTGTGTTATTTTAATGTATTTCTTTGTATTGGCTCCCACTGAAACAGCTCAAAATAAGTAAAGTTAGTCTGTTTGACAAAACAAAGTCTCTTCAAGTACTTTGTAGGCAAAAAGGTGATGATGACACTCCCATAATTAAGGATAACTGCCTACATCTATGTATTCATCTTATGAAGAACTGATCAACACTGCAAGAATTCATCTTAAAAAAACCCAAAGGCCATGATTTTCAAAAGTGTCCCCTTTGAGAAGCTTTATAACCCTTGAATGTGTAATTTCTCACATGATGTAGGCGCAAATATCACCAAAAAGACATTTATGATGTTAAAAAGTCAAATAAGAAATATGACCTCCACTATAGAGAATGCACGCAATGCATACAAGTCTACGGGAGGTATTCATCCCATACAAGCTCTGCTGGTGTATGTTGGTCTTGTATTGTGTCAGATCTCTTCCTCCCTCCCCCTTCTCCATACCCCCCCCCCCTCTCCTCTCCCCCCCCCCCAACTCTGCCTTGCTACCATTTGTTTTCTTATTATGTTCTTGTGGTACCAGGTACTAGATGTTAGTACATAGCAGTCATCAGTACCACACAACTTGGAATGACTGTGTTATTCTAATGTATTTCTTTGTTTTGGCTACCACTGAAACAGCTCAAAATACATAAAGTTAGTCTGTTTGACAAAACAAAGTCTCTTCAAGTACTTTATAGGCAAAAAGGTGATGATGACGCTCCCATAATTAAGGATAACTGCCTGCATCTATGTATTCATCTTATGAAGAACTGATCAACACTGCAAGAATTTATCTTTAAAAAACCCAAAGGCCATGATTTTCAAAAGTGTCCCCTTTGAGAAGCTTTATAACCCTTGAATGTGTAATTTCTCACATGATGTAGGCGCAAATATCACCAAAAAGACATTTATGATGTTAAAAAGTCAAATTAGAAATATGACCTCCACTATAGAGAATGCACGCAATGCATACAAGTCTACGGGAAGTATTCATCCCATACAAGCTCTGCTGGTGTATGTTGGTCTTGTATTGTGTCAGATCTCTTCCTCCCTCCCCCTTCTCCATACCCCCCCCCCCTCTCCTCTCCCCCCCCCCCCCCAACTCTGCCTTGCTACCATTTGTTTTCTTATTATGTTCTTGTGGTACCAGGTACTAGATGTTAGTACATAGCAGTCATCAGTACCACACAACTTGGAATGACTGTGTTATTTTAATGTATTTCTTTGTTTTGGCTACCACTGAAACAGCTCAAAATACATAAAGTTAGTCTGTTTGACAAAACAAAGTCTCTTCAAGTACTTTATAGGCAAAAAGGTGATGATGACGCTCCCATAATTAAGGATAACTGCCTGCATCTATGTATTCATCTTGTGAAGAACTGATCAACACTGCAAGAATTTATCTTAAAAAAACCCAAAGGCCATGATTTTCAAAAGTGTCCCCTTTGAGAAGCTTTATAACCCTTGAATGTGTAATTTCTCACATGATGTAGGCGCAAATATCACCAAAAAGACATTTATGATGTTAAAAAGTCAAATTAGAAATATGACCTCCACTATAGAGAATGCACGCAATGCATACAAGTCTACGGGAAGTATTCATCCCATACAAGCTCTGCTGGTGTATGTTGGTCTTGTATTGTGTCAGATCTCTTCCTCCCTCCCCCTTCTCCTCCATACCCCCTCCTACCTCTCTCCTCTACCCCCCCCCCCAACTCTGCCTTGCTACCATTTGTTTTCTTATTATGTTCTTGTGGTACCAGGTACTAGATGTTAGTACATAGCAGTCATCAGTACCACACAACTTGGAATGACTGTGTTAAATTAAATGTATTTCTTTGTTTTGGCTACCACTGAAACAGCTCAAAATACATAAAGTTAGTCTGTTTGACAAAACAAAGTCTCTTCAAGTACTTTGTAGGCAAAAAGGTGATGATGACACCCCCATAATCAAGGATAACTGCCTACATCTATGTATTCATCTTATGAAGAACTGATCAACACTGCAAGAATTTATCTTAAAAAAACCCAAAGGCCATGATTTTCAAAAGTGTCCCCTTTGAGAAGCTTTATAACCCTTGAATGTGTAATTTCTCATATGATGTAGGCGCAAATATCACCAAAAAGACATTTATGATGTTAAAAAGTCAAATAAGAAATATGACCTCCACTATAGGGCTCACACCTGTAAATAAAATGGACTGTCCCAGACCCCTTCAGCAATTCGTACCAAAGATACCAAAATAAATGAAGAAAAAAAATCAATGATGTAGTTTGGCAAAAAATTGAATAGCTGTAGACATTGAGTATGAATTCCTCTACAAACTGCATTTTGGTTGGAAGATGAAAGCTTCTCTGATGGAATTTGAGGGGACTATATTTCATTGGGTACGTGTACGGAAAATAGGTGATTTTTTGAGTGACAAGAACTCCTAGTCTGGCTGAGGGTTTGCGGACCCTTGGACAGAATTAGAGCAGAAGAACCCACCCTGGAAATTTGATGGATGAAAGAGTATATCTCACTTATCCAGGTTAGTGAAGATGAAACACCTCATTTCACGGAATTTTTTGAAATTTGAATTTTAACACACGTCTCTATGGGGAATTATTATTTACCCGTGTGAGTCCTAAAACGTACGCTGGAGTAGTTCTTCCCGCTCTGTAATTCCTAGGGCAATCTCACAGTCATTTCCAAATATCGTCTATTTTCTTTATGCAAATGATTAGTGCACGTTGTTTTAGTTGAATCGACAACGTTTTCCAGGTTTTTGTTTTCTCACTTTTAGCAAACTTATACTTTTTATGCGTGTGTCAGAAAATGATAAACTTATAAAGTGGGGCCAGAAGTGCATATTCAGCCTAAATGTAATACCTAAGTCGTAAGAATACAAGAAGTATAGATTTGTCCCAACTGCTGAATTAGTCAGTTGTCAGTTATATGGATGGATTGAAGAATTCATATGTATGTGTGCGTTTAATGATCGGGACTTGGAGCCGCAGTCTTCTCGAGTATTAAAATCTGGAGTAACTTGATGATATTCAGTAATCCAAGTATGCCTTTTCGTGATTTTAAGTGTACTTGAAATGAATTTGAATGGCGAAAAAATATAAATGGTTGAGACCAAGAAGTCCCTTGGGTTTCATATGGACTATACGATGACCTAGTGATTTCTTGACTAAATAGTGTTTGACAAATTGGTGAATATGTTATTAGAGTCTATACTGGTTGTAATTCGAGGTTGACGTACAGAGGAACAGAATATAGTTAAATGGTATTTCCAAAAAAATAAATAAATAAATTTATGTCAAAGAAACTATTTACATTGATAGATCTGTGTGTAGATGATAAGGGACTAGTGAAGCTACGGCAGTGACATCTCAAATTTGATGAAGCTTCAACTAGTCTATAAAGTCGATATTATGTCCTAGAAAACATCAACATTATAGGCCTAGTTCCTGTGTAAACTTATCATGGGGATCCGCGTGCCTACGAATTACAAAGCTACCGTTCCTTTCCCTCAATCAAATAAAAAAGGAATAAATTTGCACATTTCACAATATAGCAGTAAAATCTGGAATTGAAAAATGCTGGTCGCAACGCAATGTCTGAAGCGTTACTACAAAGAAACGGGTTCTATTATAGGGGGTTTCACTTGCCATATCGCTGTTCAGGCGAGATAATCTGCTCCGTTACCATGAATGATGCGAAAATACACAAACTTGTGAGTCCGACAAGGATGATCAAAATCCATTGATGTTCCATGGTAATGGATATCCAATGCCTTCAGTAGACGTGCGGAGAAATCCGGAGTCCAACTGGTACAACGACACATGATATTTACCTCCGACGTACTACTCTACTCGACCGTGCCCGAATCTCGGAATCGACGAATATTTTACACGCAACTGGTACACTCGCCACTTGCCAGCGTTCTGTTTTTTCAATCATGTGCACGCAGTAGATAAGTATACAATGCATTTTCGGAAATATTATATCGGAATCCTTCGTAATGCGTCGCCTAACATGCCTAGGAGGCGTGTATTAAGGACTCGAACGCACTTGAACTTCCTGGTTTCTTTGTTGTTCTTGTTTGTTTGTTTTTTAATCACGGACGCGTCATCACCACTGGAATGCTACCACCGCTGATCATAGTGGGCATATCGCCAGTAATGTATGTGGGGAGGAAAAAGAGAGCGCATATAAACTGCTCTCCTGAAAGCGAGACAGGCACACACACACACACACACACACACACACACACACACAACACACAACACACAACACACATGAATGTAGTAAATGTTACACCATTATGTTCCACGGCAGTCATGTTTCTAGGCTGGTTTCCAGACCCTTTGCCAACTGGACTCCTTTTACAAAATGTCCCCTCCGCGGCGACGAAGTCGCCATTGCCGAATCCACCTAAACCTGCTCCAGTTTTTGACCTTAGTACGACCAGATGGTCTGGAATCCAGACTATCACGTTTCAGGCCATTTGATATAATATGTTGGTTTTGAATTATTTTCAACAAAATGAAAATGATATAGGGTAAAATTTGAAAATTTAAAGTAATTTTATGAATACAGATTTGGCGTAAATATTCCTAGAAGAATGGCAGATGCCAAATGAATTTAGATAACATTAGATTTAGATGAACAATGTCCTCTTTTACGTTGCAGTTCGGGCACAAATCATGACTTAAACCCCATTTGAATAGATTACTTCTCACTGGCAATAAATTATACAACAATTTCAAATTAAATTCTCGTAATTTGTTTTCTTTTATATATTCTAAATTATATGTGAATACACTGGCCCAATCAGCTTGGAAATGAAACTTGTTCTCCCAATATAAGGAACATGTATTGGTTCACAAGTTTTTTGAAGGTATCAAATTATACAAAGCCTTGCTGCTTAGATCCATAATGGAGACTACTTTTTTTTTTAAACACACACACTTGGTATACACAATACTTTTTCTTTTCAGATATAACTATCAAACATTTCCTTATGTATCATGTTAAACCATACTAATGGTATTGCTTTTAGTAATGTTACATAATCAAAAATTGCAGTACATTTTCTTCTTTTGAAATTAATTTCTGACATAATGTATTCAAAAGACCGGAAACCATTTATTGTTGCTAAATCTCCAAAATAGAGTATGCCACTTTCATACCAATCTTTATAAAACAGCGAATGCTTGTCAAACAATATAAGTTTGTTATACCAAACAATCTGATTTAAAACATCAGTTGAACCACTGTTTACACTGTTGATATCTTTCACTGTTGTACAATATCGTATTTGTTCCCATGCCTGTAAAATTTCTTTATAAAACTTTGGAACTTTCTTATCAATATCATTAAAAATAGAATAATACCCCCTAGCAAATCAAACCCATAAGAACACATCTTTTTTCCATATATCTCTTGAGTCATTGAGAAAACGACCCAGCCATTTCAACCGAAAACTTAGCAATTGTTTTTGTATATCAATCATCTTTATTCCACCTTTGCTGAAATCTTCTGTAATAATACTTCGCTTTATTTCTTCATTTTTTCTTTTCCATATAAGCTTAAACACCATATTTTCCAAAATCTTCAAAAATTTAAACGGTATTGAATCTACCATTATCAGATGAATAACTTGACTAAGGGCTAAGCTTTTTATAACAATAACTCGTGCAAAGATGGTTAAACTTCTCCTTGTCCAACTGTCAAGAATTTTTTTTTTTGCAACTTGAATAATTTTTGCTCCCAATCTAACTCCAAAGCTGCATCATTATTGGGATGAATATAATGTCCCAAATATCTAACTGGTTTATTCGACCACTTCAAATAAAACTTATCTAAATTCCAACGTTCACTCTGTTTACCGAACCAAATCATAAATGCTTTATCTTTGTTAATCTTTGGACCTGCTACATCTCCAAAAGAATATAACTCTTAAAATTTCCTCTAACGATTTTTTCATCTTGAACAAAAAACAAAGTGTCATCAGCATATTGTAACAGTTTAAGTTGAAAAGCATAGCCTGCTAATTCCATTGGCCGAATACTTCTGTTTTCTCTGATGCTGTTGACCATGAATTCAGCTGCTAAAATGAATAATAGTGATGACAGTGGACATCCTTGTCGGACTCCTCTTTCAACATTAAAACTTTCTGATATCCAACCATTAATCAATACAGAGCTTGATATGTGCTGTAAAGAGTACGAATCCATTTTCGAAATGATTCGCCAAAATTTAATCTTTCTAAACACAAACTCAAAAATTCTATATTCAAAACATCAAATGCCTTAGCAAAGTCTGCTAGCATTATTGCTCCGGTTTTACCGCTTTTCATAACATATTCAATAATATCTTTCGTTAACCTTACATTGCAGGCAGCTAAGCGGCCCTTTATGTATCCTGTCTGAGTGTCACTCACAATACCACCAATGACCTTTTGTACCCTTACGGCCAAAACTGCTATTATCTTATAGTCACAGTTGAGTAGAGTGATAGGTCTCCAGTTTTTCAGCTGTTGACTGTCACCTTTTTAAAAAATAACAATGTGATGAGACCTTTTCTTTGGGTATTTGACATCATTCCACATAAATAATTTTCATTCAAGGCTTCTACGAGAAACGCTCGTATTCTCGGCCAGAACACCTGATAAAACTCAGCAGAAATTCCATCTAGACCGGGTGCCGTATCTTTTTGCATTGCAAATACAGCTTTTTTACATTCTTCCTGTGTGAGTAAGCCTTCACACATTACCTTATTTTCGTCAGAGAGGCGCTTGATATTTTGTGAACAGGTATAATTTTCCATACTTTTTCTGGTTTGTGTTTCTTTTTTGTATAATTTTGAATAGAAATCAACAATCTCTTTCAGTATCTTTTCATTTCCTACAATAATACGATTATCCTTATCACATCTCAAATGTGTAATTTCTTTTTCTTTGCATTCTTCTTTTCTAAGTTCAAAAAGTACTTCGTGCTTTTTTCTCCTTTCTCAATCCATCTTGTTCGAGCTCGTATACCAGCTCCCTTGGCTTCGTATTTATAAATCTTCTCTACCTTCTCTTTTACATCAGAATAAGAACTTAATACCTCTTCATTACACTCATTCACATCAATACGTTTTTCAAGTTCAGCTAGTTTTGCTTCTAGTGACAATTTGGAGTCTTTCTTTCCAAGTGCCTTTTTCTTACAATATTTCTGTGAAAATTCACGAACTTGAACTTTAAACATTTCCTATCTCATTTGCACAGGCAAACTATTTGTTGAAAATGAGTCTATAATTTTGAAAATTTCATTTTGATAAGCTTTATCAAATAAAATATCATTAATGATTTTCCAATAACCTGGCCTCTCATGTTTTGTTTAATACACAGTTTGACTGATATTACGTTGTGGTCAGACCTAATGGCTGGTCGGATGTCAGTACATATTGTTTTTCCTTTAATATTTTCCGTCACCAGCCAAAAATCCAATCTAGAAGCCCTCTTCAAAGATACATTCCGCCAGGTGAATTGTTTCAAGTCTTGATGCATTGATCTCCAAACATCAATCAAAACATACTTTTTCATTATCTTTTTAAGATATACAGGTCTTCTATAATATTTGTTCTTCGATCCTTCCACATCTTTGCTTATATTCAAAACACAATTCCAATCTCCTCCTAAGATCAATTCGCAATCACATGTATAATGCTTGCGTAATTCAGTATGAAAGAAACTCTCTCTGTATTGCCTTTGCGTTGGCGCATACACATTGATTACCATGAGATTAGTTTCTTGAACTTTTGCTCTGAGTATTAGTAGTTAAAATTGAAACTCCTCGTGAATGATTTATGATGTTAAAAAGTCAAATAAGAAATCTGACCTCCACTATAGAGAATGTACGCAATGCACACAAGTCTACGGGAGGTATTCATCCCATACAAGCTCTGCTGGTGTATGTTGGTCTTGTATTGTGTCAGATCTCTTCCTCCCTCCCCCTTCTCCTCCATGCCCCCCCCCCCCCCACCTCTCTCCTCTACCCCCCCCCCCCAACACTGCCTTGCTACCATTTGTTTTCTTATTATGTTCTTGTGGTACCAGGTACTAGATCTTAGTACATAGCAGTCATCAGTATTACACATCTTGGAATGACTGTGTTATTTTAATGTATTTCTTTGTATTGGCTCCCACTGAAACAGCTCAAAATAAGTAAAGTTAGTCTATTTGACAAAACAAAGTCTCTTCAAGTACTTTGTAGGCAAAAAGGTGATGATGACACTCCCATAATTAAGGATAACTGCCTACATCTATGTATTCATCTTATGAAGAACTGATCAACACTGCAAGAATTTATCTTAAAAAAACCCAAAGGCCATGATTTTCAAAAGTGTCCCCTTTGAGAAGCTTTATAACCCTTGAATGTGTAATTTCTCACATGATGTAGGCGCAAATATCACCAAAAAGGCATTTATGATGTTAAAAAGTCAAATAAGAAATATGACCTCCACTATAGAGAATGCACGCAATGCATACAAGTCTACGGGAGGTATTCATCCCATACAAGCTCTGCTGGTGTATGTTGGTCTTGTATTGTGTCAGATCTCTTCCTCCCTCCCCCTTCTCCTCCATACCCCCCCCCCCCTCTACCTCTCTCCTCTACTCCCCCCAACTCTGCCTTGCCACCATTTGTTTTCTTATTATGTTCTTGTGGTACCAGGTACTAGATCTTAGTACATATCAGTCATCAGTATCACACAACTTGGAATGACTGTGTTATTTTAATGTATTTCTTTGTTTTGGCTACCACTGAAACAGCTCAAAATACATAAAGTTAGTCTGTTTGACAAAACAAAGTCTCTTCAAGTACTTTGTAGGCAAAAAGGTGATGATGACGCTCCCATAATCAAGGATAACTGACTACATCTATGTATTCATCTTATGAAGAACTGATCAACACTGCAAGAATTTATCTTAAAAAAACCCAAAGGCCATGATTTTCAAAAGTGTCCCCTTTGAGAAGCTTTATAGCCCTTGAATGTGTAATTTCTCACATGATGTAGGCGCAAATATCACCAAAAAGACATTTATGATGTTAAAAAGTCAAATAAGAAATATGACCTCCACTATAGAGAATGCACGCAATGCATACAAGTCTACGGGAAGTATTCATCCCATACAAGCTCTGCTGGTGTGTGTTGGTCTTGTATTGTGTCAGATCTCTTCCTCCCTCCCCCTTCTCCATACCCCCCCCCCCTCTCCTCTCCCCCCCCCCCCCAACTCTGCCTTGCTACCATTTGTTTTCTTATTATGTTCTTGTGGTACCAGGTACTAGATGTTAGTACATAGCAGTCATCAGTACCACACAACTTGGAATGACTGTGTTATTTTAATGTATTTCTTTGTTTTGGCTACCACTGAAACAGCTCAAAATACATAAAGTTAGTCTGTTTGACAAAACAAAGTCTCTTCAAGTACTTTATAGGCAAAAAGGTGATGATGACGCTCCCATAATTAAGGATAACTGCCTGCATCTATGTATTCATCTTGTGAAGAACTGATCAACACTGCAAGAATTTATCTTAAAAAAACCCAAAGGCCATGATTTTCAAAAGTGTCCCCTTTGAGAAGCTTTATAACCCTTGAATGTGTAATTTCTCACATGATGTAGGCGCAAATATCACCAAAAAGACATTTATGATGTTAAAAAGTCAAATTAGAAATATGACCTCCACTATAGAGAATGCACGCAATGCATGCAAGTCTACGGGAAGTATTCATCCCATACAAGCTCTGCTGGTGTATGTTGGTCTTGTATTGTGTCAGATCTCTTCCTCCCTCCCCCTTCTCCTCCATACCCCCTCCTACCTCTCTCCTCTACCCCCCCCCCCAACTCTGCCTTGCTACCATTTGTTTTCTTATTATGTTCTTGTGGTACCAGGTACTAGATGTTAGTACATAGCAGTCATCAGTACCACACAACTTGGAATGACTGTGTTAAATTAAATGTATTTCTTTGTTTTGGCTACCACTGAAACAGCTCAAAATACATAAAGTTAGTCTGTTTGACAAAACAAAGTCTCTTCAAGTACTTTGTAGGCAAAAAGGTGATGATGACACCCCCATAATCAAGGATAACTGCCTACATCTATGTATTCATCTTATGAAGAACTGATCAACACTGCAAGAATTTATCTTAAAAAAACCCAAAGGCCATGATTTTCAAAAGTGTCCCCTTTGAGAAGCTTTATAACCCTTGAATGTGTAATTTCTCATATGATGTAGGCGCAAATATCACCAAAAAGACATTTATGATGTTAAAAAGTCAAATAAGAAATATGACCTCCACTATAGGGCTCACACCTGTAAATAAAATGGACTGTCCCAGACCCCTTCAGCAATTCGTACCAAAGATACCAAAATAAATGAAGAAAAAAAATCAATGATGTAGTTTGGCAAAAAATTGAATAGCTGTAGACATTGAGTATGAATTCCTCTACAAACTGCATTTTGGTTGGAAGATGAAAGCTTCTCTGATGGAATTTGAGGGGACTATATTTCATTGGGTACGTGTACGGAAAATAGGTGATTTTTTGAGTGACAAGAACTCCTAGTCTGGCTGAGGGTTTGCGGACCCTTGGACAGAATTAGAGCAGAAGAACCCACCCTGGAAATTTGATGGATGAAAGAGTATATCTCACTTATCCAGGTTAGTGAAGATGAAACACCTCATTTCACGGAATTTTTTGAAATTTGAATTTTAACACACGTCTCTATGGGGAATTATTATTTACCCGTGTGAGTCCTAAAACGTACGCTGGAGTAGTTCTTCCCGCTCTGTAATTCCTAGGGCAATCTCACAGTCATTTCCAAATATCGTCTATTTTCTTTATGCAAATGATTAGTGCACGTTGTTTTAGTTGAATCGACAACGTTTTCCAGGTTTTTGTTTTCTCACTTTTAGCAAACTTATACTTTTTATGCGTGTGTCAGAAAATGATAAACTTATAAAGTGGGGCCAGAAGTGCATATTCAGCCTAAATGTAATACCTAAGTCGTAAGAATACAAGAAGTATAGATTTGTCCCAACTGCTGAATTAGTCAGTTGTCAGTTATATGGATGGATTGAAGAATTCATATGTATGTGTGCGTTTAATGATCGGGACTTGGAGCCGCAGTCTTCTCGAGTATTAAAATCTGGAGTAACTTGATGATATTCAGTAATCCAAGTATGCCTTTTCGTGATTTTAAGTGTACTTGAAATGAATTTGAATGGCGAAAAAATATAAATGGTTGAGACCAAGAAGTCCCTTGGGTTTCATATGGACTATACGATGACCTAGTGATTTCTTGACTAAATAGTGTTTGACAAATTGGTGAATATGTTATTAGAGTCTATACTGGTTGTAATTCGAGGTTGACGTACAGAGGAACAGAATATAGTTAAATGGTATTTCCAAAAAAATAAATAACTAAATTTATGTCAAAGAAACTATTTACATTGATAGATCTGTGTGTAGATGATAAGGGACTAGTGAAGCTACGGCAGTGACATCTCAAATTTGATGAAGCTTCAACTAGTCTATAAAGTCGATATTATGTCCTAGAAAACATCAACATTATAGGCCTAGTTCCTGTGTAAAATTATCATGGGGATCCGCGTGCCTACGAATTACAAAGCTACCGTTCCTTTCCTCATATCAATCAAATAAAAAAGGAATAAATTTGCACATTTCACAATATAGCAGTAAAATCTGGAATTGAAAAATGCTGGTCGCAACGCAATGTCTGAAGCGTTACTACAAAGAAACGGGTTCTATTATAGGGGGTTTCACTTGCCATATCGCTGTTCAGGCGAGATAATCTGCTCCGTTACCATGAATGATGCGAAAATACACAAACTTGTGAGTCCGACAAGGATGATCAAAATCCATTGATGTTCCATGGTAATGGATATCCAATGCCTTCAGTAGACGTGCGGAGAAATCCGGAGTCCAACTGGTACAACGACACATGATATTTACCTCCGACGTACTACTCTACTCGACCGCGCCCGAATCTCGGAATCGACGAATATTTTACACGCAACTGGTACACTCGCCACTTGCCAGCGTTCTGTTTTTTCAATCATGTGCACGCAGTAGATAAGTATACAATGCATTTTCGGAAATATTATATCGGAATCCTTCGTAATGCGTCGCCTAACATGCCTAGGAGGCGTGTATTAAGGACTCGAACGCACTTGAACTTCCTGGTTTCTTTGTTGTTCTTGTTTGTTTGTTTTTTAATCACGGACGCGTCATCACCACTGGAATGCTACCACCGCTGATCATAGTGGGCATATCGCCAGTAATGTATGTGGGGAGGAAAAAGAGAGCGCATATAAACTGCTCTCCTGAAAGCGAGACAGGCACACACACACACACACACACACACACACACACACACACAACACACAACACACAACACACATGAATGTAGTAAATGTTACACCATTATGTTCCACGGCAGTCATGTTTCTAGGCTGGTTTCCAGACCCTTTGCCAACTGGACTCCTTTTACAAAATGTCCCCTCCGCGGCGACGAAGTCGCCATTGCCGAATCCACCTAAACCTGCTCCAGTTTTTGACCTTAGTACGACCAGATGGTCTGGAAGCCAGACTATCACGTTTCAGGCCATTTGATATAATATGTTGTTTTTGAATTATTTTCAACAAAATGAAAATGATATAGGGTAAAATTTGAAAATTTAAAGTAATTTTATGAATACAGATTTGGCGTAAATATTCCTAGAAGAATGGCAGATGCCAAATGAATTTAGATAACATTAGATTTAGATGAACAATGTCCTCTTTTACGTTGCAGTTCGGGCACAAATCATGACTTAAACCCCATTTGAATAGATTACTTCTCACTGGCAATAAATTATACAACAATTTCAAATTAAATTCTTGTAATTTGTTTTCTTTTATATATTCTAAATTATATCTGAATACACTGGCCCAATCAGCTTGGAAATGAAACTTGTTCTCCCAATATAAGGAACATGTATTGGTTCACAAGTTTTTTGAAGGTATCAAATTATACAAAGCCTTGCTGCTTAGATCCATAATGGAGACTACTTTTTTTTTTAAAACACACACACTTGGTATACACAATACTTTTTCTTTTCTGATATAACTATCAAACATTTCCTTACGTATCATGTTAAACCATACTAATGGTATTGCTTTTAGTAATGTTACATAATCAAAAATTGCAGTACATTTTCTTCTTTTGAAATTAATTTCTGACATAATGTATTCAAAAGACCGGAAACCATTTATTGTTGCTAAATCTCCAAAATAGAGTATGCCACTTTCATACCAATCTTTATAAAACAGTGAATGCTTGTCAAACAATATAAGTTTGTTATACCAAACAATCTGATTTAAAACATCAGTTGAACCACTGTTTACACTGTTGATATCTTTCACTGTAGTACAATATCATATTTGTTCCCATGCCTGTAAAATTTCTTTATAAAACTTTGGAACTTTCTTATCAATATCATTAAAAATAGAATAATACCCCCTAGCAAATCAAACCAATAAGAACACATCTTTTTTCCATATATCTCTTGAGTCATTGAGAAAACGACCCAGCCATTTCAATCTCCAAAAGAATATAACTCTTTTAAAATTTCCTCTAACGATTTTTTCATCTTGAACAAAAAACAAAGTATCATCAGCATATTGTAACAGTTTAAGTTGAAAATCATAGCCTGCTAATTCCATTGGCCGAATACTTCTGTTTTCTCTGATGCTGTTGGCCATGAATTCAGCTGCTAAAATGAATAATAGTGATGACAGTGGACATCCTTGTCGGACTCCTCTTTCAACATTAAAACTTTCTGATATCCAACCATTAATCAATACAGAGCTTGATATGTGCTGTAAAGAGTACGAATCCATTTTCGAAATGATTCGCCAAAATTTAATCTTTCTAAACACAAACTCAAAAATTCTATATTCAAAACATCAAATGCCTTAGCAAAGTCTGCTAGCATTATTGCTCCGGTTTTACCGCTTTTCATAACATATTCAATAATATCTTTCGTTAACCTTACATTGCAGGCAGCTAAGCGGCCCTTTATGTATCCTGTCTGAGTGTCACTCACAATACCACCAATGACCTTTTGTACCCTTACGGCCAAAACTGCTATTATCTTATAGTCACAGTTGAGTAGAGTGATAGGTCTCCAGTTTTTCAGCTGTTGACTGTCACCTTTTTAAAAAATAACAATGTGATGAGACCTTTTCTTTGGGTATTTGACATCATTCCACATAAATAATTTTCATTCAAGGCTTCTACGAGAAACGCTCGTATTCTCGGCCAGAACACCTGATAAAACTCTGCAGAAATTCCATCTAGACCGGGTGCCGTATCTTTTTGCATTGCAAATACAGCTTTTTTACATTCTTCCTGTGTGAGTAAGCCTTCACACATTACCTTATTTTCGTCAGAGAGACGCTTGATATTTTGTGAACAGGTATAATTTTCCATACTTTTTCTGGTTTGTGTTTCTTTTTTGTATAATTTTGAATAGAAATCAACAATCTCTTTCAGTATCTTTTCATTTCCTACAATAATACGATTATCCTTATCACATCTCAAATGTGTAATTTCTTTTTCTTTGCATTCTTCTTTTCTAAGTTCAAAAAGTACTTCGTGCTTTTTTCTCCTTTCTCAATCCATCTTGTTCGAGCTCGTATACCAGCTCCCTTGGCTTCGTAGTTATAAATCTTCTCCACCTTCTCTTTTACATCAAAATAAGAACTTAATACCTCTTCATTACACTCATTCACATCAATACGTTTTTCAAGTTCAGCTAGTTTTGCTTCTAGTGACAATTTGGAGTCTTTCTATCCAAGTGCCTTTTTCTTACAATATTTCTGTGAAAATTCACGACCTTTAACTTTAAACATTTCCTATCTCATTTGCACAGGCAAACTATTTGTTGAAAATGAGTCTATAATTTTGAAAATTTCATTTTGATAAGCTTTATCAAATAAAATATCATTAATGATTTTCCAATAACCTGGCCTCTCATGTTTTGTTTAATACACAGTTTGACTGATATTACGTTGTGGTCAGACCTAATGGCTGGTCGGATGTCAGTACATATTGTTTTTCCTTTAATATTTTCCGTCACCAGCCAAAAATCCAATCTAGAAGCCCTCTTCAAAGATACATTCCGCCAGGTGAATTGTTTCAAGTCTTGATGCATTGATCTCCAAACATCAATCAAAACATACTTTTTCATTATCTTTTTAAGATATACAGGTCTTCTATAATATTTGTTCTTCGATCCTTCCACATCTTTGCTTATATTCAGAACACAATTCCAATCTCCTCCTAAGATCAATTCGCAATCACATGTATAATGCTTACGTAATTCAGTATGAAAGAAACTCTCTCTGTATTGCCTTTGCGTTGGCGCATACACATTGATTAACATGAGATTAGTTTCTTGAACTTTTGCTCTGAGTATTAGTAGTTAAAATTGAAACTCCTCGTGAATGATTTGATCCATGCGCAAAGAAGCACGGACCCCGCCATTCACTTCTGACAATTGATTCAAAATCACTGCACCAGTATGTCTCTTGGAAAAATACAATATCTGCCTTCTGGTGCTTACACCAATGAAAAACTTGACTTCTTTTGTCTTTATTTCTTAAACCTCTTGCATTTAAACTGATTATATGACAGTTCGCCATTTAGATAAAGGGAAAAGAGAACGCAAGTATATCCTTCATCCCTTCACTCATTTCTTCTTTGGCACTTTTTTCGAAGATTTCTGCTTCCATTTCGTTTGTTTCACTTTCCTTTCTTTTGTTGCTCGTTTATGTAGTTCCGGTGATTCAGCGGAGAGTTCACACAACGCTTCCACGCCGCCATCTTCGCTCGAAGCTTCCGAGTGTGTGCGAGAGTCGGTCATCTCCGACCGGTCTGCTGCGAGATCAGTGACAGGCTCTGTCTGCGTGGGAGTTGAAATTTCTCCGTTGGCTTTGTCAGCGGACTGTCGCGGCTGTGCGTTGCGATCCCCGACTAGGTATTGCGTAATCTTGGGCTGAATGTGCGTCTGGTTGTCATGGAGTGATTGACGAGCACTCGCTGTACTCGCTGTGTTCGATCAGCTGGTGCACTGGTGGTGTAGCAGCAGAGGCTGATGCGGACGGGGAAGGCGATGGTGCTGGCATCGGCCCATGTTCGCTGTCGTCTCTGGTCGGTGAGGTGGGCGGGGTCTCGAAGGAGCATTCCTGTTGCAGGTGTCCGGGTTGTTTGCATCGTCGACAGACGATGGGATTGCTGCATTGCGACCGGTGATGTCCTGCATTCAAACAACGTGAGCACATGAGGGTTGCCCTCGAGAGGATGATCAGCAGTGCGGTGGAAAACTTCCTGGATAAGCCGCACCAGCTCGAGCTGAATCTTGGAGCTTCGCTGGAGTTGAGCAGAAGCGTGTAGACGACCTGCATAAAAGACTTTTTTTTTTTTAGTAATCAGTTGAAAATGGTTAACGTGAACAAGACAGGAAGGTGACTTCCTCTGTTAAAAGTGACCGTGTTTCAGTGAGGCCAGTAACACAATGTGAAAATCTTGATAAGCCTATTCATATAAGAAATGGATCGAATTTTGGTTTGAATTCATATTGAGAAGAGAGATTGAAGGTAGATTTGGGTCAGAATGAGATAACGAAAAGAGAGGGTTTTTTTTAACTACGGTGCCTAAATTGTATAATTTGTTTTTTTACAGAGTTGTCCTTAGGGTTCATTGGTTTCTGTGAGACGGAGTTGTTCCCGTTCTTATTATTTGAGATGATTACTTAACTATAATAGCTTCAGGGGATTGTTCACATCTATGACATTATATCATTCATATCAGTCATGGCAAATACTCGAGGCAAAACATTCAGTTTTAAAAAGTGTTTTTGTTGACAGTTGAGGGCATATACACAGCTGTACCAGAGAAAACATGCTACCAACATGACCAATAAATGAATACGAAATATTGGGTGGCTATACGTATTTGTGTTTCTCCTTAGAACATACATCTATACCCTAGAGATTATGAACATTATGAGCAGTTGTTGCAGATGTTTGAATAACATGTTTATCCAGAAACAAAGAGGTGGTACTCTAGCACCGGTGAATTGATTTCGGAAAATATGAAGTAAACGTACTGCAAATACAAATAGAATGTGAAGTTTGGTAATTGTCGGTAGGATATTTGCATGAAACAAATCTCTAGATATAGGTATCGCAATGATAATTTTTGCGTGCTCATTTAGGTACAAACACCGAGGAAAGTACTTTGCTACTTTCACCAAGAAATTGCGAACATATTGCTCTTCTTTACAACAGACATGCCCACTTGGCATGTCTAGTAAATGCGAGATAATACGAGAATTACACATTTCCAAAAAAACAAAAAACAAAACAAATATTTTTCGTTCGATACACAAATGATAAATGGATTTTAGCAAGGAACAAATTGAATTCAAGTACGGATGTAAATATAGACGCAGAAATAGGCCTGGACAACGCCCTTTCAACCTGAGATAACATCACTAAAAACACAGTTGCATGAAATATTATGATTGAATGATTTTTGTTTTCAGGGAATGCATTTTTCGAATTATACAAAATGTAACTTTAAAAGCATACCAGCCAGATGAGAGTATGAACAAAGGGTATAAATGATATCATATTTTAGAATTAAAAAAAATACTAATTCAATCACGTTGAGACAATGCTAAGATTGCAATTGCACGACACATGTAAGTAGGCCTACATCGAAAATAACATTCGGCAGCATGCAAGTTACGTTGGAATTGTTGCAAACGAGAAGAAAGATATTAACTCGGCATTTTCAACACAAAATATCACAGATATAAACAGGGATGACGTATACATATCATACCGTATATAAGATCGCACTGATACTCATTTGAGGTTGCATGTAGGGACATATTACGCAACCAATTTAAAAAAAGAAAATCTTGGATTGGAAAAAAAAAACTGTTGCATAATTACACTGTTGCATTGAAGAAGTGGTGTCTTCTTTATCGGCTGCTACAGATTTAGATGGACTGAGAAAACAGCTGCCTGAGACGTACAATACGACTGATTGCATATGAGCGTCAATATTCAAAAGCAAAGTATATTCATCATGCAGGAGGTATACAATTCCTACTTTCCGGTATTCATTCAAACCAGTATTTGGCGGTTACAGTTTGTTAATCCGAAGGGTCATTAAGCCTATTCCAATACTTCGTTAATCTGAACACGAAAATAATTGTTCAATTTTCCAAAGCTTCGAGTGTGCGCCATTAACTTCCTTTCAATAACAGAATAACAATTCTGATATTATTTTTGCAAACCCCATTCAATTTTCGGATTTACGAACCTTCGGAATAGCTTTGATTTTTAAACGGACCTTATCTAATTTTTTGCATGAAAGAATCTTCGGAAACAGTACGTTCGGAATAACACCAGAAACATTTAGATTAAGGAATCCGACTTCATTTTTGGATATAACGAACATGTAAGTATAAAGAATTTGTGGGCTTTTCTCTTTTTTTTTTGAATAATGAACCTTTGGAAAAACAGACATCACCCGCCTTCTGCATTTTGAACGGAGATATCAAATATTAACCTATCACCTTTCGAGTTTTAATGGTACACATCTCTTTGTCCTACTTCACATAATTTTGTTTGTTTGATAGATACTTCATTTTCTGCAAATCAATATCATACATAGATTACATGATCATGAACATGGGAAACATACAAAGTATATTTGAAAAAAAAAAGTCGTTTGACTTGCATAAACAACGATATAAAAGGAAATTAATTATATTATATTACAGTATGCATGTCTATGCAGCAGGGATTACAATAACAATATTATATTTAAGAAGCGATAATGCAGAGGGCCGCCATTGTAAGCATTGCTTGAAAAGATGGCCGGCCCGAGGAAAAGGTAGGGACGTTCCAGATTCGCTACGGTAACAATACAAATTCTGCTGCGAAGATATATCAGGGGATAATAAACCCTGATGTGTGATGGTGGTGAATGTGCGTGCGAGTCCTTGAAAGTGCACAGGGGCAGATAGGCTAGAATTTAGAATAATAGAATTGGTATGCTGGAAGAGGGATAGACATATGATGTTGCTGTTCGGAGACCAACATGAGTCATATGAATTATTCGTGCTTAATTCGTATTTGAAATATATTGTAATAAAATATGCTTCTTTAAGTTTGCTATGAATGAAAACAGGGAGGCACATTTTGAATAATACCGAAACCAAAACACTGATTTCTTTTTTTATTCAATTCAGTTCAATGATATTTTCCATCAATAAAAGGAAATGCATAAAACAAAATGATGAATTTATCAATCCAAATTTTCAACAATTTGGAATGACATGTCGTTGAATAAAACACACGTTAATTCACTTCCTGAGACGGAGCTAAAAAAAAAGAGTTTATTCCAGTTTTGATGTATATAGATACATAATACATAACACAACTTTTAAACAATTTGGAAGGACAAATCATTCAATATAATGCAAAATGAATATAGATACAAACCACTTTCTAAAGAGTTCCAGAAGGAAAAAAAAAAACCTTCGAGACGGTCAGATACACCTTGAATTTCATATCGAAATATCAAAACGCATCTAAATCACCAAACTCGTCGCCATTCAAATGGTTGTAACCCTTGAACTTTGCTCTCAGTAAGTCGTTATTCCATTTTCCGCTGCAGTCGTTAATAATCCGGAGGGCGCCCTTCTTGTCCAATTCGAGGAGGACTCTGAACTCATCCGGCATGTCGTGAATGTTGGTCGTGTAATTCATCCTCGCGTCTTCGTAGTAATGCGTGAATAGAGTGCGATTCGTCGGGTCTTTGTAGAACGGAAAAAATCCGAAGAGCTGAATTCGAGAACAGAAGTGAGTGGCTGCTGCGTAAACCGCTATACCGCTACTTGGGGCTCTCAATTTCAGAACTCTGCAGATGAAGAAATGATATGGCATTTGAAGGGAAATGATTATTTAATGTATGTATATATACCTATAAATGGAGAGAACGTAACGTGTGGTCTGGGTGCCAGAGGCTAAACAATATCTGGCCACTGTGAGTGTGTGTGTGTGTGTGTGTGTGTATGCGTGTGTGTGTTCTATCATTATATTCTATTATTTTACCTATTTCGGAGGTGATATGCCTTTTGCATCCTTACAAGTTTTGAAATATCTAAGATCGCCGCAAAAATCTGAAACTCCGCCACTTTACACTATAAACGGTGACATGAATTGTTTTCTTTGTGATTCGGGACGATGAACCAAAGAGTAAAGCCATAACCAATTTGTTTTGTTCTCGTTGTTGTTTTACACATCAGTCCGAGCGAATTCGTCAGGTCATCCTCAATGATATCCAAAACGCCTACCACAATTGATGAACGCTATGTTATCCAAATGATATCATGCCTCAAATGTTGATTTTACTCATGCAGACAAAATGTTGAACTTAAAGTCTTCTCTAATGAAATTGCGGAAAATTGATGTAAAGAAAATGTCACACAGAGAATAAATAACATGACATCAAATCAAATCAAATCATCAAGATTTTCCACCAGGACTTTAGAAAACGGAATATGGGGGAAAAAGTCAAATGAAAAAAAAAAAAAATATATATATAATATATATATATTGCGATAAACAAACTTTGTGAGCGATGGGAGCAAACAGGCATGTACTAGATGTTTATCCTTCTTGTTAGTGCACGATTGAATGAAAAAGTATATCGAATCGTTTCCAATTATTTACACAGAGACAGTGCGATCATCAGGTAACTTTTTTGATTTAAAGACACTGTTTACCATTGTGAGCAGTGATTAAAAAAATTCGGGAGTTATCACATTTTAGGCAAATTTGTAAGTCAGTTGTAACATAAAACATCCTACCAAATAAAGATTTTGTAATCAAGTTTAAAATATAAGGAGATATCCCTATTTTTCTCAATAAACCATAACTGTGGACGGCTTTAGTACCTAGATACAAATTTATCTTAACTTTTGTGTACATTTTGTATATTTGACATACCTTATATTGATTATACTGATTAGCATTTTTACATTGCTTGGTTCTATCCCAAACTCACTTTTTAGAACCATTTTGAAGCACTGTTGTTGTTGTTTGGTTTTTTTTTAAAAGATTTTGTTCCATATGCAAATTGTGAATAATGCCTTTAATGTCCAACACACCAGCACTTGACAAATACTATCTTCATCTATTTTATGCAGTGCAAAATGTAACCAAAGAATAGAAAAGAACAAAAAACAAACAAACCACACATAAAAGATTATGTTTATGTCGGGTATTACAACCAGTCTTCCCGGAAGTATTCCATCTGCTCACTTTATCACTTGGCTCTTTAGTTCTGCCGGGCTGTAGGCGAAACCAAAGTGGAGATTGTAGAAATCGCGTAACACCGCCAGCACCGCCTTCATATGATTGTTGTGGGCAACAGCCCCGAAGTACCATAGGATGCTGCCGTTCATGCGGACTAAGCTTGTCAGCATTTCCCGACACAGGCTTGGTAACCGGTCCAGAGTGATGTTGCCGTAATTTTGCGTACAGTTCGTCAGGTTCCTGTATTGTCCGGAATTCAATGTCATCAGACTGATTTTCGAACCGACGTCTGGAGCGAACTCGCCGCCAAACAGCGCCATATTCATTCGGATTACAAGGTCGATGCTGTCGATGAGGTGGCCGCACCTGCTGTTTATTAGCACACCAGAGTTGCCAATGATAGCACAGGTCCGTCTATCATTCATGCTGGTAGTCTGGTTGAATCGCGCTATCTCTTGACGTTACTTGAGAATTGCATATCCATCGGCGGAATACTGGATTTGAATAATTGAAGGGTTTCTTCCAACGTCCGACGTTTGAAAAACGCTTTTCTGGATAACAGAATACAGTTAACATTAACCAACATTAACAGCAGCCAATACTCATGCTGAATCACAAGAGAAAATTGAGACTCCTAAAGTGTAGGAAATATGCAAAGATAGAAAAGATATAAGAGGTAATTATTTATTGTTTAATAAAAAGATGAATAGATATAATAATTACTTTAATCAACTACAACAAAACCTTGTCTGTAGTTTCATTTCTTGATTGTTTGTTGATTTGTTCTTGAATATGCTTTTATAATGAAGTTTCTATGGTGAAATTGCTTGCAAAGCTTAACGGGTATCTTTTATCTAAATGTAAAATGAGCACTAGAGTCAGAGTGTAGACCTAGCATCATTATTAAGAGTAGCAAGTATTATCATTTATCACTATGAGCAATATGCCATGATTGTTCCCTTTAAATGTGGACTTTTGTCTTCATTATGGTTAAACCTATTTTTGACCATTCACAGTTTGTCTAAAAAGAACGTGTAAAATTTCACCAGCACATCGGTGAAACACTGATTTTACAATTACAGATGTTACGACTTTGTGAAGTAAGAAAATAGGTCATGTTGTCGTCGTGCGCAAGGCAGATTGCCGTTACAGCACTGGCAGATTGTTGTTATGAGCACTTCCGTGCGCCTGGAAGGATGTTGTTAACCCTTTGCGCGCTCCCACACCCTAACGACAATCTGCCATGCGCACTCGCACACCCTAACGACAATCTGCCATGCGCACTACCACACCCTAACGACAATCTGCCATGCGCACTACCACACCCTAACGACAATCTGCCATGCGTACTACCACACCCTAACGACAAGTCTGCCATGCGCACTCCCACACCCTAACGACAATCTGCCAAGCGCACTCCCACACCCTAACGACAATCTGCCATGCGCACTACCATACCTTAACGATAATCTGCCATGCGCAATACCACACCTAACGACAATCTGCCATGCGCACTCCCACACCCTAACGACAATCTGCCATGCGCACTACACACCCGTAACGACAATCTGTCCGTGCGCTGTAACGACAATCTGTCATGCGCACGACAAGTACAGTCAATATGAATATTTACATGGCCTTACACTTTGATGTAACGTTTGTACAAGGTTCGGAAACTTTCTTTTTTTGGGGGGGGGGGGGATACTGATGCCCCAATATTAACTCGTAACCTGTATGACTGTAGACATTCACGTTTAAACAGAAAAGTATTTTTTGTCATATTTTTGTACACGATCAATGGAAAATGAGATGTGATGACATCAGCTCACTCATTTGCACACAAATATCAACTGTTCAAGAACTATTGAAGAATCATTCTCGTGGGTTGTGCATACAAGACACCGAGTCTGAGTTCAAAGATTTGCAAAGAACGTTTCTCAGTAGCACGATCCCTTGCATTCATTTAAGGATGTGTGTTGCACATTCTTGCCTTATTCTCCTATTCAGGACAAAGGTAAAGAAAAAGGTGTTTCGGATCGGCATGTAATACTCCTCAGCTCATCTAATACTTGATTTGATTTTTAGTCTGCAAAAGCACTCGTGGTACGTGTTTAAAATAAGAACGTACAAATACGTATATCATCTATGGAGAACCTTCATAAAATAATGCAAATATGATATAAACATGATAAATGCCTATTCATATGACCGTTTTTGCATTCTCATCCATCTATATTTCCGGTACTTAACAATTGTTAACATAATGATCTCATCTCTTTTTCATTTTCTCCAAATTTTCCCGGATGGATTTGGACCTTTCTTGTACTCAGGTATTGTATATAGTAAACGCGTACGCGATAGGACGTACATTTCTTCTGCATTTTCATACTCACCGCATTCTTGTAATCTCTGTCTCATTGCCCCAATCATTGTGACAAAAGGACGCCTCCAACTGCCTTGATAATGCTTGGAAACCTAAAAACATGCAAGGAAAAAGGTTTTATCATGAAAATAAAATGACATTTATGTTACCAAGCGAGTAAAAAAAAAATAGTCACTTTTGATGTAAGGGATACTAGCTGTCCAATGCACGACATGTACTAAAAGGAAAAATAATCCCCAACCAAAGCGTGGATTTTCTTAACGCAGACATGATATCAGCGACAAAAAAAAAAAAAAAAGTTGTCAGCGTGCTTCGGCAGGAGTCCTTAACAGCATAAAGAACGGCATTGTAGCCAAGAACACTGTGAAGAAAAGTTGTTAACAATAGTAGCTTATATCTGTAATGCACCACATTTTCATGATCTTTTTTATTTTTTTTTTCTTCCAGTAAATTAGTCATGTGAGCGAGTTTCATTTCAAGACATTTCTATACATCGGACTTCTATTTTTCTTTGATCAGCTGCGATGTTTTACTCTGTTAAACTCACTTGGTTTTTTTTTTGTACGATTCCTATCACTGAAGAAAGAGTGATGTATGTTATGTTATTTTTTTACTGTCGAGAAACGGAATAAATTTGAATTTGAATTTGAATCTGAATGTATTTTCATTACTTTCAAAATTTCTATATTTTCAACTCTTTTAAAAGTTTCCGCTCTTTCAGTAATAGGTCTTACATAATGTTATATGCCTTTTCTAATTTATCTTATAACATGTATTTTTATATTATTAACTCAATACAGCATTATGGGTGGATCTCGCGAGCTCATTATAAATTAGTAATGCATTCAAGTTCACTGGTGCCTACGATAGAAGTAATGTGTTGTGTGTGTTTTTTGTTTTTTTTTTTACCCGGTATGCATTTTTTTTTTAGATACTGTGTTAAAACCTGAACGTGATTCAGTTTACAGTCATCTGTAGTTTTTACGGTCAATTTTGAAAAAAAAAAGTTGCGCACAGATTTTAAATAGTTTTAATATTTCCGTTGACTTTGAACAGTGGGAACATTAGTTGGGTCAAGGAATAATCGCCGGCAATCTCCTGCACATGTTTTACATGCATGCCGTGACTTCGGGTTTTCAGTTTATGTTTATGTCATCAGTTCCGGTGGCGTATGCCGGGGGGGGGGGGGGGGATAAGAGGGGTGTCTATAGTCTACACCATTCAATTTGGTCAAGGACAACACTCTCCATATAATCTAATGTAGCTTGAATTTAAAGGATAACAATTTGATATTATGTCGGAATATATATATATGTATATATATATAAAATACAAATTTGAAAACTGTTTGCTTTTAAATAGTTATAAAGATGTGATTTATCTGTTTGGATAGCAAACTGCACTAACGCCAGTGGGTCGACTACTACCACATATCGGGTTTACTATACGCCAAGTAATAATCAGACCATGTGCAATTGGCCATTTAAACATCAGACCAAATCAAAACTAGAAGAACAATGTGGTTGTCCATATTGCTGTTGTAGATTCTGGGAATTTATTTCATTTGATTTATTTCATTTTTCCATTTCCAACAACAACAACAACAACGAAAAAATGATATACGCAATCATCAGCACAATGTAATTGTATATGAACAAAAGTGTTTTTGTTTTCTTCAAATGATTATTTACATCAGCTGGTTAATTCTTACATGATAAGAACACAAACTTAAAACAAAGCCAAATAGATTTGGATAGAGTCCTATTGAATAATAGGTAGTTAAAAAGAAAAGCTGTTGAAAAATGGAGGGGACTGCTAAAGAGCTAAACTTGTATATTGCAGCCCACTCCGACAAAAAAAAAATGAGCAAACCTTGCTGCTCGTTCAGGAGAAAAGAAGGCGAATGAGAACAAAGCTAGCTCTGAGTGTGCAGAATTTATGACAACATAGAAAATGAGGGGAATTGTACAAAACTATCACGCACACACCATATATTATATATATATGATTATAACAGACTAACAGGCTAATTACTGAAGTTTATCACCAATATTTTACATTACCTTCAATTTATATATACATATATGTATATATAAAAATATAGATAAATATATTTATGTGTACGTCAATTAGGGACTAGTAAAGCCACAATATTGAAATCTCATAGAATTGAATATGTGGTTATCAATATCAAAATGTCGAACTTCCAAACATACAAATTTGTAGAATGCCACACGTTTTTTGGTTCTCTTAGGTCCAACTTTGATGAAACCTTTGACATTATAAAGGAAAGTCTATACTCTGTATATTATTTTAGTGAATATTATGTAAGATCTTCATTTGGATGCGCGTGCTTAAAAATAGCCTTGCTACCATGCATCCCATTCCTAATATTTAAAGTAAAAATAAAATATTAACGTTGCCCATCGTATGAAAGTAAAACTTGGAATTGACTGTTAATGCTGGTCGGAACGCCGCGTTTCAACCTTTTTATTACGAAGAGAAACGGATTCTTATATACATTTTTCACTTGCCATATTGCGGTGAAGGCATGATATTCTGCTCCTTGACCATGACTGATGCGAAAATACACAAACTTGTGAGTCCAAGAAAGGAGATGAAAATCCATTGCTGTTCCATGGTAATGGTATGTCCAATGCCTGCAGTAGATCTCCAGAGAAATTCTCACGACGGAGTCCAACTGGTACGACTACACATAATTATCAACTCCGATATACCGATCAAAGTTGATCGCTACCGAATCTCTGCATTGACGAATACTTCACACGCACTGTCAAACTCGCCAGTCGGGCGTTCATTCTCTCTTTTTGATTATGACAATCATGGATACACAAATATGATCTGGTCTTGACGTAAGTTACCCGTTTGAAAAAAAGTTATCTTGGAATCCTTTGAAATGCTCTGCCTGCAGACGTGAATTTAAGATTCATAACCAAACGTTATTTCCATGTGTTTTTTTTTTCTTGTCAATCCATGGACGCATCATCATTACTGCAACATTACCACCGCCGTATTCTACGATCACATTGAATAGCACAAAAATGAAACACGAGAATCCTCGTGAAAATTATGCTGTTCGACAAAGTGCGCTCACGTTTTTCATACAGTGATCTCTACAGGAAGTTTCCTACCCGGCTCTTTGTGGACGCAGCATTCCTGAGCATATACACACGCCCAGGAAGTATGCATTAAAGAGATTGTTCAGTTTCTGTTAAAGGTCCTGTTTACCTTTGGGAGCAGAGATTTCCAACAACAACAAAAATTCAAGATATCACATCTAATGTATATGTTTAAGTCTGTTGTATCACAAAACACTCTACCATATCAAATTTTCGCAATAAAGCCTAAGATATAAGGAGATATCAGTTCTTTCTCAACAAACCGTAACTGTAGACGGTTCATGTGGAAACATTTTTGTTATAACTATTGTTCACATCTTTTTTTTGGGGGGGGGGGGACCATTGTTTTAATTAATGAGAAATATCTTATGATACATGGAGGAGCAAATGATTCTAAAATAGATTCAATGTTTATTTGATGAAAATTGGGTTTGAAACGGCTGAGATATCAAAAACAGCGATCACATTGAAAGGTAAGACCAGGGAGGTGAGAGGAAATAGGACCCACCTTTTTTAAAGGATCGCCTTGTTTTATTCTTTTTTATCTCGGCCATTTCAAAACAGATTACCTTAATTCCTCTTAGAATATTGTATGCTCTTTAAAATTTTAAAACAAGTGCTTTGTAAATCTTGAAAAAAATTCAAAGCTGAATCCAATAATGTACCATCCCTTTAAAGTCTCGCTTGAATTTCCTATTTTCTTCATTCCATGGTTGGTGTCTGTCAAGATTACTGAAGCAAATGAAATTCCAAAACAAATTCATCTTAATTATTATTCATACATTAATCTCTATTTTCATGAAATGTCTTGAAGTATTGCAAAATTGAAAATATACCATGACTATTATGAACAAAAATATATATAGAAAGGTCATATTTTTTATGCTTTTAGCAAACGACAAGATTTTTTTTTTAAATTATTACTACACATCTAAGAAAACTTTTACGGTGATTTACATATGTTTAAATCATATCAAGACCCTACATTGTCTTAAATTGATAATATCACGTACTAAAGTGTATACATTGTTAGTTTTCTATTCTTGAAGAGAGAAACGAGCATAATCCGAGCTAAAAAATAACTATTTTGCATTAGTAAAATAGAAAATGTCTTCACGATAGGTAAGGAAACGTGCGTGAAAATTCTTTGTCAGTGGACTATGTTGTGTTGGGATCAATGCCAAATTTAGATCCTAAAGCAATAATTTAATCATTCGTTTTGCTTCACTTGACGTGGATAAACAGATGACATTAAAAGAACCTTGCATCGGAGAGCTGCTGAACAACATTTTTTTTTTTTTTTTTTTTTACGGTTGCTGTGTGTCACATCGCCGGGTCCGTCGGCCTGCGCTTTTAGTGCCACCTTGATACGGAACGCCCACTCGCGCGGTACGGATACAGGACCAACATACTAATCAACAACGTTACTTAACTATTTGCTTAATGGTAATTTAAATGGACGCGGAAGTAAAAAAAATCCACATGGGTTTGTGAGGTTGCTATATAAAACAAGAAACAAGTGCATCGCCTATTCATTTGATCTCATTGCTGTTATGTTTAAACTGGAAGAATTGTGATTATCAAACTATGAATGTAAGATTATTTTTTCCATTCTGTTGTCACATATACCTGTTGTCATTTTCACGTATGATTTCCTTGAAGATAAAATGCAGTAATAAAATCGAACTGAACTGAACCAAACAAAAGCGAAACTTTTCCCAGTCAAGATAAACTGTAACAAAATTTCTATTATTTAATATATTTAGTGACATCAGCTGCAAAAGTGCACCCCAACAAACAAACAAAAAATCATAATTTACAGACATGAAGTACAGACAAGTATGATGAAAATACCACAAAAAAGAAAGAAAATACTTATACACTTAAAGCTGACTTACGCAAATTGCAGCAGTAAAAAAACATACTGTTACTGAGTCTAAAGAGTTCTTAGATATATAAACAAAGAAGTTTCAAATGTTCATTGTATGAATCTGTAAATGCTGCTTGGAACAGCAAAAAAAGCCTCTAATAGTGACATACAAAGAACGAATTGTGCCTGATTTTAAGCACCACGTAGCAAGAAGGACAGCAAGAAGGTTGGCAGTGACTCTGACGCTGAGTTTTGCTTTTAATAATGGAAATCCACAAAATCTTCAAGGAGCCACGAAAAATGAAAGGGCATACATCTTAGGTTTGTTTACTTTATAGACTCCAAAATTGTAATCCTTTTCTTTCACTAAAGAGGATTTAAACAGTGTTAGAATTCACACATTCAATACGTTACTCTCACACAGTTTCCGCTTTTCAAATTAAATTACAAACTTGTGATTGCAATGACACACTAAGATCACACTTCCGTCCTCGCATTCCTAATATTTTCTCGAAGCATATTCATGACTTCTTGATCCACAATATTGCACCGTCGTGTTAGGAACGACAAAAATAAACTGTCAATACACGAGGACAATATTATTTTGTTATATACTGTATGTAATTTTATTTTCATCCTTTTTTTTTTACATTCCTAGCTGCCAGCCCTTAACCTTTGAGACAAACTTCGCATCCTGTTGGATCAACCAAAGGTCAAAGAGCTACACAGGTTACACAGTGGCTGGGTGGAAGGAAAGTCAAGAGCAAAACCTTGATGTTGAATGTGGAACCCTATTAGTCCATGGGCCAAGACCCGAAAAATGGGTTTGTTGGTACCACCTGAGGTGGCACAACCTTTTTGGTGTCAGTTTGTTTGTCGGGCATAGATATGCTTATCAAGCTATGATAGCATTTCCAAATGAGTAGCTTAGTCATAATGAATGATTTTTTAACCAATTTGGTCTCGTTTTTATATCCCTATACTTCTCAATCAAAACTAACCCCTATACAAAGAAGAGCACTGTCTTCCACATGTCCACATGTGTTCTGTTGTAAACGCGGTGCGCTTAGTCTTTATTCAAGGCAGCGAAGGTAATATTCAAAGATTTATGATGTCCACAGCTGTCACGTGGTGCGCTTAGTCTTTATCTAGACCAATGTACCGTTATCATATCTAAAGTTCCTCATAAAAGGCATTATCTATACTGTTTTTTATACATACCCTATCAACAAATACATCAGTTTTAAACAAAAATCACTCTGTTCATTTACAATATCATTCATTATAATGTATCGTAGTATACCGGTACATTGTTTTTGCATTATCTTACATTGTTGGAAGGAAATAAAGCGACATTGGCGTGGTATTAGCATTTTCACCGTAGCGTTTTCGCCGGAAAATGATAAATAATTGAAAAAAAGGTAAAATTCACGAGGAATTGCTTTTGTTGTTGTTGTTTTTAGTATCATACGCTTTGGATATTCCCTTCGCCGTCTAGAATAAAGACTAAGCGCTGTGGACATCATAACCTTTGGATATTCCCTTCGCTGCCTTGAATAAAGACTAAGCGCACCGCGTTTACAACAGAACACCTGTGAACATACCACAGACCTGCATTTTACAGCTCTATGGAACATACAGAAGACAGTGCTCTTCTTTGTATAGCGGTTAGTTTCGATTCAGAAGTATATATAGGGATATAACAACGAGACCAAATTGGTTAAAAATTCATTTATTATGACTAAGCTACTCATTTGGAAATGCTATCATAGCTTGATAAGCATGTCTATGCCCGACAAACAAAATGACACCAAAAAGGTTTTGCCACCTCAGATGGTACCAATATCTGGCCTGGCCCATGGACTATATATGGAAACCCGCTTTGCTGATCTGGGTGTTCCACCCCATGGTATGGAACTAAATTCAATGGAGGGTTTAGTAGCAAACCGTGAAGGCTATCCATCTCGATATGAATAGCTTTCCTGGAACGTAATTTGTGTTAGTCAGGATTATTGATAAAATCACGCTGCAATCGGTTACACTTGACATGTAGATACTGGGATTGGACATCCGTTTCTTTTTGTGTGTGTGTCGGTAGCAAAATTAAAGTTCGGGTACGAACGACTTTAACAATAACATGGCAACTGTCGTAGGATACAATAAAATCCCTCGAGAATTGAGGCTGGTATAACAGAAACAAGAAATATGACATGTCATCCAATTAAAGTCAGAACAATAAAGGCGCTGTCAATGATAACTTGTGTTGATTTGAGTAACTCCTAATAAACCTTTATAGCAAGTTTGAACTACACTTGAAAATGTGTCAGCACTGACAAATTAGGTGATCAGATATATCCAGAAATAACGTTTTAGCCCTGACTCAATTTACATGGCCATGATCGAATCAGGTCAGGAAGTCGGTATTTCAAGAAATGATTCCTGTAACGTGATCTATATGTGTGCAGGAGAAGGGAGAGATGAGGCTCACGAAATGAAGTACATTGTTATGACTTTTGATCCTAATTTCCACAGCCAATAAAAAGCTTTTATTTCATGAAATGATCCATGCAACCTGGTCTATAGGCCTATGCAGGGGCGATAGGACAGGTCTTTACTATGATAACAGGATGAAGTATTTCTGACGTTTGACTCTCATTAACACTGCCAACATGGTTTCTGATGAAGCAGCGGTTATTTCATGAAATGGCACATTATATAAACATGGGCTATTAATGCGTGCACATTAACAGGTATAATAACACATGTCATCACCAAGATTCAGAATGAAGTATTTTCAACCTTTGAACCTAGTTTTCACAGCCAAGATGACATGTGAAAGAAAAGACGTTATTTTATGTAATGATCCTCGTAACATGGTCCCTATGCGCGCATTATATTGTTGCAATCCAAAATGTACTCTCCGAGATACAGGATAATTCTACCTTTTGACCCTAATTTGCAAAGCCAAGATGGCGTCAGAGCAAAAGATCTCAGCAAAAATATGTGGGCAATGCGTCACGTATTCACCAAGACACAGATTGAAGTGCTTTTGACCTTTGAACCCCATTTCAACTGACAAGATGACATCGGACCAAAGAGTCGTAATTTTATAGGTTTTCCCATCCATTTTCGCACTTTTGTCATTCAATTTCAAAGATTTATTACTCAATTTCGTCCCCAGAAGCACGTGGAACGCAAATCCTAACTTCAATTTCGTCAATTGTCATTGTAATTCGTTTTTCGTCAAACATTTTCGAAGACTTAGCTTACAGAATCGTCAATTGTCATTCAAATTCATCCCTCCCGCTGATGGATAGCAGAATGTGAAGATCAAATTCGTTTTTGCTCACACAATTTCATGAATTTTTCTTTCAAATTTATAGTCAGATGTTGTTGATTCTTTATTTTGACGGTGAACAAACTTTAAGCCGACATATATTTTACTTTCTCTCGTAAATTGTATCGTTACACATTATTTCCTAACTATTTGCTTAGACAATACACACGAAAAACATGACTGCCAACCAAAATTGATTGAAGGATAAACGACAGTCAAAACTAACACATAACCCAGGAAAGTATGTCAGTGTCACCTTTTGAACTCTAACTCGTAATGTTCAGGTTGTCGCATCATAGTGCATGGAGCAAACTTTAATTTTTGTACCCTGGGAAGTAACAAACATAATTATGTTGTCCATTCTTTGACATTAAACAGGCTACAATTCTACATTTATATTTTGTCTTTAATCATATTTGCCTAGAGATTGTTTGTCAGTGTTTTCGTTTTCGAGACGGTACGTCTGTTTGTACCAGTGTGTACTGTGATTGCTTGTGTGTGTGTGTGTGTGTGTGTCTGTATCTGTGGTTCTGTGTGTGTGTGTGTGGGGGGGGGGGGGAACTTGTGTGTAGTTTACTCCTGAATGTAAAATATGAACGGTTACAGAAAAAAAGGAATACATGAACGACTGGAAAATCACACCGGACAGAGATATGAGACGAATATGAATGAAAATTTAACGAAAATGATTGACAAAAGACGAAATCAATCATGCTGTTTTGAGTGCTGCTAGTGAGACTGACGAATTTGAACTGTAAATGACGAAAATGTATCCCAAATGACTAAATTGAATGGACTTTATTTAAAAATGAACGACGAAAGACGAATTTGAAAGTAAGATTGGCCTATTCCCGACATCCTGCGACGAAACTGAAGTAAAAACTTGTGAAATTGAATGAAAAAAGTTTGAAAATGAATGGGAAAACCTATATTAACAAAAAATAACAAACAAAGTGATCCATGTATCGCGGCCCGTATGTGTGCAAAACATTGTAGCATCAAACAAGTTTTCAAGATACAGGGTAATGTATACTGTATTTGACCTCTGACCCTATTTTTCACGCCCTACACGGCGCCTGAGCAAAGAGTATAATTTTAAGAAATGGGTCTCGTAACATGATTGGTAAGTGTGCAAAATGTGGAGGTGATACGGCGACTAGCAAAAATACAGAATACAGTATAATTGACCTTTTCCCACTTTGGATAGCCAAGATGGCCCCTAAACAAAGGTTTTTTATTTATTTATTTCTCTTGTGTGAGTGTGTGTGTGTGTGTGTGTGTGTGAAAGGATCCTTGCAACGTAGTCAACGTGGTAAAGTGGTCCTTGTAACGTGGCGTAGAGTGTAGAGTTGGGGCGTGGGACGCCCGGCGTAACCCTGTTTTTGTTCCGGAAGTGAATATAGCAATTGTGTTTCGCCCCAGATAAGGGCTTTTTACACTTGTAAATTTTTGCTTAGCCCCGGACCAACGGTGGGGATAAGGGGGGGGGGGGGCCTTAGCCCCACCGTTGGTACGGGACTATCCTTAGCCCACTTTCTGTTTACACTCGTTTTTGCCAAAGTGGGCTAGCCCCACCGATAGTACGGTACTATCTGGCCCTGCAAAATAGCAGGGGTTAGCACCGCAATTGCGGTGCCACGCAAATGAGTGTAAACAGAACGAAAAAATAATCCTGGGCTAAGCGACGGAGACGAAGTCCGACCCTCACTGACCAATCAGAAACGAGGTAATCAAGTGCTGCCGGTGCGTGCGTGTACGTGTACAGTACACAGCGTAATTATGAATATTCATGTGGTTTGGAAAGTCCGGGGCTATTAAAGAAATACGAGTGTAAAAATGTCAGTTTTCTCCTTAGCCCCGGACAAGAGATAGTACGGGACTAATTGGCGAGTGTAAAAAGCTGAAAAAATTGGTACGGGACTAACGATAGTCCTGGGTCAGAGAAAGTCCGAGGTTAAGAAACACAAGTGTAAAAAGCCCTTTAGATATGGAATCATGCTAAAGCACAGAAATCTCTAATCTCTTTCCATGATACTTTCTCCGTGCATTTTCATTCATTCACTCATTTCATTTATTTTCATATTTCTCAGTGAATGATAAAAAAGATACATCAAATGTAACACGATTTAATAATACGTGATGTCCAGCTAGGAGACATACATAGAATACTGTAAACATATAACACATACACTGCAAAAAGTCCGGTGTTAAATAGTGAACACCGAGCTGGTGTTAAATTTTCGGTGCTCATTTATGGTGTTAAATTAACACCTACGGGTGTCATTTCCAAATTTTAAACTGTTTTTTGAAGAGTTTCTTAGTAACTGCACTTCTTGTTGATTTTTAATTTAAACAAGACGATCAAGAATTTTACATTAAAATACTAGATTTTTGAAAAAATGTGAAAATAAATTTACACCAAAGTAATACCAGCTGGTGTGGTCCCTTATTGAAGCTGGACGGGTGTTAAACCATTGATATTAACACCAGCAAATATCAAATCAACACCATGTGGTGTCATTTTTGAATTAACACCGGTACAGTGTCAAAATAACACCAGGTACAGTGTCAAATTAACACCACGAAGTGTCAGGTGAACACTTTTCAACACCATCACAGTGCATTTTTAACACCTGTGGGTGTGGTCCTTTATTGAAGTTTGATCGGTGTTAGATTTAACACCCGTGGTGTTAAATCTAACACCGATGTTTTTACAGTGTAGTGGTCGATCGATAAAAGTTGGAATATGGGAATGAATGCTAAAGAAATATGAAGGAACCTAAAGCAAGCTTGTGGAGCGTAGGTCCCAATTAACAATGTTTGTTCTGTGTGGGGTACTGCACACTGTGTGGTCGTTCAAATTGATATAGGCGTCGTCACTTTCATGTTTTCAGTTTGTTATGTGTTAAATGTCATCAGTTACCAGTAGAGTACGTGATGGGGACGGGGGGGGGGGGGATCCACAGAATTGTAGAGGGGGAAGTGCTTCGTCTATTTGTCTGCAGTCGCCAAACAAATAGCCCGACTCCTCGCTTGATTGCACACAGGCCCCCATCTTGGCGAACCCCGCAAACTACATTCGGTACACAGACGATGACAGGGTACGCAGGCTGAGTAGTTCTTCCCGCTCCCCGCTTCCAACTCCTAGGGAAATCCCACAGTCATTTCCAAGTAGCGTTTATTATCTTTATACAAATGATTGTATATGTTGTTTTCGTTGAGTCGACGTTTTCAAGGTTTTTGTTTCCTCACTTTTAGTAAGGTTATACTTTTCATGCGTGTGTTAGAAAATGATAAATGCCAAAAGTGCAAATTTAGTATAGCCTAAATGTAATATCTAAGTCGTAAAGATACAGGAAATATAGAATCGTCATATGAAGCAAAGATGTTCTACAGTCACAACTGCCTAATCAGTCAAACAGTTGTCAGTTACCATGGTTATATGGATGGACTGAAAAATTCGATATGCGCAAGTGCATGTGTGCGTTCAATGATCGGGGCTCGAAGCCGCCATCTCTCCGAGTAATCTGGAGTATAACTTGATGATATTCAGTAATCGTAGCATGCCTTTTCGTGATTTTACGTGTACTTGAAATCAATTTGAATGGTGTGAGAATATAAATGGTTGAGTACAAGAAGTCCCTTGCATTTCATATGGACTATACGACGAACTGGCGATTTCTTGACCAAATATTGTTCGACGAATTGATGGATATGAAGGACAGTCTATCTGGTTGTAAGACGAGGTTGAAGTACACAAGAACAGAATAGTTAACTTTTTTTTCCAAAAAGATTTCATTCCTAAATTCCTAATGTCAAAGAAACTATTTATATTAATAGATTTGTGTTCATGATTAAGGACTAGTGAAGCTACGGCATTGACATCTTAAAGACACTCAGTCGTGGCGAGTGGTTTGTGCGGCACGGAGACGAACGCAACACGCTGCCTCCCCCATTCTGTATCAAATGTAGTGACCCCCGAATGAGAATAGCGCTGGCTCAATGGGTCAGCGAAAATACGGTAGGCTACAAGAGAGCTCCCTGTGCTTATCTCCTAACCCAAAATGGCTGTCCCGAGAGCTTCCGAATGGACGCACACTCTCAGTGCGCATGCGCATGAAGAGAGGCCAAAAGAGCCACGCGTCTTCTGGCCTCTCTCCTCCAATCACCGCAGCTCGCGGTGACAATATTTGTGTACGATGCGTACACACACACGCACACACACACACACACACACACACACGCCGCAGCGTCTTCTGGCCTCTCTCCTCCAATCACCGCAGCTCGCGGTGACAATGTTTGTGTATGATGCGTACACACACACGCACACACACACACTTGTCTCAGTGGTAGCATTGTCCCACACGTTTATGGATATAGCACCGAGTCTGCCATTGCGCAATTGCACGCACAAACTTCGGTCGTTCGGAGTTTACGTACCATTAGGGATGGCGATCGGCTGCCTTTAACCTTGATGAAGCCTCAACTAGTCTATAAAGTCGATATTTTACGTCCTAGAAAACATCAGCATTATAGGCCTATATAATTCCTGTGTGAAATTATCATGGTGATGCAAGTGCTTAAAAATAACAAAGCTACCATTCCTTTCCTCATATCAATTAAATAAAAACGAATAATTAAGCACATTGCACGATGTAGCAGTAAAATCTGCAATTGAGATATACTGGGCAGAACGCAGTGTCCGAAGCGTTACTACAAAGAAACCGATTCTAGAGGTTTTTCACTTGCCATATCGCTGTTCAGGCACGATGTTCTGCTCCGTTACCATGACTGATGAGAAAATACACAAGCTTGTGAGTCCGACAAAGGTGATTAAAATCCATTGCGGTTCCATGGTAATGGATATCCAATGCCTTCGGTAGACCTCCAGAGAAATTCGGAATCCAACTGGTACAACCTTACGGCAGATGATAATTATATACCTCCGATATATCACTCCACATGATCCCGCCCGAATCTCTGAAGCAGCGAATATTTCACACGGAACTGTTACACTTACTTGCCATGCGTGCACGGTCGACTCCTTTTTCAATCATGTGCACCAAGTACAGTATACAGCACATTTCGGAAATAATATCGGAATTCTTTAAAATGTGTTGCCGAGGGGACGTGTATAATAGACTCAAACCTCACTTAAACTTCCTGGCTTGTTTTTGTTGCTTTCTTCAAACTATGGACGCGTCATCATCACTGGAATGCTACCACCGCTGATCATAGTTGGCATATCGCCAGTAATGTATGTGGGGAAGAAAACAAGAGCGCTTTAAACACAAATGCTCACCTGAAAGCGAGACAGACAGACGGACACACACACAATACAAACAACTCATGTAGTAAATGCTGCGTTTACACCATGTTCCCGGCGGCCATGGCAGACACGTTTCAGGCCACCGTCGACAAAACATAATGGACGTGAGACAATGCAGCCGACAGGCAAACGTGACAGGCCGTGACTGCCATGGATACCGTGGCAGATTTTTAAAATGTCCAAAAAAAAAAAAATGCTACGGCTGTTCCGGTGCTAATGAGGAACCTCGTATGCTGTAATAAAATGGGACGAAAGCAACAAGACGCGTATTAGGCTAAAAAATATTAAAGAATTTAAAAAATGGAGGTGGCCCGCAACGGGGCGCAACGGAAAAGATTGATAGTCTAGCCTGGTCAGTCGTCTTGAGAAAGGATCTGTGAGAACAAACGCCATGAAAACAGGGTTCAACGGGGCGATGACTGGACCGAACAAGATTAGAATTCAAAGGGGGCAAAACGAAGCACTTTACGTTTCGGGCAAATGGGACTGGCGTGGCTACCGGGAACATGGTGAAAACGCAGCATTAATTGCTGAATACTCGAAAGTAAAAATAGCAGAGTAGTATAAAGCATGGAGGTATGCAATAGGATCTTACTTTCAGGATTTTTAGTTGTCTGAATAAAAGGTTTATGATGAGCTGTAAGCAAAATGTTTAAAATATTGTGTATAATGCTTGATTTGCTGCAGATCAATTATATTTTGTATGACAGCATTTATGTATAGTTGATGTTCTGAATATTGTAAAGCAATAGAGTTATACAATAGTACAAGGATTTTCCTAGGAAACATAATTATTTCGTCTTTCGAAGAAACCAATTGCCTTGGTAATAAGGGTGCCTAGAGTTACGTTTTGGGTTTATTTTTTTTTTAAGTGTTCGGACCGAACTATATTTCGATCCAGGATTACGCCTAAATACCCTGTAGACTTTTAGATTTCTCAGTGGAAATATTCATGTTATTATGTGCATTGAGGGAGAATATGTAAGATTTATGAAACAAATGTTTCATACAATGACATCAAAAGATAACTTATAGGAATAATAATAATAAAAGCAATAATTATAATGATGATAATAATAATAATGATAATATAACAACAATAATAGCAATAATAATGATAATAGTAATAATGATAATGACAATAGGCCTTAATACCCAGCCTCCTCATTGTTGCCACTGCTCTACTAGAGGGTCCTGCTATAATTATCACCCTAGCTTTGCCAGGTACCCATTTATCATTTATACACCTTAGTCAATAGGTACATAGTGGGTAAAACAATCTTGTCCGAGGACGTAAGCAATGGGTGGGATTGTTTGTTTGTTTGTTTTTATTTGTGCATTCAATCAGATGCAATTTAAATACAAATTTCAAAAAGTACAAAGACAAAGAATAGCAGGTGCAGTGAAATAAATCGATAACAGTACACAAATAGATACACATAGTTGATTGCATTGAGCAATGTAGATATACAGAAACATAAAATAAAATATGCCGTTTATTTCAGTAAACAACAGAGATCATCGAATGCAGGAGACCACCATCGTAAGCGATTAAGCTTGAAATGGATGGAGGCCTCAAGGCAAGCAAGGGGTGGGATTCGAACGCGGGTCCCCCCGCGCCCCTACCCCTAACAACAACAACAACAACAACAGACATAATTTTAATCATAAAATTGCATTTGCCAGTATACTGTATCAATAGTGTATAAGGCTGGTTTGTGCAAACAGAAGAGTGGTCAACAACCCGGGGGGCCTACCGCTCACTAGTATCCCAAATTTACCTTCCACGCAATTCTTACACTATTACTGTTATGAATGTGTATTATGAGATACGGTTTCTTGGGGAATGTGTGCATGTACACATATTGGATTCTACGAAATAGTTGAAAAGTTTCTGTTTGTGAAGTCACAGTACATACGTCATATGAAAGGAAAGATCTCACAAATTCCAGAATTTTCCGCTCAGTGCTAAAAAATTCATAATTTATTATTCCATTGGCTACAGATGAAATGTAGTAGAAAATCCTAGAAGCTAATGATGGTACACTGAAATGCTGGAAATATGTTAAACTACAAATTTGTGTAATACAAGCTGCATGTAAGTCAGTACATATACTGGCATTTAAATTTTGTAGATTATCTGTTTTTCTGAAAGGAGCCAAATTTGTATTATCTACATAAAAAGTTAATACGTGCGAGGAAAGATCTCACAAACTGCAGAATTTCCTACTGACTGCATATTTAGCTACTGCAGAAACCAGGCATAGAATATGCTATAAAGCATACTGATGGAAGACACGCCGCATTCACACACAAACATGCTGGAAATGATAACGTTTGAGCACGACGCTTCAGAGAGAATTTTCTCCCGCAACTGTGCATGTTTTGTACTGATAATGATAATCCTTATTTTTTTGTCTTGTGAGTGTGTGTATGATCATGTGATACATTCGATAAGTGAACACATAGAGTAACATGCTTAATCGATCTCTGAAGGTTATTTTAGGAATGAGGTTATGCACGGAAATCTGGAACTTCTGAAGGATGAGTTAGGATGTGAGGAAATCTCTGGGATCTCTTGGAGATGTTTAGAAAAAAATTCCAGAATAGTTTAAGGACCGTGTAAGGCCACAGGAATTGTCAAATATAGAGTTCCCCCAACACCTTCATTCAGAGAGTATACGTCATCTCTGGCTCTTAAGCCACTGATTGTAGGCGTACTTTAAAAGCCCTACTCTCTCTAAAAAAAAAATCGAGTGAAAATATTCACTCTTGAAGGAGTGAATACAAACAAGAGAGAATTTTGAGTGAAAATGGTCATTTTCACTCGTTTTAGAGTGACCTCAGGGATCACTCCAAAATCTTCGAGTGATCCCTAAGGACACTTGAAAATGAGTGAAAATTAACATTTTCACTCAAAAAGTCACTCCGATTTAACTCTTAAATCCATTTTACACTTGTGTTTCTTAACTCCGTACTTTCTCTGACCCAGAACTATCGTTAATCCAGCACCATTTTTTCAGCTTTTTACACTCGCCAATAAATCCCGTACTAAGCTCTTGTCCTGGGCTAAAGAGAAAACTGACCTTTTGACACTCGTATTTCTTAGTTCCGTATACTTTCCAAACCACATGAATATTCATGATTACGCTGCGCACTGTACAAGTACACGCACGCACCGGCAGCACTTGATTACCTCGTTTCTGATTGGTCTGTGGGGGTGATCGGACTTCGTCTCCGCCGCTTAGCCCCGGATTATTTCTTCGTTCTGTTTACACTCACTTGCTTGGCACCGCAATTGCGGTACTAACCCTGCTATTTTGCAGGGCCAGATAGTACAGGATTATCGGTGGGGCTAAGCCCACTTTGGCAAAAACAAGTGTAAAGGGAAAGTGGGCTGAGGAAAGTCCGGTACCAACGGTGGGGCTAAGGCCCCCTTTAGCCCCTTAGCCCCTTAGTACGGGACTAAGCAAAAACTTATATTCACTCTTTTTTGTATTCACTCCTTCAAGGCTGACTATTTTCACTCGATTTTTGAGAGAGCATTCCCGGCTGACTTGTTACGTTTTGGGGACAAAATTGGGAGATGTTTCTTTTTTTTTTTCATGTGTTAGATTTGTACTGTACCTTGCTGGACAATCGCTTTTGTTAGAATAAGGGCCTAAGTACTGGAATAAACTCCCTACGGAACTTATAAGCTGCACCACTCTAACCTCATTCAAACGAAAAATAAAACAATATCTTTTGAGCAGCTACGGCATACATATTGTATGATACTTGCTGTTCAATATTTTCGCCCTTGTCTATCTTGTCTATCATATATTAGTAGTCCGAAGGGATCCTAGCCATGTACATTCTTATTTTTTGATCAGTCTGCCTGTTGCGCTCTCTTTAGCACGTACTGTTACACGCGATTGTTGGAATTCTTGCGCGTGGCAGCTGTCTGTTACCATGGTCACACGGCCTGCATGGTTTAGGACCCCGCTGGAATTTGACTCCTGAGCTCCACTGTCCTTGTGTGTATATTTTATATTCGCGACAAAATTCTTATTAGCCCACCTTCCATTTATGTATTTATGCCAAACTGTTACACCGTCATCTATACCTTCACACCCACTTGAATCCTTACAATCTCAGTCGTTGTTCTCCCAATGCCCTTGCTTGTAGTAGGTTATAGTTGCAACATGTCACCTTTCTGTATTTTATTACGTAACACTTATTTGATCTGATCTTTGTTCGTTTTAATCGGATCCCCCAGTTACAGTATGGTCTAAAACAACATCTGTACTTACACTTCCCCTAATCTGATTTTATCACCGGACCTGCGGCTCTATACAACCTTGCTTGTACGCAGGCCCCATCATGTTTTTCGCATTATTATCTCAGTTTAACTCGCATGTATACATACCTTGTGTTTATACCAAGACAAACTTTTGAACATTCTGGTGAAGTTCTATTATAAATAATGTTCTTATAGTGGAGCGGCATAGCCGAACAATTGTGCATTTTGTGATAAAAGCACCAAATTTCGTACACAGGTTGACAATCACGTTCAGATTAAATTAAATATTGGGCCGTCGTAAATAGCGCCCTCAACGTCCATGGCAGCCGTTTTTCTAAATGGCTGCCATGAATGCCATATTTTCGTAAAATTTGCTAATTGTAGGAGAGAAAAGTCAATAAGATTTTGGTTGCAAATGGGAAATCACATTCAAAATAAATCTAGATATCGGGCCATCGGAAATAGCGCCCTCAACGGCCATGGCAGCTATTTTTCAAAATGGCCGCCATAAATGCCATTTTTTCAAAATATTTGCTAACTTCAGAAGGGAAAGCCAGTAAGATTTTGCAAACAAGTGGGAAATTACATTCAAAATTAGTTTAAATATTTGGCCATTGTTAATTGCGCCCTCATGTCAATGACAGCCATTTTTCAAAATGACTGTCAATGTGCCACTTCTTCGATGATTTTGCGAATTGCAGAAGGGAAAAGTTAATAAGATTTTGCCCATAAATACTAATTACATTCAAAACAAATCTAGATATTGGGCCATCGGAAATTGCGCCCTCAACGGCCATGGTAGCCATTTTTTCAAAATGGTCGCCATAAATGCCATTTTTTGTTTAAAAAATGCAAATTTCAGAAGGGAAAGCCATTTTTTTTTCTCTTTTGCACACAGGCGGGAAATTACATGCAAAAATGAATCCAGATATTGGGCAATGTAAATTGCGCTCTCAATGTCTATGGCAGCCATTTTTTTTTTTTAAATGGGCACCATAAGTGCCACTTTTTCATTAAAAAAATGCTAATTTCAAAAGGAGAAGTCAATGAAATTTTGCTTATAAGTGGGAAATGACATTTCAGATAAATCTCGAAATTGGGCCATCGGAAATTGCGCCCTCTTCTTCTTCTTCTTCTTCCGATGAGTACATCCCTCTGATAAGAGCATTGTCGTACTTGGCAGGCAAAAGCGCAGTCACAGAAGCACGCAAAATAAGAGTGCATTTTGGGTGCAATTTGGGACAAATAAAAATAAATAACTAAGCTACCGTGCGAGTAAAAATATCTCCCTTCCGCTGTCTTAACAGAGGGTGAGTGGTGTCAGACGGCTCCGGAATAACTCAAGAGACGGAGCAGCAACCACTGTTGGAGGTAGGGCGTTCCACATGCGGACAACACTTGGGAAGAAGCTGTGTTGGAAAATGATGATTGTACAGTGTTGCTGTCTAACCTGTTGATCATGGCCTCTAGTTGCATGTAGGTCTGGAGTGGGGTACAGGAATGGAGGCCCAGAGGGGGTGGCAACAAGACCATTAGCGATCCTGTACAGCATGGTGACTTTGCTGTGTGCACGTCGCTCCTGCAGGGTCTGCCATTGAAGTCTTTGTAGCATCTGGGCGACACAACTCTTGTATCTGTAGTCTGCCTTTACGAATCTAGCCGCACGTCGTTGGACCATTTCGATCTGGGAGATGAGGTCCTTGGTGTGAGGATCCCACACCGTGGAGGAATATTCCAGAATGGGACGTACGTAGGTCTTATATGCCAGTTCCTTAATGTTGGCAGGGCATCTCCTCAAATTGCGTCGAAGAAAGCCAAGTGTGCTAATGCTTTTCTTACATGTGGATTGGATATGTGGCTTCCAGCTAAGACTTTGATGAAGGGTAACACCAAGGTACTTAGCCTCATTGACAGTCCGGAGTTCTGTCACATGGATGGAGTACGGGGATGTTCCAATGATGTTCTTCCTCTTGTTAGATATCCTCAATACTGCGCATTTGTCGGCATTGAAGGACATGAGCCAAGTCTTCTCCCATTCCTGGACACTGGTGAGATCCCTGTGTAATGCATCTACATCCTCATGGGTTTTGATGGATCGATAAAGGAGGGCATCATCTGCATAGAGGCGTATAGATGAGGAAACGCACTCAGGAAGATCGTTAATGAAGACTAGGAACAGGAGGGGTCCAAGAACTGTTCCCTGAGGTACTCCCGATGTCATACTTGTGGTGGTACTCTCAACGGTCATGGCAGGCATTTTTCAAAATGGCCGCCATAAATGCTATATTTTCGAAAAGATTTACTAAAATCAGAAGGGAAAGCCAACGAAATTTTGCAAACAGGTGGAAATTACATTCAAAAGTAAACTTATTGGGCCATTGCACATTGCCCCCTCAATGGCCATTCCAGCCATTTTTTTTTTCAAAATGGCCACCATGAATTTTTTTTTTTCAAAATGGCCACCATGAATTTTTTTTTCGTAAAGTGTTGCAGACGTCAATCATAATTTCCACAAAGGTGGAAAATTACATTCAAACTGAATTTGATAATAGGCCATTCAAAAGTGCACCCTCAACAGCCATAGCAGCCAAGTTTCAAAGCAGCTGCCATGGATTCCCCCACCTTTTTTTTCCAAAAATTTGCGGATGTCAGAAGGAAATGTCAATAAGACTTTGCAAACAAGTTGAAAATTATGCTCAAAATAAATTGAAGTATAAGGTTTTCTTAGAAGGCGCCCTCAAGGGCCATGCTGACCGCTATGGATGTCAGCTTTTTTGTGGAAAGATATGCTAATTTCAGAAAGAAAATCAATGGCATTTGTACATAAGTTGAAAATCATATTCAAAAGAAAATAATATACGAGTCATTACAAATGGCACCATCAACGACCATGGCAGGCAGTTTCCAAATGGCCACTAGATGCTATTTATTTCTTGAAAATATGATAATGCCAGAAGAAGACAAAAACATTTCCTGTGCAAATTGACAAAAGACATTCAAATGAATTCAAGTTTGAATTTGAATTTGAATTTTGAAATGAAAATATTCAGCCACCATTTAAACATCGTCCCTAACGGTTATGGCAGCTCTTTGTCAAAATGGCTTCCACACACTCCTTTTTTTATTAATTTGCTTATTCCAGAACGAGAAAGCAATAGCATACTGCTAAATAGCCATTGCATCTAATGCAATCTGGTGTCCAAAGAAATCAAAATTTTAAAAAAAGTTTCATTGATGTGGGTTGGTTCTAAATGCATGTTTTCAGTTTAGTTCTAATTGCAGTATTTCGCGTGTGACGGCTAGCAGTATGGATATCAAAGGTATGTGTTTTTATGGAAGCATGGCAAGTAAATTAACTTTTTTCGTAAATTGAAAGGCCATTTTTCGTATCTGTCTTAAGAATATTTAGAAAGTTACATTTTAAAATAGATACACGTCATATAGTCCCATATATTCAATGATATGGTGATACTGTCAGAGTTAATACATGGCGCCATTATCCCTGGATATTCGTATTACTCTTTTTCGGAAATTTTTCAAGTTTACCACCTAAAATATGCATTCATCATTGGTGAGACATAATCGCTAAGCATTTGCCTTTTTTATTTTAGTTGTTCCTCAAATGATTTCTTTAACACCATGTTTCAGATTATATAATGTCTCTGTGAGTATTCTACTGCCTTCTCCTGAAGTTAAGCAAATTTTTAAGACAAAAAACAAAAAGAGAGTGTATTGTAGCCATTTCGACAAATAGGTGAAATAGCCATTGTGAATACAGCTTATGATGGCTCAATGTCTAAACTTCTTTGTATGTATTTGTCGACTTGCGCAAAAATGTTTATTGTCTTCTTCCGGCATTAGGACATCTTCATACAGGAAAAAAATGACATCTATGACAGCCATTTTGGAAAATGGCTGCAATTGCCGTTATTAGCAATTTTTTTTTTCTTCTTGAAAATTTGCGAAGGAACAATTTCTAGAGTTAATGCAATCTAGATATATTGTTTGATTTTAAACATGATTTTCAATTTATGTACACATTTTTAAACTTTTCGTTCGGAAATTACCATTTTTGAAAACAAAATGATTATGACAATAGCAGCCATTTTGGAATATAGCGGCCATGGCCGTTGAGGACAGTATTATAATAATCTAATACAAATAGTTATTTGTGTTGTATGTGTAGTATATATTTATTATCTGTGTTGTATAAAAGGAGAGAAGGTTAGCACTCCCCTTGATAAGAACGGAACTCGCCTCAGGGCGAAACAACACACAAATGGTTAAGGCATCTAACCAAGTTTTTAAGTTCCTCGGTTCTCCTAGTTATTCTTATAACTAGACATCTTGCTCTACTTTCACTAGCACCTTTTCTCAGTGTTTCATTTTCTCTTTCCTCTGTCTCTCTCTTACACTTTTGTCTGTTTCTACGCTACATATCTTTTTCTTTTTTCTTTTCTGTTCTGTTCTCCTCTTTCTTCTTTTTCTTTTTATTTCTTCCTTCCATACAACCCAACGGTCCTTCTCAGGACCACTAGTATCGACTTACACATTTATTTTACAGATTATTTATCTTGTCTGCTCTTCTCAAGTCTACACGTCAACCTTATTTAATTACTCATTTTTGCATTTCTACCACAGAAACCTTTTCAGGATTTAACTTTCATCAATTTTCCTCTCCATTTTTTTTTCTCCTCCTCAGTATTTATTTCTAGGATCCACAGTAGCTCACTCTAATTTACGTCTTGAATTTCAATTTGTTCTTTTCTTCTTTTCTTTGTCCCCTCCCCTCTCTCTCTCTCTCTCTCTCTCTCTCCCTTCTCTCAACATATGAAGAGTTTGTTCTCAAAAACCGATAAGTCCATATTTGCCAAATGGAGATATTTGCGATTAAAGGTCAAGAAAAATAAAGAGAGTAATAAGAAAATTTGTGCTTCTTTTGACCATAACTCCAAAGATGTACCTTTATATGTAGTGACCAATATATCATTAAAAGGTATTGTTTTGTACTTTATGACAGAGACGATACTTCAAAATCTTCAAAAATGGACTTATCGGTTTTTGCAAAGAAAACTCTTCATATTCTCATCCCTCCTCTACTTACCCTTCCCACTCTTCACTGATTCCGCTTTCCATAGCCACACTGTTCGCCGACTTCGTTTCTTCTCTTGGTTTCATGAATCTTTACTACTCTCCCCTATCTCCATGATTCTCCAACATTCAACTCCTTCCTCTTCCTCTTCCCTTCTATTTCACCTTTCCCCTTCTAACGATGTCCGAACATCTTACTTGATTCTCACACTATTCTTCCTTGCCACTCTCTGTGTTCCTTTCTCTACCGTCTCTACTAGTGCAACTTCAACTTCTAGCCCATTACTGTCCCCCACTCTTCACTTTTTGCCCTCTTCACAACCCCCATATGTCGCTTCCCTCTTCATTTCTCCTCTTTCTAGGCTCTTCTGCCAAACAACGATCCGGTTAGGGACTACATACACATGGTGTCACCGCAAATCTTTCTCCCTCAAATATTTATTTCAAACATAATTTTCAAATTGTGTGCAAAATCTTGACTTGTATAATTTTCGTACCAATATACTTTATTGTGATATATGTGAGAAATATGAAAATATAAAAATTTGAATAGAAATGAAATGAAATGAAAATAACAGATGCACCTTGATTGGACACAGTGGTCGCTAGAGTAATCGATTCCACACGAATCACCGTGGACTTTGCCCACTGATATTTGCATGGTCAATCATCTTGGAAATATAATATGGAACTCACTATCCAGCGGGCATCGAAACCACATTCAAACTTTAATAACGGTGTGAGGAGCGGGGCATTGAGGAAAACGATGTTATTTGAGGCTTTAGTGGAGGCCAATGAGGACGTGTTGCACGTGGAGACATCGTGCACCTATACACTGACTACGCATGTGTGAATGATCGTGTGCATGCCCTATTCATGCCTCTGGGCATATTGTGAAGATGAGAGCCTCATACATCATGTACATATAACATTTGCATATCCTATGTTAATGGCGATATAATGCCATTAAAACACACACACACACACACACACACACAACAAAGATTAACATTTAGAAAGTATGGTGATCTGCCATGAAGAGTCACAAATCTGCATTGTAATTGAAGAACAAAATAACTTTACGCGTGCTTTTCTAGAAGAATTGTAAAGACCTAATTTTACAGGAAGCAAAGAGCCAATCGGGGGCCCAAAGGAAATGCTTGAAATGGGCGAGTATGCAAGAAAGCAATGCTTGTAGGGTACATCCCTCCACAACACGCACACAGACACATTTCATTTCATTTATTTCAATATCCAAATAATACAAATTTATTGTTACGTGGAACATTAACAATTTGTACAAGGTTGGAGTGTCACAAAGCAAATACAGACAATAGTGTAACAAAAGTATGATACATACACACCTGTAACTACAAACATGTATGAACCTACGTGTTTTTCAAATAATTTTATCTTCATGAAATCACTTTATTGAAACAGCACTAGCTTTAATAACGAATATGGAGGGAACTTGCATAAGAAGCAAAGCTTGTTCAATTAGCAAGTTTCCCGAGTAAAAAAAGGGGGAAAGTCTATGCACATGTGCGTATAGATTCGAATAAACGAATGGGCATTCCGATTCAGGAGAGATAAGAGGAAGAGTTATACTTGTAAAGCAATGGGGCCAGATGGCACACACAGATAGACATACACATTCAAACAAACACACGCTAATACAGGAACATCCATGCAAAGCCGAACAAAATAAACAACAAAGGGTCATGAGACGAGGAAGCTAACGAGCATACGGCATTTCAGTATAGCTTGTGTAATAAGATCCGCATATGAGAATTGGAAACAAACACTGATTTGAGAGGAAGATTGTCTGTTGTATCAAATTTCAGTAACGACTAAATATTTTTTTTTTTAAATTTGATTTTAAATGTGCCAATACTGATTGAAGTTCTCATTTCAGTAGGAGGGGAGTTCCATATTTTGGGTCCACGATAAACAAAAGTATTTTGGGCAAAAAAAAAAAAAAAATCGCTTTAAAGGACCTGGTAGATGGATACAGCTAGATTGTCTCGTGGGATACTTACGTACGGAGTTATTAAGAACACACGAGGCAAATCTCTCGTTCGAAGAAGCTACACCCCTGTAGACAATGCCAGTGTATATCTTGGCAATCAAGGACTTAAAAACCAAAGATATAAAACACATGTTTCTTGACCCTGGCCTAATCTAAGCATCAGTCACCGCCACAGGGGGGGGGGGGGGGGGCACCCGCGAGAGGAGGAGATTGTTTTGGTTTTGGCATGGGCTATGTAGCTCCATGGTGCGTGTGTGTGTACGTGTGTGTGTGTGAGTGTACACATTCAGTTTTAATGCTCTCCTTCTTATTCCTGTATTTTCGTTATTTATGGGTCGAATTTTTTCGTTCGAAATTTAAAACGGATGACCATACAATTTCTCAACAGAATATAAAACTGAAAACTTTAGAAAGAATAGAGAAAACTGAGTTCACTCTGAATGGTCTGCCACAGGCAGATATCCTTATCATGCTCTTACGTAATATGACAGCTGTTGTAGTCATTAAACCCTGGCTTGGCCTCCAGGTTTGCCACGCCTGAGCAGAAAGTTATTTTGCAATGGGCAAATACATATCCTCCCACCTCTCAAACGAGGACTCGTTAGGGGGTATAGCACCCCATCAGCTTCGTTTGCCAATGGGGTCTCGTCTCAAACGGGGTTAGACGGCATGAAACATTGAATAAAAAAACTGATGGAATATCATTGTTAGAGCTTGTACATGAATTGACTAAGTTGCATCTGATATACATGATACAACAAATGACACAATTAATTTATGTATTGTTATACATAAAAAAATATGTAACAGACAAAGACATGGAAACGCAATTTACATGAAAGAAACACTTTGGACGCTGTCATGCATTGGAGAATGGAGAGAGAGAGAGAGAGAGAGAGAAAGAGACGAATTACTTGATGTTTAGATAAAAAGCTATGAGAGAGCTTTAACAAGACAAAAATCAATATATGCTCGGAACTTCTGGACCATTACTTCATTTTGAATAAAAAACCATTTCAATGTTCTCCGAATTGAATTCAAATGAACTTATAACCTAGGCTATGTAGCGGAGGAGGGGCAACAACCCCTCCCCCTTCACACACACACACACACACACACACACACACACATATTTTCTGCTATGAATTTTTTACGCAGACTTCTTTTTTTCCCTGATATTTGACAATTTTGTTTTCACGTCCTGCGCACAATTTGAGACCCTATTTTTGAAAATATATATAGGGGATGCTTGCCGAGATTTAGAGCACATGTTAGTGACCAATCTCGCCGAAAATGGCAGTTTCTAATGACTTGTTTATTTGTGTATAGCCTATTCATGTAAAACAGACCCTAAACGCCTCAAAAACGTTTCCGAAGAGTTCACAACAGATTTTCTCAAAAGTAATCCACAGAAAAAGACCACGGAGGCAAACTGGAACAACATCAGCACTTTTCTAAACAAATGTCTCACAGAGCTTGTGCCATCAAAGATGACTAAGGTAAGAAGACACATACCTTGGATAACACCCTGTATCAAACGTGAGATGTGCACGAGAGACAGACTATGTTTTCAGAAAGCACGTCACCAATCTACCACTGCTGCTTGGGAAACTTTAGCAGACGCTTCCGTAATCAGGTTGCTAAATTGGTTCACACTCAGACTATGTCAATTCAGTCATTGGCGCGAGCCTAACCGAAAATCCAAAACGATTCTGATCCTACATCAAAGGGATCGTATAGTCTTGGTTGAAACCTTATTTCAGGTTTCTAAAATTTTTGGTGAAAATGAGAAACCTCTTATGAAATATGAAAGAGCATGTATTTCCATGAGGAAATCAACATTTATTTGATGAGAATTGGTTTTGAAATGGCTGAGATATGCAAGACAGAGTGATTCTAATGAAGTGTGGGAAGCATATTTTATCAAGATCGCTTTGTTTTACTTTGTTTTTGGATGTTTCAGTCATTCCAAATCTGATTTTCATCAAATGAATTTGAATTCCTGTTAAATGGTATGCTCTGTACTATTTCATAAGTGTATTCTTGGTATCTCGCAAAACAAAAAGTTAAAGACCTAATAAAATGCGCGCAAAATGTTTTAGTATGCAAAAGAAATGTAAAATATATGTCATGATTATCAATGTAAATATGTTGTCAGTGTCGTTCCGGTTTTTATCGCTTCTAGAAACTCCCAAAAATATCACATTTTTGGAGGACCTCATTGCAGCTTTTGCGGAAAAGATAGTCACGTGACCAACACCCCTGAACCGATTGATGACGTATAAGCACGGAGTTGTGATCAGTTAGGGTGGGATTTCACGGAGCACGCGAACGATTTGCGAAGGACGCGAATGGCAAAATCCAGCATTCGCATTTTGGTCTGCAAAAGATCGCCAAACGAACGTGAGGGTTCGGAAGCGTCGTCAATTGTTCGCGAATGTCGTTTTTACTTCGGCGAGAGTTTCAAAAAAGTTTGAAATTTTCTGCGAACCTTTTCCGCACACTTGGTCGTGATTTGCTCGTGAATTGTTCTCGAAAGTGTCTTTAAAGCCTCGTCATATGCGCAAGACCTTCGCAAGACACGCGCGATGTTCGCAAAATGTTCGTGAAACCCCAAACAGTCGAAGGGTGGGATTTCACGGAGCACGCGAACGATTTGCGAAGGACGCGAATGGCAAAATCCAGCATTCGCATTTTGGTCTGCAAAAGATCGCCAAACGAACGTGAGGGTTCGGAAGCGTCGTCAATTGTTCGCGAATGTCGTTTTTACTTCGGCGATAATTTCAAAAAAGTTTGAAATTTTCTGCGAACCTTTTCCGCACACTTGGTCGTGATTTGTTCGTGAATTGTTCTCGAAAGTGTCTTTAAAGCCTCGTCATATGCGCAAGAGCTTCGCAAGACACGCGCGATGTTCGCAAAATGTTCGTGAAACCCCAAACAGACTCCGAAACTTTGGAGAATGTCTCGCGTATGTTACGCGAAATCTGCGAAGTTTTTCCGATCATTTTACGACGTAATCGCAAACTGTTCGCGTACCTTTTGAGACATTCTCGCGAACGTTTAGCGCACGTTTGGGGGATGTATGACCTATACGTTTTCTACAAATAAAAATCGTAGCATACACCTAAACATCAAACAATTATTAACAACTATAGTAACAAAAGAAATTAAAGACTAGCAAAGAGAAAGAAATGTTTGATATACACAAAAAAAATCGCAGAATACAGTTAGAATTAATCTAAAGTATGTAAAATTTCATTTGAAGTATAGAGATTATGTGTTGAAGGACCTGCAAAAAAAAAAAAAAGATCATATGCTTTACTAGTGGAGATACGTCCTAGGAAAAAAAAATGTAGGCAAGCACACAATAGAAAAATGAGAGAAAAAGAAAGGAGAAATAGAGGAAAGAAAAAATTCAACTCAAGACAGCTTCCACCTCTCCTTGGGTACATTTTCTCCCATGATTATTGAAAATTTTTCGTTGTTCGCATTTCCGTCGCGTGTTCTTCGTGTACGTAACATGCTGTACTTTAGCAATGATACACACGACATTCGCACATACGTCGCGGAAACTTCGCACAAATTGCGCAAGAATAGTTTTCGGCTTCATTGTCGGAAAACATTCGGAGAAAAACTTTTCCGAATGTTGGATTTTGTCATTCGCGTCCTTCGCAAATCGTTCGCGTGCTCCGTGAAATCCCACCCTAAGAAACTTTGGAGAATGTCTCGCGTATGTTACGCGAAATCTGCGAAGTTTTTCCGATCATTTTACGACGTAATCGCAAACTGTTCGCGTACCTTTTGAGACATTCTCGCGAACGTTTAGCGCACGTTTGGGGGATGTATGACCTATACGTTTTCTACAAATAAAAATCGTAACATACATCTAAACATCAAACAATTATTAACAACTATAGTAACAAAAGAAATTAAAGACTAGCAAAGAGAAATAAATGTTTGATATAAAAAAAAATCGCAGAATACACTTAAAATTAATAAAAATTATGTGTTGGAGGAACTGCGGAAAAAGATCAAATGCTTTACTATATAGTGGAGATATATGTCCTAGGAAAAAAATGTAGGCTAGCACACGATAGAGAAATGAGAGAAAAAGAAAGGAGAAATAGAGGAAAGAAAAAAATTCAACTCAAGACAGCTTCCACCTCTCCTTGGGTACATTTTCTCCCATGATTATTGAAAATTTTTCGTTGTTCGCATTTCCGTCGCGTGTTCTTCGTGTACGTAACATGCTGTACTTTAGCAATGATACACACGACATTCGCACATACGTCGTGGAAACTTCGCACAAATTTCGCAAGAATAGTTTTCGGCTTCATTATCGGAAAACATTCGGAGAAAAACTTATCCGAATTTTGAATTTTGTCATTCGCGTCCTTCGCAAATCGTTCGCGTGCTCCGTGAAATCCCACCCTTAGCAGACGCCGCTCAGCACAAGCACTTAGATTACTAGCTTGGTACATCACACGCGCGTACACGTTAGCTAGCCGGCCAGGCCCGGGCCCCGCGGGATGTGCGCTCCCGGTCGACCCACTGACTACAGGTCGACATGTACGCATCAGTACCACGTACATTATCACTAAGTTAGCTTGCACAATACCTGGTACCTCGAGCATAATGTCTTGCCCTATATGGGTAAACTTCGACATTGATGATGATGATGATGAAGACTGCAACTCTGACGATAGCGGAGAAGAAAAGGAGGCACATGAAGTTGAAGGGGAAGATGGGGAGGGAGAGGCAGCCGATGAACCAGAATGTTATCGTGGGGCTGCGCACCTTACCGATATGAACCAGCTGCATCTCCCCCGCTGCTAGTGCAAGGGCGTATGAACATGGCACCAAGTCCGAGAATAGGGTTGACGTCACGGAAACGATCGCCTGGGAAATACAGAGTGGTATGCGTGGTATGCACCCATATAGTTTAACGTTAGAAAGGATATACTGTATTATACATGATTGACATTGTAAGTTGTAACTGTTTGTCTATAGTAAGTAGTAGAAGAACAGACCCAGCTCGCTCACAAAGTGAGCCGCTACTCCGGCCGCCGTAAGCCGTAAGCGTCCCGGCCGTGGCCTGGCCCGTTGGCCGGCGCTAACAAGTTAAACTACTAGTAGCAGTCTAGTAGTAGTAGCAGTCTACTAGTACTACTACTAGAAGAAGTACTATTACAACTAACAATTTAGGTCTAGTAGACTAGTAAGTAGTAATAGCAGAATCTTTGGTAGTAGTAAAGAGGCTACACTCTAGAAAGATATGTTACAGGGTGGGTCATGGCTTGGAAAAAAAAAAGGCCTAACCAGTTTCCCATGGTCAGTTACAGTTTCTGCAATATTTGTTATCAGTAATTTAGATGCGCCATTTTCTAAGAAAAACGATACCAAGAATGATCGTCAATTTTAGTCGAGTAGTTTTTGTTTTATGCTACAAATCATACTGTGGAAGGAAGCCCCACCGCCGTGCTTATCTACCGATGAACGCCACGGTGGGGCTGAATTCACGAGTAGGTCTAGGCCTATAAAGCAGGCGAGTCGCCGTAGTATTAGTACAGACACGCAGTGGTGGTGGGGCTATCGTGAAATAGGCCCCATCGCAGTGCGCGTGCACCGTACCCGTGCGTTTATAGCAAGCAAGGGTAGGTCCTAGGGTTTAGGGTTAGGTAGGGTTGGATTTATGGTTAAATTGGCCGTTAAATTAGTCGAGGGACATATTAGGAAGTCATTTTCGCCGTATTCACGAGTATTGACTGTGGAAGGCAGCCCCACCGCCGTGCTTACCTACCGATGAACGCCACACGGTGGGGCTGAATTCACGAGTATTTAAACAGGCGAGTCGCCGTAGTATTAGTACATACACGCAGTGGTAAGTGGTGGGGCCTATTTCGCGAGTTTGCCGAAAATAAAGGATATCCAAGCGTACCACAGTTGTAATCTGTATTATTGGCAGTATTAAATCCGATACAATTCTTTAAATATTCTTTTGTATAAAGGCTTAGCCAATGAAAATAGTGCAGCGCAGCGCCTGCTATGCGCTCGCTAGCTCGCTCCCCCGCCAGCGCTAGCCGCCGGCCGGCTGTCGCTGCGCTGCGCTAGCATAGCCTTGCTAGCTCGCTGGCTATGGCAAGGCTGGTCGGACAATCAATATCGACGACTCCGTTCTTAGACGTCATCACAATTTAGAAGTGTTAGTGCGCTGCATGCGGCGAATGTATAGAAAGTTTTCCAAAACCGAGGAAATTGCATCCGTTATGTTAACAAATATAGAACAGTAAAAAACCCCGCACGACCATAGAATTACTTAGAATTTAACATTTAATATCATTACATCATTAAGAAAAAAATGTCTAAACCATTGTATTAGGTCTTTAAAAGCTCAATTCTCATCTCCACCTATACTGTAGCATCCCTTTAAGTCCTGCCGCACCGAGAGCTTTTGAATACCATCACTCCACTTGACTTAAAGGCTATGTGCAACATTAGTCGACAAAGCTGAAGGCTTGAACGAGTACTTCCAGTCAGCTTTTACCTATAAGAACATGATCAGTCACTACCACATAAAGGCCCCTCCCCATTCCCCGAAATATAGAGCGCATCCATATCCAAATTACTAGCGTTGAAACACAACTTCAACAGCTGAACCTGTCAAAGGTCAGTGTACCAGAATAGATAGGTACCTCCTATGCTATTCTGAAACTTGTAGCCCATGAGATTGTACTAGCCTTGTCTTTCCTTTTACTAGCAAAGCTGTGACAGCGGTGTGATTCCGGGCCAATGGAAGCAAAGCCTTGCCACGCCAATCCACAAATCTGGTGATAGAAGTGATCCATCCATCAACTATCACCCAATTTCCTTAACCTGTATATCCTGCAAAGTCAGGGAGCATAATATATACAGTCAATCGTGTCTTAGCGGCCACCTGTCTATAGCGGTCACTGAAAAATACCCCCGAGAGAAAAGCCCCGTTAAAGACCCTATGTATAGAGGCCACACTAATTTGGGTGCGACACGAGTTCCGTACGGTGAATTGTGTAAGCTCGTTCATCCATGTCAACAAAAGATACATCTTTCACATTGGGCGCGCGCACACACACACACACACACAAAGACACACACACACACACACACACTGTTTTTTTCCTGGCCCGCGCCCAATGTGAAAGCTGTATCTTTTGTTGACATGTATGGAACGCTATTAGGGAAACTATACAAAATTCATTTCACTCCAGCCAAAATTCATTTCACCTTTAACAAATACATTTTACTCACCAATATTTATTTTATTTTTTACAAAAATACATTTCACTTTTCACAAAAACACATTTCAGTTTTCACAAAAATACATTTCACTTTTGAATAACAATTCATTTCACTTTTCACAAAAATACATTTCACTTTTGAATAAAAATTCATTTCACTCTTAGCAAAATGTATTTCACTTTTTAACCGAAAACATTTTACTTTTCACAAAAATTCATTTCACTTTTAAAGAAAAAAAAATGAATCATTTCATTTTTCCGTTAAAAAAGTAATTTCACTTTGGCGTACCATACCACTCTGACGAAACCATTTCGCTGCACTAAAACCATTTCACTCTAATAAAACCATTTCACTCTGATAGAAAAAAAAAAATACGTTCCTCTTTTTTCCCGGCAAAAAGGTGGCGCCAGTTTGAGCGGAGTCACAGTGCCATGGCACTTTGTTGGCACTGAGCTGAGGTGAGTGGCTGGCCGGCCGGCCGGCCGGCTGGCTATGCAGTTCCTAGACTTAGCGCTCTACGCCGGCGCGGCAGCGACGTGAGGCGAGCTAGCAGTCGACGGCCCTCGCCTCGGCCTCACCCACATGCACGGTCGTGCCGTTATATGCATACTACATCGAGAATTGAATCTATGCCTGACTTGCTGAATAATGCACGCATCTTGGACTGGAATAGAGGGTTCGATTTATTGCAATACTCATTTTCAAAGGTGGGTACCGTACGGTATGGGTACGTTTGTTCTAGTTCAAATTAGCCTTGATCTACCGGTAAAGGCGGTAGGCAGTGTACTGCTAAGAGACTCATGCTTGCAGGAGTGGGCGGATAGGCATGGTAGGCCTACCAAGTATCGTTAACTAGACCTAACGGCCTATAATAGCCTACGGTCATGACGTCGTTATTCTATGACTGTCTATCTAGTATCTATTATGTCTATTCTTAGCTATGTTTTCTCACTCGCACTTGTGCGAGGAGTGTACCACACTTAAAGGTGCTCTCACACTAGAGCTAGCGCTACGGTCGACCTACGGCTATGACGGTTGAAGTTGATGACATGACCATAATGACCGTTCTGGACATTGACGGTCCGGTGTTTGTAACGCTAACGGTCTGTTATGGTTACGGTTACATTTGTTTGATCTATGTACCTCATGTTAAAATGATTTTCCAGGGGATTTCTCACTCGTGAGCACCTTTTGTGGCTGAAACAGGGGATACACGTATGTGAGACTGGGCTTTATTTTCACTCTCAAAGTTTGCAAACTGTTGAAAAAAAATGTTGGTAACATAGTATTACTGTAAAGTAACCTATACTAGACTCTACAAAGCACCAGGTCAATACATTTAGATCTTTTGAAACACTTTAAAATGAGGAACTGAATATCTATATAAAAGTAAGCTGTAGTCTTTACACAGGCAAATATTTTCCAAAAATTGGTGGAAAATGAAACCCAGTTCAGATAAATGAAAAAAATAAAATAAAGCCTTATCCATCATCTAGCCCCGGAGACTGCTTGCGGCGGCTGTTGCAGTTATCCATCTTCCATCATCCAACTTTATAATTTGGGCATAGTGACATTTATTTAGTTTCTAATATCTATGTTCTCATGCAATTCTTACAATTTTGTCCCATGCATATAATACCTTCCCCCAAATTTTGTATACAATGGTGTTATGAGGCTCTGGCAGCATTTTACTGCTAAGAGACTCATGCATGTAGAAGTGGGGATTTCTACGGGTTTTCTAAGTGATTTCAGGCCACTGTATAGAGAGAATATTGTTTCAAAAAGAAAGCAGCTCGCACTATTCGCAAATATTTCACAGCATGCCTTACGGGTTTATGATTTAAACCTCTTGCTTTCCGTTACGTTTTCCCTTATCGTCTTTCTTTCCGTTCTTCTTTTCCCCCCTCGGTTTTCCATTTTTCATCTCTTTTATTTTTTGTTTATATATTCTATAAAATACAATGAATATTCACGATTTTCCAGGTGATTACCATGAAATACAGTATTTTTTTTTTTGCTTCTTTCTTGGTTTAAATTATAAACCCGTAAGGCATGCAGTGAATTTTTTTTTTTGATCAGAGTGAAATGGTTTTATCAGAGTGAAATGGTTTCTTCAGAGTGATATGGTACGCCAAAGTGAAATGATATTTTTTAAGGAAAAATGAAATGATTTATTTTTTTTCTTGAAAAGTGAAATGCATTTTTGTGAAAAGTCAAATGTTTTTGGTTAAAAAGTGAAATACGTTTTGTGAAGAGGGAAATGAATTTTTTATCTAATAGTGAAATGTATTGTGAAAAGTGAAAAGAATTGTTATTCAAAAGTAAAATGTATTTTTGTGAAAAGTGAAATGAATTTTTATTTAAAAGTGAAAGGTATTTTGTGAAAAGTGAAATTAATTTTTATTCAAAAGTTAAATGTATTTTTGTACAAAATAAAACAAATGTTGGTAAGTGAAATTTATTTGTTAAAAGTGAAATGAATGTTGGCTGGATTGAAATGCATTTTGTATTGTTTCCCTAATGGCGTTCCATAGATAGGGATCACCGAGCTTACACAACATTCACCGTATGGATGGCGTGTCGCGCTCAATGCAGCATAGCGTTGGATGAAACCACCTGGCACTTAAGTGTAATGACACACCGCTTTCCAACAGATCTAAAAGGAAGGAAAACGTGAGAAATCGGAGTGCGACGAGAAAGCAGATCCAAAAGGAAGGAAATTGTGTGAAATTAGAGTGCGACCAGAAAACTGGTCAGCGAGTAGCAACTCGTTTCTGTGCCAGGTGAGATTCATTATACAGGTCAAAGGATCAATGTCAGGTAAAATGTTGAAATTCCACTATTGTTGAAATATTTTTACACAGTTCCTCCATACCTTGGAGATTACCCAATGCATAAAAAAACAAACTCGGTATTTGCATGCTTTCATTAGCCTACTCCACAATGATACATAGGGAGAGATTTTGGCTATGATGGTCAAAGGTCAAGTGAAATACTTAAAATAATGACAGGATTTTTGCCATATAAGTGGTCGCTCAAAGTATTGTCATAAAAATAGATCGGTCAAAGTGAAAATGTTCAAATTCCTTAATACTTGCTCAATCTACGAGTCTTTAACAATAAAAGTTCATCAATTGACACCTAGTTTAAGGAAAGTTAACTCTCGACTCAATAATTTTTGTGACAAACATGACATTTCTTGTTTCTGCCAAGTATGTGAAACTGTCGTGTTACATTGTCAAGACGTACTCCAGACCTGTTAGGAGAACAATGTAACATGGCGGAGGTATACCAGTCGCCATTAGGACATTTTCATTTGTTTTTTTTTTAATTACTTACTTCATCTATCTATTCAATAATCATGGCCATATACTTCTAATTTGGTGCGGGATGTCACCGACGATATCCTTCATAGTGTAATCCAGGTACTGTCTTGTGCTTTAGTTCAATTTTAGGTTCAATTCAATTCAATTCAATTCAATTCAGGTCTTTCTTATAGTGTCTTTAAACAATTTGAGATTATTTCACATAACTTAATACGCACTTGCCGATGACGTTGTCATGTACATTGTACATAGGTGTATTCCTTTTGAATCACTAGTAGGCCTTCATGTCAATTTTATGGGAGTAAATAGGATGGTAAATAGGATGTGGAATTCGGCTATCGTCTGTGCACAGCTACGATTGTAAATTTATATATCAATTTGTTATCCAATAATCTTGTTACCTGGACAACTTACTAAATGCAATATATAGCATACAGTCTAGTGACAGTTAACGACACGGCTTACTGTGATTTTTTTTACAGCAATTTATCATATATTCCTATAGAGGAATTATGTTCTTAGACAGCTTCCCCATTATTTCTCATGTTTATGTACCCGTATGTTCGTGTCTATTTGAATGTTCAACATGGTTGGAATGAAAGAATGTCCTACCCCCCCCCCCCCCAAACCTACCCCCTTTCTCTCTCTCCCTCTCTCTAAAAAAAAAGGGGGGGGGGTTCACACGTACACCAATTAGCGGGATACAAATCTCGAGATTTGCATCGCGATCGGTATCTCGAGTTTTTTGCACGTGTGGACAGAAAAAAAACCGATAATTAGCGGGATAAGCATCGCAATGCTAATCCCAAGTAATCTTGCGCTAATTCATCAATCAGCGGGATAATTGGCCCCTAACGCTGGTACGTGTGAACGGTCGGATTTAGAATCTCGAGTTTTTATATCCCATCATACAATGCGCACATCACAACAGCGAGGCCTCTGCGAAGAGGTCCTTCACCTCTTTTAACGCACCACAACAACAGCGTGCGAACCACACCACTGACGCGTAAAAAACAATAGCCGGGTTCACACGTACAAAATAGCGGGATGACGATCACACTCCATATCTTTTCTTGCAACCGTTCACACGTACCAAATTAGCGGGATAGCGCTCGGAATCTCGAGGGTTTTTTGCAACCGTTCACACGTACAGAATTATCCCGCTAATTGCCGATCGACATAACAGCAAAGCCTGCAAACTGGGTCACACAGCGCCCTTCCATATCACTGCCTGCGCGCGCTTCTCTTTGCTCATTGTTGTTTGCGCGTCAGTGGTGTGGTTCGCGCACTGTAGTTGTGGTTCGCCAAAGAGGTAAAAGAGGTGATATATTATACGAATAATTTATGAGTTGTGAGTGCATAGGGCACGAATATCGCACGAGGCGCGAGATGAGCCACTGGTCTATTCAACAAGGCGCGTAGCGCCGCGTTGAATAGACCAGTGGCGAATCTCGCGCCGAGTGCGGTATTACGTGCCCCAATGCACGAACAAAATCATAAATTATTCGTTTTATACAACACCTTGTCCACAATCACAATACAAAATTAGTGACCGCCAACTCAGGAAGGCCCAAAAATAAATGTAACAATTAGGCAGAGAATTGTAAACCACCCTGTGTACTGCTTTCAAACACTCGTCATGATTCGACCACACAGTCACAGGAATCACGAACTCCGCAGGGTCTATACCCATTCCACGCTAACGTTAGATCGAGTTAGGCCTGACTGTTAGGTCGATCTGAGATGTCGGTAGATCTAGTAGTAGTAGGTCTAGACTTTGTCTATTTCCGAAAATGATTTTGTATAAAAACACAGAAAATAATCAAATTACGGTTTCTCAATTTGAAATGAAGTCTTGATGTTGGGATCACTGTGGTCCACGTAGCAGATCAGAGTCAAAAGTAAAAACACAGCAGTACCGCTAGGTGTTACAGGCCGCGATACATGCAACTAGCTAGGTAAAGTAACTGCGCGTACACGTTAACGTTGCAGTACTCCGCCGCGCCTGGTCTGTGAGACTTACCGGCAGCGCAGCGCAGCCGGCCAGCACGTACACTGTACAATGTAGTTTGCTGGCGCTTTGCTACGGGTGTGAGCCACAGAACTCTGTGAGCGGCCATGCATTAGTAGCCCCCCGCGAAGCCGTGCTATAGTACCTTCGAGCCGTGCTATAGGCCCATGCCAGGGGCCTATTGTATGGCTGTCACTCTCAATGAGTTTGACAGGTATTTTCTATTGAATGTCATGTGACATGTTCTTGGCCAATCACAATTCGACATCATTCTGAGGTGTTGTATAAGATGGGATATAAAAACTCGAGATTATAATCCCGACCGTTCACACGTACCAGCGCGGACGAATTAGCCCGTTAATTGAGGAATTAACGCAAGACTTCATTGGATTAGCATTGCGATGCTTATCGCGCTAATTTTCGGGCTTTTTTCTGTCCAAACGTACAAAGAACTCGGGATACCGATCGCGATGCAAATCTCGAGATTTGTATCCCGCTAATTGGTGTACGTGTGAACCCCCCTAATGGGCAAAGCGAAGTGCGCGCAGGCAGTGATAGCGAAAAGCACTGTGTGACCCAGTTTGCTGGTTTGGCTGTTATCTCGATCGGCAATTAGCGGGATAATTCTGTACTTGTGAACGGTTACAAAAAAAAAAAAAAACCTCGAGATTCCGAGCGCGATCGCTATCCCGCTAATTTTGGAGCGTGTGAACGGTTGCAAAAAAATCTCGAGATATGGAGCGCGATCGTCATCCCGCTATTTTGTACGTGTGAACCCGACTAGTATGTGCCTTGCGCCTTTGGGACGCCTGCGCATACTAGTACATGCTAGCTCCCCAAGCGCACACTCTAAAACCATAAGCGCACTCTACGCTAGGTAACGACATGGCGTCCAATTTATGAGTTGGCCAGACTCGCTTATAGACCAGGTTCCGTGACGTCAAATGACGCTTTGGCTGAGGGGCAAAAATAAATTTCATGTTTATCACGCGCATGGCTCAAGCGCGCTGTACGCGTTGCGTATCAGTCAGACCGCAACGTCCTGAAAAGCCTTCGCATTTATCGTACGCGTATGCATGGACCTTACGGACATGAATACGTAATGAGCTGGGAGACCACATTTTCAGAGTGTCTGTAAATCTAAACGACATTATCAATCTTCATGACTTATACATCGATAAAAAGCTCAAGAGTTGTACTTTGATGAAATTTGACCACTTAAAAGGTTATGACATATAGAATAATACTGAACAAGGAAATTATGAAACACAAAATTTGCATATTTTTCATTTTTCTTAAGGGGTACACTAGACCAATGAAATTAAGGTGATCAAAATGGAAAAGGTATAAAATGAAAGAGAAAATATCATTCTATGAAAACATAATGACTTTATGTAGGCTGATCCTATGAACGGGTCAGGTTGGCGAATAAATCATTGCGTTGAACAGTTAATTTTTGACGAGATTTCAGTTTGCCGCGAATACGCGTTTCTGATTGGTTAATTCCCTCTGAGTGGAGAGTTGAACGAACCTCGCGCAATGACAGTAAACGTGTACTCTACATAACAGTAATACGCTGTGTGTAGATGACAGTGTAGGACCCTATGGTGTGTGTGTGCGCGCGCGCACAATGTATGTATACGCGCTCAGGTTAAGGCAACTGTAGCAGCAAAAGATCTCCACGTAAACAACAAGAACAACACTCCACTCTGATCGACAGCTCAACTTTGGCTTGAACTTTGTTTGCACAACTAGATAGAGTAGCGTGTATTAATAACTAGCATACAAACGAATAATAAAAGATTTAGCACTAAGTTTGCGCAAATGAGTTCTTTGGGGCTCTCTATTTGGTATTATAATAATTATTCCTTATTAATCCGCTGTATACATCGCTGAGTGATTTATTTAATGATACCCTGGGAGCGCATGATCATTCATGTATCTCAAATTGCCACACTATGATTTTTACTTGACGAGACTTTCAATTTTTGCTGTTTTCCAAGCGAGGGACCAATTCAGTTCTTATTGTGCTATTATAACAAGTATATCTAAAACGTGGACCATCATTCATTTGGTGATTCAACCTATGAACGGGTCGGGTTGGCAATAAATAGAAAGCCTTGTTCTAATTTGTCTCAGGGTCGTTTGGAAAATATCGATATAATGCAGAGATATGAGTGATGGTATCATAAGCTCATTTTATATAATGTAAGCATTAAAAGGTGTCATTTATTTCAAATATTCACAAACCATGTCCATTAGTCACGGATAGTAGATCTTCATGTCGCCAATAAGTGAATCTCGTAGACCATGCACTTTGTCTCTGAATTATCTCGCAAAATCTCGGGTGCTGAGAAGGACATGCGCAAAAACCTGCGCGTACGATAAATTTTTGATTTGAGCTCATTAACAGCAGCGTTGCGGTCTGACTGGTATACCCACCTGCCTATCATGAGACGTGGTATGTATGGGCGGGCTCACACTGTGCGATTTTTGGTGGTGCGACATCGCAAATTGTAAATCGCAGTAAAAATCGCACAGTGTGAGTCCGCCCTAACTCCTACGCGCTTGCCCACTCGTATGGGGTCCCCTTATACGAAATTCTTACCCTTCAGTATGACTTGGTGACGTCATTGGAACCTCGTCTTTACGGCACTGGCTACAATATCGTGGCATTACTGGAGAGTCTCTGAACTGGATATGTGCTTTCTTGGTTGATGGGTCACAAGCAGCAGTCGTTGATGGAATCCAATCATCGTGGATGGAAGTCTCATCAGGAGTCCCACAGGGTTCTGTTATCACCCGTATGGAACAGTCATAGTGTTGACACATAGTAAGACACACTGAGATTCACAATGTGAAACACAGTGAGTTATGTCACACTATGGTTACCTGGGAAATTGGGACACGTGGTAATGCTGTGTTTTTATCACACTGTGGAAAATCACAGGGTGGATAGTGTGGGGACGGGTGCCATTACCACATATGTGAGAATGTCAGAGTGTGTCACATCCACAAATCCCCCACAGTACTTCCCAAAAATATCACGCTGTAAAAGACGGTGGTAGGTAATACAGTATGTCACACTGAAGCACCCCATACTATGTTATCTACTACAGTAGCTCACACTGTGTTATCTACCGCAACCTCTCACAGTCACACACTGTGTTATCTATCACAGTCTTTTACTCTGTGGTATCAATCACAGTCGGAATAAAAACTGGTACAATCAATAGCCATGTATCCAAGAATTTACTTTTCCCCAGTCAGAACTGCATTTGTAAAAACCATAGTACAGACAGGTCCAACATTCTGGAAAAGCCTTGACTCTAACATCATTGTATCACTTCACTGAATGTCTTAAATGTAAAATTTAAAAAAAAATGCCCCTCGTGCTGGTCTATGTTAAATAATAGCATGCAATTTCATTCCAACTTCCTTTATTACCTATCGGATTCGTTGTTTATTAGGTATTCTGGGTTTTCTTTTACTTCTTCTTACAGTGTCGTTCATGTCAAGGTTATTCCTGAATTCACGAATGCATCATGCGCTTCTTGCACATTGTTACAGTTATGTCGCTTTGTCTCTCGGATTACGAGAAATCTTGTAAACGTATTGCAGGTGGCTATCTCGTTATTTTCTCAATGTGCTTTCGTTGATTGTTTCCTTTGCTCTTTTGTGCTCACTTCCTTTACGTCCTACTCCCTCCTTTCATACCTTTCGTTGTTAGGTTGTATGTTTATAAGACCAACATTTTCATCTAGGGATCTATTCAATACAAGCTTTGTTATTTAGTAGGTCCCCCACATAATCATGTTTGTAAAATCGTCATTTGTGTTCTCTTGTATAAAGTTATTTTTTTTTTTGTTTCAAACAATATTTTATTTCGATTTCATCATCCATCATTGATTACAATTCAATATTTAATTGTGTTGCTTGCAGCGTGACATTTCAAACGTATATCAAAATATTACAAAATAATTCTTAGGACTGTCATTGTGTAAATTTCCGATTGTTCTACTACTAGTATACAATACACAGTAACTGCTTCACAAATATAATCATCTCCGCAATAATTATAAAATCAATTGTTAATGCCTAATGGGTCAGCAAAACCAAAATGTATGTACAATACACATTACAAAATATACCCATTGACTGCGTCCGTATACTCGTCACAGCAGTGATTATGAGATAATGAAATCAATATTGTTAAGGGGTCAAACACAAGGTCTGCATACCTATGCATCAGGTGTCAACAAAAAGCCTAGACATACCTATGTACACACAATCCAATATACAAACATTTTACAAATCTTCATGATCAATGTCTGTACATAATTCATACCTATAAACATTACCCCTTCATCGCTCACCCGTATAACCTCAACAACACTTCCCCCTCTAAATAGGCATACTCCAGGTATACCTCACTCCAGCACAGATACACACACATATTTGCACGCACACACACACACACACACACACACGCCCACAAACATCGAACCTGTTCACCAAACACTCAACAACAAAAAGCACAAAAAAGGTATCAAATAACAGTGCAGTAAGTATCCCGTGCCATTAAATGATTCCATTTCCTGCTGTGCTTGGCCAGCGTACCTCGTTTCATTGCTAATTTCCTTTCTTCTTCTCTACTTTCTAACATTCTTTCTCTAATTTCTCTTATCAAAGGGGGCCTGCTCTTTTCCTTCGAAAATACAAATATCATCCATTTTATCAATAATATCAAATGGTTTATGAGTTGTCCTTTTCCAATATCCTGCGTTTTAATACCAACATGAACAGATTGCCAATCTAACTTTTGCATCTGGGGTAAAACAAAAACTTCACTACACAATTTCCAAATCTGATTGACTTTCCTACAATGAAAAAACAAATGTTCATAAGTCTCAACCTCAGAATAACAAAATGTACATTGATTATCTCCTACAAAACCAAAAGAAAATAACTTAGCTTTTGTATATATTAAACCATACAACATTTTATATTGAAATTCACGCAGTTTACAATCAAGAGTAGACTTCCGAGGCCTCAGAAAAATCAATCTAATGTCTATTTCCTCAAAATTATATAAACCAACTAAATTATTATATGCTGATGATGTTTCAATTCCATCCCTCATCAATGCTTTATAAATACGTTTTGATGTTATATCCTGTATATAATATATTTTATTCTGCAAATATAATTCAATTTTCAGTTGAGTATCCTCCATATTCATTTCTCGCTTTAATGTACCTTTCCATGATGACGGTAAAGCTAAAAATATTTCAAACATTTTTCCAATCATTTCTTCACTAAATCCTAATCTTAAAAACTCCCTTCTCCCTTTAAAGTCCCCATTTACATCTACCAAATGATGAACTTTATATACATTCCTAAGAAATAACTCTTTATCAAATATTGTATGTCCATCAATCAAAATAAATTTATTATTAAAAATTACCTCATTCCTTTTTGAATCCTCTTTCAGAATCAAACTTCTACTTCCCATCCAAACCTGCAACATATCATTATAAAATTCTGGTAAAATTAGCCTCAACAACCCTAAAATTGCCTTACTATAAAAAATCAAAATACCTCCCACTGATTTAGTGAAAAACTTAAAACATAACTTCCACTTCATACTATGATCCCCAGAAATCAAACTCTTAATCCACATAATTCTTTGTGCTTTAACAAACACTCGAAAATTAATGAACTTTAATCCTCCCCTATCATAATCTAAATACAAAATATTCCTTTTTATTTTATCTCTACCCCTCCAAATAAAATCAAATACCACCCTATCTAACTCCTCAAATACCCAATCAGGTGTTACCATGAGTGAAGAAATATAAATCAACTTTGGTAAAACAAAAACCTTTACTAATTGAACTTTCCCCATCAGCGTTAAATCTCTCTGTTTCCACCATAATGATAATCTCTTTATCTTACTCAAAATCTCCTTATAATTCATAACTTCTTTAACATCAGGGTTCAAAGAAAAATATATTCCTAATATTTTTACCACCTGTTCTACTCTACCAAAAGGCAACACACAATCCTCCCTCGGAATACCTAATAACAACACATACGTTTTATCATTATTAACTTTTAAACCCGAAATTTGATAAAATACATCAAATAATCTTTTAACTTCCTCAACAGAATATCGATCCTGAAGAAATAAAGTAACATCATCAGCATACAGAATTTGTTTAATTTCAACATTATCAACCATTAACCCATGAATATTAGAATTCTTCCTTATTGCCTGAGCCAAAATTTCAATACACATAATGAATAAATACGGGGATAAAGGATCTCCTTGCCTTACCCCCTTCTGTATTGGGAAATAACCAGTAGACTCCTTACCATTTATAACACAACTACAGCTATTAAAATACAATATTTCAACCCAATTACATAACATTGATCCAAAACCAAATATATTCAAAACTTTCTGCAAAAATGTATGACGGATCGAATCAAAAGCTTTCTCAAAATCAATAGCAAACATATAACCAGGTAAACCACAGCTCGATGTATAAAAGATCATATCATCAATCAATCGAATAGCCTCTCCAATATTTCTTCCTTCTATATATCCAACTTGATCAACATTGACTATTTCATGCAAAACATGCTTAATACGGTTTGACAAAACTTTCGCAAGTATCTTATAATCTACATTCAATAATGAAATAGGTCTGTAATTCTTTATATATAAAGGATCTTTTCCTTCCTTATGAATCAAAGTAATTACACCTTGTTTTTGAGAAGCAGACAATTCTCTTCTGTTATATGCCTCATTAAAACTGTCCAACACCACATCCCCTATCACTGACCAGAATGTAATATAAAATTCTACACTTAATCCATCATTTCCTGGAGATTTATTCAACTTCATCTGATTCAAAATAATTTCACATTCTCTTTTTGAAATATACCCCTCACAGGATTGAATAGAATCCCTACTTAATGTTGGCAAATCTTGAAAAAAATATCTGCTATCACCAGATATAAAATCAAAATTCTCAGAATTAAGATTACTATAAAACCTTTTTATTTCTCTAATTATTTCCTTAGAATCACAAACTACCTCATCATTAACCCGTACACTTTTAACAATCATTTTCCTCTTATTAAATTCCATTAACTGTTTAAAATAAGATGAGTCACCTTCTCCACCTTCATACCACGAAGCCCTTGAACGAATTTTTATCCCTTCATTCACGTAATCATAACATTTTTTCAACTCTTTCTTTTTATCTTCCAACAACGTGATTCTATCACTATCTGATCTCAAAAATACATCATTTTCTAAAAACTCAATTTCTTCCTCAATTCTCTGAATTTTTTCCTTACGTTGTTTGGCCAAATTTATAGAATATTTCCTAGTAAAATTACAAATTTTCATTTTCAAAAAATCCCACAAAACCCTTTTATCTTCTATTTCATTCCGAAATTCTCCCAATATTTTTATTATTTCATCTTTCATTTTATTGACATATTCACTATCTTTACACAAACTGTTATTAAATTTCCAATATGACGCCTTAAAACATCTATCATTTTCCTTATCATCATTAGGTTTATTCAAAAGTTGCAAAAAAATTGCTGAATGATCTGGCGCAATAGAAGTTAATATCTTGCATTCCTTTACAATATCATGCAACTCACTCGAAATAAACCAATAATCAAGTCTACTTTGCATAAACGGAAATACCTGTCGATAAGTATATTGTCTATCTAAATTATGGGTGACCCTCCATATATCTATCAAATTACATTCCTCGACAAAATTATCAAAACACTGATCAAAATTTGTATACTTCTTTACCATTGCTCTCCCATTATAATCTAATTCAAAATTTCGTATCAAATTAAAATCTCCACCAATAATAATCAAATTTCCATTATCAACAAAAGGATGCAGAATCTTTTCAACTTCAGACAGAAAGTCTCTCCTCTCTGTTTCTTTACCCCTCACTGGAAAATATACATTTACAATAACAATTTCCATACCGTGTAAGACACATTTCATCAAAATATATCTACCTTCATGATCTATATCCACATATAAAACATTCAATTTTAAATTTGCATTAACCAACAAACAAACACCTTTACTATGTGGTGTACCATGACTGAAATAGGATACTCCGTCCCACTCCTCTCTCCACTTGTTTTCAACTTCAGGAGAGCTATACGTCTCTTGTAATAACACAACATCTGCTTTTTTATACGTACACCAGTTAATAATATTCTTTCTTTTCCTTGCATCCCTAATACCTTTTACATTCAACGAAAGGAAATTACAGCGAATATCTAAATCATCCCAAGCCATAGTTACAGACGAGTACCGCCAGAACAAGCACAGTTAATTCACCTGACTCCGAAATACATTTACAGCTACCATCTGCATACACACAAACACACCACTTATACACACACTCACTTCCACCGATTACACTCACAATTACACTTACACTCGTGGAGTCCGGAAGGACGTCCATGTACACTTCCATAACCAACGAAACGAGTCTCCTCCCCCCCCCCCCCCCACACCTCCCACTGCATTGCACTAACGAAGAATGGACACAGGCAATGATTTCCCCTATACCTATCCAAGTGCATTACTCTTGCTCAGCATCTGAAAAAAGAGGAAAGGAGTAAAATGAAGAGGAATAATCAAGAACAAGAAAAAATAAATTAACACCCGACTAATACAGCTTGACCTTGTATTGTTCCTCTCTTGGGTGCCCCTGGGCTATGGCTAACGAAATTGTAGTACCTTCGAGACCAAATCGGACTGTGCATAGCTGTGACAAAAAAGACAACTTGAGAGGGATACGCCCTGTTCAATATGCAATCTACTAAAAAAAACAAAAAAAAAACACAGTGTTAAGGGGAAAAGAATTGTAATCTAGTATCTTCTGTTCTCTTAACGAAGGAGCATTTTTGTCGACCAGACAGGAGTCATTATCAGACTACCAAACAAATTAAACTAGGACATGACATAAGGAAAAGAAGGAAGAGAGAAAAAATGGGGACATGACAAAAGAAACAAAGGGTACGAAAAGAAAAGAAAAAAAAAACCCCTGAGAAGCCATTAAGGCTTGACCACCTGCCTTCCCATTTACTGCACTATGCACTATGCAGAACGATTTATCTGTGTGTCTATACTCATTATCGGCGCTTGAGGGCGACAAACATGCAAAACTGGTTACCAATAAGAGGGGTCATTGACTAACATATTGATACAAAAGGGTTTTCAGTGGTATTACAAGAGAGTTGCAATACAAAAGAGCTTCGAACATGCATTCATGATTGACCCATAACTAAACACCTGGCTTCTTAGCAAATCAGTACATCAGCTTTATATTGCTCTTGAAAGACCCATGGCCATATAAAAACGATTCGCACCACTCCCGAAACGAGATCAGTCCACGGGCATGACAAAACAAAAACGAAACAAGATAAAGCAAAAGAAATCTTTAAAAGGACACGCCTTACGTAATTGTACTTTACCACAAATAGTAGGTACGTCCCCGCACCAAAGGAGGTTCTAGCTGTAATGCCAGTGAAAATTCCACTGCTGTAAGTTTTGTTTTCCATTCAAACTTTTAGTGGGCCAGACAAAAGACGTTAATACTGCCATCATAATAACGTGCCTTAGCACAGTTTCCTATTTTCCATCACGGCCAGAAAAGAAAAGAAAAAGAGGGCAACGCCTTGAGAGGTCGTGACTATGAAAACCTAACCAAACAATCAACTTACAAGAATGAAACAGTGCAGCTATTTTTGGAGGACACACCCATAGAGACAGATAATTGCATTGCTTCCATCTGCATGCAATCTGCATGCATTCATTACACACCAACTGGGTTATGTAACAATGTCTTCCAATAGAACAAACAAAAAACGACAAGCACAGATTGTTCTAACTCGCTTGTATTGACAAGAATCTAGTTCGTTTCCATTTAGAACACATTGTAGCCAAAAAAAAAAAAAAAAAAAATAGGTATTCTACGTTGAACCAAATTAACGCATATGCTGTTACCTGATACGAGGAATAATGATGTCTTTAAAAAATGATATCCCAACCTCTGTTGTCCAAAAACATTGGTTAGAGGAAGAAGGAAAGAAGTTAAAAAAAAATGAATGAGTTACTGCAACCAACAAAGTATTCCTATCTCGGTTACGAGGGATTGCTGTGATTGCTTTGGTAAGTTTTGACGAGGGAATTGACAATTAGATGAGAAGAGAGAGAGGGGGAAAAAAACCCTCTGTAACTTCAGAAACCTATTTCAAAATCATGTTCATATTACTGCTGTCAAACAAATAAAACAGCTCCATATTATACAGTTATTATCACAAATATTGATGTGCATATTTCATATCGTGTCACATTCCCCCGCACTTCAGTGTATTACGCAGGCTCAACGCCATCATGATTACAAGACACACACATTGACAGTCCATATCTTCCGATCTCAAACTAACTCTGATCAACGGAGAAACGAGCATATTAATGACATCATTGCAAGTTTTCTGCATTCAATGTTATAATACATTAATATCTGATTTGCTTTAGCGGAAGAAAAAGAAAAAAAAAATGTATGAGTTGCTGCCATTTAAGCGACCAACCAGAATGTTCCTATCTCGGTTACGAGGAATTGCTGTGATTGTTGACAATGAAAATGACAAATAGATCAAAAGTTATGTCTATGTTCTATCGATTGTATCATGGTATTTGTGTTTGAGGTGTGGACTAGTAAAAATAAATCAAATTAAATCAAAAACATGTAGCATTCCCGTTTATAGCGTCATTTACCATATCATGATTGAGAAAACATATTTGTTTTGCAGCCTGGGCTAAACCTGATGTATTTGTGGCAGTTTTACGGTGATTATGACAGTGAATTAGAATTACAGCTCTTATTACAGAGCATGATTTGTGCCTCCTTGAATAATAGTTTCCAGAGAGTGGAAAGAAATCATTATAAGCATGGTATGCTTGAAGCATGCTGAAACATCATCCTTCCTGTTTATCTGTCAAACCATACTTTAGCCATCACTCTCCCCCCCCCCCCTAAAAAAAGAAAAATGATCCAAAAGCGAGGGCGTTCAGAATCGTGAAAGTGCGATAAAAAGGGAAGTTGAAGTGAACATAAAAAGGGACATAGTTTGAAGGTTCATACCCCAGTTTCCAGTGGACTATGTTTCTCTTTGTGTTCATCTTAAACTTCTTTTCTTACATTTAAACAAACACAAGATTAAACGTATCTATATATCTATATGTGTATATATTATATAACATGTAAGGTATATAAAGATATATATATATATATATATATTATATATATAATATGTATATATATATACAAACATAATATACATGCATATGATTGCAAGAAAAAGGAGATAGAGACAGATGTCGCAAGTATATCTTCATTAATTTTCAAAGCTTTCGGTGTGAGACCTTCGGTGATTCCATTTGGATAAAAAGGTTAACACACAAGCATAAATTACAATATAAACGTAACATTCCTGTCAGTGTAAAACAAAGATGAAAATACATGTACTCAACATTTCATAACATCATTATCTAAGGAGCCACATTTGTATTGATGTGTGTAAATTAAGCAACAGCAAGAACAGCCCCCATTACTACAACCAGGTTACTGATGATGTGCTATATCTTTGTAAGTTAGTGAACATATACACAAATATGTTGTTCACATACATCTTATCCAACGGATCATACTGTATATACACATGCAAACACATACACACACACAAATATGAAGAACTGTGCTGACCATTTTTATTTTCGTACTACCACATGAAATTGCAAATCAGCATATCTTGAGCAGAACAATCATTTTGGCAGTATACATGTCTATTCAGTGCCATTCGCTCACTTTTTGTATCGTTTTTAAGGATTAAGAGTCAATTGGATACATTTTTGTTGCATTGCAGCTCATATTTCCTAGTAAGAAAGATAACGAACAAAATCGTTAAAAAAGTTGTATATGATATCGAAAGATCTCTTGACGTAACTCTTCGCAAAGACTCTTATCACGGATAGTATTTGCCTCAACATACTTCAGTGATAATATGACAGAGTTTGTTGTTGTTGTTTTCGTTTGTTTTTTACATTTGTTGGGATTACTTGTTTGTACCGAAACACATTGTTGTAGAGATGGCATTTATAGAGCGCGCCATAGCATTGACCTGAACTCTATGAAAATATTTTCGATGTTTTGATCATCACTTCAAAATTTTAGAACTGTTATATCATTTGCCAATAACGATGGCTGAAAGTGAAACATAATTACATTAAAGATGGGCCCTATGCACTTTGTGTGCCCGGAAAACTGTATTGATGCCATTTTTTTTTTCAAACAAAGGAATGACAATATGAAAATATCCTCCTATATATCATTATGTGTATTATAACTCAAGGGCTTGTTTGATGTGGAAAATGTAACATTAACTTGGCAGATTAACGCATTATTTTCGTTTTCAACTTCTGGGTATCAATGTCGTCATGCATTTGTAAGCAATGAAGTGACGGCCTATTCTTTTTCACTCCCCAGTGGTAATGTATTTGTATGCAATGGAGTGACGGGCTATTCTTTTCCACTCCCCAGTGGTAATTTTGTTTAACTGTGAGAGTGATCATTCATGTACAAAAATGTCTTTGTTGCGTCTGCTAATTTTGATGTGTTTTCAAGTCTTTGTTTCAGGTTTCAGGAGAACTTCCAGATACGATCTATCAATGATATGGACAACTCTGAGGTACGATCTGCTGCCCCAAGTGTTCCGTCTTTTATAGGGTGAAAGGTCATAGGTCATGTTGTTGGTGGATGGTTTGTGTATGGTCTCTGTAGGCTACATTTCTTGACGGATTATGTTCAAATTTGGTATGAAGGTCTACTATGATATAATCTACAAGCCTATAGATTACTGATGTGCTGCCCACAGTGTTCTGTCTTTTAAAGGTTAAAGGTCATGTTGTTGGTAGATGGCTTGTGTGCGCTCTATTGGTTACATTTCTGGACGGATTTTGTTCAAATTTTGTTCACAGCCAGATTATGCGCCATCTTCACACCCATGGCCTACTTGCAGACTCCCAATTTGGCTTCAGGCGCGGTCAATTGTGTGAATCGCAGCTACTGGTTACCGTTCAAGATCTTGCTGCAGGACTCCGAGATAAACAGCAGATCGATGCTGTTTTACTAGATCTCGATCTCCAAGGCTTTCGATCGTGTCCCACACAAGCGGCTCCTACTCAAACTCCACTTCTACGGAATAAGAGGGCAGCTCCTATCCTGGATCCATGACTTCCTCCAAGGGCGCACCCAACGAGTGACAATCGAAGGGGTCAAGAGCGACACCTTCAGGTGTGCCCCAAGGCACAGTGTTGGGGCCTTTACTTTTCTTGGTGTGTATAAACGACCTTCCTGAGTATGTATCATCAGTATACGCCTTTACGCTGATGATGCCCTTATATATCGATCCATTGAGTCACTTGAGGACACTGAAGCTCTAAGTCAAGACCTACACAGTAGCCAATGTTCAGGAATGGGAGAAGGGGTGGCTTATGTCATCTAATCCCAACAAGTGTGAAGTGCTACGAATTTCCAACAAGCGTAAGAACATCATCGCATCAAACCCATATTCCATCCATGGGACAGCACTCCCAGTTGTGGATGAAGCCAAGTACCTGATGAAGCCAAGTACCTGAAGCCAAGTTAACTGAAATTGGCTAAAGTAATTCCAATATTTTAAAAAGGTAATAATCTGGATGTCAGCAATTATCGTCCAATCTCTTTATCATCTTCATTATCGAAAGTTTTAGAAAAAATAATATTCACCAGAATTACCAAATTTTTAAATGTGCACAAAATATTCACAAATTCCCAGTTTGGTGTCCGAGAAAAACATAGTACCATCCATGCAGTTCTTCATTTTATTGATGAAGTCGTTAATGCAACTGACAATCATTCTCATTTAATTAGTATATTCTTGGACTTCTCTAAGGCCTTCGATACAATTAATCACAACATTTTACTACACAAGCTATCGCACTACGGAATACGTGGGAAGGCCTTGGAGTGGTTCAAGACTTATTTAGCTGACAGAAAACAGTTTGTTTCAATTAAGGATAATAATTATAAGAGATGTAAAGTGTGATGTTCCACAGGGAAGTCTTTTAGGGCCGCTGCTATTTATAATATATATCAATGATTTTTCCTCTGTTTCAGAGGTACTTTCCTTTATACACTATGCTGATGACACCAGTGTTTTTCTTGCCCATAACGATATCGATGTTCTTGTTCAACAAGTTAATACAGAATTGAAAAAAGTGACCAACTGGGTCAGAGCGAACAAGTTGTCATTGAATGTTCAAAAAACAAAATATATGCTTTTCAGCAATACTGTTGATTCTTTGAATTCAGAAATAGTTCTGGATGATTGTAATTTAGAAAGTGTGTCATATTTCAAATTTCTTCGTATTTTTGTAGATAATAAGCTTTCTTGGAAAATACATATTGATCATATTTGCAAAATCATTTCTCGTAATATAGGTGTTATGAACAGACTAAAATTTTATATTCCTGAAAAGACATTACTTGTGTTATACTCCTCTTTGATACTCCCTTGCCTTCATTATGGAATTTTAGCTTGGGGCAATACACATCAGACGCTGCTGAATAGAGTGTTATTACTGCAAAAGAAAGCCCTCCGTATCATTTCCAATTCTCCAACTCGTTCACATACAAATGTATTGTTTAACTATAATAAGCTATCAAAAATTAACGAATTATTTTTATACAACTTAGGCCAAATTATGTATATGTATGATAACACTTTACTGCCACCTATCTTTGGTTCTATGTTCCAAAAAAAAAAATCAATCATTCCATAATCAGTTAATAAGCTCTCATAGATGTATGTGTAACAAGATAAGTTAAATTATTGGAGTAATTATATTTCTGTTATTACCATATAAGCGCCTTGTCTTCTTTTATAATCATTGTTATTTCATATTACGCATACGAATTTACCTCACCAACGTTAAGTGTAGGAGGATTCCATTTACTTTTGTAGACATAAATTTAGCGAGACTATATGATGTAACATTTGTTTTATTGTATAACGTAAAAATGTATCAGTATCATTATTGTTATTGTCAACTCACATGCACTGCACACCCCCACACATGCACACACTCACATTTACATTCACGCACAGACATTGGAACGTACTACACAAAAATACATGGCCCCAGAACAACCATTCTCAACTTTCCACTCAAATCCTCATAATGGCTCATAACAGCGATCATCCTGAACAGGGTATCATAAGTAATCACAGTAAATACTACACTATTTCGGATTTCAATAATATGTTCAAATCTTCACTTGATTCCACTGCAAGTTATGTTAATAATTCCCGTAGTAATTCCACAAATAGGAATGATGACACTAATTATAACCCCATTACAGATTTTAGCTAATTCCACTGGAATGCTAGAAGCTTAAACAAAAATTTTGATTCATTTGAACTACTTCTTCTTTCTTTACAAAATATTCCCTTTTCCGCAATCGGTATAACTGAAACTTGTTGCTAGGGCACACGTCTCCAAATTTGTTTAGCCTTGATAGATATAAAATATTTCGCTCTGATCGTAAGAGAGGTAGAGGGGGAGGGGTAGCCCTATATATATATATATATATATATATATATATATAACGAATTGCGTGTAAAAATAAGAACTGATATTGATATTGAAGGTTGTGAAAGCCTGTTTGTGGAAGTCATCAATGATAAAATGAAAAATAAGATAATTGGTGTTATATACAGGCCACCAAATCATAAAACTGAAACGTTTTTAGAAAATTTTGATGAATGCCTCAACACAATTACACAAGAAAATAAGAAAATTTATATTATGGGTGACTATAATATTGACATGACGAAAATAGATACTTTAGAGGTAAAATTAAAAACTATTCTTTTTTCATATGCTTTTCATTCCCATATTGATAACCCAACAAGAATATCCCAAACATCTAAAACCTTGTTGGATAATATTTTTTCTAATAACTTTTCTGTAAATAAATTCATTAATGGTATTTTATATTATGATATATCTGATCATTTACCGATATTCATTATTCTACGTTATTCTGAGAACGTCAAAAGTATTTCAAAACCCAGGCCAATAATGTACAGAAAAGAATCAGACGAGAATATTGAATTACTTAATTTTGACTTAGTTAAGGAAGAATGGCAAGAAGTGTATCTTCAAAATAACGCCGATAAAGCTTATGACATTTTCCTAGATAAACGTTTATATTATTATCGAAAAAAACATTCCTTTAGTTAAGAAAAAACACGTAGAAAGAACAAACATCCCTGGATTACAAAGGGAATCATCAATTCAATAAAAACCCGTAATAAATTGTATAAACTGGTGATTACTACCCACAATACCTAACATTTTACAGATTACAAAAAGTATAGAAATATACTCGGTAACTTGATTCGTATTTCTCGTAAAATGTATTATTCCGATAAGTTTGATAATCAAAAGGATAATGTAAATGGCTTATGGGAAACTATATAGGAAATAACAGGTAAAAATAATAAGGAAACATCGTCCGGTTTTTATAATGACAACAAAGAACTCACAAACCCTGATGAAATATCTGATGCTTTTAACTCATAGTTCGTAAATATTGGCCCCCAATTAGCTTCAAAAATAAAAAACAAACATGTTCATTCAAACTTTACTAAATTTCTTCCACCAAACTGCGACAAATCCCTTTTCTTTACCCCAACAGATGAGGAAGAAATACTGGAGATTGTTAATAGATTAAAGCCAAGTAGATCTAGTGGCCATGATGAAATAAGTGTTTATATACTGAAGAAAATCATCAAACAAATAACCACACCTTTATCTTACATTTTCAATCTTTCACTGTCTTCTGGAATATGCCCAAACTCATTAAAAATTGCGAAAGTAGTTCCAATTTTCAAAAGACAAGACAACCCTTCTCTTTTAACAAATTATAGACCAATATCGTTATTACCTAGTATTTCTAAAATTCTGGAAAAAATTATTCATAAACGCCTGTACATTTTTCTTCATGTAAATGACCTACTTATACCAAATCAGTTTGGATTTAGAAAGGGTCATTCCACCGATTTAGCTATAATTCAATTGTTAGATAAGATTACTGAATCTTTTGCAAATAAAAAATACTTTATAGGAATTTTCATGGATTTATCAAAGGCTTTTGATACCATAGATCATGATATATTAATTTACAAATTAAAAAGATATGGTATTCGTTGTTTAGCACTTTCTTGGATTATTGATTATTTATCCAACAGAAAGCAATATGTACTATTTAAGTCATCTAAATCTCCGACTTCTAATATTGTATGTGATGTTCCCCAGGGATCAATTCTTGGCCCCCTACTGTTCCTTGTATATATCAATGATATAATAAATACATCAAAAACTCTTAAATTTATACTTTTTGCGGATGATACTAATATTTTTTACTCTCATGAGAACCTCGAAACACTGTTTAATACTCTGAACACGGAAATAGACAAAGTCTCTCAATGGTTTATATGTAATAAATTATCCCTTAATGTCTCTAAAACAAATTTTATACGTTTTAAACCTACTGCTTCACAGAACATTAACAGCAGTTATAATATCAATATTGATGGATTATCTTTAACTGAAGTAAGATCTGCTAAATTTTTAGGAATCACAATTGACTCGAATTTAACTTGGAACGATCACATTCATAATATCCACACGTCTGTCTCAAAAACTGTAGGAATTTTATATCGACTGAAAAACTTCATTTCTCAAAATTCCCTGACTATTCTATATAATGCATTGATTTTACCACATATCACATACTGCAATATCGTTTGGGGAAACTGTGGCTCAACTAAAATTAATCCAATTTTTACCCTCCAAAAACGTGCTGTACGTTTAATTACCAATTCCTGTTACTTATCCCCATCATTCCCCTATTTCGTCAACTAAAATCATTGAAAATTGAGGATCTTCACACCTTTCAAACTGCTGTTTTTATGTATAAATATACATTTAATTGTCTTCCAAAAATTTTTGATGGCTTCTTCACTCCAAATTCCACCGTTCATTCATATCCAACACGTCAGTCGTCCGATTACCATCTCGAAAACCCCAGAATCATTTTAGCTCAAAAATCATTAAAACATAATGGACCAGATATTTGGAATTCTTTACCCCCTAATTTAAAACAATGTATATACGTCGTTGAACATTTTCAAACGAGAACTAAAAAACACCCTCATAATCCAGTATACTTCTGACACATAAATATTCATACCACAAACACCCTAAACAATGAGTTCACGGCCATAACTGAAGTAACATTCACCTCATCACACTGATACACAAAATAACGCTCAACGTACAAACCAAGATTCATCGCAACACAATGCACACCGCACTGCACCGCACGTCCTTCGCACAATTACTTCCCACTCAGTGAGTGGCAGGATTGTCTTTATGTATCTCTTTATTGTGCCCTTCGCACAATTACCCCCCACTCAGTGAGTGGCAAGATTTTCTCTATGTATCTCTTTACCTGGGGCCATCTTCCTCGTCAAGCTTAGCTTATGATGATGGTCCCCTGCATTTCATTTTTATCATTTCCTATTGCTTCCTTTCATATGATATTCGTTCTTGAAAAAAGAAAATGTATGTATGATCCAAACGTTACGAATATTAGCTCTGTAAATGACTATGTAAGTATTTTGTTGATTTGTTGATTTGTATTGATTTTGAAATGCAGAAATAAAAACTGAACTGAACAGAACTGATAATTTCCCCACCCGACGCTCTAACGAGTTTCATTTACCACTTCTTCGAACGATTCTAGCAAAGAATACACTTATTTACACTGGACCTAATTATTGGAATTCTTTGAACCACGATATAAAATCTGGTCCTTCTATATACTCCTGTAAAAGGAGATTGAAGTTTTTTCTTTTGCAATCCTATAATGACGACCCCCAGAATCAGATTAGTTCATAGGCTTATTTTGTTACCCGCCCGCAAAATCTTTATTCCCGTTCTTTTTATTAGATAAGATCTTCTTTAACTTATACCTCGCAGTTGAAGAGTTTGTTGTATATTCTTCTTTTCTTCTTCTTCTCTTTCTTCCTCAAACCTCCGAGGATCGTTGTCTCTGTTGCATATTCCTGTCTATTTTGTTACCTCTTCGTCGCGCTATAGTCTTGTTTCATGTCGTTTCGTCAAGTCAGTTTTCTTCCCTGTAAGTAGTCTTGTTGCTGTCCCAGTCTTGTCTCATGCTCATTATTTTCTATGTTATTATTTTGTGTGTAAATGTGTGTCCGTCTGTCTCTTAGTGGGCTGCTAAACTTTTTTTGCTAAACTTTTCGTGCTGCTTTGTTGCTATATTCAGTCAAATTTTGCATCGAGTTTTTAATACAAGAGGGGCCCACACTCTACAAGCATTGTCTTTTTAGTGGGTCCCTCCGTTTTTTCACACAGTGCATATTGACAATTCTTTCATTTTCGTTACCTCTGCAACAATTGCAATGTATTGATACTGTTAGTTTTCCCCATTATTGTTGTTTTCTTTGTACGAATTTACACGCATTGTTTCTGTCACTCAAGAAAGTGAGATTTATGTTTATATTACTTTATTGTGGAAAAACGAATAAATTCGAACTTGAACTTGAACTTGAACCTTGGCGTCACTATCCAACGAAATCTCAGCTGGAAATCTTACATAAACAACATTTGTAAGAGGAGTAACTGCACCCTCGGTTTTCTTCGACGCAACCTGAGGAGATTTTAAAGAGCAAGCCTACAAAACTTACATCAGGCCGACTCTAGAGTACTAATCCTCAGTATGGAATCCACATACCAAAGAACTCATATCGCAGATAGAGTCAGTGCAAAGACGTGCCGCCCGCTTTGTGTTGTCTGATTACAGACAGCAAAGTAGTGTTGCCCTAATGCTACAGAAACTACAGAGGCAGTCGCTCAATGAACACCGTGCCAACAAAAAGGTAATCATGCTATTAATGGCCTTGTGGCTATCCCTGCAGCCCCACCCTATATATTCCCAGCTTCAGGAGGAACAAGAGGTCATTATCTACAAATCAGGCAACACCATTGCAGAATCTTAGCATACCAGTATAGCTTTGTCCCCAGTGTGATGGTCTGTCTATGGAATGCTCTCCCAACCGAAGCGGTGTCAGCCCATCTATTGAGGTCTTCAAGCACCGCCTCTCGTCAGTCACCCTCCGTTAAAACAGCAAGATATTTGGTTTTTACCTGCACTTTTATTTTGCCCTCTTTCAATTTGTGTGTTCACACCGTATTCTGCACTACACGTGCTCCCGTGACCGCGCACCTCACTGCACTCAGAACGACTTTACTCTACTGAGAGGGATGTACTTTAATAGATGAAGAGGAAGAAATTTAGTATGAAGATCTACTGTGATATAATCTACAAGCCTTTAGATTTTGGGTCTACTGCTCCCAGTGTTCAGTCTTTTGTAGGGTCAAGGGTCATATTGCTGGTTGACGGTTTGTATTTGCTCTATAGGCTATACGTTTCTTAACGGATTTTGTTCAAAATTGGTATGAAGGTCTGCCGTGATATGAGCTACATTTCGAAAGGTTTTGGATGTGCAGCCCCCAGTGTTCCGTTATTTATTAGGTCAATGGTCATGTTGATGGTAGATGGTTTGTGTGCAGTCTATTGGCTACATTTCTTGACGAATTGTTCAAATTTGATATAAAGGTCTACGATGATATAATCTACAAGCCTAGAGAATTTGGATGTGCTGCCCTCAGTGTCCCGTCTCTTATAGGGTCAAAAATCATATTGTTGGTGGATCGTTTTTGTGCGATCTATGGGCTACATTTCTTGGCGGATTTTGTTCAAATTTGGTATGAAGGTCTACCATGATATAATCTACAAGCCTATAGATATTGGATCTACTGCCCACAGTGTTCCGTCTTTTATAGGGTCAAAGGTCAAATTGTTGATGCATGATTTGTGTGCGCTCTACAGGGTACATTTCTTGACATATTCTGTTCAAATTCGGTACACAGCTCTACCATTCTAATCAACAAGTCTATCTATTTTGGAAGTTCTGCCCCGAGTGTTCCGTCTTTTATAGGGTCAAAAAATTACACTTTGTAAGATGCAAAACCAGACGCAGAGCATTGTTTGAGCAACTGTGTGACTGGACATTAGCGACTATCCTAAAGTGTAGCCAATCTGCATGCAAGTGACATATCTTTAAATAGTAGGCCCTACTTTGAATTTTGTATCCTGATGCATTAAACTATAATGTACTCTTATATTTTGATCTATACATAAATTTTGTGAAGCTGCGCCTAGTCTTCATAATATTAAGAAGGGGTGGGGATCTTTGTCCCTCGCTCAAACATGAAGATGAAGCAAAAGTTGCTGTTATATATAGTGGCGAGGGATACAATCGCATTGCGCGGCAATGGGCATTTCTAGTTTTTTCTTTTTTTTCTCTCTTTTTTTTTTTACTGATGGCCCAGTCGGACCCCCATAGTCAAAATTTTGGTGGCACGTAAAAGAATTGTAGTGGCCCGAAATACAAGTGACGAATGTAAACATTGTGACATCAGGCCGTGGATGTTAGTGAGAAATTAATGCACGCTCACGTGATTCATTTCAGCGCTTCCAATTCTTGAACCCATTTTATAAAAGCCTTTGTTACATCATAAACCCTCAGCTGCACGGCGCGCCTCGCCCTAGCAGAAACTAGTGCACGCACTTTAGTGCGCGCAAGCGAACCTCAATACGCGCAGCCTGAACTCCCAAGTTCATTGACACTACCTACCAAGATTTCAAAAATCCTTGATGAATTCCCCCAAATTCTCGGATCACTACCAAAAGTTAATCGTTTGTTACTTGCGTCATTCTCAACCTTTCCTGCAAGTTTCATTCAAATCCGTTGACTACTTTTTGAGTTATTTTGCACACGGACAAACTAACGGTAACGGACATATTGTATGCCGAAACCATGCCTGTGGTTACAGGACCTGTACCAGAAGGGTGGGAAAACCCTCACCACGGGAAACCTCACCTCAATGTACCCTCTTCCAGCTGCGCTGCTGGTACTTTGACCTCGACCTGTCGACCGCCAGGCCACGGAAGCGCTTACAAACTGTGTGATCCACTCCACTCCACTCTGAAGTTTGAAGTTTATTTGAACAATTTCTAACGACCCCTTTCGGAGTTTGAGAAATTTACAATGTCTTTGTAACAGTAAAATACAACAAACATGATGTTAACATATATACATACATGTATGAACAAATATAATAATCATAAAGTACATTGAAAACACAATGCAAATAGTAAAAGCGCGCCCCCTTGAAGACGTCATATATACGGAGTCACGTGATGATGATGAATATTCATGATAAAGCGGAATGGGTGTCCCAACAGTGGTCACTAGTTTGAGCACACTGTCTGACACTTCTCAAACTCTTGTAGGATAAGCTCTTTGCTGCTTCTCAAACTCTTGTAGGATAAGCTCTTTGCTGTAACTGAATTTGCATGTACGGTTGAGGGAAGTGTCCCCCTGTAATGACAGAAACCTCTTCGGGTTTTGCAGGAATGAAAGATGCAGTCTAGCAGGCAAAGTTGTGGTTCATTTTTGTCGTTTCTGAAATCAACTCGTGTATCGGTTTAACATTTTCATCTGTGACGTCATTGCCTATTTTTAGATATTGCTACTTGAGTATATTAGTCCATGCAAATGAGCCATCTGTGCACATCCCGCTTTACGTTACGATTTCTGCTGATTAATATACAGGAACGACATTGTCTGAAAGGGAATGATGACATAAGAGGCTTCCGTCATCTGCAGAACAAGGAATACCTCATCAACGAATTTGTATATCCCAAAGGAGATCGAGATTATTTTCGCAGAAAATGTGCGCATTTAGACCGGACTATCATCCATGTACATGAGTATAAGGATTAACCACACAACACGAAAATCCACCATGCATGCGGTGAGCACCAAGGGGTGCTTTGGAGATTATCGTCAATTCAGGACTCAACCGCTGTCGACATAAAGTGGTTTTGGAAAAGATATGAGTAGGTCTACGATTTGGAAGGTGTTGTGAGAGTATCTTGGAGGTCTGCCGAAGTTTTGTGGAGGCTATACTGAGCAGCAGCAAACATATTATACCATGATAAAGAAATTTATCTTTTTCACCTGTCTCGGACTCACGGTGATACTCATTTTTTCACTGGTTATGCTCACCGACCATGTTAAAATGGCGGATCGGCGGTACAATGGCAAGTACAAAAACCATAGATGTTTGTTTGTTTATTTGTCTGTTTTATCTAAGCACGGGAATAAAAGCCCTCAATAAGCCAAAGGTTGTTTTTAGAGAGGCCGTGAACGAAGTATTTGACATAAACAGAGCAAATCAAAGGTGTAGAACGAAGCAAAAGTAATTCATACATAGAAGTGATACAAATATAAAAAACAAGCACCCCCAAAAAACAACAACAACCAAAGAACAATGTACTCTAAAAGCAATATATTAAAATGACAATGATCATCTTATGTGTAAATCTCCTCCAGGTTAAACAAATACTTCAATGAGCACTCTGAGTACATCAATAAAAATTTTCTCCTTTTTTTCACGACTGAATCAACATTTCTAAAGAAATTCAGGCTGTCTAATATCTTCTGGGAGATTATTGAAAATCTTTATACCAGTATTATAGATACATCCGTGATTTAAAAAAAAAATGTTTTACGTTTTTTACAGTTTGAGAATATTGCGTGAACTTCCTAACATAACATAATAGATTCCCCTTTATAAGGATTATTTATACTAGAATTACGGTGTGTGTGTTTTTTTTTTTCTAGCGAGATTGATTAGTGAAGCCACTAAAATGTCCTTCCCACCTGTTTAGACAAAATAAAACATAACACAAAGTAACTTTAATGCAAATTTAACATAATTTAAGAAAAACAAGATAATTACGTGAAATTTTACATGATCAATAAAGTGCTTCAAATAAAAAGTCCTGTAACTATAAGAAGTGAGAAAGGAAATCATTGAATAATAAAATGATTTGATGGTCGATTGGACTAGAAAAACTCATTGAGCTTCTTTTTTTTTTTTTAATGGTGGCCGTTTTTAAATTGTTGCGTTCTACTATATCACATATTCCAGAGTACTCTCTGCATAAATTTAATCACAAATCTTTATTTAATTTCCTTCTGTTTATATGAAAAAAAAAATGTAAGAAAATGTTGTATATCTCGCTTCAAATTTGTCAACAAAATGGGAATGGTAACTTATAAATGAAAGCAATGGTAATTGCTTCAAACAAATTAATTTTTTTTACACATATGTGCAATCATTTATGCTTTACCAGTGAATTTATGACGTCATCGCTTAAGCTGAAGTGCACATGTCGTCAATATAATGTGGTTTAACCCTGCATGAAAATCTTTCTCATCAAATTCCAATCACTTTCGTTTCAAATTTAATTGTACGGAATTGTAATGGTCATCTCAAACACTGCATGGTATATGGAGTGAAATGAGTCACTGCTTTATACGTCCATGCCCAAGTCAAATACTGTTGTAGGTATGTTGTATTTTTACATCTGAAATATGATTATCAGAACGTCATGTATGTGTACATATACACTTTGTATCTATTGTGGAGAAAGACATTATAGTCATGTATCAAGATACCGAGGTGAAACACACATGTTATCAAGTTACCCCTAAACAGATCCATTTTCGTTAGACATTCATTCCTCAGAACATTCCTTCGAGGAATTAATAATATTTCTGCCATTAAGTGCTACGCACCAAAGCCACGGAAATCCCGGGGGCTAAATGATCAGAGAGGCTTCCTCAACTACGAAATGAAGGGACCACAACCAAAGCCTGGCAATGACCACAAATATGGCTATTGAAATCAGAAAACGAAATGCAAAGAGCTAACCCTTTCAATAATCGGGAAATATAACGCTAATTACAACTAGAATCGGAATTCGTCAACACTGACAAATTAGGTGATCCGATATATTCGGAAATAAATGTTTTGAGTCCTGATATCAATACAGATGACCCGATCTGTTTCTCCTGTTATTAGGGGCGATTGGTCATGTGATGTTGAGATTCTCATCCAGAAAAGGAACCTCTCAAACCTGTCATGCCTACAGATTAAAAATGGAAAGGGCATATTATGCTAACAAAGTGACAAAATGAAAATTTGGTATCTTTGAACCTAATTTTTACATACAAGTTGGCGTCTGAGGAAAAAGCCATTATCTTATGAAATGATCCTCTTGACAAGGTCTATATCTGTGCAAAATATGGGGGCAATATGCCATGTATTTATCAAGATACAGGACGAAATTGGTTTGATCCTTGTCCCTACTTTAGAACCAAGATGGCGTCTGATAAGAAAGTTGTTATGTCATTAAACAATCCATATGACGTGGGCTAATTGTGTGCAAAACATGGGAGTGATAGGGCATGTAATTACCACGATACAGGACAAAGTAGTCATGACTCTTGACCCTATCTCGCACGGCCAAGATGGCGTCTGAGTCAAAAGTCGTTGTTTTATGAAATGATCTATGTAACATGGTTGATACATGTACAAAATCTGGCCTCAATTGAGCATTTAGTAAGCAAGATACAAAATAAAGAATATTTGACCTTTGAACCTCATTTGCACAGCCAAAATGGCGTCCGACCAAAGCGTCGTTATTTTACAAAATGATCCATCTATCGACGTCCATGTGTGTGCAAAAATATGGCGGTGATTCTATATACACTAATGAGGATACAGAATGAAGTATATTTTTTACCTTTGACTCCACTTTACACAGCCAAGATGGCATCTGAGCAAAAAGTTGTTATTTTGTGAAATGATTCTTGCAACATAGTCCTTACGTGTGCAAAATGTGGGAAAGATAGGACGTATATTTGCCAAGATACAGGATTAAATGCTTTTCACTTTTGACCTTAATTTTCCTACCCAAGATGGTGTCGGAGGAAGAAGGTCTTATTTTATGAAATGATGTTCGTGACATGAACTAAACACGTGCAAAATGGGGTTGATAGAACTTGTTGTTCTTGATCTGTTGCACAGGAAGTGGAAGAAAGAAAAAAAAGTTAAGGTATTGTATAAAAATTTGGAGGAGAAGAATAAAAGGATCAGAAAATGATAAAAGTTAGGAAGGGAGAATAAGACTTACTGAAGAAAAAGCAAAAAAATAAGGGTCTTAAAAAAAGCAAAAGAATTGGCCGGGGTGAGTATCGAACATGGGACCTTTAGTTTAAAAGTCCGATGCACTATCCACTGACCTATTTCATCCCCCATAGGCTCTGTTTATTAAGCAAAATGACGCTAGAGCGAAGCCAAGTGCCAATTTCAACCAAGTTTTTCGGCGTGATCCCGACGTCCAATGAAAAAATTGAAAAAAAAATTGGCTCTGTTTATTAAGCAAAATGACGCTAGAGCGAAGCCAAGTGCCAATTTCAACCAAGTTTTTCGGCGTGATCCCGACGTCCAATGATAAAATGAAAAAAAAAATCAAAAGCATTCTGGTATAAACCGTACAGCCGTTCCCACACTCATGCATGTATGTCTATCGAGTTTTTCGCCTCCTAAAAATGGCTAAAATACTACAGCCGTTCCTACACTCATGTATTTATGTATGTCTGTCAAGTTTTTCGGGTCCTGATTGGTTAAAACCCTACAGCCGTTCCTACACTCATGTATTTATGTATGTCTGTCGAGTTTTTCGGGTCCTGATTGGCTAAAACCCCACAGCCGTTCCTTCACTCATGTATTTATGAATGTCTGTCGAGTTTTTTACGTTCTGATTGGCTATAACCCGACTGGCGTTCCGTAACGTATGCAGGCAGGCATTCTATAGGGCTGCACAGTTGCATAGTTGCAGAGTTGCACGGTTGCATAGTTGTACGGTTTCTTGCGTTCTCATTGCTTTTAAAACCTGACATCTATTCCATGGCTGTATAGTTGTATGGTTGTGTTGAATTCCGTCACCTAAGGCCCGTCATATTATAAACCCAACAACCATTCATTCATGCTGCAGGAATGAATGGCTGTCTAGCTAATCGCATCCTGAATGGTTAAAACCCAACAGCCGTTCCCTCACTTTTAAATGCATGTGTGTATATCGTGTCTGTCAAGTTTATTGCATTCTGGGGCCTGTCTCATAAAACTTGTCATCAGTGACAACTGCCACATTTTTATGACAAATTTTCTCTCAGCCAATAAGATGCAAGGATTTCAGTAGCTTGTCACATCTATGACATCTTGTCACTGATGACAAGTTTTATGAAACGGGGCCCCTGGTGTGCTAAAACCCTACAGCCGTTCCCACACCGATGTATGTATGTCTGTCGAGTTTTTCGCGTCCTGATCGGCTGAAACCCTACAGCCGTTCCTTCAGTCATGTATTTATCCATGTCTGTCGAGTTTTTCGCGTCCTGATTGGCTGAAACCCTACAGCCGTTCCTTCACTCATGTATTTATCCATGTCTGTCGAGTTTTTCGCGTCCTGATAGGCTGAAACCATACAGCTGTTCCTTCACTCATGTATTTATCCATGTCTGTCGAGTTTTTTTGCGTCGTGATTGGATAAAACCCGACAGGCGTTCCGTAATGTATGCAGGGACGTACCGTTGTTCGATTAATGGCACTTCGGCCCGTACGAGAGACGACCATACAGACATTCTAGGGCTGCACAGTTGCATAGTTGCATTTGCACAGTTGCATGGTTGTACGGTTTCTTGCGTTCTGTTTGGTTAAAACCTGACATCCATTCCATGGCTGTATAGTTGTACGGTTGTGTTGAATTCCGTCACTTCAGGCCCGTCATATGATTTCGACTCGTCTAGCCCCCGATAGACAGCGCGTCAGAGTTCCCTCGATGTCACATCTCGCTCTATGTTATCTCCTCCAGATAAGGAGGTTATATCTACATCCGCGTTCATTTGTTTGTTTGTCTGTCTGTCTGTGTGCAAAATAACTCAAAAATTGTGCACGGATTGAAACTTGCCTGAAACGTTTATAATGACACAAGGAACAGGTGGTTTAATTTTTGTATTGAACCGGGGATTTTTATGGACTTTGGAAGGATTTTTTTTTTATTTACAGATAAGGTCAATGAGCATGGGACTTCAAGTTGAGCGTATATTTGAGGTTTGCAGACGCACTCTAATAGTCCGTGGGCCAAGACCCGAAAAATGGGTTGTTGGTACCATCTGAGGTGGCACAACCTTTTTGGTGTCAGTTTGTTTGTCGGGCATATATATGCTTATCGAGCTATGATAGCATTTCCAAATGAGTAGCTTAGTCATAATAAATGAATTTTTAACCAATTTGGTCTCGTTTTTATATCCCTATACTTCTGAATCGAAACTAAACCGCTATACAAAGAAGAGCACTGCCTTCTGTATGTCCACAGGTGTTCTGTTGTAAACGCGGTGCGCTTAGTCTTTATTCAAGGCAGCGAAGGGAATATCCAAAGGGTTATGATGTCCACAGCTGTCACACGGTGCGCTTAGTCTTTATCTAGACCAATGTACCGTTATCATATCTAAAGTTCCTCTTAAAAGGGATTATCTATACTGTTTTTATACTACCCTATCAACAAATACATCAGTTTTAAACAAAAATCACTCTGTTCATTTACAATATCATTCATTATAATGTATCGTAGTTGGAGGGAAATGAATATATTGTTGGAGGGAAATAAAGCGACATTGGCGTGGTATCAGCATTTTCACCGTAGCGTTTTCGCCCGGAAAATGATAAATAATTGAAAGATACGGTAAAATTCACGAGGAATTGTTTTTGTTGTTGTTGTTTTTAGATAAAAGGATATACACTGTATCATACGCTTTGGATATTCCCTTCGCCGTCTAGAATAAAGACTAAGCGCTGTGGACATCATAATCTTTGGATATTCCCTTCGCTGCCTTGAATAAAGACTAAGCGCACCGCGTTTACAACAGAACACCTGTGAACATACCATAGAGCTGCATTTTACAGCTCTATGGAACATACAGAAGACAGTGCTCTTCTTTGTATAGCGGTTAGTTTCGATTCAGAAGTATAGGGATATAACAACGAGACCAAATTGGTTAAAAATTCATTTACTATGACTAAGCTACTCATTTGGAAATGCTATCATAGCTTGATAAGCATATCTATGCCCGACAAACAAAATGACACCAAAAAGGTTTTGCCACCTCAGATGGTACCAATATCTGGCCTGGCCCATGGACTATAAAGCACGTGCTCTGCTCGGGCGAGCCGCCACGTACTACACGTGTGTAGTAGCTGGAAGCTGATGACGTAAACAACTTAAGGGGCGATCACACATTGCCGGTTAAGATGGCGGTTCATGGCGGTGCTCTGCCAAAGACCGTGTTTACACCGTACTCAAACCTTGGTCATCCGTCACTCATCCGCCATAAGCTCCAAGAACCGCGGGGAACCGCCAGAAAAACAAAAACAGAACAAAACAAAAAATTCGAGACGGTCTTGGCGGTTTCAAATGGACCGTGTTCAAAACGCCGTTCATCGTGTAAAGAACGGCATCCTCCGTGTTTGCTCCGCAAGATCCGTGATATTGTGTTAACACCACCATAATCTTCATGCGAGCAATAAAGAAAAGAGAAAAAAAAAGCAAAGATGAACCCATAATACAAGATACCCGGCCCCGTTTTATCAAAAGATAAAATTAACTTTAAGTCAAGATAATCTATGATTAACCTCTCAAATCAACTCTTAAGTCTTTTAATCAATAATTAACTTCCAAATCAACTTCAAGTCCGTTTTATCAAGAGACCCAGAGTTGAAATCAACTTTAACTTCGTCCCCAATCAACTTTAAGTTTTCTCAACCGCTCCAAATCCATAACTTTATAATTGATAAAATATCAACTTTAAGTAGAGACAGTCTAGGTAGACTCAATTGTAGGGCAATTTACAGAAGAAAGATGACTGTCACACTTTCCTAGTCTAGCTGGGGCCTTGTCACAAATGTTTGTCTGTTAACTGCTCACTTTCTCTAACATTTAGTTACGTTTCTTTCATCTAGTTATGGTCTTTTCCTTGCATGAAATTCATGATCGGCACGCATTGCTTACGCGACTGCTGCACGCAAACACCTAGACAGCAGTCTCAATCCCACCATGCGCGCCCGGCGCCTCGGCCCGCCCGCCCGCCAGCGTGCCAATCACAAGGGCAAGTAACCGAGCGCTGGAACCGCGTCTGTGTGCAAATCATAGTATTCTTGCCAAAGAATATGCGAGGAAACCAGCGATTTCTGACGTGCGTAGGCCTACGTACGTGTAGAGCTAGTTCGTCAATAGCTACTAGTGTCTAATTAATAGTTTAGTAGGCCTATACAGAAAATAAAGAGTTTAATTCTATCGCGCCGAGAACGACAGTAAGACCTTTCTAACCAATAGGCCCAACAGTTAAGTGACGTTACAGCTGGTCGTTTGTACTTACTGTACACTGTCCTGTAGATTACTACTAGGTCTAGAATTTCGACATGAAGACTCGCGATCTATTCTTTACAAATCCGATCCTACACTAACATACAAGACTTGAAAAAATGCATACAAAACACGACCTTCGCGCGCCTTGGACAGTCCCACTGGCACTGCAGAAAATCCACTGTCATTGTCTGTGTCAGATTATCCATGTCAATGAATACTAATGTTAGATCTGATACTCGTCCTCTAAGTATCCTACGTAGTATATAAGTGTGCCGGATCTTCTCGGTACGCGCGCGTACGCAGATTTTCGTTCAGCTCGCGATGTGCTAGATCTATCGACGTACTTTCGTCAATACAACGCAAAACAACGGCATATTTTGCGGTTCTGTTGCAACCATATCTCTATGGTTGCAACATACACTGTACTTCTAATTCGGTGGATTCCAAATACCGTGCGCCACCTATCGGTTGTAGCGGACAGGCCGATTTTCAACTTTGGGGTCGACATCGCGCTATGCAGCTTTATAAAATGGGTTCAAGAATGTAGCCAATAGGAAGCGCTGAAATGAATGACGTGTGCTTCCTTTATTCTAGTCCCATTGCACTGCGTGTTAAATCCTATTGTCGATCGTCTGTGCGCGCGGCGGCTCCTTTGAATTGCATGCATACGCGCTGTCAATCCTGTAAAAAACTTCTAGTTCGGGCTGCCGGCCGGCCGGCCTTTCTTCCCTTGAGCATATTAACATGACTGTGTGGCGTACGTATACTCTACTATACGTACACTTTGTACAGTACAGTAGACCAAGCGTTGTGGGACCGGACGCGTACATGGAGTCACTTTGAAGGGCAAATCCAACGATTTAGCAGGTTAATTCTCACGCCGTTTTCAGAGTATGTTGTCTAGTAGGCCTATATGAGGAGTCTATATCAAGTCTTTAAGGTAAAGGGTGCATATTCTATGTAAAATATGTAAGTTTTCATGCGGGAACTTAAGTGTCCGGAAACCCAACCCCCCATTATACTTATACTGTATGTGCGGGATTTCCGAGCGCGACGTGCGTAAATGTTTGGGACGAACATCTTCGGACGTCTTGACCCACAAAAGTACGTGAAAAACGCTGAAAAATGCTGTTAGTTTTCGAATTTTTGACCCATTTTATAAAACAAATGATGCACAGGATTATTTCGTGGCGTTAGTGGAGGCGTAGCTCACTCTCGGGTGTTTACAATGTAGTGCAACAATTGTAAATACCCTCGAGTGGACTATACGCCTGCACTATGTGCATCATTTGTATAAGAGCATGCGCTGCAGCGCAGCAGAGAAAAGCTGCATGCGCAGTGCACTGTTTACTACTCAAATGATGCACAGGATACCTGTGCATAATTTGTTTTATAAAATGGGTCGAAAACTAACAGCATTTTTCACCTACCTTTGTGGGTCAATACCAGTCAGCGTAGCACTCGCTGAAGAATCAAGATGTCCGAAGATGTTCGTCCCAAACATTTACGCACGTCGCACTCGGAAATCCCGCACATATAAGTACTGTACGTATAAGAGTGTACGTACGCCACACATGTTATGCACAAGAAAAGCCGGCCGGCATGCAGGCTGAGCCGGTGTAGCCCGAACTAGAAGTTGTTTACAGGATTGACAGCGCGTATATAATAGTAGCGCGCGACGCACTTGTAACAACTGATTGAGTGCGCACTGCGAGTGTAAACATTGTGACGTCAGGCTGAGCATGTTAATGAGAAATTACTGCACGCACACGTGACTCATTTCAGCGCTTCCAATTGGCTACATTCTTGAACCCATTTTATAATGTACAATAACTGTACTGGCCTAGCGCCTGGCGATCGGTATACGCGGTAACTAGAGGTACGCGTTACGGTCGCCACAAAGCACAGCGGACTTTAAAAAATGGCAGACCCCCCCCCCCCTCCCCAAACCCAAGGCCCACGGAGAAAATGGCAGACCCCCAAGACCAAGCTGTCTTCCGGCGAATGCGAGTCGACGAACTGAAGAAATACCTGAATGATCGTGGCATACCTCCCGTGCAGTCAGGAGAGGCGGGCCAAGCCAGACCAGAAGGCCAAGAAGCACAAGGAGGCTTTGGCAGCCCTGGTTGTGTCTGTTTAGAACAGCAGGTAAGTAACAATTTGGCATGTGAGATTCCTTTTTTTCCAACCAGCGTTGGTGTCTTTTGCCAAAGAAATAAGTGAAAAGTCAAGCCTGCATTTTGCAGTGTACATACGTCGCGTCGAACATGCAACACGGAAAAGCCAGTTTGCTGCTAATACCATACCGTATCGATCTATCTCTCGATCTCGCAATCGACTCATCCGACCGGCCCAGCCCGGGCGCCCGCCCGCCCGGTGCGGCCGGCTGAGCTGAGCTGCGCTGCTGCATGTGCATATAATGCGAGTAATTTTGATGTCGACTTTTTCCCATAAGGCATTGCGGATTTCGGCCTGTCCGCTACAACCGATAGGTGGCGCACCGTATATGGAATCCACCGAATTCAGCGGCTGTAGCGCTAAGCATACTGCGGCGCACAGACTACGCTTCTGCGGCTGTGGCAAACAATCATGAAAACAATTCGTCTCTTTGTTGTTTGTTTTGCTTTTTGTATTGTAATGTTTTTGAGCAGTCTCGTCCTGTGTTTTTTGTTTTGACTTAATCAATAATTAAGTCATGGTGATCAGCTATAACTATAATCGACTATTAAGTCTCTTCGTAAAATGGAAATTTAAAGTTGATTTAAAGTTATAGCCGACTTTAAGTTGATTAAAGTTAGAGTTGATTTCACAAGCAACGCTAACTTCATCTTGATAAAACGAGGCCCCGCTGGTACATTAAATTGAATGCTAAAATGTCCTTACTTTTTTTAACACATAGAGTAACAAAGAAAGTTTTACGTTCAAAAAATTGATAGGTATGTTGAATAGTACATCAGTTACATTAGAAGGTGTGTTCATATTTTTGTTAAAGCTTAACGGCTTAAAAGATGGCCAGCTACATGAACCTGTACAGTAAGTTATACACAGAAGACTACGTAAATATATTGGGTTCTGCGTTAGAAAACGTTTTGGGCTTATTGATGGAACTTGCATGTTTTATATCATTTGGGATGCTGATCCACATAGTAGAGGCTATTACGTAATCCCGCGAGATTTTTGTGCCAAAATTGCTTTTTTTTTTTTTTTGCTAACATTGTCAATTTGGGGTGCTGAATCAAAAAACTTTGGTTCCGTTTTTCACGTCTTCAGCCACCATTTTGAATTTCAAAATGGCTGCCATAGCAAACTGTATTTGACCCATATCTCATAAAATGAGTATTGTAGAAGCTTCATATTTGGTGCAAAATGCATGGTTGTGATGTCAGACACTCTGATATATTTTTTTTTGTAATAGTGGATTGTTTTGATACAATTTGTAGGCTGCCATCTTGAATTTCAAAATGGCCGCCATAGCAAACTATATTTTGGCACATATCTCATAAAGTGAGCATCGTAGAAGCTTCAAATTTAGTGCAAAATGCACGGTTGTGATGTAAGACAATCTGACATATCTTTTTCTGATATTGTGGATTGCTTTGATACAGTTTGTAGGCTGTCATCTTGAAATTCAAAATGGCCGCCATAGCGTTTTTACCCATATCTCAGGTTGCAGTAACTGTAGAAGCATCAAATTTTCAAGAATACACATGCTTGTGGTGTCCAACGTTCCAGTACAGCTGTTTCGTAATGCTGGTTCAATTTAGGTAGGCCATCATGTTGAAATGTAAGATGGCCGCCATAGAATTATAATACTGTTTTAAGCGCCTTAGATAAATTTGCCAAAATTATCCTAGTTAGACCAGATTCTTTTCCAGGTCACAGCCATCTCTCAATTCAAAATTGCCGACATAAAATTCAAAATGTAAGGACGAGGTTCCAATGACGCCATCAAGCCATGCTGAGGGGCAAAAACTGCGTATGGGGGGGGGGGGGGGATGCGAGGAAGGGTCCCATACCACTGTCCCATAATATGTGTGGTCAAGCGTGTAAGCGTTACACTCACATCCCATATATAGCAAGGCGAGTATAACACGTGCATGCGTGGAAGCTAGCTATAAAAATGAGCTTAAAATACACACGTGATTTGTTTCTGCCTCTCAGGCAAGACGTACATTATTTTTGCGTCGTGGAACCTCATTAATGATTACATTTCATCCCAGTCATTATTTGTACAAAAGCAAGCATTGATACAATTGAAGGTGATCTTCAAAAACTTGATGCTGCCTCGAGAGAATGAAGACAAACAAGGAAAAGTCTCGCAATGCCTAGAAATGCCATGGTCACCCTACCAGGCATCCCATTCACAAGCTTGTTTGTTGGCCACAAAGTGAAACAAGGTTTGCTGGATATATTTCTGCAATAATACAAGTGAATAAGGAATGAGCACATAGGCTTTTTCCTGATTGCACTTGTTTGGGTCATCGTCAATTACTAGTATCAAGACTTCCAAGATATTTACTGCTGTACAACCAATGATTCTAAAACTACGAAGGAGCAACTACAATAGCTCAGTTTTATGGTGCTTTGCATGCACCAGAATTCCTCCATAATATTTATAGGAGGCCATGACACGATGGTAATCTCAAAAATGTCACTGCATTTAAAGCTGATGAATGTGGTGTTTGGCAATCAGGTATCGGAAACATTCAAGGAGGATATTCCACAAAAAGATGAAAAGGGGAAGTTTTCCTGTTCTGTACTAAGAATTAAATATTTATAGGGCCTATACAAATTTTGTTTATATATATCAACAAAAACAAAACTGAAGCAAAGTTCATGCTGTATTCACCAACCGTTTATTTCGGCACACAAATATTCCATTGTCGAAATTTGGCAATGAATTTAAGTTCTATAAGAAAATCAAGTGATTCACTCTTTCTCACGTGTTGACACTGACAGAACAATAACAATTTTTTATTTAAACAAAGCAATACGCTCTTTGTTGTAACCCATTGAAGACGAGTGAAAGGGCTCTGATTGCATCCAACTACATTGGCTTGGTATGGACTCCTCAACCTTTTGGGGAGATCCGTGTTACTACCGTGTTAGAGACGTCGTGTTCAAAACGTGAAGAGAACGTATTCACATCGCGTTTAATAATTGCTTTTCACCATCGTTGGGACACGGCTCACGGCGGCTTGAGAACCGCCATGAACCGCCATCTAAGCCGGCGATGAGTGATCGCCCCTTTACCATAGGCCGATAAGGTTGTCTCCTTACATGCGGGACTGGTCAGATCTCACCTCTGTAATTCGTACAATGAATGCAGCTTCAAACGTTAATGAAGATGAAAGTACAACATATAATTCATTGGCCATGTTGCTTTGGATTTAATAAGTTATTAGTCTTATGTCCTATCATGAATTATTAAGGCATATTTTAGATCTTTGTTGCCAGTGGCGTACCGTGGGTCACGACATTGGGGGGGGGGGGGGGCACCTCGTGGAATTTTCATTTACATTGATTATGGAATGACGGTGTGAAAGAAAAAATTACTTGTAGCAACATCAGGAGAATACATAGCAATTAAATGCGAGCGAGCGAGCTTGACAATTTTGACATTTTACAGTCCAAAAATTGCCATTTGTAGCTGTATTTTTTCGCTTTGGAAATTAATGGAGCTCACGGGGGCGCAACTGCTGGCAATTATACTGGCAGCAACATCAGGAGAATGGCATACCGATTAAATGCGAGTGAGCGAAGCGAGCGAGCTTGAAATTTTTGACATTTTACAGTCCCCAAACTGCGGTTGTACTTATATTTTTTCACCTTGGAAATTAAGGGGGGGGGGGGGGCACCGGGCGCAACTGCTGGCAATTACTGGCAATAACATCAGGAGAATAGCATAACGATTAAATGCGAACGAGTGACGTGAGCGAGCTTGAAAATTGTGACATTTTACAGTCCCAAAACTGCCGTTTGTACCTATATTTTTTCGCTTTGGAAATTATGGGGGGGGGGGGGGGGAGCGAACCGGGCAAAGCTGCTGGCAATTACTGGCATCAGGAGAATGGCATAACAATTAAATGCGAGCGAGCTTAAAAATTCTGACATTTTACAGTCTAAAAACTGCCGTTTGTAGATATTTTTTCGCTTTGGAAATTAAGGGGGGGGGGGGTGCACCGGGCGCAACCGCTGGCAATTACTGCATGGCAGCAACATCAGGAGAATTGCATAGCGATTAGATGCGAGCGAGCGGAGCGAGCGAGATTGAAAATTGTTTACATTTTACGATCCCAAACTGCCGTTTGTAGCTGCATTTATTCGCTTTGGAAATTTAGGGGGGCGCCCGGTGCCCCCCCCCCCCCCCCCCTGATCCGCTACTGGTAGTCAAGGGTTTCGGTTTATGTTCATGATTGGGGGAGGTATGACCAGCGAGGAGGCGTCGAAGTGACCATGCGGGGGAAGGATGTCCTAAATCTGCACTTTAGAGCATCCCCAATTGTTTGTGTGTGTGCGTGTGTGTGTGTGTGTGTGTTATATACATGGAAAAGTTAGGAAATAACCCAGGTCAAGTCTTATTATGGGCAATACAAGGCATTTTAATATCGACTAGTATGTAAAGCAACACTGCAAAATCAATGATCTATAGCTTTGATACAACGAAGGTGTACATTCTACATCACATTGCGCAACATTGCAGCGACTCTTTTTTGCCGTTCGGATGTTCTGAGTACACTGCGCACATCGCTATCCTGCTTATATTCAGAATGCCAACCAGGAATCACGCTGAATCACAATCTTCTGTCGGCTCCAGGCCTTTTGAACAATGTTTCACACTATAAACCTCTCTAATCATGGTTAAAAGAAAACTTAGAAAAACATCTTATTTCTTGATCACCCTTTCATGTCGATTTCAAAAGCAGTTTGCTAACCCTTGAATTACCATTCTGGTAAGGTTTTTTTTATTTTTTATTCATTTTTATTAACCAGTGGATGGGGGGGGGGGGCACGTGCCCCCCCCCCCCCATGCCCCGTAGTTACGCCACTGTTTGTTGCTATGAAATATATCGTGCACACTCCAAGCGGCACCAACGGTTTGGCAGCAGACACAGCAAGTGTACTGTATGTGTTTGTTTGTCTTTTAATTTGTAATTGTATTGTTTGATTTTATACGCAGATATACGAAACCACAGTGGTGAGATTGGTGAGAACTATACTGACATGTTTGAAACGCAAAGGAGCCACGGTGTGTTGGCCTGCATTGGCAAGAGTATTATTTAAAGGTTCCCTAAAATATAAATGCACGTTGAACCGTGTTGATTTATGATACCCTCAACATCACTTTTGCGGTGAAACGAATATCTATAGAAACGTTCAGGACATTTTAACTAATTTTTCCTCAATTTTTCTTCAGATTACTTGGATATGCCTACAAAAAAAATCCTTTCAAACCAATATTCCTGTTGTTACCCCATCTGTCAATCATTGCTAAAGTACTGATATGTTTAACAAAAGACATTAGAAAAGCACCTTCCCCCCCCCCCCTCCCTAAAGCATAACTTGCATGTTTTTATGATATTAATGTGACTAACAAAAGACATGGCAAGGGAACATGAAAGTTATTCTCTGTCTCGGGGAGGGTGCATTTAAGATGTTTTCTTAATCATATAGATACTTATGCCATGATTGAAAGATGAGGTCACAGCAGGAATATTGATTTGGAAAGATTTTTTTTTGTGGGCTTATCCAAGAAATCACCACAAAAGTGATGTTCAGGTTATCATGAATCAACACAAATCAATATGCATTTGTATGTCATAGAACATTTTTTGATAGACAATCTCTGGAGCACATGCAGCAGATGGTACAGTATACAAATATACCAGGCCTGAGAGGCTCTGGTTGAAACTATGCGCATGACGTGACTTCAGTAGCACTATTTTCTGAGGGGCGCAGCCCCGAAGAAAATACTGCTACTGAAGTCACCGAAGGCACATAGTTTCAACCGGTGCCTCGAAAAATTGGCCTGGTATATTTGTTTTACATCCCTCCCAATGAATTTAAGAGTATTCGACTACTGGTATTCTGTAATTTACCTCTTTTTTAAGGGCATCTTGCTTTACTTTTCAAGAAGATTGACTAGTCATTCACGCTCGGGAAAGCAGCTCAGCAGGAAGGCAGCGCGTACGCGTACTATGAAGAGACGTTCTGCGCGCTCAACCGCTGAAGTGTACTCGGTGCATTGCTGTACAACGTACTGGCAAACATGCGCAAACTGCAAACTCACTACGCGCTTCATACATGCAATACGCATATCCGATCTGTCAACAAGTACCGTTAGTGCACCAGTTTTCGACAGGACCCAGATTTCGACACCCAGCAGATAATTCTTATTAAATTTTGTACTCAATACAAACGTCTGACTTCAACAATCAACCAAGTTATCAATCACATTTCTAGTCTTATATAAACACCGTTTATCACTTGTGATCATAATCCAACGGTAGAATATTTAAAAGAAAAGCAACACAGTGTCAGCAGAAATTTTGATGTCGGCCATTTTTAGGTGTTCAAACAATATGACGCATTTTGTAAACATCGCCGTAAAATGAAATTCACCCATGCCGGTTATCTTGATACTTTAGTATCAGTTTGTTTGCCAAATCCTGATGTTTGATTTCATAATCGACTTTAGTTATTTCATGGCTGAATTCGTGATAACTAATGAGCAAACTTAAAGAGTTGGCTTTGAGAATGTGGCACCAGATTTCGACATTCCCATTATAAGACACGTTATAGAGGAAACAACAAGTTCTTGCGCCGGTACTTTGCTGGTTTGCGTCCACAATGCAGTGTACGCATACTGTACGCGCCATGTGATTTATGCGTGATGCGCGCTGTGATTGTGTCGAAAAATGATGCTGGGTATCGAAATCTGATGCCAGCGACGGCGTGACAGAAATCGCTAAAATTGAACACGAGTGCATTCAAATTGGAATTCGTTCAAGGCATATTATTATTGGCCTTTGTAGCTCACTTCATATCGAAATTCCGAGGTAAAGCGGTGCAGTATTGATGGTAAACAAGGAAATGTGATAAAGTGTTCTTCCCAAGAACTGTAAGGAACTGGAATTCCCTGTCGTCAGAAATTGTTTCAGCGCCATCTGTGGGATCATTTCGAAACCGTCTAACGGTTGATCACAGTGGCTAGTATTTTCGTCAAATTTTCTATGTGCTTGTAAATATCTGTAAATAAATTGTATTATAATGTAAATAGCACCAGTCTGCAAGAATCTTCAGTCTATTGAAGGAGGCAGACTTAATCAGAAGAAGAAGAAGAAGTGTCGAAAACCAGTATGGTAGGTGTGCAACCCACTGACCGGGTGCATAACGACCGACCGCGCATTATAATGGCATTGCGCGTACAGAAAGAAAATGTACGCATGGGACTACGCGCAACGGTGTTCGATTCTTCACTGGGCTACGCTACCGAGTAAAATGAGGCGAAAACAAATAAGTATTCCCTCTAAATTAACGAAATTTAGCAAAATCGAATAAGATTTATCGTGTAACTATATATAACTAGGCCGGCAGTGGCCAACCTTTGCTGACTCGTTAGATGTAGAGTATCCTTCCGTAATAAATTTGACGATTTTGACCGCAAAATTGTCACCGCCGCTTGTACGATCGTGCACACACGTTACACATACACATTGACATAATTATTTTGTCGCCCGCTACGACCGTACGAGTTGAAGCAGAAACGAGAAATGAAAGTGAAAAAACAGACCGACTCATCTAATTTATTTTAATTACGATGAAAAGTTTCCTAATGAAAATCAATTCAAATTCATCAAACAGTCCTTCAAAAGTAATATCGAAGGATTCAAAACATATTCAGATATTATTGGGGAAAAAATGACGGTTAGAAAAACACAGCGGCCTGTCGAAAAAACGCATTTAAGTGCCCTTTATACGTATTGTTAGGGTGGTCGGTTGAAATGAACAGGGCAACTGAGTGCGGAAAAAATGACACCCCACGCGTTCGAAGCCGCCATCTAGAGCGCGTACCTCAGATCGCATTTTCAGTGCGCGCTTGTGAATCCGGAGTATTTTCTCCACACGTGAGTAAAATTTCAGGCAAATTGTGAGATTTTTCACGTTTCTATTGATAGAAAAACGTTAAGTGGCCGGTATTATGAACACCCAACCATACCCTTACTGTACGTTCGGTTGCCAGTGCGGTGATGTGCGTGCTCGAGCTGATCAACGATGTGACTGTGAGCTGCAGTTGATTGTGTTTTCTGTCGTCTTTCTACCTAGCTGTCTGCACATGAATATGGACTATCATTTCCTGTTAAAATGCAAGTATACATTGTAAATTTGGGTAGCATTCAGTAACAATTCTAGCAATTAAAGCACCGAGTGCCACTGCAAATTCGTGTGATTCGTACGGTGTTCTAACGTAAACAGTGAACAAGTTAGACTAACTTACTCGTTAGACACTCTAAAAAATAATTATTAGGAATGAGATTACGGGAAATAGGGCCTACTGTTAGACAGGTAGAACTAACGTTAGGCTTAACTAGCGCTAACGTTAAAGCAGGCCTACTATCTACTGCAGTTTCGTTTGTCAACATCTTTTGGGTGGGTCGCTCGAGTTAGTGAACTGCGAGACCAACTTTCAAACGGCGAAGAATGAACTCCCCAAAGGCCTACGGTACGTCGAAGAACCCTAGCTTGCTTATTGTTGTCTAATTATAGATCTACGATATCGCCTACTCTGTTGTAACGTAATACAATTTTTTTCTTTTTAGGTAGAATGAGGGCTTTATAAGAGTCTCTCTGAGTCTCTCTAACGTAACCCGTGTCGCATTGAGTGTATGCGTGCCTTGTGGTTCTCGCGAAGTGCAGTGATCTAAGGCGCCGCGATACCCATTCATTTGTACATGAAATCTCTCGCGAAGCAAAGGTGCTGCGATACCCATTCATTTACACGTGAAATATTTCGCGTCGCGACGCGAAGCAAAAAAGGCGCGAAAATCACCAGCGTGGTATAGTTTTTACCATTTTCCCTAGGGAGTATAGTCTTTCGCGGATTTGTATGGTAGAATTATGTTTTGTTGTTTACAGTGCTCTCGACCAATCAGAGGACGAGAAGCAATTTGTGAGGGATATAATATAAAACATGTATGTCTCCGGTTGAAGCTGCAGGGCAGCGGGGTCGCACACACCGCTCCTTGCCCTCAGCTTCGCCTTCCAAGCTAAACTGAATAGGTAGCAGACGCTGAGCCTGATCTCATCCTCTTGCTTATACGTCTCAAAATATGTGTGTATGCTAGTTCTCAATAGGTACCTTGACCAAATAATATACTGACCACTTCTATTTGTCTTCATTCGCTAAGAACACATTGCGCAATGGACATACAATGGAATCGCATTTTTTATTGTCTCGCTTCAGATTTAAAAAAAAGAAGATCATTGTCGTTTAATTCCATGTTAATTTTCATATTTGAGTGTTTATTTTTCTGTTGTCCTGTGTGTCAGTGTTACCAGGTTTCCAAGCGTTGACAAGGCAACTGGAGCCTTCTCTTCGTCACGACAATTGGGGGAATGAAAAAGAGATGGCAAAAATAAGGTGAGTATATAGGCTTTCGTTGGGCGCGCAGTCTCACGATTATCGCAATCAGAAAATTGGCGCCATCGCACCAAGGAAAAGGGGATGGAGCCCAGACTAACAAGGAGCCAGCCTAGAGCAGACCCGAGTTACGGACTCTGGCCCCAGGGCAAACATCAGACTGCAGGGCTTTGTTGTTGTTATTGTTGACATGTTATACCTTAGCCTTTTTGCAAAGGCGGCTCGCAATGAATTCGCATAATACGGCGGGTAGGTGGACTCGCGTGCACACAGCGATCGGATGGGGGCGAGCTCGCCGATCGCGCGCTGTGTGTGCGAGTCCATTGCTCTTTGCGTGCGCGTGCTGAAATTATAGCGAGCTGCATTTGTAGAAGACTATTAGTCCATGGGCCAAGACCCGAAAAATAGGTTATTGGTACCATCTGAGGTGGCAAAACCTTTTTGGTGTCATTTCGTCTGAAGCTATGATAGCATTTCCAAATGAGTAGCTTAGTCATAATAAATGAATTTTAAACCAATTTGGTCTCGTTTTTATATCCCTATACTTCTGAATCGAAACTAACCGCTATACAAAGAAGAGCCTGTCTTCTGTATGTCCACAGGTGTTCTGTTGTAAACGCGGTGCGCTTAGTCTTTGTTCAAGGCAGCGAAGGGGATATCCAAAGGGTTATGATGTCCACAGCTGTCACGAGGTGCGCTTAAGGGGGTTTCACACCGGGCTTTGCGTACAGTTGCGTAGAGTTGCGTAGCGTCTACGCCGAAATTACCTGCGTACTCACGAAAAATAATCATGATGCTACGCGTAGGACTGGCGTAGTCCCGGCGTAGTCCAGGCGTAGAGTTACGTATGGTTGCGTAGGAAGCACGTATCCGCGTAGCGTATTTTGCGTATAGCGGGCGTACAGTTGCGTATATATACGTAGGCCGGGCGTACAGACCGCGTAGAGTTGCTTGCAGTTGCGTAGAGTTGCGTACCGCCGATTTACTTGTTTGATTTTGTTTGATAGATACTTTATTTTCTGCAAATCAACATACATAAGTAGATTTAAAACACAGTCGTTTGACTTGCACTAACAACGATATGATAGGAAATTAATGAAATAATATACAGTAGCATGTCTATGCTGCAGGGATTACAATAACAATTCTAATTAAGAAGCGATTATAACAATTGTAATTAAGAATCGATTTATTAACAAATTAATGATACTACGGAGCTACTTCAGCACATTAGCCTTCTGCTTTTTAATTCACTCTTGCATGCTGTTCGAATACGTAGCAAAATATCATGGGGGAGGTTATATCTTAAATTCCTCAGCATTTTGGACGCCCTACAGATTCGCATCGCAGAATGCGAAAGTTTTCAAGAACGGAAAAAGAGAAGAAAACGAGCTGTTGCAACAATGAGAAGGAGAGTGTGGATCAAACCTTGGATCCGGCGTTGATCCATACATCGGCAATATGAACAACTGATGAAAGAACTGCATGCCGAAGATATTTCTTCATTAAGATAATCAATTTTATGCGGATGGTGCCACAGGTATTCAATTAACTCCTGACACGAATTGCACTGAGAATTACAAAACAAGATGCCAACTTCTGAAATCTTTGGAACCTAGAACCTGCCGTAACTTTAAGGTTTACAATACCTACAAGACCCTACAATATGGATTTCGATTTGCTTATAAACATGTTGTCATCAAGAAACCTGCAAAGACCTGAAATTTGTTTTATAATTTCAAAGGTTTCTTCTCGATTAAAAGGGATGGCTAGTAACTGATCAGTGGGAATGCTGGGGGATGATTGCTCAAATCCTTGTGGGATTCGTTTAATGGAACATTATATCTGTTGTTGTGTGAAAATTATTTGCTTCAGAATAGTCTCATATTCAAGTAATGTGCAGTTTGATATTTCCAGGTTAGCATGCCTGCATGGACAGTAACGGGGCGATCGTTAACGGGCCGTTAACGATCGCACCGTGTTCAACCAGAGCCCTTTCAAGACAGCCATTAAGCCATCAAACTGAACCTCCCTGCAGCAGACCCTCTGCCCCATGATGACCATGCAGCCATTTGACTACTTCCTTGTGGGAGATGATGCTCTTGCGCTGAGGACTTGGCTGATGAAGCCTCTGTCATTTTGTGGCATGACTCGCCAGCAGCGAGTCTGCGAGGCTTTCACGAACCAGACGGGTTGAAGAAAATGCGTTTGGGTCTACTAGTGCTGGCGAATTGTCTGCATTTTGATCACTAGAGGCATGTATAATGAGCAGGAGAATTCTTGTTCCTACCACACCTTTTGTTCTTCCTTTTCGGCATTTTACAATTATTACGCCTACAGAAGAGAAATAGTTAAGTACAAGTCTCGAAGAGCACAGGTAAGTAGGCTATACATTCACCAGCAATTCAGAGTCCAATGGAATGAATGATATCAAGCAGTTTTCTAACATGGGTCAGGCATTTGAATGCCAAATCTGCACCTATAATAATAGGCTATATATACGCAACTGTAAGCAACACTACGCAAATGTATGCCAGGCCTACGCAAGTCTACGAAAATGTACGCCAAGTCAACGCAAGTCTACGCAAATGTCTACGTAACAGTACGCAACACTACGCCATGTCATACGCGAGCACAAAAAGTGCTTTGGTGTGAAAGGGGTTCGGTGGCGTACTGTTGCGTATAGATGGCGCACAGTTGCGTAGTGTTGCGTAGACTTGCGTAAAACCTGCGTATCAGAGCTCTACGCGGAGGGTACGCGAAAAAATTAAACATGTTTAATTTTTTGCGTACATCTTGCGTACCTATTTTGCGTCCCTCGGCGTCCTCTTACGTAGAGTTGCGTTCTCACAGCGTATAGTGGCGTAGTGTTGCGTAGTCACTACGCAACACTACGTAACACTATACGTAACTCTACGTAAAGCTTGGTGTGAAACCCCCTTTAGTCTTTATCTAGAACGATGTACCGTTATGATATCTAAAGTTCCTAATAAAAGGAATATACTGTTTTTATACTACCCTAACAACAAATATGTTTTAAACAAAAATCACTCTGTTCGTGCACAATATTATTTATAATAATGCATTGTAGTGTACCGGTACATTGTTTTTGCATTATCTTTCATTGTTGGATGGAAATAAAGCGACATTGGCTTGGTACTGGCGTTTTCACCGTATCGTTTTCACCGGAATATGATAAATAATTGAAAAATATGGTAAAAGTAACTAGGAATTGCTTTTTGTTGTTGTTGTTGTTTTTAGATAAAGGGATCACTGTATCATAAGCTTTGGATATTCCCCTCGCCGTCTTGAATAAAGACTAAGCGCTGTGGACATCATAACCTTGGATATTCCCTTCGCTGCCTTGAATAAAGACTAAGCGCACTGTGTTTACAACAGAACACCTGTGAACATAGAGAAGACAGTGCTCTTCTTTGTATAGCGGTTGGTCTCGATTCAGAAGTATAGGGATATAACAACGAGACCAAATTTGTTAAAAATCAATTTATTATGACTTAGCTACTCATTTGGAAATGCTATCATAGCTTGACAAGCATATCTATGCCCGACAAACAAACTGACACCAAAAAGGTTTTGCCACCTCGGGTGGTACCAATATCTGGCCTGGCTCATGGACTATATACGGCTGGGTCAAGAAGACAAATGTTTGCAGTCTATAGTGACTCTGGGTTTTTTGATTTGCTTCGTTTCTTTGTGTATGTGTGTGCGTGTGTGTGTTTGTTTGTTTGTTCTCTGTTTGTTTGGGGTTTTTCGGTGGGGAAGGGGGCTTTAGGACTCTAGAGCCAATAGAACCCTGACTTTGAACAACTTTGTAGATTACAGTGCACTCCCGTTATAAGGAACATGGTTTAAACGAAATTCCGGTTGCAAGGTAGTAAAATTTCAGGTCGCAGCATTATCCTCTCTGTCTTTTTGTAATTGTGTATTTGTTCGGTTATAACGAAATTTCAATCTAACGGAAGAAAATTGTCGGTCCGGAAGACTTTGTTGTAACGGAGTCCACTGTATATTAATTTGAATATAGGCCTATATAGTTCCCACCAAGAATGGTGAAATGCATTTTGAAAGAAAAAACAGAAAATGCTCTCCCCAGAAATAGGGCACCAACAACCTTGTAACCTCCTCCCCCTCCCCCGGCCTATTAATCGGGGTCACTAAGTACTGACTCCGTCACATTACGGCCACAAACAGCTTACACACTTTATCCCCATGAGTATCATGCAGAATGACTTGGCTGGCTTCTGGATAGAGAACTGTTAGATACTTAGACAGGCACAAAAGCTTTGCATTATTGTGTATACTTTTATTTTCTATTCCTCATAATGATTTCCTCAATACTTTGAAAAAAAAAATCTTATGAGCTTGTTAAAGAAGATAGAATATCAGTTTTATTTCTTGGGTCATTAATGTTATATTCTAGAAAAATAAGTTTTTAGTTGTTTTTTCTGGGGGTGGTCATTTTCATAAAATAATTGGTCAAAGAGTCAAAATGGCTTTCAATCAATTCTGAAGGAAGACAAAAAAAAACTTCCAGTGTGCTACATCAAATAAATGCATAAGTTTTTTGTTTCACTTGTCCCAAGGAACATGCAAGCAAATGAGAGTTTTCTATCACAAAGTTTTTATGCTCCCCTGTCATTTTCAAACTTACTCTAGTGAATTGAAGGTTACAAGCAATCGATTTCATCCGAAAAGCGATCGCAATAAGAAGTCAGCTTTCAAATTCGTCTTTGGGCGCTCAAAGTCAACTAAATCATTATTGATAGTCCATAGTCATTTAGATTACTCATAATGCCTAACAGTTATGTTCCTTCGGTCGTTCAAATTCGGTATAGTGAGTAAGCATATTTGAAGTAGCTGCACTCAACTTATACTAATGTGAGGGTCGTATACAAGATACGAAGTCAAAACGAGAAGGGCAAGAACGAATTAGTTTATTTCATTAGTCTTTTCATTCAGTTGAGTTCACTATTAGTCTAATCAGTTTAAATCAATACTTGGCCTTGGCGATGTTATGCTCAATTGATAAAGTATATAGCATGAAACGTTTACCTTCTTCTGCTGTAAAAATTAGGAAAATGTGGGAATTCTGAGATCTGTTCTGGAAGTCCTGTTTTGATTTCGGGGGGGGGGGGGAAGGGGGTTATACCCTTCTTCCTCCCTTATTAACCATGAAATATTCTTAAAACTGATCGCGTATAATTGTTCTGTATAATACTGGTTGTCATCAGGAAATAGCCTATATTTCTTGCTAGATTCATTTACGTATTGAATTTTTTTATAAAATTAGTACAGTGTATCGGATAAACGCTTTATACGCCTTCATCTCATCTGTATTCATTTCGTATGATTCCACAAACTTGAAAGCATGATAGTGTAATTAAGTGACTAACTGACAATCTATAGAAGGAAAAAACAACAACAACATGGCTGACCATTATCTATAGTACGCTATCGACGCACTACCAATGAGGACTGACATAGAATAATTGAAGCTTTTAGACAACAACACGGGACTATTTTGTAATTGCGGACAGACTTAGCGCAGAGAGGTGAGAACCTCCCTGCTTGGTGTCAAGCATAGTTAAGCGCCAGACTTTTAGCAGGGACTTGAGAGATTTAGTCCCACCTTCCTGCTTATAGCTGCGATGATAAAGATTCTTCAAATGAAATGAAATGTATAAGAAAACTATTTATGGAAGACATGCATAAAAGAATAAGGAAAAAAACATGAAAAACAAAAGACTAAAAAAGGCACAACAATTAGTCAATTACTCAAAATGAGAAGAAATTAAAATGAAAAGAAGTAAAGAATAAACAAGATAACAATAAAAAAGAATACACGAAATGTGAATTAAATTTTGCATAATAATTATGTATGCATGCGAGATCAAAATTCCCGTTGTGTCCATGCGGATACATCATGCGTAGTAATTCTAATTTACATGATTTAGATGAATAAAGTAGAAAACCAACTTCCTAAAAACAAATTTAATACTCGAAACAAGCTGACCAGCCCTGTCTTCTTCTAATTGACGAAATGTCATACAACGTATTCCACAGCAGATTAACGAAAGTGTGTTCCAATCAACACTTTTGATCTCTCGAAAAATGAAATTGAGTGCTCTAAAGCAAAATTGGCTTCCCACTAATACTTTAATCGTAAAAAAAAAAACATGCTCCATCAAATACGAAATAGACTGATTGCTGTTTGTGTTGAATTGAATGACTGATAGACACAAAACGTATGGTGTTGTCGAATTTGAATGACGATTTTAAGAATTTGATTAGGAAGGGTTTGAAATTGACCGGGACACAATCCTATATATCTGAGAGGGAAGTTGACTAAACATAATATCACCCGGAGAGCGTATATTTAGGTCGATGATTCCACAAGTGTGGGTCTCTACATACCTCAAACTGTGTTCTCGTTGAAAATTTTCGGTTTTTCTCAAGTGTAAAACACACACACACACACACAAGTAATAATGTTAAAAGCATTATCTCATGGGCAGGACGAATTTATACCATAAAGGAGTTGCAATAAATGATAATGTACGACATTACGATATCTACAAGACAATGAATGTGGATATATCACCCATCCCTTATTGCTGCAAGGTTACTTTAACCGTAGTAAAGGTAAAATTTGAAACCTAAATCTGAACATGGGTATAATGTCATTGTTTGATTGATTAATTATATATTTCGTTTTGACTGAACAATAAATTAATTACCTTAAATCATCGCATTTTATCTTCCTTACACTTTAGGAGCTTCAAATTTCCCCTTGTAAGTCACCATGAATGTTAATATTCGTTGATGTTTATCCAGAAAAGCGTTTTCCAAGCATCGGACGTTGCAAAAAACCATTCAGTTATTCAAAACCGGTATTCCACCGATGGATATGCGATTCTCCATTAACGTCACGAAGATACCACGACTCAACCAGACTACCAATATGACTGAAAAACGGACCTGTGCTATCATTGGCAACTCTGGTGTGCTGTTAAATAGCAGTTGCGGTTATCTCATCGACAGCTCCGATCTTGTAATCCGAATGAATCTGGCGCTGTTTGGAGGCGAGTTCGCTTCGGACGTCGGTTCGAAAGTCAGTCTGATGTCATTGAATTCCGAACAATACAGGCACCTGACGTACTGTACCGACAACTACGGCAACATCACTATCGATGGGCTGCCACGCGTGTGTTGGGAACTTCTGACAAGCTTAACCCGCATGAACGGCAGTACCCTCTGGTATTCCGGGAGTATGGCCCACAACGATCATCTGAAAACGGCGCTGGCGGTGCTGAGCAATTTCTACAATCTCCACTTTGGTTTCGCCTACAGCCCTGCAGAGCTCAAGGGTCAAGTGAAAAAGTGAGCTGATGGAGAATTATTCGGAAATGTTGACAGTGAAAAACCAAATGTTCTGTAGGCTTTGTTTGGGGTTAGTTTTTTTTCTTTTCAGAAAAAGAAATGTTTGTTTGTCATAATGTAGACCTGATACTGCGTATTATATTTTACATGTACATGGTAATGGGGGAAATTCATCATGAAGACGAATCAATATACCTTCTGAAGGCAGTCATTCACTAACAAGATTGATTCGCATGTACATGGTAACAGGGCCTAATCTGGACTCCCTTACTCCGAAACACCGTATCTACGTTCAGACGATGATCCTTAACCTCGAGGATAGCTATCTTCGAGGATAAGCTCTGGCCCCATTTATACGCGTTCACATTTAAATGGAGCTCATCCTCGAAGGTGTCTATCATAGCTATCCTCGACAATAAGCTCTATAAAAGTGTTCCCCCTGCCCCGTAAACTACGAGCGAGTCCCATTCGATGATAAAACCACAGAACCGGAAGTTTCGCGACGACCCCAGAACTAACCAGGGTGTAATCACTGAAGTAAAAATGAAGGGGAACATGAGCTTATCTAGGCGTAGTCCACTTCCTGGACTGTATTCGTAGTGTGCCCGCGTACGTACGGACGTACGTTGATGGTGTCTGTATGTACACTGTATTACACAATTCACCCCTCCTGAATACATTTTTTTCGGGAGTACCAATTGGCGGAGTGTCGCAATCAGCGGTTGGGCGCATTGGGTGGGTGCCGAGTGTGTGGGGACTGCGGATGATAAAAATCGTCCAGTATCTGGACTAATCTAGGCGTGCAAGTGTCACCAGTGCCAATGTGCGCGACGAGCAATGGCTATACGAGCATTCACGTTACTGATGCTTTTTTTTGCATACTCAGTATGTGTGTGTGTGTGTGTGTGTGTGTGTGTCCAACAACAGGCACACATGGTACGCATCCACACATAATTGTAATGCAATGTATTATGGGGGAACTTCTTCATCCAGGTTCTTCTTCCAGGTTAGCGACCACAATCAACTAGATGATTATTCTGTCACTTTTGTAGAGAGGTTGGCTATGCACTTTGCAGAAATTTTTAATAGTTAACTTTGATGATAATGATAATTGCAAATAAATGACTCAATTTCAATGAATTTGAAAAAAAAACTGTAATCAATAAGCAGAAATAAACAGAAAAAAGTAGAAATAAATTAATTAATTAATAAAGAGCTAGCAGATGATCAGCTATTCTCGTCTTGTGGCCCTTGACACAAAAGTGTTAATGAATTGGCCTCATCGACTTCCTGAGAGAGTCATTTCCACTGCTTGATGGTACGTGGCAGGAATGAATTCAGATGGTAATGTACTATGCAGCATTGTGTGATGACAAATTGTTGATTGTGGCCCCTTCTTTGTCTTGATGGAAGCGGGATGGAGGTGTTCTTGGATATTCCTCACGCAGGCAAGGCCGTGATGGTTCTTGTACAGCATGGTGAGGCGGGAAGTACAGCGTCGCTCCTCGAGTGATGGCCACTGCAGTTCGTCAATCATGGCCGATACACTCGAGGTGTTGTTACGGTATCAGTCGTCTCATGACGAAGCGAGCTGCACGTCGTTGGACAACCTGAGCTCCAACATGTTGATGGCCTGCTGGGTGTGGGGATCCCAGATGGTGGTGGCATACTTCATCACTGGTCTGACATTAAGTCTTGTATGCTGTCTCTTTTATCTTCCTGGAAGAGATCTTGAGGTTGTGTCTCACAAAGCCCAGGGTCTTGTTGGCTTTGGAACAGATGCCGGTGATGTGCTCTATCCAGTTGAGGTCTGGGCATAGCGTTACTCCTAGATATTTCACACTCTTGGCAACCTCCAGTGTATGTCCATGTAAGTAATATTCAGGCTGGAGATTTTTCTTCCTTCTGGTAACTGGAAGGACAACAAATTTTGAGGGATGGAAGAGCATATCCCATCTTTTCTCCCACTCAACAAGTTGGTCCGGGGGGGGGGGGGGGCATTTCATCAACGAGTTCGTCGGAGTTTTCACCGACAAATTTGCTATCAGCCAATCAGATGCAAGGATTTCATTAGCTTTTAACAGTTGTCAGTGTAAATCCTTGCGTCTGATTGGCTGATAGCAAATTTGTCGGTGAAAACCTCCGACGAACTCGTTGATGAAACGCCCCCAGATTACGTTGTAGGTGCTTCTGATCATCAACTGAAGCAACAACGTTATAGACAGCTGTATCGTCCGCGGACAATCTGACTGGAGAGCTGAGTAGATCAGGCATGTCATTGATGTAAATAAAAAACAGACAAGGCCAAGAACACTCCCCTGCGGCACTCATGATTGGACAGAAATGAACTCGGATCTTACTCCATTGATCACTACAGCCTGCCGTCAGCCACCCAGGAAATCTGAGATCCATTGATTCAGAACACCCTGGATTCCATAGAAGTTGAGCTTGTGGATGAGGAGAGAGTGGTTGACGCGATCAAAAGTCTTTGTGAAATCCAGTATCAGGATGTCTGTCTGCTTTCCCCCAGCCATGTTAGAGAATACCTCATGGGTAAATTCGAGGAGCTCAGTCTCACATGACCTCTTTCATCTGAATCCGTGCTGTTCAGGATTAAGGATATTATGGCGTTCCAGTTGGCCCATAATAGTGCTGGTCAGGATGTGCTCCAGCACCATGCAGCAGAAACTGGTGAGAGATATGGGTCTGTAGTTGGCGGGGTCATACTGCTCTCCCTTCTTGAAAACTGGCGTCAGATTAGCATCTTTCCAGTCAGATGGAACTTTGCCACAATCAGTAGATTACAGTGAGGAGAGGAGCAAAACTTCGGGATAATGCATATTTGTTTTCATTCGTGATTAATTTTGTTGGTTCTGAAATTACGACTTAATCACAAATATTTATTTCGTGACCAGTCTAATATTTCATAACTAAGGGTTTACAAAATACCAAATGTCACAATTTTGTTACTGAGATCAGCAAGATCACCATCTGGCAACAGTATCAAAATGGCGATACATACAATTCACCTCACGGATACGATTCATTGCAGCTGCGCTGCTGAACAGTCATCGGTCACACAGGTGTACGATGTCTTGTTTTTGAATTGACACACACACACGTGCGCGCGCGCACACACACAGAGAGAGAGAGAGAGAGAGAGAGAGAGAGAGAGAAATCCTCAAAATCACAAAATACTGATTCAATGACCAGACTAAAATTGCATTCCCAAAGGCTTTCACAAAATTACCAAATTTCACCATTTGGTTGCTGTGAGAACAGTCAGATCACCATCTGTCAATGCTGAGTATAGACAGAGCACTTTTTCATCTTAATTGTATATTTGAAGAGTTTGTTTGCAAAAACCGATAAGTCCATATTTGTCAAATGGAGATATTTGCGATTAAAGGTCAACAAAAATAAAGAGAATAATAAGAAAATTTTTCCTTCTTTTGACCATAACTTCAAAAATATACCTTTATATGTAGTGACCGAATATATCATTTAAAAGGTATTATTTTATACTTTATGACAGAGACCGTACTTCAAAATTTTCAAAAATGGACTTATCGGTTTTTGCAAACAAACTCTTCATTTGTTGATTTTGATATCACCAAAAAAAAAAACTAGAAAATCTCCAAATATTGTTTAGTGACTTTACAGTTTACACTGACAAAGTTGTCGGCACTATTACGAAGAGTTTCATGAAATAACCAAATTGCCAAATTTTGGTTACTAAGATCAGTTAGACTACTATCTGGCAATTATCCCACAATTCATTGCAACTGATTGACAAATTACCCTACATCGACGTCTTTACGTCGATGTAGGGCAATTTGTCAATCAGTTGCAATGAAAACATCTCGACGGAAGAATTTCATGAATTTGAATTTCCCACAATTCTCTATGTGGTGTGCCAAAATGACGGTTTGTGGACTGTTCAAAGCGGGAGATGGGCTCGCATTTTGGCGACAGGGCGGAGCGTACCGGTCCCGTGGAGCCACTATATTATTTTCATCTTCATCGTATTTATGCTTGACCTTGTGTCCCGAGCATTCTGTTCTTTCCATTTCTATGTAGCACGTTTCGACTCCGTCCACACACGCACATGTTAATGTGTATTTACGTTGACCCCGGAAGCAGAGGAAAACGCGGCTGAAATTGGGGGGGGGGGGGAGTTCATGGAGAGGATACGCTTATTTACAAGTTCTTATTAACAATCTGTACAAATTCACGTCCATACGATGCTTAAAAGAAACCCAAACCCAAAGAGAAATGTGAATTCTGTGAAAGCAGCAACATTATATAATAGAACATATCAGTGAAAGATTGAGGAAATCGCATAATCGATGCAAAAGTTATGATATTTTAAAGTTTCGGTGCTTGGAAAGCTAGATGTGGAGACTACTAGAGGTTATGGCGTCATATGTAGACAACAATATAAAGAAAATATAATGGGAATTCCACAAAAATGGATTTTTCATGAAAATTACACATTCCATCAACTTGATACTGACATATATACGGGTAGCAATAACTGTATAAATTCCCCCTGCTTTTTGAAAGCGGTTAGTCAAGTGCTCTTTCATTATGCTGGAAAAGTTAACTTTTGTGGAATTTTCGATTGATATTTTCTTTGTATTGTTCACATATACGTCATAACCTGTAGTAGTCTCCACATCCAGCTTTTCAAGCACCGAAACTTTAAAATTTCATAACTTTTGCATCGATTATGCGATTTCCAACACCAAAACTTTAAGAATTCATAACTTTTGCATCGATTGCCTGATTTTCCTCGGACTTTCACTGATGTGTTCTACTAATGTTGATGATTTCACTCAATCCACATTGCTCTTTAGGGTTTGGGTTTCCTTTAACTACGACTGGGGATTCCCCACTCGTCGCTGAGAGATCGCTAGCCCTGAGATAATTCGTGGATAGCTATAGTAAGCTATCTTCGAGTGCTTGCGTGCTTATTCTCCAAGATAGCTGTCCTGGAGGTTAAGGATCACCGTCTGAACGTAACTATAACTTAATCCTAATCTGCCTTTGCATTCCCTTTTGCACTGATTTCCATTTTCGAAATTCCTGCAGAGTTTAGATGAAACTAAGGGATGAGAAAGAGAAGCTGATATAGATAATTTTGTTTGAAGGAAAGCTGAAGATTTATTCGAGTTGACCTTGTATAACAGGACAAATTCATACATAGTAATAGAACTGCGAAAGTTCATCGAAGTATGATTAAATAAAATTTGAGATGAAGTATTGATACATATTTGTCAACGTGTCAGAAGGGAAGGACACTACGACCCTCTCACCTACATGCAATAGATTCAGCAATAAACTTATCAGATATCACACCGGTGTAATGTTACTTATCAATGACCATATCCATATCCTGAAAAGTGATATTTTCTCTTATCATGTGCAGAGTTCTGAAATTGAGCTCTCCAAGTACCGGCGTGGCGGTTTACGCAGCAGCCACGCACTTCTGTTCTCGAATTCAGCTTTTCGGATTTTTTCCGTTCTACAAAGACCCGACGAATCGTACTCTGTTTACGCATTACTACGAAGACGTCAAGCTGAACTACACGACCAATCGACACAAGATGCCGGATGAGTTCAGGGTCCTCCTCAAATTGGACGAGAAGGGCGCCCTTCGGATCGTTAACGACTGCAGCGGGAAATGGAATAACGACGTCCTGAGGGCAAAGTTCAAGCACTACAAGCATTTGAAAGGGGACGAGTTGGGTAATTTTGATATGAACTTGTCAGGTCAAGCAGAAATCGAGCCCAAAGATGAAATTAAAATCAGATCTAGGAACAGGACGCAAGCAACATAGCAGATACTGTACAGTTGAACATCCCGTTAAAACAGTATAGTTTAATGATTTGAGTAGGATCTTAATGTCTTGGAAAGATGGTTTGTTTGATTGGTTGGTTGGTTGGTTGGTTGGCTTTGCTGTGAATCTTTAGAAGGTTGCTATTATCTCGTTACTTTGAATTTCAACAGCTGCACAAGAACAAAGGCGGGTGTGAATGAAAGCATGCATTTGAAAGGGCGTTTGAGTGCGGAAACATTTCCAAAAGCTCAAGCTCATTTTACAGAACTTGGAAAATTGCAAGCAATTGCTAGCAAGAACAACCAAAAGGTTTGTTTTATGCATACGTCTTTAAGCAAATGCTTGGTATCTGAGCAATATATTGCTTGCGGACAGCAAGCAATTGCTTGTTTTTGTGCATATGGATTTAAGTAAAAGGCTAGCACAAGCAACTGCTAGCTTTTATGCATCCGGCCCGATGCCTTGCCCTTCTTCAAGCTTACAAATTACCTAACACTTTACTTGCTAAACCAAACGCTTGATGTTCTTAAACACACAAATTATGTAACACTTTGCTTGCTAAGAGTAACGTTGCTGCTAGGACTTAACGCAGGAACAATAATTCGAAGATAACATAATCTTTTCTGTTTTTTCTCTGAGGAGGAATTTGTTTATGACACCAGTTCTTATTTTCAAAGAATAGATATCATAACAGGCTCAAGATGCTATTGCATACGTAAAGTCCAAAAGATGATATACCACGCACATGAGCTGCACTGATAAGTTGTTAAGTACAAGGGTTTCTAATTGCTGTTGTCGTTGTTGTGGTGGTGGCGATGTTGTTGTTGATTCTTATTTTCGACAGGTATTGTTTAGTACAGCTAAGTATAGCGTAAAAAGTGGTAACAACCAACAGGAAATACAAGAAGCATGAAAACCCCGGTAACATTTAATCTTTTCAAAAGTTTTATATAACGGAGAAGTATATGACACCAGCAGTTTTTATTTTGTAAGGAATGTAATCTTCAAAATAGCATTATTACTATATTGAGGAAATCTGCTTATGTATGATACCTTGTCTTTAGAGCCCTTCGAATCAGAATCATACCGCGAAACCTTCCAGATAATATTTTTTATCGTGCCGGTGAAGACGCTCCACAAAGAATGTTGCTCGAACTTTGCCGCGGGAACTTTTGCCAAATTCTATCCCAGGCAGCTTAGGGTCATTTTCTTCGACATTACCCTGGTATTACCGCGATGACGTTCGGATAACCTTTCCTTTAAAAACGATCTTGCGATAAGGTTTGTCTGATACCCTTGAGACGCATGCGGAATAGTCCAGACAACAAAGCGGTGTGCCCGCCGAACAGGTGGATGGCTTTTAACCACTTTTTTATTACACATGGTTGCTTACAATGTACATGTACCTGAATGTGCACAACATGAACACTTTTCAAATTTCCTGACAAAGACGTCAATACATTTAGATACATGTATCATGATTTTTATTCAATCAATTCGATTAGAATTTCCTGTAACGCATGATAAATATATTAAAAAATACAAGTGCTGCGCGAGTCTGCGCTGATGAGTTGCTAAATGTGACACTGCAGATGAGCTGAATGTGTCTGTTAACACAGTATACCCCTCGCTCTCTCCCGTTGTTTTATTGCCTGAATTCAGTTTTCCGGAGGTCGCCCCGACAGTGTTGGTTCAGGTCTGTTAAAACACAACTAGTATATGGTCATATAGGAGATACCATATCAGGCCCATAACTTACCTTACATAGGAATTTAGAACGGGAAGATGTGGTAAAAAGTGGACCTTTCTGAGGAAGTGAAATAATTTGAAATTATTCAATAAGCTAGACGAAACGTTGTTTTTTTATTAAGTTTGAATTGAAAGGTTTAAAAGTCCCAGTATTCTAAAAAAAAAATATATATATATATACATATTGTTCCGCTAGCTTCTCACTATTAACAGTGATTATTCATTATTTATTCTCCCACACGAGGTAGCTTTTTGTTTTTAGAATTGCATTAGAACGATATGCCGCACTCCCTGGTGGGATATTTCGAAAATTTTGAGTAAAAGCAGATTTTTACCATTCGTACAGAAGACATGTCATTGGATTTAAGAACAAGCAGTTATATTTATCATAACCGCCAAGGAAGTTATGTTTCGTCGGTTTTGGTTGGTTTGTTTGTCTGTCTGTCTGTCTGTCCGTCTCCCTGTTTGCAAAAGAACTGAAAAAAAATCAAACGGACTAGAATGATATTTTCAAAAAAAAAAGATAAATAAACGTTAATAATGACATAAGGAGCAGATGATAAGATTTTTGCAGTGATCCGGATCATCCTGCAGATCGAGTTATTTTTTTAATCTTATTCATTTAGTTATTGATTTATGTTGACGGTATAGAAATTAAAAAAAAAAAGATGAATAGAAAGTGAGCTTCTTTGCGCAGGTCTGCGATTTGTGAGTGCATTACAGTTGTGAATTACTTTCAACGAATTTTACATACAAAATTATACCCAGTGATGTTTCGGATGTATGATATACAGAGTATATTGTTAATGAATACATGGATTTTAAAATATAACTACAGTATGTCCCCATCAAAAAAAAAAAAAACGATCAGATTTTCGCATTGATAACACTCATGTGATTAAACTGCTTAAATGCTACTTCAAGGTCTTCAAATAGAACATTTTAGCTCTATTTTGCACAAAACCCCATTCAATTTGGTTAAGCGGTCACAGAGAAATGTGGATTGTTATAAAGCATGTCATTAGTCTGATTCTCACAAATTTAGCACTTCGATACTCTTGTTTGTGAATACAATAGACAAAACTTGGAGGGGGAGATTCCCGATATCCTCTATAAAATTCCTCATTTCTCTTTGACCACTGAAGCAAATCGAACGGGGTTTTCTGTAAGATGTGGGCAATGAGTTATAGTTTCATACCCTGAATTTGTTTTTAGATTGGTTCACTTTTTTTAACATACTGTTTAAAGATATCATTGCGGAGCTCCCGTTCTAATTTTTTTGAGGGACACACGATACAGTATTGGCGTGCCTGTCTGCAATATCAATGTCTGCTGGATGGCCTGTTCGTGTCTGAACGTGTGGTTCCTCACCATCGGCTATCGAGCTGGAGAGTTTGACGATTAAAATTAATCACGAACATTTTTGTCATGACACTGCAGTATGTCTTTACGCTCAAAAGAGTAAAAATAAAGCACGAGAGGTAAAGAATCCGCCATATCATGTCCTCACCTCTTCACTGAGTCACCATATATATATATATATATATATATATATATATATATATATATATAATGTGTATCTAAGTCCAAAGTGTAGCTTTTTTTTGCATTTCAAAGGATTCATCGTGTACGACACTGTTCAAAATACAAACACACACACACACACACACACACACTCCTAGTTGGCTCTCATGTTCACGGGACTGAGTTTCATGAGATACAGCATTACATCAATTGATCAACATTTACATACGACCAAGATGACGGGTGAAGCCTGTTAATCATTAATGAAATTATTATATCAGATATGGCCCATGAAGGCGCTGTCTATACATAATTATCTTAAGTTAAGAAAATCCTAAATCTCTGATAGTTATCACATGTTAATCATGTGCTTTGCGGAAATATATTTATTTTTTATTATTACTGATAAAATTTGATATTGTCGAAGGTCGTGCATTAATTCATGACGCATATAGGAACAATGTTGAGTCTTTTACATAACAGCATAAAATAGATGTCATCATTGATATACTTGCACATGTACTTATGTGAGTATTTTAGGCTACGATCACCACCTCCAAAGTCAGCCTGTTAGGCGGCCGGGCGGCGCCTTTTTTTCCGTAACCAAGCGAGAGATTTTCTCATGATTATTCATTACGCGCAGCCGCAAATGTGCCATTCTCCTCGGCAAGAGAGGGAGCCAAAGGCGCCGGAAGCGAGGGGGGGGGGGGGGGGGGGAGGGACGCTTGCCCCCTCCCCTCGAATAGTTGTGTGTGTTGTTGTTTTTTTTTGGGGGGGGGGGGCAAAACGAGTTTTTGCCCCCCCCCCCCCCCCAAAAAAAAAAAAAAAAAAAAGAGTGCCCCCTGTATCAAATAATTAATCAATAAAGAGCAAAATGAACAATAAAGGCACTTTTATTGTCTAAAAATTTTCAATTTCATATCTAGAAATGCGAAATTTCCGCCCCTAACGGGGCAAAAATTATAATACACTAATGATATGCATTATTATATCCATACACTAATATTGACTTATGAATAAATTTAGCGTAAAGATGGTAGCCTCGCGTCTTCCATTGTGCCCCCTGAAACATACCTTAAGTAAACATTTCATTTTTCCTTTTCTTCTTGAAGAATAAATTTCATTGCTCGAACAATGCGATCACGTTTAAACTTTTAATGGATATATTTCAGACGAATGGCAAAGTGAAAGTGGCTAGCTCGCTCTGCCCGTACGTATAATAAAATGTATAGTTTTCTTAAGTTATTATCATAGTCCTTAGAATTCCCTAGAAATTTGATTTAAAATGCTCTACAAATGCGACTTTTATACTCCGTTTTTACAAAAAATCCTTACCCTGGGAGGGGTGTATCCCCCTCTCCCGCTCGGTCGCTTCGCTCCCTCGCCGAGGCCCACACCGTCACATTAATGTGCCCCGTATGTTACAATCATAGTCCTTCGCAGTGATTTTTTCATTATGTTTAATTTCCTAGAAATGTTATTTAAAATGCTCTGTAAACACGATTTTTGTATTCTGTTTTTACAGAAAGTCCCTGCCGTGGGAGGGGGGTATTCCCCATCACCCGCTCTGTCGCTTCACACCCTCGCCGAGGATCTCACACCGTCACATTAATGTGCCCCCGTCGAGATTTAGCCCTAACCCCCCCCCCCCCCCCCAAAAAAAAAAAAAATCAAAACAAAACTAAACCAAACAAAAACAAAACAGAAGTGTTCCGGCGCGCTTGGTGTGAGCTAGTTATGATTATTATCCATACAGAGGATTTTTAGAGCCCAAATACAAGTGTTATTTTGTCGACGCACTTCATAACCTCCGACTCACTTAGAAAGTTTGTTGAACTCGACCAATATTTTTTGCCGAGGCGACCAATACTTAAAATATTGGACGGCAAGAAGGGGATTCCCCAAAGTTTTTATAAACTGCACCGTGATTGGTTGAAATATATGAGATGACCCGAAATATGAAGTAAAACGTCTATGATTAGTCAGTCTCGAATTAACTAAAATATCGTTTTTTTCTAAAATTCTGTGTTTATATTGTGTTACTAGACTTGTTTCAAGAACAGAAGATTTGTTTTGGCCTAGTTCGACGTTGATCTAAGTTTCCTTTGGAATGTACATCAAAATACATAGATCACTGTTTTATCTGGGAATGAAGTGGATAACTTGCACCGAAGAGTGTACCATACCCCATGTCAGGATCAAGTACAGTAGGAGACCATACAGCACTCAGAGACAGAAAGGGTAAGTGGAAATATTCTCTGCTAAAATCCTCTGCAGGATAATAATGATAATATTGGGTGTCCTATTTTCGGCCAATGCAAGGAAATATTGGACTCGCTATTGGCAAAATATTGGACTCGTCTTCGACTCGTCCAATATTTGTGCATAGCTCTTCCAATATTTCCTTGTATTAACCTCAAGGCCATCCAATATTATATAGATATTTTATATTACACAGGACGCAAAGCCCCTGCAACGAATTATGGAATTGTGTATGATACATGATGCGCACGTGTGTGTGTGTGTGTGTACGCGTACGGGAGGCAACTATACTTTGGTACCGACCTATATACCCATGTACGTTGTATAATAAGAGCGGTGGTCGTCGAGCGACTTAGGGAACATAAATATAAAGTAATAAAATAAATGAAATAAAATAAATGAAATAAAAGCATTGAAGTAAACTAAGAGACTATAAAGGGAAGAGGAGCCAGGGCTATCTGGAAAAGACAGAGGGAGGGACAGAGCAAGGCAGCCCCACCACCTTCTCCTAAAAGAAGGAACAGTTAGCTGCAGCTTCTATCTGACACTGTCAGAAGTAGCCCATGCAGAAGAGGACTTGGCTATAGATAAGCAACATGGGGAACAGGAAAGACAGGAACAGCCACTCTGTGACGGATGAGAAAAAAACGACAAGTTCGGTTTCTTTAGTAAACATAGTAATATAATTATGGGTTCATTATTTCTTATATAAAGCAAAGACTTTCTGGGACATTCTAATGTAGAAGTGATTGTGAAAAAATTCTTCTTGATTTCTTTTGTTTCTCAACAAAATTTTTTGTTTTTACTGATTTTTTTTTTTTTTTTGGGGGGGGGTGGTGGGGTATGCAATACTCACTGTGTATGAGAAGAACCTGTAGCTTATCGTTCGCAACAAAGATTCTAAAAAAAAAAAAAAATCAAAATCACCAGATAGAATAGATATGAACATAGACCATGATATTATTCTCTATGTGGGATACGTATCCCGGGCACTCGTACTTCTTGATGCGGGTGGTGCTCAGTTGTGCGTACATAAGTTTCTCCTTCTGGGTGTTTATTTACTTTTTTAGTTCATTATATCAAACAACAACAACAACAACAACAACTAAAATGCGCAGATTAAAACTAAATCTCCTCATAATCAAATTACCAAATTTTACAAAACGTTTTATCATTATTACTTCATACCCTTTATACTCTATTATTTGGCAGCATAGTGGAGCTATAATCTATGATCATAATGACATATCGATCAGAGACAAAGGTGATAAACTCTTCTCAAATCAAAGATTTTAACAAAAAAATAATCAGTGTAATAAAAAAACATGATTATTTTCTCAACATCTTCTCTTTGAAAATGAATATCATACTTACTCTCGGTATCAAAGTGCATCAAATCAGCACATAGAACGCGTTATGCTGGATCATTTGTTTCTAAATCAGTTCTCTGAACGATTTACTTATGCAAGGTACATGTAATATGAAATTTATCATGAAGAAGCCAAGTACAAAGCATAGCATTATAATGTTTGCTGGCACGCGTAAATATATCTCCTCTCTCTATGTTTCTCTCTCTCTCTCCCTTTCTCTCTCTCTCTCTCTGTCTCTCTCTCTCCTTACTCCCATTAAGCTAACACATACACACACTCTTTTATATCTACACGTATATGTTTAAAAACTCTTTATTACCTCCGCCAGAGAGGTTATGCTTTCATCGCCGTTTGTTTGCCTGTGTGCAAAACACTCAAACAGTTGTGAACGGATTTGGATGAAACTTGCAGGAAAAGTTGATAATGGCGCATGCAACAGATGATTAAATTTTGGTAGTGATCTGAGAATTTTGTTAGAAACTTTGAAGGATTTTCAATCTTGTGGCAGACAGGGTCAAGATAGGGTCAAGCTGGGCGTAGAGGTTTGCATACGCGCACTTTTTCCCCTCAAAAAACAAACAAACACCCCCCCAAAAAAAAAAAAAAATCGAATGAATTAAATATCGCACGACTCATTGTTAGAAGATTAAACTCATTCAATAATTTGTGTCATTCACGTCATACGAATAGTTTTCTCTCGTAGAAATGTCGGGTTCACCGACATTTTGATTACCAGACAGATGTCATTAAATAATCAGTATGATTGTAATAATGGGCTGTGCTCTCATTTTTACAGCATTATTCTTACTTATTTTGCACTCATTACATGTCTCATTATAGTCGGTTCGTGGGGTATTGTGGTGCTGTTTTTTGTTTTGTTTTGGGTTTTTTTACCGAATAGTGAACTGCACCGATTTGATCAAACATACTTATACCTACAAATTATAAGCTGTTTGTGTCAAGATTTTGAACTTGATTCTTAGATCAAAGCAAAACAAAACAAAACTTGAAGTATCATATCAGCCACATACATAGAAATGTATACTGTCTCTATAGAAAGTTTATGTTTAACGGATCGATTTCGATCGGCAGTCAATGCACACGTGTATGTCCCGGAAATGTGCATTGGCCTGCTCTTGAACACATAGCAGGCCTATAACACACAACTAGAAGTATACAAAATGGATGACAGACGGGAACAAGTATAAAGTTCGGAATCAGAGCGAGACCGACAGAGTTAAATGGTTGTAAACTGTCTGCACGATGTATCACGAGTGATTGAGATACACTTTTGTATGTATGCATTGTGTTGAATTCAAAAGAAAACAAATTTCACAAGTACATTGTAGTGGACTCTGAACCATTACTATGCAAACTTTTAAAACTGACTGAATGTGAGGTGACGTTCAGAAACTTGTGCATGCGCGGTTAAATTATAATCCATCGAAGAACACAGTGATGCGATCAATTGATTGTATCTCTATCTATATCAATCTATGTTTATATATGTATATATATATATATATATATATATATACGTAGTATATCCTCCGAAAATGAGTAACAGTAAGAGGAATGATGATGTCAAAGCTACGCACCCATTTCTCCTTCCTTTCTCATATCTTATATATATATATATATATATTTAAATATATATATATATATATATATATACAGCAAAAAAAAAAGAAAGTAAACACTTTTTCCCTTTAATATTTTTCATAGAAGCTTTAGATAAAAATCATTGTGTCATATACCATATCAAAGATTATTGAATTGGCTATCAACCTGGTAGGTTTATACAAAGGGAAATTTTACGCATTAGTGAACACATTCGTTTTTGTCCTCCAAGGCAGAAAAGTAAAAATTGCAGAATTGGACATATTGAAAATCATTTGTAAATGCGTTCCAAGATAGCAATGATAACAAAAGATCAATTTAACGCAATAAGAGACATGAATAAAACAGCAGAAATAAGTTTCCGTTCCCTTGTTTCCCTTTATATTCAAAACAAAAACATAGTGGGGAAACTGAAGGTGGAACATAAGCATTTTCCATCATTTCAAACTTTAAATGACATAGGGAATGAGCCGGAAAGGTCATAAAATCGACAGAATTTCTTCATTTTACTTTTTAATTAAGGAATTTAAGAATGCATGAGACAAATTCAAGATCCAAATATTATTCAAAATTTTCTTTATTTGGAGTAACGTTTCAAATTTAACTTTCTTTATACCATAATTTTTCTCTAATGTCTTCTGACTGCAGATTTGATAAAAGATTCTTCATTTCCCTCCATTATTTTTTGCCTTTCTTTATCTTTAGAGTGTTACAGAGACATTATTGAGATCATAGGTTGATTTTTGCAAATTTATTTGCATTTCTATTTTGTTAAATTTGTCTTTTGTTCCCATTATCATATTGAAGAGGAAATACGCTTGAATAACAACTTGTCCATTTGGCAATTTTTACTTTTGTGCCTTGGGAGAGAAAAACGAATATGTTCACTCATGCGTAAAGTTAACATTTTCAATGACCTACTAGGTTGATAGCTAATGAAATTACCTTTAACATGGTATATAAAACACCACTTTTAGCCAGACAGTCTATGAGAAAGATCAACTTGAAGAAGTGTTTACTTTTTTTTTTGCTGAGTGTATATGATACATACATACATATACAGTACACTATTTACCTGTGCAATATTGTCATGTTCTTAAACCTTTCAACTTCTTAATACACGTGTTACCAAAATACATCAAAGGTTGTATAATGTATCAAGTCAGGATGTTCAATATTAAGACTTATTTAATAGTAATAACACAACTTATTGTTACAAACCGTAGCACAATATTATCATAGTCTCATGTAATTAGAATGCTACAAACTTTCTCTTCGTCCTGACCATAGTCAACTCATACTATGACTGGTTAAATTCTCTCATTTTGAATAAAAATGTCCTTTCTCATTGATAACATAGCCTCTGTTTCAAAGGCAGATGAGAATCTCACACTAGGGTAGGCCCCATGGAGCCGAAATCTTAACACATCCTATTACCATAACGCTCTGAGAACATTGAATTAGTCATAAATAGACAGGACCACTCACATCACAAACATAAATATACGTTTTTCATTAAACTGTATCTGCACAAATATATTCATACATCATGTATGAACATAATTGACCCCACAACTTGTCAATACAATCTATAATTCGACAAATAATTTTGATCCAAATACCTCTCAGCCACATGGGGAATATTATTTATGTGAATCTGGAAGACTTAACTTGTAGGTCACGTTTTGATCCATAAACTGAATTAGAATGACTGTCGCATACATTGTTTAAATAATGATAGGCCTACATGCTAATTTCACACGAACTGAAATAGGTAGCCAATCATTTCGTCTTGCATGCACGTACTGTGTCTGAACATCATTTTCTTCTAAACAGGGTCAGAAGTTATCTTATCTAAATTTATATCAAGACCAATAAACGATGGTAAGAAGATACATTGCCTATCGCCTGGGAAAACAGACAACCTAACAGACAAACAGCCATAATCCCCTCCTGTAAGTTGTATTACTGATGAAAAAAAAAAGAAAACTAAAAAGTAAATGTAGTTGATTCAATTATAACGTATGTTTCGTCAGACAGCAGAAATACTGATTCCCTGGATACAATGTTAACTGCAGGAACAAGTTATGCTGACGTGGTAAAGTTGAGGGCTAGGCATAAGAAACGATCCTGTATACTTGTATACAAACAATGAAACACAAGACTCTGTATCAAAACAACAGACTCGAGGGTCTCGCACTCAACAGAGTATCGCAAGTTCACCTTACACGCATTCTCGCATCCATTCCCGGAGAACATTGCAAAGTTGGGGGCAGGGGCAGCTTTATTTTAGGGCTTTTGTGGGGGCATGGCGCCATTTGCATGTGTTAACAATGCCTGCAAAATACACTGTATTTAGAGAATCTGACTATGCGGTTTAAAAAAAAAAAGAAAGACTTAAAATGTACAAACTTCCCCCTCCATTCGATCCCCACACAACCTCTGAATCTACCATGATAGCCTTGAAAGAGCACTCAAATTTACTCAAGAGAATTTCCAGTTGTACAACTTTGTGTGTGTGTGTGTTTTGTTTTGTTTTTGTTTCTTTTTGTTTTTTGTTCTGTTTTTATAGGAGGTTTTGGGGCCTTTCTACTAAGTGTACATGTTGTCACCCTTGTGATAAAATGCTGGGTTTGGTAACAAATTTGAACATGTATTTTCAAGAGGAAGAAAATGTATTGCCCACTCCTGGATTTGTCATGAAGTACAGTCACTATGGCCCGAATTCACGAAGGTGTTACAGTACAATTTTGTCCATGGTTTAAACCATGAACAAAGACCATGGGGGGTGAAGTGTCGTATGAAATATTTCATTACGAAATCAGACATTTCGTCGACGAAATGATTATTTTGTAACGAAATGATGTTTGAAATGGTCATTTCGTCGACGAAATGAGTGCATTTCGTAACGAAATAGGCCATGCAACACTTGGCGCCCCATGGTCTTTGTCCATGGTTTAAACCATGGACAAGATTGTACCACCTTTGTGAATTCGGGCATATAAGTACTTACTCAAAGCAATACATGTAGTTTTGCTTATCTCCTCTGGTTCAAGAAATAGAGGATTCGATAAGATTTCTAAAGTTTGGGGGCATTCCCTCCCCTACCCTCTCTCCTCTGGAAAATTGTGCTCCTTGGAGCCCCACGGTGGAGACTAGAGCCCACTGGCATAGATACATTTTCTATAACCCTTTTGGTAATCCCTGCCAAATTTTGTAAAAAAATTGACCAAACATTTTCAACAAAAAGATGAAAATGTGAATATTAGCCTCAACTTGGTCCCCCCCCCCCCCTCCAGCTCATCCACCGATCTGCCCCAAGCAATCTCTAAACTATACTATACTATATGCCATGATATCTTTCCAAGTTAGGTGGAAATTTGACCATATGTTCTCAACAAGTTCTCAAGACGACAAAAATGAATAATTAAGTGCCAATTCGGACTCCCAAATCGGATCCACCATGAACAATCTTGAAACTACAGTGATCGATGAACTAACTCAGAGTATTAACTCAGCTCAATCACTTCTGGTTCTAGAAAAAAAAAAAGATTTGTAAGGATTCCCTGATTTTTTTTTTTTTGTCTTTGTTTTTGTTTTTGTTTTTGTTTTTTGGTTGTTGTTTGTTTTTTGTTTGTTTGTTTGTTTGTTTGTTTTTTTTTTGGGGGGGGGGGGTAGGCAGTCTCCCAGGTTGAGCATGGTGTCCATTCGAACAAATCAAGATTTTATCCCCCCCCCCCCCCCCTAGGGATACTACTTGGGGTGAGTTGAAAAGGGCACTGTATTTCAGTAATTAGGGTCTACAAGAGTATGAAAAGGAGGAGAAAGAAAAGTCATACATGTAAAAGAAATGACATCAAAAGCATGAAACACTGACGGAAACCAGCACAAAAAAAAAAAAGAAGAAGATATACATTCAGGCCACAAATTCTGAAAATTTTGAAAGGTAAAGGCACAAATATGCATCTAGCTTATCAAAACGGAATTATTACAACTAAATGAAAGTCAAATATGAAGGACAAATATTTGAAAAACAAGAAGCCCAGATGAAGAAAATACCTGATCTAACAGAGCATTGATACAAAGTGTTCCTTTGTACATTAATAAGTCAGATAAGAAATTATGTTCTCTGCTACATTCACTCCAATACCTACACACTCTTGTAGCTAGGACAAACTTCAATCTGTTTCACTAGGAGAACAAAAAAGAAAAAAATGTAATCTTCCATTTTGATTTTTCCTACCACTGCAAATTAGCATAAGACCATGAGCACAACAATTTGACAGCACATGTATCTAGTGCTATTCACTCATTTTCTGTTTATTTGTAGCTTGAAGTACTACTTCAGATTCTATACATACCACTGTACATTCATTGCATCTTTTTAATACATACATGTACCCATTTCTATGTTCACATGTTTCATGGTAATTACTTTTACTATTTTTTGTCTCATAATTCCTAATACTCTCCCCTTCCTATTCATGATATCAGCAGTTATACATTGGTCTTTCACTATTTTTCTACTGCAAAAACTACCTTTGCTTGCCATGTCTTTTGATACACTGTATTTGAAAATTAATTATTCCTGCAGATTCAACCACTCCAGGAGTCAACTTTCCATTCAATTACAGACTCCTCATATTTACATTCTCACAAAAGTCTCTGTACAAGATGTCTCAAGAACTCGAATGGAAAATCTCTCTAGTGACTGTTCATGAAGCAGATAGCTATCCCACAGAGCAAGGAATATAATTAACAAGACTATGTAGCATACAGTGTGTAAGTATAAAACAGACAAAAACAAAACAGATTACAATGACAACTCAAATAGACCAGGTATATCTTAGGTACATGTAGAAGTGGGGAAAGTAACAAACAGAAAAATGTATGTTCCTCATGTACTGTAAACAACGAAAATAAACCAGGTATGATTTATACTTTTTCCCATTGTAAACTAATAAGTCTAATCTCTAAAAATGCCTTCACGTAAGTGTCACATGGTTAATGGGAGGGCTCAGTTTTGGTTTAGATGGAGTTGCAGGTTTCCAACTTTGCTCATGTGTGTGTTTGTGAGAGAATGAGAAACCTCTCATGAAATATGAAAAAAAATATGTGATTCTTAGAGGAATTCAAAGCTTATTTGATGTAAAGTGGTTTTGAAATGACTGAGATGTCCAAACAAAGCATTCCTATTCCGTCTCCCTCAACAAATGAAATTTGTAAGACTCCCACTGCTAATCTATAATTTAACGAACATATCGGAAGAAAGGAACCACAGGACACAAACCTGTTATCTACTGCTTTCCCAGCAGCGACACTACCTTCAAGCTATCCCCGGTTGCCAGTAGTGACACAACAAACTTTGAACAATTACCCAAGCTCCAAAATTTTGACATTGTCCCAACAAATTTCATTTAAAGAGGGAGACAAATTGAACAAAAATTCACACCTCAACCTTCACCCCTCTGCTTAATATTCTCTTGTTTTCAAAGCAATCCTAATAAAATGGGACAGGCCATGACTTTTATCAAGAACACTTTTGTTATACCTTGTTTATGGATATATCAGTTATTTCAAAACCGATCTTCATCAAATACACTTTTAATTCCCCTTAGAATTGTATGCTCTTTAACATTTCGTAGAGTGGTTTCTGAAAATCTCGCAAAACGTTAAAAGCTCAATCCTCACCTTAACCAATACTATGTCATTCCTGAAATTCATCAGACATTTGTAAAATGACAGAAACTGGATAGCATTTTATAGTTGGATTACCTTTTACTTCATCAAAGCACTCATGAATGGAATACTGACCTACATTTTAAAGAAGAAACATAAGGCAATTATATTTTATGAATTACAGTCAAACCTGCCTTAGCGGCCACCTGTCTATAGCGGCCACTGAAAAATCCCCCCGAGAGAAAAGCCCTGTTAAAGACCCTGTGTATAGCGGCCACCTGTCTTACGCGGCCGGCGGCCATAAATTTTGTTTCCCGCGGTAGATTTTAACCTGTCTATAGAGCTGGTAATTCAGCGTGTTTTTCCTGATTTGTGGCCGTGCCAGTCATTCACGGGCAACGTTAAGTGATCGCCACCGCTGTATTCATCACTCATTCAGTCATAATAATGCACTAGTGTTAAGCTTTTGTCACGACTGTACAACATGCTACTGTGCAACAATTTCATAAACACGGGCATTGTTCAATACATGATGAAACACACGTGTGCATACGTACGCATGTACATGTACACTATGTACTTATAGATGTATACAACGATGATACATCAGGGCTGCCAACTCTCACTCATTGAGAGTGAGACTCACTCATTTTGGTCCTTTCTCACTCTAAAACTTTATTGCATTTGCATGCATTTCTATTGATCTCACTCATTTTGACTCCTAAATTATAGCATTGGCCTATGGGAGTCTCACTCTCAACTACTTGAGTAGTTTCCAATGTTGGCAGTCCTGTGATACATGGAAGTGTACATGTATAGGCAATTCACACATAAGTTGGATAACCTGTCTATAGCGGCCACCTGTCTATAACGGTCACTTTTTTCGTTTCCCTTGGGTGGCCGCTATAGACAGGTTTGACTGTATACTATTAATCAAGTAACCTTATAGTCTCTAGAAAAGCCATCATATAAGTGATACATGGTGCATCCATTTGACACTTGTTAAATATTAGAAACTTCATAACTTTTTGTTGTTATAACTATGCCACACCCAAACTCTCACGACTGGATTTCAGACCTAGAGTTCACGCAAAACAATGAGCATGAAATGTTTTTCCCAGCTAGAATAATTCATGATATACATGTAGATTCCTTTCATAATCAGATTTACACTCTATCTTGTAGTGTTCACTTATCACCAATCAACAGCCCAATGTTTCACTTTTTGACCTGACCTGTACTTGACTTCAAACCTTTTTCTTTTGTTTTTATTTGGTTTAAAAACAAGCAACTTCTCTCTCAGATCAGTTATCTGATCATAAATGCCTATTTCTCTAGTTTTCTTTAAAAAAAGTCTCTTTGCCCACAAAATATTCAACCCCAACCACATTTAAAAGAAATATGGGATGTACACTGGTAGATTTCATGTGCATCACATCACCTGATTATCATTTTGCTTTGTGTGACTAAATTCTCAAATACAAATTAGATTGAAATGAAAATGGACACAGTATTGTGTGCTTTAAGTTACTCTATTTTACTCTTAATGCTGGTGTAGCATTCAGCATAATTTAAATAGCTGAAATAAGGACCAGCCGTCCTTATTTGCCATAAAGTTTTTGTCATAATCAGAATCAGAAGTTATGTTATACCATTATATACTCATGTCATGATTATATTATCCTACATTCTTTTTCTTTGAGTATAGGAGGTTGAGGAACACCAACACTTTTCTCCCTTGCTTTTTCTTTTTAGGGTGTGAGTGTTGCCATGTAAGAGAAAATATGTAATGATGCATCTTTTTGGTAACAATCAAACCACCTCCCATGGTGTAAATGCCAGATTTCTTCATTCTCCTTGCATCTAAATCCAACATACTCTTCTTACTACTTCTCAATTGCAGCGAGTTTTACTGTATCCTTTGGACAGATTTCTATACACTTTCCCAAAAAGACAAGAGAGAGAGAGAACAAAAAAGAACAATCCACAATCCAGTAACTCCAAATCACCTCAGATCCACTGTGTAACAAAGGGACTGTACACTGTCATTCACACGGTGCAATTAGAATTTGACGCGCATCAATGCTACCCTGAACCCCACGTCGATCTCCAACTTTCATTGCAGTATGATCCAGTGACAGACACCCTTGAGTGTTCAGAGTTTATGTGCAATATAGCGACTGATCACAACGTGTCGCATGCAACACCACTCAACTGCCAATGACATTAATTGTTGCAGGTACAGCGCAATTTCATTTAGCTGCTTCTTGAACCTGTGATCCAGCAACCTTTAGTACTTTGTCACCGCCTGCAAATAAGAAAAAAACAACAACAACAAACAAGCATAGTTTGGGGGTTATTCATAGTTCATCAATGCATAAATCTGTACAAGTCTATACACTTGGAAACAAATCTCACAGTTATACCACGTATGACTGTTAATGCAAAACGTTTTGCCTAGTTACAAAGAAATCACCGAGCAGTTGGAGTCATACTGAATATGCCAGACACCTTACTACCAAGCACTGACAGGAGGCTTCTTGGCTTCTTTCTTTCAAGTCTCGCGCAAATTTTGACACCAAATTGTCAATGTCCACGCAAACCGTTATGAAGTAATGCCAATTCTTTTTTATAAAAGTATGTCACCCCAAAACATGCACAATTAGGTAATTTTGCGTACATTTCCTGTGAAAAACAGTGCTCTGTTCTGAAACTCATAAAAACCTCACTATTTTTTACCATTCATCACTCATTAATTATGGTAGATAAATGGTTCATGACAATTCCCATTGAAAACAAAAACAAGGAAAAACATAAGAAATTCTAACAACAATAAACTACATAAGAATTTAAATAACATTAGATAGTTTATATGATATACATTTGTTGAATATGTTAAAACGGATATATATACATACCAAAAAATAGAAGTAGCTGTCAATGCTTTTGATTAGTGTTTAACAGGATGAAATAAGATGTTGTGCTTAATTTGCATACACTGTAATTAATTCATTAAAATTAGAAACTGATAATTTCAAAATTTTTTAGACACAATCGAGTAAATTACGGTGTGGGTGTCACACATGTCAAATTTTGTCGCGATCACACCACTGATGGCTGAGATCTCGGGGGGGGGGGGGGGGGGGGGGGGATCATGTTTGCGAAAGGCAGTGCCCATACTGAAGAATGAATTGCCTCCTCAACGAATAGGAATTCAGCATTCCTAGACCTTCAAATAAACACTGAAAACAGATTCGTTCAATTCTCGCTATCGCCAATGACGTAAAAAGTACCCGGACTGGACGCCAGCCACCGGCACTCATCATAAGATTCGCACGCATGACGGATAGAGACCGGCTCTTGAACGCCTACGAGCATCGCCCCCGCCAACGCCGTGACCAAGGCCAGCAACCCCCTCCTCCTGGAAGTGACGCGTCTCCAGCCCCGAATCCCTTCAGTCGAGTCTCCATCCGTACTGATCTTCCCCCGAAGATGAAGCGCGAGAGAGGGAGACTGGCAGCAATGGCATACAACATCAGGAAAAACAATGACCTATCGACCAGGATAAAGGTAGCTGGAACCAAAGTCATCCTCCAAACCAGGAAAAGTGCACGAAATGGAGGGAACGCCGACCGTTGGACTGACTGGAAGGAATAACATGTAAGATTAGTATTATTCGGATTTGTTTTACTCTTTAATATGAATTGATGATATTTCCGCTCCATTCACATTTTTCCTATCTCATGTTGAAATTGATAATTACTTCAAACAGTACAATAAGTGCTACATGTATCTGTATGCTTGTTGCTTTTGGTTTCCCGCCGAAGTAGTTGGTGATTTTGAATGTTTGTTTCAATGACCCATTCTTTCACTTCTAATCAGTTGCCATGTGGCTTACCCTTAAATTACCCCTAAATTATATACCAATTACCCTTAAATTACATAGCAAGGTACAATGAAAAGCCACCTTTTGTTTACACTGAATCATCTCGTATTAGCATTAAATGCTATTGCTGTCAGTTACAAAATCGACTGTATTAAGAATTCAATAAATTGTTGTTCAAAGTTTCACTCCAAAACTGTCACTAAAGTCACTGATGTGATACGTAGCATGTCCGTCACACTCCTCCAATTTCGTATTTTGTCTGAAATCCTTATGCTCAGAGTTATAATTACCCCATGCAAACAAATACCGAGTAGTGTATGTTTGCTTTTTTTAAATCTGAAGTATTCAAAAAAAAAAAAAAAACCCCTGAATTTTGCTCTAATGACCCATTATCATTTTATACTCATTTCGAATCAACTGCCAACTGGCTTCTTACCCAACGTGTTTAGCAAATGATTAAATAGAAATGTATGTACTGTTTATCAACTGTCCTTGAAAGGTTCAATTTCATGCTAGTTGAATTTCGGGCTAGTATGATTACTCCTGTTGTGAATTTTCCCCCAAAACGGAAACTAAAGTCATGTATTTGATGTACAGCATTTCTTTTTCTTGTCCCAAATTGCTTACAGAGTGCATAGAACTCGTCCATTATTATTATACACTCTTCACCGATATCCACCTGTGTGTATTCCTTAGTCTAGATCGTTTCGTTTGCCCTATTACTCATAATGTGTTAAACATACTCTTGTCAAGACGTTATGGAATCCAAATAACACTCATTCTTTGTACAGCTTTTCAGGGTCTGTACCCTTCCATTGAAGGTCAAGGTGTTTTTTTGAAACCCATTCCACTCCCCCACGGGTATTCACACACTATAAGACTCGTCTATTTTATGGATGTATATGTGTACCCCCAATTTGATTCAACTTTTAATTTTCCAAATACTCATAATGTTTTCAGTTGTATTTGTTTCCACAATGCCATTAATTTTTTTTATCATATAGTACTTATTTCAACCCAAACTAGAATAAGACCAGAGGGTCATTACGTGTACGCTCTCTTTGTTCATCCCTTACACCCCCACATTATATGAGGGCAGTCATCTCAACCACTTACCTTATAGCCAGATCAACGAACTTCAATCTCCATTTTGATCCATCGTGTATACCCCTCCCTGTTATGTAACATTGTGCTTTGCGTATGAATTGTTTTCACATTTTTTCTACTTGTTGTGTAACATGACGCGTGAACTGTTTTCATGCACATTTTTTCCCTTCCTTTGCTAGACAAAGCCCGGTAAAACTTGGCCGAGAAGGTCGTTTGTCTGCTCTGGTTGTTCGCAAGTTCACTTACCCTCTCTTTTAAAAGCTGAATTGTATGAGTGTTTAAACAGCCTTGGCGTTTTACATGCTGATTTTTCATCACATGCCTAAGAAATATTTGTCTATCCCACCTCCGCCCTTTTCCCCCTCCTCATCAAACACTTTTATTCTTCTTCTCTCCCTTTTTTTTTATATACGTGAGTGCTTAGAAGTCCACTGTTTTTCCACACCTTGCCAAACAATATAAGTTACACATACAATCAGTGCGTTTAACTCCGGGACGATTGAATCGGGAGCGGAGGTGCAGGATATACAGTACATCCTTTTCCGAACAATAGGCCGGTTTATTCATGCATCCAAAGGTATTTGACGCTTCCCCTGAGACTTTCGAATGATCTGTTGTTGTTTTTGTTCCGTGTCACCTTTTGTAAGTATTATATTCAGCTCGCATACAGCTGTTGCCCTGTCTGCCCCTGCGAGGGTTATCAGTATAGTACGGACATGTTCACTCATTTCAGCAGTTGTCCGACATGCGTTATGTCAGCAAATTAACTTAAATCTGTTTCATTCGTGCACTGGTATTCACACGTTGCAAGACTTTGCTATTAATATTCTATGTACATTGGATTATAATGTACCCCAATTTGGATTCAACTTGTCGTCATCCCAATACTTACAATGTTTTCAGAGGTATTCGTTTTCAAAATGCCCATGGATTTTTTAATCATGTGTATAACCCAGTTTCAACCAGAGCTATGATAAAACCAGAGGGTCATTATGTGTATCCTCTTTTTACTCATTCCGTACACCCCCCCCCCCCCCACCAATTGAGGGCAGTCACCTCAGCCACTTACCTTTATAACCAGATCAACTAAGTTCAATCTTCATTTTGATCCGTCCTGTATACCCCTCCCTGTTATGTAACATTGCGCTCTGCGCATGAACTGTATTCACATTTTTCTACTTGTTATATAACATGACGCGTGAACTGTTTTCACGTTTTTTCTATTCTTTTGTAAGACATTGCCTTGTAAAACTTGGCCGAGAATGTCGTTTGTCTGTTCTGGTTGTTCGCAAGTTCATTTTCCCTGTCTTTTAAGAGCTGAATTGTATGTGTGTTTAAACAGTCTCAGCGTTTCACATGTTGACTGAACAACTCATGCCTATGAAATAATTGTCTGTCCCACCTCCGCCCTCTTCACGCTCCTCATCAAACACTTTGGTTTTTGTTTGTTTGATTGTTTTTTGCTCTTGTTTTTTTGCTCTTTTTTCATAAGTGAGCGCCTAGTATTCGATTGTTTTTCCCCACTTTGTCAAATAATACAAGTTATATATGCAATCGGTACGTTTAACCCCAGGACGGTTGAATCGGGAGCGGAGGTGGGACATACAGTACATCTTTTTCCGAACAATAGACCGGTTTATTTATTTATGCATCCAGTAATGTACGAATAACGCTTTTCCTGAGACTATGGAATGATCTGTTGTTGTTGTTTCTCATCACCTTTTGTAAGTCTGGCATTCAGTTCGCATACAGCTGTTACCCCGTCTGCCCCTGCGAGGGTTATCATTATTATCATTATAGCACGTTCATGTTTACTCATTTCAGCAGTATTGTCCGACATGCGTAATGTCAGCAAATTAACGTGAACCTGTTCCACTCACGTATTGGTATTCACATAATATAAGACACATTTAATGATATATAGGTACATGTGTATCCCAATTTGAATTCAACTTGTCGTTATACTCATAATGTTTTCAGTGGTATTCTTTTTCACAATGTCCAATGTCCAATCGAGGGCAGTCACCTCAGCTACTTACCAGTACTTCAGATTAGCTACAATTTCAATCTACATTCTGATCCGACCAGTCCTGTATACCCCCGTGTATATCCCTGTGTATATTATACTCCTCCTTGTTTTGTGACAGTGCACGTGGACTGTTTTCACATTTTTTTTTCCTCATTTTTCTGCCTGTCATGTAACATGACGCATTTGTTTTCTCTCTTATTCTGTAAGTCAATGCCGGGTGTAACTTGACGGTCGTTAGCCTGCCTTGGTTGCACGAAAATTCAACCACCCAGTAAAAACTGAATTGTATGTGCTTAAACAGCCTTAGCATTTTTCTTGCTGATTTTTTCAACACATGCCTATGAAATACTTGTCTGTCCCACCTTCGCCTTCTTCACCCTCCTCATCAAAACACTCTGTTTGTTTGATTATTTTTTGCTCCTTTTACACGCGAGTGCGTTTAATTCCACTATTTTTCCCATCTTGTCAATCATTACAAATTAAACTGTAGTTTTTGTACACATGCAATCAGTGCGTTGAACACCGGGAGGGGGTGGAATCGGGAGCGAGGGTGAGATATACAGAATGAATTTACAGATGTTTTTTTTTTTCATCCTACAAATCAATAATTTTTTTAGACAATATTCATAACTATTTCCTACAAACAGCAAATCTGTTCAAATTCGGGAGCTATTTCTATGTCCGTTTACATGCTTTGTACTGGTCCAGTCAAAGTTCTCCTACAGACTTTGACTGATTGTGTGTACGCTTTCTACCTATATTGTTTATGTAATTTATGTTCTTTTCCTATGCTGTTTATGTAATTTATGTTCTTTTCCTATGCTGTTTATGTATTTTATGTTTTTGTATATGTTGCCAGAAATCTATCTCCATGTGAATTTGCCTACTCGCTGTACTATCCGTGAACCCGGGGCTGTTAGTGCTTCCCTTGTGCCATTATATTTCATTCCTTTACAAACTCATCAGTTGACATGCCTTCATATACTTTATGACTCTCCTTATGGCTAATCGACTCAATGCAGCATTTGATTCCCTTGATGATGATGAACTCTTTGATTTGTTTAGACGCTTCCCTTCGGAATTAAGTCGTACTCAGTTACATTCGTCTGCTTTTTTTGATAATTTTATTGCCAACAATGTTAACGCATCTTCAAAAGATTTATATAATGCTTTTGATTTTGAACATGACTTAACTCCAACTCCTTCTAAGTATGTCACTGTTGATCAATTCAAAGATTTTACAAAGAGTTTTTCACAATGCACTTTTTCTATGTTACATCTGAATATAAGGAGTATTAATAAACATTTTGATGAATTACAGATATTATTAGATAACCAAAATAAACATCAAATTTCAGTGATAGGCTTATCTGAAACATGGTTATCATCTGATGATAATTTGCCGTATGCATTAAATGGTTATGATTTTATTGTTAATAACAGAGGGAACAGGACGGGTGGTGGAGTTGCGTTATATTTATCTCAAAAATTTGAATATGGTGTTTGTGATGAATTCAATATCATGAATGATACTTTAGAGTCCCTGTTTGTGGAAATAATCATTCCGCAAAGTAAAAATATTATGATTGGTATTGTTTATAGACCCCCAAGTTCAAGTCCTAAAGATTTTTTGGATTGTATATCAAACTTATTAAAAAAGCCCCATTTTATTAATAAAAATATTTTCATAATGGGTGATTTTAACATTGATTTGGTTAAGAATGATGATAATACATCTCAAGAATTTCTTGAAATGTTTTTGTCAGCTTCTTTTTTGCCATTAATTTCGAAGCCAACTCGTGTTACAAATCATTCCGCCACCCTCCTTGATAATATTTTTACTAATTCCGTGCAGATTTTAAATTCTTCCATAATTTTATCTGATATTACTGATCATTTCCCCATTATAGCATGTTTTGACCTTAAACATTGTGTTGATAAGTTTCATTCTTTTTCATCCAGACGTAGAGCTACACCAGAAAATTTGGCTAGTCTTGGTGCTAACCTAGACAGGGCTGATTGGTCTAGTGTTTATGATAATGATGATATAAATGTATCGTTTGAGAATTTTTCAGGGATAATTAATAGACATTTAGATGAATATATTCCCAGATTAAAAGAAAAGTCAGTTAATTATAAAACGTCCCCCAAATTACCATGGATTACAAAATCTCTTCTTCGTTCAATAAATAGGAAAAATAGGTTATATTATAAATTCAAAATGAAAAAAACTGAGAAGTTAAAATATAAATACACTTCGTATAAAAATATTTTAACGAAGATTATACGGTTGGAAAAGAGAAAATATTATATGATTCAGTTAGAAAAATATAAACATGATATGAAAAATACATGGAAGGTGTTGAAGCAGGCTATGAATGTATCAAAAAAGAAATCAGAAATTATAAAAATAAGACATGATAATAAAGTTTTTGAAGATCCTAATGATATAGTCAATATTTTTAACTCTTATTTTTCAATGATTGGAGAGACTTTGGCAGAAAAAATACCGCAGTCAAATATACATTTTTCTGAATTTTTAGGTCAATCCAATTCCAGTTCTATTTTTTTTGTTCCAACAACAAAATATGAAATAATAGATATTGTTACCGCAATGAATAACAAGCGAAGTGCCGGTTATGACGACATCAGTAATTTTATTTTAAAGGGGATTATATCTTCAATTGCTGACCCACTTTCATATATTTTCAATAAATCCTTATCAAGTGGTGTTTTTCCTGATTTTATGAAAATAGCCAAGGTTTTCCCTTTATTTAAAAAAGGAGATGATTCTGATATATGTAATTATAGACCTATTTCTTTGCTTTCATCTTTATCTAAAATATTGGAAAAATTGATATTTACGAGAACAATTAATTTTTTGAATTTGCATAATGTTTTTACAAATTCTCAATTTGGGTTCCGTCAGAAACATAGCACCATTCATGCTCTTTTAAAGTTTATTGACCACGCTGCGCACACTATTGATAATCATTCTCATCTTATTGGTATCTTCCTGGACTTCTCCAAGGCCTTCGATACAATTAATCATGAAATATTACTTTATAAACTGTTTCATTATGGAATACGCGGGAAGGCCTTGGAGTGGTTCAGGAGTTACCTACAAAACCGAAAACAATATGTATCTCTGAACGAGTACAGCTCGAGTTTAGAATTCATTAAATGTGGCGTCCCACAGGGTAGTTTATTAGGACCTTTACTTTTTATCATTTATATTAATGATTTTTGTAGATCATCTGACATACTCTCATTTATACTTTTTGCTGACGATTCAAATATTTTCTTTTCTCACCAAAATCCAGATACTCTTGTACGCATAGTTAATTCCGAATTGAAAAAAGTAACTCAGTGGATAAGAGCTAATAAATTATCTCTTAATCTTCAGAAAACTAAGTATATGTTTTTTAGTAATTCTTTAGAAGATTTAGACACAGGTATTGTTCTTGATAACACTTTGTTAGAACGAGTTCCTCATATAAAATTCCTTGGTATCACAGTGGATGATAAACTTTCGTGGAGGCCGCATATTACTAATATTAGTACAATAATTTCACGCAATATTGGTATTATTAATAGACTCAAGTTTCATATTCCATTGTCCTCTTTGTTGACGTTGTATTTTTCTCTAATTTTACCTTATCTTAATTACGGACTCCTAGCGTGGGGTAGTGCCCATCAAAACTTACTAGATAAATTACTTTTGTTACAAAAAAAGGTTATTCGTATTATTTGTGGCGTCTCGCCACGTTCCCATACAGAGCCATTATTTATTAAACATGAGATTTTGAAAATTAAAGATTTGTATTTTTTTCAACTTGGTCAGTTTATGTTTAACTACAATGTAAATGCACTTCCCAGTATTTTCAATTCAATGTTCCCACGGAACCAGTCTTTTCATGATTATCCCACTAGACAATCTAATGAGTTTCATTTACCCCTCCTGAGAACTTTATTGGCTCAGAATACATTTATATACACTGGTCCTAGATTTTGGAACTCACTGAGCTGTGAAATAAAAAATTCCCCATCTTTGTATTCTTTTAAGCGCAAGTTGAAACTTTTTTTATTAAATCCTCCCTGACATGTTTTTTTTTCATTAACAGCTATAGTTTTTGTTAACCTCAGAGTTCATCATCCACCCACCAATCATTCAAACACTGAATTTATTATTACGTAAAGAAGTAGCCATTACAATCCTTGCTCAGCTGCATGCAGCACCAACTCTATGAAGCACATTCTCTACCATCCTCTGTTCCATTTCCCTTATTCAGCGTGTAGGTATTCTCTCATTCTCTCTTTTCTTCTTTCTTTCCTTCCATATTTTTCATCTATTCTGGCAAGTTGTGTCATGTTGTTGCGTTTCTTCTGTTTTGTCCCGTCCTGTCGTATATTATATTTGTCACAAGTGTTTGTAAATAAGTAATTTATAGGTTTTATGAGTGGTTCACAATCTACAAGCTTTGCTTTTTAGTGGACCTCTCTATTCTTTCTTCCTTTTTTTTCAACTGAAGCATGACTTTGTATTATTTTTTTTTTTGCCAGTATGCGCTCCTATGTTTATTGATACCATTTATTAATTAAGACAAATGTTCTTTGTTTATGATGTAAAACCTGATTTATCTTGTGTTATGTTTTTGTTGAAAAAGAAAAAAGAAGAGGAATGAAAATAAATGAATTGAATTGAATTGAATTGAATTGAAAAAGTCACTTCCGTTCGTACGCGCGTGATACGTGACTAATGGTATTTACACACACAACTGACTGTATTCTACGTGTACTTCCGGTTTTCTCGACTTGAATTACAGCTTTAATATGATTTGAAATTTCTCCATTCTTAAGAAATTGCTGTTAATACGACTATTGGTTGTTGCTGCGAAGCTGCCATGTGTTGTTCGCACGATAATAAATGAAAAAAATCTGCAGAAATAGGACCCTTACTGGCATGCGAGACGTGACGTGGCCGCGTGGGTGAAGTTTGCGGGTGACTCCACAGTGCAGTACGTGTACGCGCGACTTACTAGTAGTGGTAGTAGCACTAGGCAGTACAGTAGGCCTACGTACATTGTACGTACTTACTTGGAAGAAGTTGCTTCGGAGACAGGATAAGTTCGAGAACACTGTTCGTTCCCGATTGTATTCGCGACATTTCGACAGAGAACAAATAAAAAAAAAGATGGGCATTCCATGACGATATACTGTATATCCAGGTGGGTGAATATTTTCCAGCATATTTTCAGCGTATGCAGAGATGACTGATCTGTGATGCGTGCACATCGATCGCATGATCAAGCAGTAACAGTACGCCGTACCGGTATGTGTTAGCTTATGCGCCTGCGTGCAGTGGTGCATGCTAATGCGATGCAAGGCCGGCCGCCGGCGGCGGGGACTACAGTGTACGAGTATGACAGGCCTGGCCACTCGCTGGCTCGGGCGGTATACGTACACAGCGGCCTACTGTACTAGTATCCGTGGTCGGCGCTGCGCTATAGGTAAGGTACACGTACGCGCACGCTAGCGTTGTGCAAATTATGACCCGCGCCGGAAGTGCCCTTGCTACCAAGTGCACTAAATCTTGAAGGAAAAGCCACATCCGGGTACTTTTTACGTCATTGGCGATAGCGAGAATTAGATAGAGCTCTTACAGTGGTGTAAAATACATCTGTAAAGTTTCTCAGCCTTATGAATTTGTTCATTGCTATCCTATTGTAAACACACTGTAAGTTTTTGTGCATATGCAACTTTAGGGAATTTGCGACGCATCCATGATTCGCGTAAGTAAAATTCATGTGAAAATTTTGTTTTGTTTTTCTACACAATGCACTAAAGCACTGAATGTCAGTGGCAATTCACAAAAGTTTCATGTCAAAATGTTTCTGGTTTTACAGTTTAATCATAATCTTGTCATCCCCTCACCCCCTTACAGCTGTACTCACCTATATCTCCCGTCACTTTCTCAAATTCACTGAGAGCCTGGTTGGAGTTACTGGCCAGGGCTGCCGCTTCTGATGGTGAGAGCTACAAATGAAATGAGCAAGGGGAGAGACACTGAGAGGATAGAGTTTCATATGTTTTATGAATTACAAAATAAAAAGTATGGTAGTACATGGCTTTGGTGTCAACTATCCACATCAAATACAGAAACTTTCTGTACAAATACTGCCAGATTTACTCAACTTCTGTTGCTTGAAATAAGCAGCATTACTTCAACTAACTTTATAAGGGATCGTATAGTTTTGGTTGAGACCTAATTTCAGCTTTCTAACATTTTTGGGTGAGACAATGAGAAACCTCATATGTGACCGTGCACCTCAAAACGAACATAAAGTTGCACACACTGATTTTGCGTGAGGACTGAAAATAAGTGAAGTGGGTCAACCTAGCAGAACTTGACTTTTTCATATTTTCTGAAAGAGAGGGTCTTCTTTTACATTATGCTAAAATTTGGTATCATAAAACGGGCAGGAAAGTGTGTTTTTTAGCAGTTTATCTCGAACATTTTTGGTAGAATAGTGTGATTAGATGTGTCTTTAGAATCCCTTTTTCATTTCTGAAAAACCTTGTCCACACTCTTCACTTTCAACTCTAATAACTTTTGAAAGGATAGTGCTACTGCTTTGAAAGTTGGCATTAATTATGGACAGAATGTGTTAATGAGGCATGCTTAATATCAGTTTAATCTGATAATCCCTTTATTGTTGTTACTCTGGTGGTTTACTTCCTCTTTTTTGTCCCATTCATTGCACAGCCAGCACGGTTTGGTAAAGATTAAGCTCTTGAATAGACACTGTACTTCAGAGCCTCTTTTCTCAGTTCACACTTTTCCTGAGTTTTGGCTTTCTTTCCAATATTTAGATAGGTTAGGAGTGTCCATTTGATTTGAGTTATACATCATTTTAAAGCTTAAAGTCTGCTCTTTCAGAATATGGTCTTAACTAAAAATTCATGTCTGGCGACTTTTTGGTTTTTTTTTTTGAGGTGCAGGGTCACATATGAAATATGAAAGAGCATGTAATTCCATGATGAATTCAACGTTTATTTGATGAAAATTGGTTTTTAAATGGCTGAGATATCCAAAACAGAGCAATTCTAATGAGTGTGGGACCCACACTTTATTATGATCGCTTTGGTATTTTGATACTTTGTTTTTGGATATTTCAGTCACTCCAAACCTGATTTTCATCAAATAAACTTTGAATTCCTCTGAAAATGGTACCCTCTGTACTATTTCATAAGTGTTTTCTTGGTATCTCGCAAAGAGTTAAATGTCCAATTCTCATCTCCACCAATACTGTACCATCCCTTTAACTGAATTTAACTGAATGTTAAAGATCACCTCAAGACAAAGTGACTTTAATACTATGTTCCCTAATTTCTTGAGGGCTGTGAGAATTTCAACCATCTGTTGATTGTAAAGTGACTCGGAGAGTTTCCCTACAGAAATTTCCTGTACAAATACGATTAGATTTACTCAGCTTCTGTTGCTTAAAATAAGCAGCGTTCTTCTTTCAACCAACTTAAAGCAAATGTCAAAGAATATTTCAGGACAGAGTTACTTACCGTGTCCCCTAATTTTTTTAGGGCAGTGAGAATTTCAACCATCTGCTGCTTGTAAAGTGACTCCGAGAGTTTCCCCACTTTGTGATCTCTCTGAATCTGAACATAACCAGGAGTAAAATAGGAGGAGAGAGAGAGTGAGTGAAGTACATGTAAGTATGCAACATAATACGTTCATGATGGTTATATCTTTGGTCAGTTCTTAAAGTGAACAAATATTTGTTTGAAGATTACAATGTATTATTAAACTAGAAATGTCGCTATGGCGACTGGTATGCCTCCGCCATAATGCATGATTCTCCTAATAGGTCTATAGCACATGTGGACAATGTGTGATAACATTTTCACAAAATTGGCAAAATATTAAAATGACATGTTTGTCACAAATGTATTGAATGTTTACCTTCCTTGACCTATGTTTAATTGGATGAATAGGAGAGCATGTATTTGGGGATTTAAGAACTTTAACTTGACTTTGACCATTTCATAAGTTTATGCACTGAGTAATTTTCAAGGTATGGAGAAAAAGCGCAATTTCTGTATTGAACAGTAAATTGTTATCATTTTCATCTGGCCTTTGATTCATAAGAGAAGCACTGTCAGGCAGAACATGCATAAATTCAGCATGTACTAAGTTTCAAGATAACTTGAGCCACTTCCGAGATATGGAGAAAAAAGTAAGTTCAGCACTTTCACTTGATCTTTGACCTTTTGACCTTTGACCTTCTTGGCAAAAAAAAAAAAAAATCCCAGAGAATCTCTATTGGGTTAGACATGATACATCAAGTTTTAAAAAAAAAATATCCTGCTGGCATTGCATAAATATAAGGAAAATAGTAAGATTTTGAAGTATTGCCCTTGACCTTTGACCCCTGACCTTTGACCCCATGAACCCTAAGTTCCCTAGATAACCACTGTCAGTCAGTAGATGCATATACACTATGTTCCATGAATATACCTTGAACAATTTCCAAGATACAGAGAAAAAAGTGAAATTTTAACATTTTACTTGACCTTTTGACCCCTGACCTTTTGACCTCATGACCCCAAACTTTCACCAGAGAATCTTATTTGGGTAGTACATGTATACACTAAGTTTCAAGAAAATATCTTCAGGCATTGCATAGATATGGGGGAAATAGTAAAATTTTAAGCATTTGACCTTGACCTTTTGACCTTTGACCTTGAGCATGTGCACCCAAAAGTTGATAGGCACAACTTCACCCCCTAATACACATACATGCCAAGTTTCATTAGGATACCTCATAAGGTTTTGGTAGTTACCCTGTCCACAAAATTCATTACGGATGGACGGAAGGACGGACGGACGGAAGGACGGACGGACGGACAGACGGACGGAAGGACGGACGGACGGACGGACAACCCGAAAACATAATGCCTCCGGCACCACTTCGTGGCGGAGGCATAAAAACAAGGCGAAAGGTATGCCTCCTGCAATGCAATATCATCTTAAGTCTTCATCATTCCAGAATATAATCATGGCTTATGCAGCAACTCCGACCCTGAAAAAAAAAAGAACAAAAGAACAAAACACACACCTGTGTGTGGTTATGCAGCAATTTCGACCCTGGAAAAAAAAAACACACCAAAAAACAGGAACAAAACACACACACACACACACACACACACACACACACAAACCAACCAAACAGGACAGAGAGGACAAGGTTTCAGTAGAGATTCCATGGTCTAACTTCAACTACCACTATCCAGATGACAGTACAAAACCATTAGCTATCTCTTAGCAACTTTTTTTTTTTCACCATGCAACATCCAGGTCTACGAAAAAAAAAAAAAAATCAAAGGACGGTAGGATCTTCCAGCTTCCTAAATTGTATTCTTAATGGCCTGAATTTACAAAAGTCCACATAGTTTGAATTAAGTCCATGGACTATTACAATCATGAAATACACATATCTTTCAGCTGTGTATATCAGCATACATTCAATATTGGATGTCTGTTGGCATACATGATCTGTGACATACATTTACAAAGACTAAAAATTTGCATGATCATCGACTAAATTTGCGGTACCTTCTGTGAATTTGGGCCAATGAGCTGTCATGTGCTGAACAAATAAGCCCATTCACACCAACACCCATACAAACTGTAGAATGTACGACCTTGCAGCACAACAGACAATGAGAAAATGGATCACAATCTTAATACAGAAAGAGGACTTTTTCATCCAGTCTCCTATAGACAGAGTATGAACTATCAGTCAATGCATTAAACAATATCTCCTATTCTTGAACAATAAGCCAGTTTGTACTTAGCTCATGGGCACGTTGGTACAAATGACCTTTCTTTTTTCTCAATTGGTTAGGCACTTTAATCGTTTTCAAAGAGATATTATTCGTACCAAGAAGCTTACCAAACATAACAATTCATGGAATTTGTGTTCAAATAAAAATGAACTTGCATAGACCAGGTGACCAGAATGGTCCGTCAATCAGCCATCGGAGAAGCATCCATTTCATTGTTTTGCTTTGAATGCATTAAAAAATTGTTTTATTCATATTGCCAAATACCAGGTTTGCTGTCAGGTGGATGTACTGGCAAGCAACATTTACAAGGATGACATGAATAATCATTAATTATGACAGATGCTTATCTCAATGAATTTAAAAACCAACGAGCCTCTAGGTACAAATGACCTTTTTCTGCTCATGCGCAAAGTGGAACTACGAACTGGCTTTAAATATTCAGGTGTAACATCCCAGGAGAGAGGGTTATGCAAGAAGGTAGTTGAATCAGGATGAGATTTAATTGGCACCTGTTCTGGATTTGGTACGTTCTTGCAGGAGTGGAGCTAAACAAGCATCTAAATAATATCATTTTTCAACTCTTATTCATGAGTGATGACATGCTGTACCTCAGCACGAAACAACAGTTTGCTGATTCTTATATGCAGAGGCAAGGGTATCAATCTCTGTATACCAAAAACACATACTGGTGATCACTAAAAACAAACGCACACACATATTTTGAAGGCAAAAATCATATTTTGTGTTGAAAATTGGAAAACACAGCACATTACATCAATTTCCAGAAAAAAAAAAACACTTTCATTTAAGGACGTTCCTCAGTTGAAATTGTGCGCATCCTAGCTGCGCAGGTGTCAGTGACGTAACAAAGAGCGTAGAAGCGCACGCACGAGTGATGAGCTGAGATAGCTGAGCTGAGCAGCTGCTAGTAGATCGAGCTAGAGTGTGGTATGTGTACGTACGGATACCCGACAGCTCCCCACCGCGGCCGCGCCGGGCAGCCGCGCTGGGCGGCCTCGCTCGGCTCGCGTGCCGACTGTACGCGTTACAATCTGTACATACCACGCAAAGTTCAGCGGTCCGAGTCGCATATACATTGTCATTGTAGCACAACACTGATTGACGGAATCGCGAAGCTTGGAAGTGGAAGAGAGCTGTTTCCATTTTCAATCCATAGATCTGTTTTGTGACATGAAGTTCATTATATCCGGTCATCAACATGGTAAAGTCGAGTGCTAAGGTACCAAGGGCCTATAGGCCCTATTCGGGGTCTAAGGCTCACTAGTCTATTGGACTAGGTGTTAAAACAACAACAACAACAACAACAACAATAACAACAACAACAACAACAAAACGAGCATATGACACACATTTCATCTTTAGGTCTAGCAGCTAAAACAATCTGAGTGTCTCTGTTAAAATCTAAATTAGATCTAAACTTGTCATTACTATAAATAGTAATACAAAATATTAGTTTTTTTTAATTTTTGGTTACAAAATACAAGGTCACGAAAGTGTTATTAAACAAGACTATTCATCACTTTCACCATTCATATATCATTTTTTTATCACCAAATCTGGTGTAACAAAAGGAGAATCAATTTTTTTTTTTCCGGGGGGGGAGGGGGGGGGGGGGCAAGGTACATCTCCATAGCTTACAACACGCACTTTACCAACCACTGCAACAACCAACACATGCAATCTACAATCAACGTCATTGTATTAAGATTTGTTTTTCATTTGGAGGACCGTCAGACTAATGCCAAAACTCCCATTTCCTTATATTTATTCTTCTTCCTCCATTATCACTTTTTGTACATGGTTACAGCAAGTGGGTAAAACAAACAAATAAGCGTGCATATCAATAATATGGAGTTTTCCACGCTTGCATCCACATAATATCATTATGGCTGTGGAAGGGAAATGATAACAAAAACGCACATGGACCTTTCTTTCTGAATATTTGTCACCATATCACTGCAATTGTGACATGTTTTTTTTTGTTTGTTTGTGTGTTTTTTTTTTTAAGAAAATGGGGTTTCGAGTGAACCGCATGAGATTCATGCATCCTAGCAGGGTATATATCCCTGCATTGGTTCCTGACCAGATTTGGGGGTCTTACGATGATTTCTGTCGCAAGGAGGCTCTGCTAGCACTAAAACGAGCTCAGAACCCCCCCCCCCCCCCCCCCATTTTTACAATTCTTCTGCATTAAGTAACCCTTCTTCTACAATTTGATAAAGTTTCGTAAAAATGACATGGGTTTTGAATGTACAGCATGACATTCACGAACCCCACCTATAATCAGGACACCCACGAGAGGTTTATAACCAGATTTTGGGGTCCGGTGAGGTGATTTCTATCATCTGGGGATGCTGCCAGCACAAAAATTAGGACATGAACCCCCACTTTTTATTGTTTTTCTGGAATTAGTAAGCCTTCTTCTATAATTTGGCAAAGTTTCGTTAAAATGACATGGGTTTTGAATGAACAGCTAGCATAAGTTTTATGAACCCACTTGTCAGGGTATCCCTGCATAGGTTCTTGACCAGATTTTTGGGACTTAAGATGATATAAACCTGCATGGGGGCGCTGCTAGCTCAAAAACGAGCACATGAACCCCAACTTTCAATTATTTTTCTGGAATTAGTAAGCCTTCGTCTACAATTTGGTCAAGTTTGGTGAAATTGACATGGGTTTTGAATGAACAGCATAAGCCTAATGAACTCATCTTGTCAGGGCATCCCTGCATAGGTTCCTGACCAGATTTTGGGGACTTACGATGTACATGTCGCATGAGGGCGCTGCTAGCACAAAAACGAGCACATGAACCCCCACTTTTAATTATTTTTCTGGAATAAGTAAGCCTTCTTCTATGATTTGGCCAAGTTTCGTGAAAATGACATGGGTTTGGAATGTACAGCATGAGATTTATGAACCCACCCTGTCAGGGCGTCCATTCGTAGGCTCCTGACCAGATTTTGGGGTCGTACTATAGTATATGTCGCATGGGGGTGCTGCTAGCATAAAAACGAGCACATGAACCCCCACTTTTGATTGTTTTTCTGGTATTAGTGAGCCTTTTTCTACAATTTGGTCAATTTTCATGAATTTGACATGGGTTTTGCATGTACAGTATATAAGTTTTATGAACCCACCCTGTCAGGGCATCCCTGCATAGGTTCCTGACCAGATTTTGGGGACTTACGATGATATAAACCTGCATGGGGGCGCTGCTAGCTCAAAAACGAGCACATGAACCCCAACTTTCAATTATTTTTCTGGAATTAGTAAGCCTTCGTCTACAATTTGGTCAAGTTTGGTGAAATTGACAAGGGTTTTGAATGAACAGCATAAGCCTAATGAACTCATCCTGTCAGGGCATCCCTGCATAGGTTCCTGACCAGATTTTGGGGACTTACGATGTACATGTCGCATGAGGGCGCTGCTAGCACAAAAACGAGCACATGAACCCCCACTTTTGATTGTTTTTCTGGAATAAGTAAGCCTCTGTCTACAATTTGGTAAAGTTTCGTGAAATTTACATGGGTTTTGAATGTACAGCATAAGTTTTATGAACGTTGTCCTTTTGCTCACCCCTAACAGAAAACGTCGATGAGAAGGATATGAGAGATTTCGGTGTTTTCTGCCGCGTGAGGGCGCTGCTTGCTGAAGAATGAGAGTGTAAACCCTAACTTTAAAACCTTTTCCTCATTTTGGGTACCCTTTTCTGCAATTCTTGCAAATTTGGAGAAAATAACGTGGATTTTGAAAGAATTATAGGGATTTACGTTTGTCATTGCAGATTTTGTTGCCAATCATGGTCTTGATCATGTAACGCTATCATTTCAAGAAAATGACATGGATTTCACTTTAACTGAGGAACGTCCTTAAAGAAAAAAAAAGTTTTCTCTCTTGTTATTAAAGAAGAAGAAAACATTGTACATTGTAAAAAGATACCAAACACTAGCTCTAGAGTGGGTAGAAGGAGAAGAAAAAGAAGAAGAAGCAAGAGACACAGAAGAAGGAGGGGGAAAGAGAGGCTCCCAATTGCCACTTACTTCTGCTAGCCTCTGCCTCAGCTGACCGGGTTGTTTCTTTGCAAAGAGCTTGATGACTTCTGGTGTTTTAAAGGCTTCACTGATAGCTGCTTGAATTGCCTGGAATGTGGATATGAACGGAATAAGGTAAGGGGAAACTTTGCCTTCGTGACATTCCACCTGTGGCAAACTATTTCAAACATTTTGAGATTTATGGACAGCTGCAGGCCTTTTGGGTAACACCCTTCCGCTGAGGACCCACTAGGGTACCATAACCACATGCACAACCCAAAAAATGAATAAATAAAATAAAAACATCCCCTCCCCAGCTTATGATTCCTGCCAATTTTTAGTGAAAATCCAGTCATCATATCTCCAAAAGAAGCTGAAAATGTCATTTTTTTTTAGTATTAACTCTTAATGTGCCAGGCCCAAAACCCCTAACGTGCCAGAGGTTTTTACCTACTGCCAGAACGTTTCGAAACTGGACTGACAGTGAAATTTAAAACCGCCATATCTCTGAAACTATTGACTGTTTTGAATTGAGTTCTACACAACATACATTGTATATCAAGAAATGTTTGTTCTTTCATGTCATGCAGTCAGTTTGCCACAATATCTATCTGAACCTGAAATATTGCAGAAATAATTGATACATCAAAAAAAAATTATTAGAAATTTTTGTGTAGTTGGAAAAAAAGAGTCAGTCATGTTTTTTCTTCAATGGAACGCTCCCTTGACTCTGTGAGGAAGTTTTAGAGCAACATCTCCTCTTTCAAATGATAACAAAATTGCCTTCTAGAATTGCATGATTCCAACGATACTAGCAGTTTATTCTGTCTTGGCAATTTCTCTTTCTGCCTCAGTAATTCATTCCCAAATCTGAGTCCTTTAGTCCCAGATCCTGTATTTGAAACTAATTTGTAATTGTCCCGGGCCCTGGAATAGTGTCTTTTGTCCACCTGAGAAGGAAGAACCTGCTAATCCTCCTTTTGTCTAAGCGGACTGCGGGCGGGCGTACTCTATTGAAATCGGCAGGCCTTTGTCCACGCGCAATTCCTATGCTAGCATAGGGACGATTAGTGACGTTCACCAAAACAAAAGGATGAAAGACTTGACTGACGAATGAAAGCTGACCCTCTTTGAGGGACAAAATGAAAGCAGCTTCCCGCAGGACAGTATCCAAGCGGAACAATGCAAGTGGAACCGCATAGACAATACACACAGATTGATTAGCATACACACGCGTGGTTTCCCTACCAAGTTTGGTAAATATCCAGCCAAATGTTTCAAAGAAGAAAATGATAATAATAATAAACAAATATATATAAATAGCCCTATATGGAAAATAAGCTATTAAACAAAGTTTGATATGTATCCTAATCTAGGGGCCCCCTATGAGCGCTAGTATCATTTGTGCAAACTATGAACCCCTCCCTTCATATGACTCCACAAAGTTTGGTCGACATGGCTAATATATTAAAATGACCCATAGCATTGAAGATATACTGTATCTTATTCATACCAGTGATGCATCATACTGGCTGTAACTTCCTTTAGGTATTGTCTAATTTTCATGAAACTGGCACTACTATTCCATATGAATTTAGTTTATTTGTCTAAAGTCAACTTGCCATGATGTGGTATTTCTTTACGGAACACCGAAGGCAGTGTCAAAAAAAAAATATAAGGGTTCAGATATCTCTGTATAACTTGAACATAATCTATCAAGAAATGTGGCCATTAAAGAGTACAAGAAGCAGATTATCAAAAATCAACCCTCAAAGAATAAGCGAGGGCACCACCATCAAAAATTACAGGTCGCCCTTTTCCAGAGACTCCAACTCTCCCGCTTTCGACGGGAGATCTCCCGCAGAAAGCCCATTTTGGCAAAATCTCCCATTCTCCTGTTTGAGATTCAATTTCTCCTGCCCTGGCTCTGTGTCTCCCGCTTGAAATGATTTCTTACTTTTTTAGTGTCACCGTATGTTAAAAAAAAAGCCTTAGATAGCACGAGAGAGCATCTACAACCCTAGAGCTTCCAGGACCCTTAAGCGGGCCCTGGACCCTAGCTGCAAGGAACTTTGCGCTCGTGATGTGCGCAAAAGCGCACATCAAGTTGGAGTCTCCCATTTGCTAGGGGTTTCAGGCAGGAGAATCTCCAGATCAGAAGGTGCTTGGGGTTGGAGTCTCCAGTCTGCTTTTTTTCAACAATAGGGAGCTCTAGATTTTCTACCTGGACGTTAAGACAACAATTGCATTGGTCGTTCTCCTCTCTCCCTGCGTCATGTTGCATAGTAGCTTTAGATTACGTGAGGATGCAACCTATAAAAAGTGAAATGGCACCCTGTTAAACCCACAAATGTAAAAACGCCCACAAATGTAAAAACGCCCAAAAATGTAAAAATACATCGCCCACAAATGTAGAAAATCGACCACAAATGTAAAAATTTAACATCGCCCACAAATGTAGAAAACGCCCACTAATGTAGAAATGATTTCAAACGTCGCCCACAAATGTAAAAACGACAAGTACTATAGTACGTTGATATAAATAGACTCACTTCTCTAGGATAGCAGTGCACTTCTTGTAAAATAATGCGCACGTGTACGGAGACAAGTGCGTGTGTGTGGGTATAGTAGTGGAGAGTTCGGCGGGGGAGATGTGTGTGCGTGTGTGTGGGTATAGTAGTGGAGAGTTTGGCGGGGGAGATGTGTGTGCGTGTGTCTGTCTGTGTGTTACCAGGGAGGTGGGAGCCTCCCTGGTGTTACGGTGTGCTGCGTGTCACACCTTTCCAGCGGGCAGCTGCGCCTCCAGGCAAGTTACGCGGGATTATTGCGAGTACGAGCAGTACAATTTCTGCGGGTGGACATGAAAGATGTTAAAAGAGTTCCGTACTTGCGTTTTACTTGCTAGACGCGTGCCACTTACCTGCTATTTGCATGCCGACCTGCCATGGAGTATCGTTGCATGTACTACTGTGATAACATGCTTGTCTTCATGTGTGTGTGTGTGTGTGTGTATGTGTGTGCGTGCGTGTGTGTGTGTGTGTGTATGTTGTTTTCCTGCAAGTTTCTGTTATTGGGCTGCGGATGAGGACTGACTTATCTGCAAGGGAATCCCTCTGAAGTAATTTGAAATGGCAGAAAGTCATACAGAATGTCTATATACTCTCAACTACCCAGCAGAGAGGCAGTAACTGACCCTCAACATGCACGCAGACGACCAGCGACACTGGCAAATCAGACTTGCGTGCGCATTTCCGGGTACTAGTGCAGGCCAACACCACTGCGGGGAGCTCCGGAGGAAAAAAAAAAAACCTCCTCCCCGCAAGTCAACCCTCAGGCTTCCCCAGACACGGTGTGACAAGGCCTTAGTTTTAGAGCTCCGTCCCCGTATGTTGCTCGTAACTGAAAACGGATCGTCTTCGACAGGTCACAGTACACGGAATACATGCAATTAACTAGCGCGCGTCTAGTAGCAGGTAAGACGCACGAAATAAAGGTCTACATAAACGCCCACTTAGTAGAAATACGTCAACCACAAATGTAAAAATTTTTTACATTTGTGGTTGATGTTTGAATTTTTTACTACATTAGTGGGCGTTTTTTACATTTGTGGGCGCTGTCGTTTTTACATTTGTGGTTGAAATTTTTTATATTTGTGGGCGGTGTTTTTTACATTTGTGGGCGATTTTTACATTTGTGGGCGATGTATTTTTACATTTGTGGGTGTTTTTACATTTGTGGGCGTTTTTACATTTGTGGGTTCAACACACCCCCATATGATCAGTGCATCAAATAGCTCAATAGCTCTCTGCGTCATGAATTAAGCGCACACAAAAATAGCCTAGATTGCACAGTGAATTGAACTCACACGACACAAGATATAAATAGATCTAGATCGATTTTGATGGCGATTTTGCACATGCGCAGAACAATTGTTTTTTTCCTCTGAACATTGGCGTCACAGAAATCTAAAGTTTCCTAATAATTGCTTGTTATACAAAGCTTTATAGAGTTTTTAGTAAGCGGTAAGCCCATCACATGCCCTTCTTGTTCTTTTTTAAAGTTGAGTGCTTACCAGTTGCATTCCATTGAGTTCATCCACAAGGCTCATGTTCCCCTTCATGAGTTTTTCCAGTGTCTTTCTGAAGTCTTCCAGCTGTTCAATTGTATCTTGTTTTGTCTCCTCATACTCATCATCATCTAGATCCTCTCTGTGATGAGAATGATGAAAAAGATATACAGTTGAACCTCTCGTATCCGGACAAGTCGGGACCGGGGCTCATCCGGATAAGGGATTTGGCCGGATACGGGAGACTCAATGCTTTATACATGTACATATACATACACATGTACTGATGTAGCCCATTGTAGTACCACATGTAGTAATGTCTATACTGCAACCTTTTCATTGTTACATTTGGGGATGTTTGGGGATGTTAAAATGTCTGAGGGAAAGCAATATGGAAGGAAATTTGATGTAATGCATGGTTCGACACTAACTTTTTTGTTTGGTGTGTTTTGTTTCGGGCCACCAAAATCCTAAATTTCAAATTTTTGGTGGCCCGAGAGAAAAATTTGGTGTCCCGAAAAAACAACAATAAAAAACATTAAAAGTCCTTTTTTTAATGAGTCAAATATTTAAAATTTATGATAGTAAGAATTAGAAGTAGGACATATCTACTCATAAATAAACTTCAACAAACTTGCAACACTCACTCTCAGGCATTCATTCAGTCCTTTTCATCCATCCTTTGAACAAATTTAACTGCTAATTTCCGGCGCAAACAGTTAAGAATTCATTGACATACCTTTCAAAATATTTTGGTGGCCCGAGGCGGGCCACCAAATTTGCCCTTTTTTGAAATTTGGTGGCCCGACTTTCATTTTTGGTGGCCCCGGGCCACCGGGCCACCGTTAGTGTCGAGCCCTGTGTAATGTATGTTAATTTGTACCAGGTATGTTAATCATGTTGGAAGTAATATGTAATTCATGTGTGTTTGTGTAGGAGTTCTCAAGGAGTTGGGAATCCCCCTTTCCTCCCGTAATTATATTAAAAAAAAAAAAAATCACGGCGAGATTGCGTCTGTATAATAGAGAGATCCGGATAAAGGGAGGCCGGATAATAGAGGTTCAACTGTACATGTATGTCTATGTTACATGTCCAGCAGAGGAAGTGCTAAAGTGTCACTATGGAAAGCCCTTTAACCCGCTGAAGACTGCCTGATTTCTTGTGTAACACCCATTTCCCATTTAATACCCAAGACAGAAAATTTTCGGGTCTGGTCTTAAAATGGGTTAACTTATATCAGGCATAACAATAGTTACAACTGTAGGCACAATAAGCCTCCCAGTCAGGGGCCTAACTGACACACTCCTATCAGGTACCATATTCGAGAACTGAATCGCATCGCCATTCGTTCTTCCCAAGAACTGTAAGGAACTGGAATTCCCTGTCGTCAGAAATTGTTTCAGCGCCATCTGTGGGATCATTTCGAAACCGCCTAACGGTTGATCACAGTGGCTAGTATTTTCGTCAAATTTTCTATGTGCTTGTAAATATCTGTAAATAAATTGTATTATAATGTAAATAACACCAGTCTGCAAGAATCTTCAGTCTATTGAAGGAGGCAGACTTAATCAGAAGAAGTTTTTTTTTTTTTTATAGATGTCTGCCTGTGTGCACTTGGTATGGTAGCCCTACTACATATCGACCACCTTCTTTTAAACCGACCGCGTATAATTCGCGCACTGAACACTTAGTACGCACTTCTCTGCACGCAAAGCACATAAAAATGGATTGGCTTTGAATGTAGATGAGGATGGTGTGGGAAAATGCGATAATTCACGGTTCATTAATGGTTTTAATCAAGGACCAAATTTCGAATGAATATTTTCACCGCATCGTAATGACAGCACAATGTAATGTCTATGGAAGTTTCTAAAAGGCTTCTAAAAAGCTTCGTACAACACGCTGTTCAATACAACTCGGTTTGCGTGCATTGTCAATGCAAAAACAGCGGTCGATCCTAATAACGCGATTTACCGCGGGGAGCTGAAACGAGGCCACGCAAGTTCGTCGGCGATATTTTTGCACTGAAACTTCGAATCGAAAAGGGAACAACGGCATTTGACAGAGCTGGATTTTATCAATCACGTAGGTCAAGTTTTTTACGTGAATTTCAGTGTTAAATATTCTTATCAAGCAAATAAACATTAGGCGGTCGATGAGTAGTAGGTCCAACCCTACTAGTCTTCAGCAGGTTAATGCAATACCGGTATACATGTACTCCGATCCTTTGGCCTACATACTGACACATATCACTCATCCCACATCAAGACTCCATTGCTTCTTTCATGTTTCCAAACAGCAGCCATACTCAGGTGTTTATTGTTAAACATTGTTGCACTTTAAAAAGAAATAAAATATATATTGAAGTTCCCTGTAAAAAACAAACAATTTTTTTTTTTCCAAATGAGAATCCACAGTTAATGATAATGACACTTGTTTCAATACCTGACTGTGTCTTTGGAGTCGCCAACTACTCATATACTATGTATATGAAAGGGTTCAAAACAGCTTAGGAAACTCTGTCACCAGCATGAACAGATAAATTTGCTGCAGGGTTGGCAAAGTATTCTTTCGACCTCACCTGGCCTCCTCCAGATCAGCTAGCTGAGCCACAAGTCTCTCTAGCTGCTCCTCAAGATTCTGCTTCAGCGCCTCGGTCTCACTGCGCCCTCTGGAGGCCATCTTTGTCCAGTCAACTTTGAGAAGAATCCGTCTAGATGCTTGCAGATGATGACTGCCTGCTTGAAGGTCTTGTTGGATCTAGTGTCTACACATTAAAAAATGGGTTGGGTACAAATCAGTCAAAAAGCAGCTACATTGTATGTTTCAGTGTTTGTATTAATTGTCATATACCTTCAAAATATTTATCTTCAATGAAAGTTTTTAAAACAATACTTCGGTTCTGCAAATAAAATGAAAGTTACAATTGTTTCAATTGCAGGAAGGAATTCAGCACAGTATGGGAGGAAATATCAAAACAGCCTTCTACATCACATGAACTCATAAGGATTGGCAAAGCTGTAATCACTCACTCCATCCATGCAAAAATGGATGATAAAATCCCACTGTTACGGATAGGTTCCAAATGCACTGATAATGTCGATGACAGATAATGCGCCCAGCAACACTGTACATGTAATGTCTTGGAGGAAGCATCCATGCATCTTTACAGTTATCTACAGTGAATGACATGTCCTCATTAGTAGCACCCAAGGGGTCTACATGTATACCATTGGTGTCTCAGTCACAGCATCAGATGATTATTGTACAGCTGTAATTACAGCTCTTTTTTGCTGCCCATTAGATGCGGTACCAGCTAAATTGTTGAAATTTAGGTAGCCCCAGCTTTCATACAATTTGTCAGATTTTTCTCAGCGTTGTTATTAACAAATTGTGTCATTGTAAAATCTTGCACTTTTACTTTGTACATTCCAAATTCTGTTTTAATTACTACATAGTGTATCTATCCTTTGGAAGACATTCCACAGTCACCGCCTCGCGCTCAACTGGTCCCCATGGAAGACCAGCTAGTGCGACTGATCATATGGGCTATCCAGCCATCTTCTCAAGTGGAAAAATGAAACAAATAAACAAATAAACCTTTATAATTTTAACCCAATCTCAGTTTTCATAGCTCAAAACCATGTATTTCCATCACAAACACTGTATGAAAGTCAGCTTATCTTTCTACACCATCACCCTTGCCAACACACTGCACTGACCATTCCAGATTTAACCCATTGAGGACGGACTGATTTTGCTACAATATGCATTATCCCACAGACACCTGCCCAAGCATACTCGCAACTCGTCCTCAACGGGTTAATAGAGTATCAAAGGGGAAATGCTGCACTTGAATTATTTAATTTTTCAAGTATTCAAGGTTCAAGGTATACTGCAACTTATCAAGTACAGCGTACATGTACATTGTAGTCTGTGATAGTATGCACGACATAATACCCAATCAGGACGTCTGCGTACACTGTACGTCATCATACCCTACGCAGCTTCTTGGTCTGTCGGAGTCAGTGGTATTGAACACCTTGTCGTAATTGATAGCAGTACACTGTACACTCATCTACAAACATTGTACTACAAAGTTCTAGTACCGTCAATAGCATCACATAGATCAATGACTAGTTACGTGCATGACATGTAATGAGACATCAAATACATATTGTATTAAATGGTCAAATGCATGCCTCAAAGAGTAGAACTGCTCACAATTACATGTACAGGTGTACATATCTTAATGAAACAATGAATGATACTTTACAAATAATCCTCTGATAGTTTTACATTAATTCTACAAATAGATCACTATAAAGACAGCAATGGTTTAATGAAGTGTCCAATGTCAAATGTCTACAATACCAGGTACTTGTCTTCTAAAACCATTTTACCTTGAATGCAAGACCAGCTGACACTGTGTGTTTCCTGTTTGAGATTGAAGCAAGATAATGCTGTGAGTGGTGCATTCTAAATGTGTAGGGCTAACATCCTTTGTTTGCCTGTGAGCTTAACCTGTGAGTCAATAAAATTGTTTTCTCATTGACTCATCTTTGACAAGCCCAGAACTGTTCCATTATTCTCTAATACTAAATACACATTTCTTTGTAAATATATGCATGTGTACTTGTTCATGGTGATGTTTCCCTGATTAAAGGTACAGTGTACTGTTTACTACTGAGAGCTGTGATTTAGTAAATGTTCAAGTTCTAACATTTGATGCATAATATGTCATTATGCCAATGTGTAGGTCAGTTGTATCACAAAACACCCTATAATCAATACATTTTGCAATATAGCCTGAAATATAGGGTTTATCACTATTTCCCTATTATAAACCATAACTGTAGACTGTTTATTCTGGAAACAATTTTATTATTCATTATTTATTTATTTTCTTATTCATTTATTTATCATTTATTGTTCACATTTTGTATTATACTAAAAACACTGATTTTATACTGATCAACATTTCTTACATCATATGGTTGTTTCTATCCCTAACTCACATTTTAGAACTATTTTGATGCACTAAACACCGGAGTTACTGTTTCATCTGCAAATGGTATAAAATAATGTTTAGATAATTATCAAAACCATTTATAAACATTTCCTCGTGAAAGGTTTAATAAAAAAAAAACACTTTTGCACACAATTATTATGTCACTGATCCGACCAGGAGCATGCACTAGCCACGAACCTACTTGAAATATTATGATTCTGTGGTTCCTGCAAGAGTATCATCCGGCCATATGGACTGTCATAAATATTTCCTAGCATTGTTAAAATAACACATGTCACCCATATCTCTTTTTGCATAATGTGTGTGGCAATGCTAAAAAAAAAAAAAAAAAAAAAAAAAAAAATTGTGCATGTGAGGCCACTTGAAGAGTGAACTCAATCAAAGTGTCACAAATGTTGTAATACACACATACTGTACTATCAAATAGTTGAACTATAAAAAAAAAAAGAAAAAAACAACAACAACAACAACTTTTTGCTGTTATTACACGACATGTTACTGATTTAATGTTGATTGCAGCTCTTTTTAACTACCGGTAACTCTCAACATTTTTACAATGGTCGAACTACAATCCCAAGTTCTTCCATTGTATCCTGCTTTTTGTGACAGTTTCATTCAAAACATTCCCTCCCTTAAAAGCAAAAACAAAAGGAAGACAATTTTAAAAGTCTGTTTCAAATGTTTTCCCTTTTTCTTTGTCAGCCTGAACACGGGTGGGGGTAATATTTTGAAAACAGAAAATACCTTTGTGAATCGTGCATTAGCAGGGTAATTGCCTGTTTTCCCATGATCACTTATGAATGCATGAATTGCTCAGCTACAATGGGCGTTGAACCCAAGCCATCTGACTGAAAGGTAACTTGGCACATCATGCGCTTCCGACTGAGGAACATCAGTGCCCTAATCCTGTAATACAATCACATTTCACAGATTGACTTCACAGCTGAAAACTATCCGAGAGGAAGCAAGCTGTATAACTGACAGGAAGCTATTCAATCCTTAACCTGTTTAAGACTAGTCCCCAGTATATTAGGGCAGGTACTGTACCTTGAAGAATGCATGTTACAGTGATATCAGCTTTACCCTCATTGGGAGTAAAACTCCCTCTCCTCTCACCAACTGCTTTTAAAACGACACTTGCAACTTACTAATTCTTCGATAATTAATTTTCATTTCTGCACAGTAAAAACAGACACCATCAGTAAAACACTGGTGTAGAGGTTACAGAGCCAATCATGAATATACACCATCTATAGGTACATGTAAGTACATTGATGTAGATGATAAGTCACAATACCAGAGCTACATGTACCAAGTCTCACCCATTGTGAGTGAGACTCAAGCATTTAGGGTCTGTCTCACGATCTCACGCATGACACCCATTTTTCTCACGCATTGGGAGCATAGCTTTAGGATTAAAGTGAGAGTTGCAATTGAAGGCATATTTCCCTTTTGTCTTTCAAAATAAGTAAAAAAATAGTCACTTTAAGCATGCAATAGCTTGCATCACCAAGAGCTAAAAATTGAAAAAGCTCCCTACCGTGGGAGGGCGGACACCCCCCTCCTCTCGCTCAGTCGCTTCGCTCCGTTGCTCATGCACATGCGTGCGCGCAGAGATGTCGAGTCATGAAAATCTCACTCATAAAAATTTTTTGAACTTGGCATCTATGCAATACTAATAGGCAGGCTTCAGATTATACATAAATTGACATAGTGTTATGCAACTGCAAGGGGAAGAAACGTGGAGGACATACAGTTTGATTATTACTGTTAAACTTGCCAGCAATATTAGACCTATTGAGTAGTGACTTATTAAACACAACTTCATGTAAGTGTATACAACCCCCATCTAGAAATTCTTTAGCTCTATATATCATGATCATCTATTATCATAATCAGCGTAATCTACAGAAAGAAAGAACTCCATACGTACCCCCACAAACCTATGTACACGTAGGACTCCGGGGTCCGGATTACCCTTAGATGACCTCGAGCTCACCATTATCCTAACTTTAACCCTATCCCAACCCTAACCTCTAACCCTAATCTTAATGCAGCCACCTAAAATTTAATCACACATGTAATACTAAATAGACTACAAACAGTGCTCTATCACTTTTTTTTTTCAGTTTCAGCACAGGGTACATATTACGGGAATCTTGCCTACAGAAATTAGCTAGTGTAGCACTTTACTACAACTATTATTACCGGTATATACAAAAGTAGTACTTGTAATCTAAAAAGACAGAAAAATCTGTCTGTCCGGAGTTTTTTATTATAATCTTTTTTTTTTTTTAACATTTACCTTTCTCCTACATAGACAGACGGAAGCATGTCATACATGTCACTGTAGGGGGACTCTTAACCACTGTCCCTATGGAGAATTGGGTGAGGTACCTCACCATTCTCAACAGTGTCTATATAAATTCAGTCCTAGATCAGCAAATTTGAACTTACATGTATAGCAGTAAAATCAACAACTCCTAAATTATGCAAGTAACAATGCGCTCACCAGATGTTTGAAATGGAAATATCCAAGATTTGGGTGAAATTTTAAAGGAAAAACAAACAACTACCAGCCCATCAGTACCATTGCAACAGCTCGTCACTATATTCATGAATCCATGATTAGCCAATCACATGTGATGTACATTTGCAGGTGCAATGGGAATGGTCCCTTTGGCCAAAAAGAGCATGGCTTAAATGTACGTGTACGTACAACTCTTTATGTGTCACGGTGGAAACCTCCTGTGTGCCACATTATTCCTTGAAACCAACAATGTCATAGTTGGAGAATACATTCTGCTTGTCAAATCTATGTTACTTCTATCTGTAGACTTTTGTTGAGCTGGACTTATAGTGAGTAAAGTTGTAGAGAAAATGCCAAGTTTTGTTTTGATGTAACATGTATGACAAATCTATCATTGTTTTTCTTTCAAATAACTTGTATAGCTAAATTACTGTAAAGGCATGACTACTGACACACCAAACAGTGACAGAAACTTAGAATTTACACCTACACTGTACATGGAAATCCAGTAGGGAGCACTGCTTGTTAGTCAATCACGACATAAAACGCAAGCTATATGTGAGAGAAACGAAAGCACGAGAAACACTTCCATTGTACTGTGGCATTTGGCGATTTATTGATTGGTTTGGGCGGGCTTGTGTATTTGAGCTGAGTATGCGAAGTTAGCATACCGTCAACTGAGTCGGGCATGCAAACGTGGCACACAAAGGGTTAAATGGTGACTTTGCATACAGCTAGCGAATGGCGATGTTGCAATATCACCGATATGGATACAAATTTCTGCGATCTAACCTAGTAACTGTGAGTATTTCGATTGCACAATGTGGGAAACTTACATGTACAGTGTACCCCAAATATTGCAGCATGATATGTCATGTCACATCAAACTTGTTTGAATGTAAGAAAGCTGTCAATTGGGGTTATGGTAACGTCTGGTCAGCGTGCAATGCCAGTGGGCAGAGCAGCCCTACAGGAGCTAGGAGGACAGCCTTTGGTCTGTACATAGTAGGAGGGGATTCTCTGAAACCAGATGTACAGTATCTCTCCATGGAAGTGGAACATACAATTTGTACAATGCCAGAAGACAAAATACATGTGACCGATCTTTCACCACAGCCAACTCATGCAAACCTACCATTCCTTGCTGTGATGAATCATACATGTAGATAAAAATGACTTGTGAAGTTCTGTGGGTATCAGTTTGAACGCCAAGTACAGTTTATAAAGATGGACCACATCGCACAGTTTCAAGGAATTTAAATTTTCAATGTAAATACTGAATTACAGAAGTTGACGATCCTTCCTCAAAAGGATAAAAATAGGTCGATTTTTTAAAATCCATTATTCATGCAGAAATGCACATCATGCCATTCACACCAGCAGAAATCTTAACAATTATGAATAGCCAGTCTACTTCTTCAGAAAACATCAGGTTCATCATGTATAACAGTTAGACCCTAAAGCAATTTTTAATTCTTATAAATAATAGGGTAAATTTGAATTTTATGTCCAATAGCTTGACAGTTTGTGAACCAACAATAACATTAGGGCAATTCCATGAAAAATGTTCACTTTGGTGAGAAAATGAAGTTTTGAGTTTCACTTAAGATCTCAAATATTCTAAGAAAGTAACATATATATTTTCATTTTTCACTAGTCGCATCTTTGTCATTACAAAATTTTGTATTTTTCTCAGTCAATGAAAATACTGTATGATGTGTTGCAATGATGCAAAAATTTGGCTAATTTTAAAGAGTTTAGTGTTCCTGTCTCTAAAGAAGGCCAGATATGTCCTAGAGGCCTTGTTCAGCTTTTAAATTATAGTCCAGTGTATATATCAATGGAAAATCACAACCAACTTCCTTAGCATTAATCAGTTTTTGACCCATTGATCCTCAAAGTTGTGTGATTTCTATAACATTTGAAGCGTCATGTCCGTTACGGTTTTTACTATAAGTTTTCATAGCCAAGAGGAAATTAGTGTAAAGTTGCTGCAAATTCATTTTCTATGTTAGGATTGAATCCCCGTGCATGTGTGAAAACCACTTTTCTATACCAATTCTAGTTTTCCTGTAAATGGCGTAACGGGCATGACACTTTGCGTAACGGACATGACACCTCATATTAGCCAAGTGGCAGAAATAACACTGTGGCCCAGTGAAACAGGGTGGTGATTAGTTTTTTGCTTGAGGATAGTAGGACATTTCTATACTTGAGTAAATAATTAAGTCTGCACATCACTCAATAAAACAAAAACAAGCAGACTTTGCTTTCTGCCACTGGAAGACTGTTGATTTTAGATGATCTTGCTACCCTGTTACACCGGTTTGATCCATTCCCACCTCTTGTAATCCTGACAGATAAACAGCAGCTGTCATTCCAAGGAATATTTAGACGATGGAGTTTTCACTGTTGGCCTTCCCTTCAGTACTTAAAATGAGCACTTTCTACATATAAGTACATTGTAGACCACATTCAACACATATCCACCATGGAGTCAACACAACAGCCAGGAACTCCTGCACAAATGGATCCTCGTGCATCCAATGAACATGATCACTGATGATACAACAACAAAGAATCCAAATGTCACCAGCATCAATGTCTTCAATGATGGTGTTGCCTCATAATTTTTTTTGTTAAAGTTTGTGCTGCATCCATACATAGACTCATCTCTATGACTCTATAAATCCACACCTTCAGTGGCACGTTAATGAGATATCAATTGCCAAGAGGGATGAGAATGGAATTGTTTGCTTTAAAGCGTGTTGACAGTACATGTAGCTCTATCGTCAGAGAAAGTCGGTCTGAATGCTTCCTATCCATTTCATCAATACAACTAAACTAGATACCTCTATGCCAAGGGATATACCGGTATATACAGTATGACAGCGCACAGCATTGTACAAAAAGCACAATTTTGAGATGCTATGAGAAGATGTTTATCCACTGAAAGGCACACTGTAATAATCATTTACAACCAGTTGGTACGGAAAGCATCCAGTATTTCAAAAAGTCCTAGTAGATCTCACAAGCTGGTGAGAATAATGTAACCAGTCTGGCAAGCCTTAAGAAGTGCCTAAGCAAGCACTAAGTTGATTATACAGTTTGAACGAGTTGAATTTGCCGTGAAGAAAACAAGAAATACTTTGTTGCCAAGGTGACCACTCTACATGGAAATGGATTATATGTTGTGAAAATTCTCAGAAAAAAAAAGGGGCTTGATCATTCACTTCTAGCCAAGAAAAGAAAGCATTTGTTGACAATGATAAAGTACTGGTGCTGGCAGTGGAAGTTTTTACAATAGTGTATCCAAGATTGGATAGCAGAGGATGATTCTACTCCAAGGATGACATTAATGACAAATGAAAGAACTTTGCAGAAATGAAATTTACAAACCTTATTTATTTCAGATGATAACACTAATTTGATAATGGACCAAATAGTTTTATGGTCCTGTTTCATTGCATAAAAGTTGATGCAATCCTGAGTGCATTTTAATGATGTTGTATTCAAACTTTTTATTTCATACAGATCTGGTTCGTTCTATTTTCTTTGCCTATCCGCAGATATGGAGACATGGTCTTCTGTATTGTACATGTATGCCATTGTGGTACTCTGGGCATTGTACTCCATGTGCTTTAGAGTAGCTGTTAGATCACTGAAACCTGCAATAAAAGGACTTTTTGATGTTTTGTTCAAGAACATAATGTAGTTAGCAGTGTGCAGTTATTTTAATCTTTTTATTTTGAAACAAAGAAGTGAAAATATGGATCACCTTACAAGGGTGTCATGTCCGTTACGCTAGTGTATAATACTTAGTATCAAATATTAGGCCACTAAGAAAAAAATAATCATAGTATAAGATAGTAATATGTCCTATTTTGCTATGGTGGGTGGTAGTAACTGGAAATTTGTCACTAATTGTAGCTAGCTGGTGCAGGAGCGAATTTGTTTTATATTTCTTTGTTTTGTAAATATATACAAAGACTAACCCCCCTAAAATGATATAAATATAAGAAATATTACATGATTGCAGTTATGATGTGTGTCCCTATGTTCTAACCTTACTATGCCAACAATTGAATATCTGCTATACCTTGTCATAAAAAAATTCTCTTAGCTTACAAAAAGTGGACAAAACTGTCATGTCCGTTACACTCGAAGTGTCATGTCCGTTACGCAATACTTTAAACTATTAAAAAAGAATGAACAGTAAAACTACTCTAAATTAGGACTTTATGAGTAAAGCATGACCTAAAGGTTTAATCAAGACCAAAACCAGCTGCATCTTATCCAAAAATTCACAGGAATTTCCATAATGGTAAGTAGATCAAAATGCCTTGTCCATTTTGTGTCATGTCCGTTACGCTCGCTAAAAATGCAATTTCTCAGCAACCAGTTGATAAATTTCCATTAAATTTTCTGTGTACATTTACGTGTCTGATAAACTCAATTAGAATCTTTTGGAGACTCCCAATTTCACTGTGTGATGGTTTGAATCACAAAAAAGTGGTCTGAATGTCATGTCCGTTACGCTGGAATTGACCATTAACAAGATACTTCTGCCATAGAAATGTCGAGAGACAGAAAAATCCATCTGTTTGGAGAAGTTTTTTACTTTACTTTTTCAAGGGGATTCCATGATCGCGAAGCCAGACGTGACGCAGTCTCCGCGGCATATCCCCGACAAGATACAGACCATTGGGGTTCTTTCGGTCAACTTCTGTCTACATACACAGCCTTGTCGCTATACACAAGTAGAAATAGAATTTTACAGCGTCTGATCGGGCTGAACTTCTGCCTGGCATAAATAAGCCATTTACTTAGGCCTAGAAAATCGGGGCACCAGTTTGCTGCAGGGGTCCAGTTTGCGGCACCCCTAGGAATATCTAACCATATCTTCAAAAGTAGAAGGGTATTTTTTTTTTCTAAATTGTTTTATTTGAAGAGCAACTGAAGAGCTTTCTTTTGATACCAGAATCATGATAACTCGGATGATGGGCTTCATCATTCTAATTTAAACCGTCTGTGTCACGCTGTTTTTCAAAAATATGACTTTCTTAACAAAACGTTAAGATTTTGTTCTGTTGCCAGGCAACAACCATAATCCCTTGTTTGTATCTTTATACAAAATCTTACTACGAAAAGAGGCCTGGCATGGTAAGGATCCTTCCTCGTGTAACTGTGCCAAATATTCTAAAATTCATTTCCTTTGTAAGTTTTGAGGATTGCAACAAAGACCAAAATGTCGGGGATGGGTCCGGTTTGCGGCACCCCTATGGGATTTACACACATACTAAGCGCTATTTTACATGTCAAAATGGGTGGAGATTGATGAAATACATGCGATCTTGAAAAACTATGAAATCGTGAAGGATCAAGATAACGAATCCAAATAAAGTCTTCTAACAAGCTGAAAACTACATGTAGTTGGACCATCACAAAATATTTGGTTTTTGCAAAATTTTAATGTTTGAAGAAATCAGGGGATATTTTTGTGTTGGGTGCTGCAAACTAGACCCCTGCGGCAAACTGGGTCCTCTTGGTGGTTGCAAATTTTCTGCATAAAATTTATTATTATGACTATCTAGGGAGGGTAATTGTCCACCATACAAAATTGTGATGCAGTGTCAAGAGGCCTTTGGTACCTCTTCCAATCTAAAAAAAAAAAAAAAAAATTATTTAATTTCTGTGGCCTGTTTTACCAGAATACTACTAAATACCCTTGAAAAGGCCTTAACCTGCCGCAAACTGGGTCCGCCACTCTAGATCTAATTTAGATGGTTGACCACGCTGTTGACTACTGTAAAAGTGGATATTTTCGCATGACTAATTTTTCGCCCTCAGCCCAATAAGAGGAGTTTCGCGTGTTTTTCATTCCACGGAATCAAGACAGTAAGTACGGGAACTTATATAGCTAGGCTATGCCTACACATGTATATGATTCAGCACGCCGTACACCGGGGTACCGTTGTAACCCGGGGTAACGCATTGTATAGCGCCATCTCATGCCCATTATTTATCATGTGTGCTAATCCAAATTCAGATACGCCGATTCCGATTTCGGATACGGCAAAGTCGTCGCAATGAACTAGCACCATAGGTGTTTTTCGAAGTAATTTCTAGCACCACACCGTTTTGTAAACATCATCTACCGTAACTTTTATTTTCAGAAGAAAAAAAAAATCACCGAAAGCCCAGAAAATTCACCCCAAAATCAACTGTATTTCTTCAAAATTTGATCATGGGGGCTGCCATCTTTATAATCTTCTACGCGTGCGCGAATGGTCGATAATAAGAGATGAAATGTGAAAGAAAAAGGTTCAGAGCAGAAAATAATTATCAGTTGCAGACATTAATTGTTGCATAATCACAAATAAGAAAACATTTTTGTGCATAATAATACTAAAATAATACTAAAAAATATTTTGACACATTTTTTGGTAAGCCAGGGTACAGCGCTGAATAAAAAAAATAATTAATTCAACAAAATGGCGAATTTTCATTCGGTACCCCAGGGTACCAAATATTGCATCATATAGCAAGCAAAAATATTCGCGTGCTTTTATTTTCGCGAAATTTCAACACCGCGAAAATTTCCACTTTACAGTATTCTATGAGACCTGGGGTGGTATTCTGAGACTGTTTTATCTCTGTTGTAAGTCTGTTGTAACAAATCGGTATTCTGAACACCGTTTTATCTCTGTTGTAACTTCTGTTATAACTTCTGTTGTAACTTGTGTTTTATCTTGCGCACTCTTTGCCTGCGCATACCATTGTCTTAGGGTATGCGCACGCGCGTAACAGTGGGCGCAAACCTGAACACCCATTAGATTACACGGTATTCTGAAAACTGTTTAATATCTTCTGTTGTAAGTCATGCCCGTGCAAATTTATGCTTCTGAGATAAAACAGGGTGGAAGGTGTTTTAACTCCGTTGTAACTTTCGCTTTAACTTATGTTAGATAGTGAGATTAATTCATTAACTCACTATTGTGGTATACGAGTTCAAAATAAAAAAGAAATATAAAGAAAAAAAAGAAAAATAAAAACAATTTATGTACAGAAAGGCAAAAGATAGCAGTTTGACAAAATGTAAACTCATTCCGCGATACAAAATTTGGTAACAGTAACATTGCAAGTACATACGCGTAGCATAATTATGCACATAGATGAAAACACAAACACATGAACAGAAAGGTTATCGGCAGTTTGTTTTAAGCACTATTCATTTCAAAAAATATCTTTAAAAATATCAAACAGTTTTTTATATGCTTTCACTATCTTCACCAATAAGAATTCATTATCAGTACCTTTGGGTGTTTCAAAAATATTTATCGCTGGGGATGGCGTGAATCCTGAGAAAAGTATTAGAAGTCTAAGGTTCCATGATGGAACTTGACGTGATATTGATCTCCAAGAGATATCTTGTGAAGATAGTGACAACAACAACAACAACAATAATAATAATAATAATATGGCATTGCAAGGGCTTAACTTAATTTAGAAGCGTCAAGTTCCCCACAAACCATGACATTTGGGTTCCTCTTATGAACGCCAGATATCTTATTTTTTAAACAAAATTTCAAATAAAAAGACTTAATCTGAGATAGCTTTGCGAATCCCCTCCCGCACCAACTATACGTCAAAACCGGTAAGAAGGCATAATAATCAAGCTTCTGTTGTAACTTTATTTTATCTCTGGCAGTCTCTTTACCTGCGCATGCCATTGTCCTATTTGTGCGCACGCCAGAGAATGAGCGCTTGTTAAAACGCGCAGAGTTAAGCAAGGCGCATTTGCCCAAGGGAGCAATCTTATTGGTTGAAATGTCTTGGATGATACTTCTAACAATATTTCCTATTGGATATGATTATTGTGATGGGCGTGGTTATGACTTACAACACCGTTAAAACAGTTTTCAGAATACCGATTTACAACTGTTTTAGCGGTGTTGTAACTCACAGACTTACAACACAAGTTACAACACAAGTTACAGAGTTACAGAGATAAAACGGTGATCAGAATACCACCCCAGGATTCTAGCTAGTCTAGCGGTTAGTCCTTACTTAAAATTACTAAACCGACCGTGTAACATTAAATTGATCAGCGCCCACTTTACTTTAAATAAAATTTATTATTTATGTATGCGCTAGGAGGAAGAAAAGCCCGAGCTCACTGGAATGTGAAAAATCACCGTAGCTGCGTATTAACGCTAGTAGTTAGCTCTGTCGAGTAGACGTGTTGCACTGTTGTTGCCCTCTCTACTCTGCTCTGTATCTGGCTGACTCTGCCCGGCCCGTCTGGCTGATCTGACTGAGTCAACAAACTTCACCGTGCCGTGTAGTGACCGTGTGACGATTCGCTGGCCTGTGAGCTGCGCCTGCGGTCGCGGGGGGAGGTCAGCTGCTACTCGTACTCGTGGCTACTGGTAAAGACGTCTATAAACTTGGCGTGTTCGCAGAGGCCAGGCGCAAAGCATCGATGAGGGGCTGGAAAGACACGGATGGCAGCCGGAAGGAGAGGTCGAGCGAGGATGGATTTGCACGATGCAATTTATCTCGCATAAAATTAAAGGAAATAACTCATGGTTAGTGATCGACTGTCCTTTTCCTCTACTGGACTATCGCTCAGCTGCTCACAAACTAGCTACAGCCTCCAGCTAACAAATGCTATTTTTAAGAATATCAAAAATATATTCATCAATTAAAATCTATACTTATAAAAATTGAAATATTTTTTTTTGTTTAGATAATTTTATACTTATTGAGAATATAAAAAACATGAAGTAAATATTTATCTTAACACAAACATTTAATCTCATCACTGGTACTAGGATGATATTTTGTGCACATTTGTTATTCTCTTACTAGGATTCAATTAGAAATTATATCATTCATTTGATAATAATCTTGTTTATTTGAATTTATTAAGAAAAAAACACAATAATTCAAGATATTCTTCATTATGTTTATTTTATGACTTATCATACTATTATGGTATTCAAAAAAAATATCTATTGATGTTGTCTGAATTGTAATTTTGGCTGGATAGAACGGCTATGTACAGCAGTCCTTCGAACTCATGGTGTATGGATATCACGTACAAAGTTCATGAGAGTTAAAATGCATTGGTTTTATTGATGATGGGATCGGGGCGGACGTGTTCAAGTTACGGACCGAGAGGTAGGAAATTCATGAAGTTATTCTGCACACCGAACTCTGTTGACTAAATTTATGGTGTATAAAATTGAATAAAGTTGACGTTGACTCTTGTACATCAGCGTTACGGAAGGACTTGGGAACGCTGAATTCCGTGTGACATTCCCTAAGAATGGTTAAGATACGTGTTCACATTTCCGTTGCAAGGGACGCTCTCCTCTCTTGACCGATCCCTAGCGAGACGAGGCAGGAGCAATCTCTCCCATCTCATCATCGTGTCGTAAAGTTCTACCAACCCGCTCGGAGCGGCTGAAAGTGACCTGTGGCGACGTTGTGGAGAGCTTCACTTTCGCGTCACTTGAGACATGTTTGGCGTTGTAATATTACTATATATAGCACGCTTTAACAGGTTCTCCTATCGTATCGGTAGCGCTCACCTTAAAATATAACAAGCCAACGTCATCAAAAGGGGCCTAACGTTAGTAAATTTAAAATTAAATGGATATTTAGGTTTTACTACAGAGTCAGACACAGCACTGAACAGTATGCTTTGCATAGTTGTTGATGTTGCCACCCACCAATGCCAGTCAATGAATTAGATACGTTGTCATTACGGACATCAGCCACACTGTCGCTACTGTACAAAGTCAAACATGACATTGAAAATGAAGTGGAATGAGTTATTCAGGAGGAATGCCAACTTCCTTCCCACTGCTGGAGAGAGACGAGAGGAGATAGAATCCAATCCAACCAATCCGTACTGTCTTCAGCTTCAGGCGGTCGAAGGCATGCATGTGGTAAGAAACTTTTGTTAAGTTTATATTGTAAATTTACATGTATCTGTTTTGTAGATCTAATTTCAGTCCGGGAAACCCGCTCATGAGGACCGCCCCCGCGTACGAGGATGGTCCCTCCTCATGAGGACCTCCCCCCTCCTCATGAGGCCCCCCGGGGAACGCCTCATGAGGCCCCCCCTTCACTTCTTATTCATCTCACATCTGACGTATAAATTGTCGCAACTTTGCACGGTGATTTTTTGTTACACACACATGTCCACTATCCATGATGAAAAGAAGAAAAAATCCTGTCTGTTTTTTTTTTTTAAAATCGAGTTTTAATCACCCGATGCAGAGCGCCCATCAAAACACGGGCGCCAACGCGTTCGCACAATGCAAGACTGCCGCACCTAGCGGCCTGATCCGACTAAATATTTTCGATGCTTTTTTCTGCGGCTCTCACCTCTCCGCGCACGAATCAGCCTCGTGAAGCTGAAGTCTGACATCTTTTTACACAAATTCGTAACGAGAAAAATTAAATCAGTACTAACCTGATCTTGTCCATATATTCCAAATTACTATTCCACACTGATAGAGTAGGTGGGTAGATGACATACTCCAGTTTGTTAGCAAAATAATCACTTTGTAGGTATGACGAGTTCACTTTCTTCGTCAATTCCGCCCACGATTCCGCCGTTTGGGCGCTTTTTCTGGAATCATCCCGCGACGCGACGTACGTCGCATACATCACGCATCCAGCACATACTAAGTACCAGACTGGTATGTGCTGGATGCGTGATGTGATGCGACGTACGTCGCGTCGCGGGATGATTCCAGAGAAAGCGCCCAAACGGTAAGCGGGCGGCGGAATCGTGAGCGGAATTGACGAAGAAAGTGAACTCGTCATACCTACAAAGTGATTATTTTGCTAACAAACTGGAGTATGTCATCTACCCACCTACTCTATCAGTGTGGAATAGTAATTTGGAATATATGGACAAGATCAGGTTAGTACTGATTTAATTTTTCTCGTTACGAATTTGTGTAAAAAGATGTCAGACTTCAGCTTCACGAGGCTAATTCGTGCGCGGAGAGGTGAGAGCCGCAGAAAAAAGCATCGAAAATATTTAGTCGGATCAGGCCGCTAGGTGCGGCAGTCTTGCATTGTGCGAACGCGTTGGCGCCCGTGTTTTGATGGGCGCTCTGCATCGGGTGATTAAAACTCGATTAAAAAAAAAAAAAACAGACAGGATTTTTTCTTCTTTTCATCATGGATAGTGGACATGTGTGTGTAACAAAAAATCACCGTGCAAAGTTGCGACAATTTATACGTCAGATGTGAGATGAATAAGAAGTGAAGGGGGGGCCTCATGAGGCGTTCCCCGGGGGGCCTCATGAGGAGGGGGGAGGTCCTCATGAGGAGGGACCATCCTCGTACGCGGGGGCGGTCCTCATGAGCGGGTTTCCCGGACTGATTTAATTGATAAAGTTTTGAACATGTTACTTGTTAGACTCTCACTAAGTCTAGTAGAAAGATCTAACGTTAGAGATAGAGCTTGGTTTGTCTTAGACAGAAAAATCTGTCTGTCCGGAGGAGTCTTTTATCTATTTATTTATTTATTTTTTATGTTAATGCTCTCCTCCGTTGTATGGGAGGGGATCCGTGAAGCCAGACACAGTCTCCACGGTACATTTCCCCGACGACCAGATACAGACCGATCTTTCGGTCAAGGTTTGTCTAGGGTCTACTAGTATGGTAGGTGTCCAACCCACCGACCGGGTCCATAACGACCGACCGCGCATTATAATGGCATTGCGCGTACAGACAGAAAATGTACGCATGGGACTACGCGCAACGGTGTTCGATTCTTCACTGGGCTACGCTACCGAGTAAAATGTGGCGAAAACAAGTATTCCCTCTAAATTACCGAACTTTAGCAAAATCGAATAAGATTTATCGTGTAACTACATATAACTAGGCCTACCTTTGCTGACTCGTTGTTAGATGTAGAGTATCCTTCCGTAATAAATTTGACGATTTTGACCGCAAAATTGTCACGGCCGCTTGTACGATCATGCACACACGTTACACATACACATGACAAACATTTTGTTGCCCGCTACGACCGTACGAGTTGATGCAGAAACGAGAAATGAATGTGAAAAAAACAAACCGACTCATCTAATTTATTTCAATTACGATGAAAAGTTTCCTAATAAAAATCAAGTCAAATTCATCAAACAGTCCTTCAAAAGTAATATCGAAGAAGTCAAAATATATTCAAAAATTATTGGGGAAAAAAATAACGGCTAGAAAAAAACAGCGGCCTGTCGAAAAAACGCATTTAAGTGCCCTTTATACATATTGTCAGGGTGGTCGGTAGAAATGAGCAGGGCAACTGCATATGAGTGCGGAAAAAATGACACCCCACGCGTTCGAAGCCGCCATCTAAAAGCGCGTACCTCAGATTGCATTTTCAGTGCGCGCTTGTGAATCCGGAGTATTTTCTCCACACGTGAGTAAAATTTCAGGCAAATTGTGAGATTTTTCACGTTTCTATTGATAGAAAAACGTTAGGTGTCCGGTATTATGAACACCCAACCATACTTGTACTTGATTAGTTATAGTCACGGTAACATGAAACTGCGACCAGCCCAATCGAATGGAGCGTCCTGGGCCTGGGGTTAACGTCGATATGTACGTGCTATGTCGTTCATGGACGGTGTACAGTTGTACATCCCAACCTTTGTTTTAGCCCGACCAGACACCTTGCGAAGCACGGCACTTGTGTACAGCAACAGGGTTGTGTATGTATTACGTTGTATTTGTTCATTTAATCATATTCATTAATCATGTCGGCAAAAATTTCGACACCGCGACAATGTCTACTTTTACAGAATCTAGAGTATACAGATCTCTCTTATCCAGCCAAATCGATCATCTGGATGCCCACTAGCTATGGCCGCTGGTCCCAATGTGGCTGGATAATCAAGGTCAAACTTGGCCTACAATGTTAAGGCCTGCCTTTTTTTTTCAATCTGACTTTTGTTACAACAGTACATGTAGTTTTGGCAAGTTTAGGCCTAGTAACCATTCACAAAGTTCCATTAAAATGATATTCAAAATGTACACTGTAGATTGCAATCCCTGTTTTGGGATAGGGTAAACATCATTTGACATAGTTCACTCAAATCTTTCTGTGAAGTAGTTTTGAATTTATTTAAAAAAAAACTCCATTAAAAACTAAAGCATGAAAATATGCATTTGAATCCACATACACCAAAAGAAATCAACAATGTATACATTTACATTGTATAACATACAACTGTAGTGTCTATCACCTTTGATAGAATTGTAGCAGTTTACAGTGTACTTGTATGTCATTCTTGACTAGATACTTGTAGATGTGAATATTTACGTGTACGTCATGATACCATTTGACCTGGACACGTGCACCACTACAGACAGTAAACAAGCTTCTGAAGTAAAATTTAGAATTTAGAGTTTTGTGCTGAAATTTACAATTTACATGTAAATTTCTTGAAAAGACATGTCATTTTTTTTTTCATATTACTATAAATACTATTTCTTATCTATCCTTGAACATACATGTACAAGGGTTTGCGAACAGTAACTGTTGAGTATTTCATTGTACATTGTAGGGCAAGTCCAAGATAACGCGCACGTTACGTATGGGACATTCAGAGACTTTTATGACCTGAAAAATAGTGTTAATGGCCTTTGATCATATTGAACTTCATTATGGTGATTGATATCTAGGAGAAGTATAATCATGTAAAAAATTGAGAAAAATGACCTTGACAATTATATTCTAGAAGAGAAAATATGTGCTGTTACGTATGGGACCAGAAAAATTTTGTTTTTTTGAACATTTTTTTCAACCTCAAAACTCTCTGAAAGTATATCATTCTACAACTTGTAACTCACTGTGATGAAAGTCACAACACTCAAGATTATCACAGGTAAGTTTCATGTCATTAGGCAAAAAGCTCTAATTACAGGTTCTAATTAAAGACAGACATGACATGTTACGTATGGGACAGTTACGTATGGGACAGTTTGTCCCCCATTCATTTAGTGTGTGAAGAACCATGTTTATGGGTATTTTGCATAATTATTGAAGTAGAGTCAGTTAAAACTACTCAAATACTGATCCAGATTGTCAAGGAAACAATATTCCCCAAATATTCACCATCATAATCATATTCAATCATATTTTTATATTTTTATGACCAACCTGGGTATGCATGCCCTTTGTCCCCCATTCGTTTAGTGTGTGGAGAAGCATGTTTATGGGTATTTCGCAAAATAATTTTGCAAAGTACACAGAAACAAATTTTTGCATAATAATTGAGGTGGAATCAGTTGAAATTACTCAAATACTGATCCAGATTGACAAGGGAACAATATTCCCCAGATATTTACCATCATAATCACATTCAATCATATTCTATATTTTTTTATGACCAACCTGAGTATGTATGCCCTTTTTTTATCAGGATAGTTACTACTGAAAAATTGCATACCTGGTAGTTTAAAGTGTTTACTTCCATTGATGAAGGGCAGTTTGCCATTTAGTTTCAATAAAAAACAACTTGACACAAGAAATATTAAGTTTAATAAGTAAGCAATACCTGCTGCGTGGAACCCCAGTGATCAAGTAGATATATGATGTCTGTCTAGTAGTCAGGTCATTGATTCGAGTCACACCTCAGTATGTATACCCATGAATTTTGTTGTGGCTACTACTGAAAACTGAATAAGGACAATTTGTGTATCACTTGCAATTACAAAAAATTATTTTACTTTTTATTTTTTTTCTATATAATCACAACCATTTCAAATTGGATCTCCATGACATAAACTTTGAATTCCTCTAGTCTTAGGATTTTATGCTCTTAAGTAATTCATATAATTGGTTTCCAATCATCTCTTTAAATGTTGAAAACTGAATCCCCATTTCTACAAAAAACTATACCATCCCTTTAATGCTGATTTTTCATTGTGTATTTTGCCATTTCCCCCTCCCCCTTTCTGAAAATTGTTCAGTCAAGTTCATGTATTGTTTCAAGTGTCTATAACTCAAAAAGTAGCTACAATGTTGGGATGCTTTCTTCAGGATGATTGACCATTTGTGTACTGAGAGCCCTTCTCAGCTAGCTACATGCATTCACATGCAATATGTGTGAGGCTGTCCCATACATAACGCATTTGTCCCATACATAACATTATTTCAATGCCTAATAAAAAATATTTCTTTTACTTTTTTTTCTTTTTTCTGTGGTATTTAATTTCTCTAAACAATAAATTAGAACTTTCCAAAAGGGCATTAAAATAACCTTAGCAATTTCAGAAAAAACCTAAAAAAATGACTTCATTTTGTTACGTATGGGACATCTCATGATAGGACACGAGCTAATTTGCATAATCATTTGCATAATCCCTAAATTTTCATACCAAGTTAAACTATGTGATGAACTTCTTATGTCCACATATTAATCAAATATTATATGCTTTCCTTTGAATTAATATGAATTTTTATAAATGTCCCATACGTAACGCTGTGTTTCACATATATGCAAATGAAGCCCTTGAAATTTGCATAAATTTACATAATATCATTTTTTCCTCCACAGAAATCAAAACTTCAACTCATAAGCTTCAAAATGATACCAAACATGTCAATATTGAGCAAAGATGAAATTTTGCCTTCTGAGGGGACCTTATCTTGGACTTGCCCTTTACTGTTTAGCATGAGACATGACATTTTTCATTAAACCGTTCCTCCAGCAATTCTCCAAGTGCCTTCAATGTCCCAAAATAAGATTCTTGCACAACGAGTCAGCGAAGTCAAATATCTATTGGGCTCATCCTTGATTGCTTTGTACATCTTTATACAAGTTTTACAGCAAAACAAGAACACACTACAGTGGAGAAAAGGGAAATCCAATGTAATACTACAATGCACGCAGAAAGAAAACAAATATTGATACAGTTGTAGAAGATTATACTAATGATGCACAGGATAGAGTGTGTTAGTGAAGGTGCGGCGCGCTCAAGAGTATTGACAATGGTGCGACATGCACGAGGCGCAGCCGAGTGCATGTTTGCAACCGTTGTCAATACTCGAGAGTGAGCCGCACCTTCACTAACGCCACGAAATAATCCTGTGCATCATTAGTTTTATAAAATGGGTCGAAAACTAACAGCATTATTCACGTACCTTTGTGGGTCAATACCAGTCAGCTACATGTAGCACTCGCTCAAAAGTCAAGATGTCCGAAGATGTTCGTCCCAAACATTTACGCACGTCGCACTCGGAAATCCCGCACACTCACCTAGTACTGTACGTACGTATAAGAGTATACGTACGCCACGTACTGTTATGCACAAGAAAGGCCGCCGGCTGTTGTGGCAGCCCGCGGCCCGAACTAGAAGTTGTTTACAGGATTGACAGCGCGTATAGTAGCGCGTGACGCACTTGTAACAACTGATTGAGTGCGCACTGCTAGTGTAAAACATTGTGACGTACGTCAGGCCAGGGAGGTGGAAGAGAGACTCTTCTTAGTGCTTACCTGAAGAAAATAATGCACGCACACGTGACTCATTTCAGCGCTTCCAATTGGCTACATTCTTGAACCCATTTTATAAACTCTAATATTTCTATGACAGCCATTTTTGTGGGCTGTATAACTCAAATTAACATGAATTTAGGCGACGAATGCAGGCACTCCTGTCTACATTTTGGGAACCTGGGTTCCCGTAAGGAACGGGTTAATTTCACACAGGCTGCAGGGACCAAATTAAGTCCTGGCCTCTCAGGTTTGAACACATCACCTGAAATAATTATCATCTCAGTGCAAATTGAGCTGCATGCCACCAATTTGTACACCCTGGGACTGAGCATGGGTGCAGAAATGGTACAAGTTCCTCCTGTAGGAAGTTTGTGAGGGAAAGCCAGAGATACACTAGTGAATGAACAAATACTTTATCAGATAAGATGCATTTTACAATATACGGTACATTGTATTGTCAACCGCACTTCTGATTGAAATATATTTTGGCTACGTTGTGCGTATTCATATATACGTACGTGTAGCCTACAGTTGTATGGCGTAGTCCTTTTTAAAGTTCTACTGAATGCTACAGTATACAAGCAAATACTGGATGTTTAGTTAGGGGAAAAAAAGCAAACAAACATCACTTCCAGTTCTGTATTTGTAGAGCTCTTGCAGAGTGCAACTTGGCAGTACAGTTCGACCTCGATTATCCGGGCATGTCGGGATCAGCGCTCATCTGGATATGGGAGACACAATGTTAACGTATAGCTGCCGTCCAAGCTGCCGTCCCAGTGCACTGGCAGCTAGACAGGTAGCGTACCCTGCAACGGTGGTGTAATCAATGCTAGCCTGCGCAAAATTGTAGTCCCTTCTTCACAAAAATAAAGTCTCTTTATGTGAAAATCATACATGTTAATACCTCATTAGATATTGAGAAACCTATCATGCACATCTTATGAAATTTAGTGAAATAGATCCATGAAAAGATGTTGAAAGTCACTTTTTTTTCTCAATTTTGGGATGAAAAAAAAAGTCCTTCGCCGCGTGAACGTGTCCGGATAATAGAGATTTCCGGATAAAAGGAGGCCGGATAATCAAGGTTGAACTGTACAGACCTGTATGTACATTGTATAAAAGTGTTTGCATCAATTGGACAATTTTAGTGCTTTTGTAGTTGTGCACAACAACATTGAAAATGTATTATGATTACATTTTGTAGCTTGTTTGAATTTTTTCCGTGCCCTTTGTTCAAATACACTGTATGATCAAAACTGCACCGATTTTGGGTTACTATTACTTTGTAGGGCCTACATTGTAGGTTTTAAAACCATGCATGCACACTTTATACATACTACTGTACAACTGTACTTAACAGTAATCATGATGAGTGATACAAGTATTAAACACTAGCAGACGGACTCAATATGTACCTGTATGCCAGCACACTCTTTATGAATTGAAAATATTCCATGTTATATATTCACTGAACTGTAAAAGTGTTTTCCTACAAGTGTATATGTCTGTATTAAGTTTTTAATGTCTTGTCATTAGCTGATTCCATTGATTACTGTCCCTGATAGTTAAACTCAAAATCATGCCTGAAAATTATTAAGATAGAATCAAAAGGTAAAGCAGAGAAATCTTCTGAAGATATTACTCCAAAACCTACAACAATGTAGTGAGTGCTAACTTTCCTAGCGAAACTTTATTTACAAATGTTAGAGCTTGATACATTGTAAAAATTTGACAGGCAGGTCTACAAAATGACCCTGGGCACTTGCACGAAGTTTGTCAGGGCCTGTGTGTTAATGTATCAAATTGAGATAAAGTTGTATGCTGCCCTCTTGTGTACAAATAGAGCATTATATGCAGTCTCACATGCACTGTGTGTAGGGCCTACTGTACATGTGCATGTATGATTAATTTTGAAAGAGAGAAAAGGAGAGAGAGAGAAAGATGTGCATTTAAGATATTACTACAGCATGCACAACCCATCTCCAGATTGTATTTCAAATGAAACAAAAATTTATTGTGTTTCCTCATGTACTGTAAGTCTAAACCAGTGATTGTCACTTTTATATAGTCTGTAGTAATTCGATTTTGCTCATGAAGCTCTACTCAAAAGAGGGGAGTTTTTTTTTCAGCCTTTAGATGCATGTGATCCTGTAAAGAGCTCTAGATCACCTTCATCAACAACTACTATCAGCTTGTTTTTTTAAGCTGTCATCCCTATTTTGTATTGTTATGAATTTCCCTTGAATTATGTACAATGTTATACATTACATTTGTATGTCAGTATCTTTGGTATGACAAGGTTCCAATGGCTCATACAAGCTGTATACAGTGTAAATTTATGCAAACCCCCATTCCATGAACAGAGGCCTTAAAGGACAAGTTCACCTTCATAAACATAAGGATTGAGAGAATGTAGCAATATTAGTAGAACACATCATTGAAAGTTTGAGGAAAATCAGACAATCCGTTCAAAAGTTATGAATTTTTGAAGTTTTTGTGCAGTACCCGCTGGATGAGAAGACTACTGCAGTGTATGAATAACTTAGATGTCACATGCGTACAACAATATAAGGAAAATATAAAGAGAATTTCACAAAATTCCATCTTTTGAAAAAAGTACACATTCCCCTGACTCGTTACCGATGAATGTTATGGGTAATATTATTCCCCCTGCCTTTAGAAAGAGGCAAGTCAATTGCTCTTTTATTATGCGAAAAAAGTGAAAATATGTTGAATTTTCTTTTATATTTTCTTTATACTGTTGTACGCATATCAATGACTCACAAGCTGTAGTAGTCTCCTCATCCAGCGGTTCCAACACAAACATTTAAAAAATTCATAACTTTTGCATCGATTGTCCAATTTTCCTCAAACTTTCACTGATGTGTTCTACTAATACTGTTGCATTTTCTCAATCCTTATGTTTATGAAGGTGAACTTGTCCTTTAATGAGGATGAGATGTGTTGATGAATGCTGCCCTCTTGTGATCAGGTATCATTCAGACCACCAGGGCTGTCTACTACATGTACAATTGTACACTTAATGTGCTCTCTGGCTGATCCTACTGGTCCTATCACTACTGTAGTACTAAGGCCAATATCAAATGTGTGTGTGTGTGGGGGGGGGGGAGGGTTATGCACACACACACTCTGACACTCACACATCTTGCAGTGTTGGGTAATTACTACAGAGCACGCAAGACAGAGAGAGAGAAGAAGAAGAAGAAGAAGAAGAAAAAGAGAGAAAGAGGAGTGAAAACACAACTTTAAAAGCAATGTGACCATGCATCACAAAACCAACCAAAAATCACACTCCTTGATATGACCTGAGAGCTCAAAAAAGGTGAAACAGGTCAACCAAGTTAACCTGGAGTTTTTCATATTTTCTGAAAGATTGAGTTATTCTACATTTTTCCTGAGTTTGGGATCGTAAAATGAATGGTAAAGTGTGTTTTCAGCAGTTTTTTCTACAACCTGTTTTGTAGAGTTGTGACAATAGAACAAGTGTACATGTCTTAGAGGCCCCTTTTCATAAGTTGTTGAAAATCCTTTGCACACTCGCAAGTTTCAACTCTAATAACTTTTGACGAAATAATGCTAAGGGACTGCATTGAAAGTTGGCATTAATCATGAATAGAATGTAATAATTACAGCATGATCAATTTCAGCTTAATCTGATAATCTCTTCATTGTTGTTGCTCTGGTGGTTTACATCCGGTTGTTTGTTCTATTCAACGCAAAGCTAGAACCGTTTGGCGATTAAAGGGACATTCCAGATGATTTTCATAATTTCACATCATGTACATTGTAGTACATAAATCGACAACTCCATAGATTTGTGGAATTTATTGTGGTTCTTGATCAGAGAAACGATACTTTGAAAAACCTGAAACAAATTACACTGAACAAGGATGATGACATACATGGTGTAGGAGGTTCACATATTTCAGAAATGCAGCAGTGTAATTCCATTACAATACCGTTTGCTTGCGAGTTCACCTGTGTATAATCTATGCATGCCTTCTTCTTTTGTTCTGCTTCCTTGAGCCCCAACTCATGCATTCTCAAGGTGACTCTGCCGTGTCATCATCCTTGTTCACTGCAATTTGTTCTAAATTTTGAAAATATTCTTATTCTTCATCCCAGTTATCATAAATTCTGAAACTCTGTCCTCAGTATAACTAATTCATAGTTGTTCAAATGCAAAAATCTGAAAATCATCCGGAGGTCTCCTTCAAAGGTCCTGTTTACCTTCGGGAAAAGTGATTTAGAAAATATCAAGATATGACATTTAATGCACATATGTAGGTCTGTTATACCACAAAACTTTCTAGATCATGTTATTTTTTCGCTTTGCCCCACTGTTGGTACCGGACTTTCCTTAGCCCACTTTCTGTTTAAACACTTGTTTTTGCCAAAGTGGGCTAGCCCCACCGATAGTCCCGTACTATCTGGTCCTGCAAAATAGCAGGGTTAGCACCGCAATTGCAGTGCTAACCATGCAATTGCGGTGCCAAGCAAGCGAGTGTAAACAGAACGAAAAAATAATCCGGGGCTAAGCGACGGAGATAAAGTCCGACCCCCACTGACCAATCAGAAACGAGATAATCAAGTGCTGCCGGTGCGTGCGTGTACGTGTACAGTGCACAACGTAATCATGAATATTCATGTGGTTTGGAAAGTACTGGACTAAGAAATACGAGTGTAAAAAGGTCAATTTTCTCCTCAGCCCTGGACAAGAGCTTAGTACGGGAGTAATTGGTGAGTGTAAAAAGCTGAAAAAATTGGTACGGGACTAATGATAGTCCTGGGTCAGAGAAAGTACGGGGTTAAGAAACACAAGTGTAAAAAGGGCTATGTACATTTGTACATGTAATGCTGTGTTGAGCTCTTGCAGTGAAACTTGTTGATCTGTATGCACATGAATGTATACATGTGGTATACAAAATACATTAAAAATACAGACTGTAGGTAACACATTAAGTAAATAAGTGTAATACAGAATGTTGCTAATGGGTTATTTTATAGAAAGTTTTGACAATAACCAGTGCTGTATTGTACTGAAAGAGAGAAAAATTATTATTATTTATTAAAAAAAAAAAAAAAAAAAAAAAAAAAAAAAACTTTCATGAGATATCCAAAAAGTCTTTTCATTACTCTCTGGGGCAAAAAGAATCATACTCCTAGAATCATAAGATTGTGTATGTGTTACACCTTGTATCATGTTTATCAGCCTTGTATCGTTTGTTGCTAGCCAGTATTGATGAAAAGAACCCATTGAAAGAGATTGTTGTGATTTCTACACCATTGATGTTTTTTAGTCATAGTATACATATATTGTATGCTGTACATGGAAGTGTGTGCAAGTCAAAATTGTCTTTTCTTCATTCTATAGATCTGTTTTCCTAGTGAGAAGAAAGAGATGGTGTACTGTACAGATGGGGATTCAGATTTTAAACTTTTTGGAAGGGGATACGTATCTTACACATGAAACCATTTATTTGAAATATTACAGAGCAATTGTACAGTTTGTAAGAGGAATTAAAAGCTTATTTGATTACAATTGTTTCTAAAATGGCTGAGATGTCAAAAAAAACAAAAAGAACAAAGTGGTCCTAATAAAATCTGGAATACAACTCTGTCAGGCCAAGTATATAATATGTTTGTTGTATTTCTGTTGTACAATGCATTCTAAGCTCGAGAACAAAAAAGTCCTCCTTTAATACAATATGGCTGTTCACAAATGTCAAGTTTCCCTCGGTCGCTATGTGTTTCTTGTGTGTGCATACAGTGCCTGTGTGTGGGTGACTGGGCAGATACAATGCTTTCTGTTAATATCCATTTCACGCTGTCATTGGAAATGGAATACTAGCCCCCGGCCAGTTGGCATTCCATTATCCTTGGCCCCTGAATGAATGTACCACGCTCAACCCATTTCTCATACAAAGGTAATCACACACGCAATATTCTCTCTTCTCTCTCAGACGCTGGGCTCTAAGACAGAACTGATTTACATTCTGTTTTTCCTTTCATTGGGAGACATGCTTGGTTGAATAGATGGATGACGACCTCGTATTCATGGAGACACAGTGTAAATGCACAATTTTTGTCAGTGGACAGAAAGAAAATAGAAACAACAAAAAAAAGGAAGTTGTGCATCACTGTGATAAGATTTTACTGCATGAGTAATTAGTGTAATTCAATAGTGAGGATATCGGTTTGAGGATAATATCTCTACCATTGAGGAGAGATGTTTGGGCTACGATAGGATTTGTGCACAGCTCTCTAATGACACATTATTGTTTTTGTCGGCAGCAAGTGTGCAGGTGCTTGCATCTTCCCAGCTCTACTTTTCTGTGATGTGATGTGCATGATACTCCTTCCTCTCTTGACATCAGGATTACAAAGCCATCTTCACCTTTGTGTATTATTTTGTGGAGTTGTGGCATTGGCCCATTATGCCGCGTTCTTCGTACCTTTTTACAATTTCTAGAGTGCAGATGATGCTTTCTGTTCAGAGGTGCATTCAGTCTCAACAAGCCAAGCAGGATTGAGCTCATCTCTTGTGATTTGTAAGGAGTAGAAGACGTGGGTTTCTGTCTTCGCTGCTTCGATCCGTTCCAGTTTCCATGGTGTTATCATGGTTGTGAATTTTACACAGAGTGAGCAGTGTTGTGAGCAATTGTGTCTTCCATGGAGGAAACCAGATACCAGACTTGAGTGTTACTGTAAAAGTGGTTTCTTTCGTGGTGGTTTTATTTTCGCGCTTTTTGCGCTTTAAGGTTGAACCGGGAATTCGACATCACGCGAAAATGTTTTGAAAAGTCGCCCGAAATTAACCACGCAAGGAAATGTTTTGAACTTGCCGCTTGTTACGACGCTATAAAATTGCGCACATGCACACACGAAGATTCCGCGCATTGAGTGTATTGATGGTCAATACACACACAGCGATACCGCGCATTGTAGGTACAAGCATGTTATAAAGTACTCAAGAGACGGGATTTCAGGTACAGTTGAAGCCTGCATTTAATTTCAATTTCTATTTAATAAATAGAAGAATAATTGGATTATAGTTTGTGTTTTCATGTGCAAAATACAGTATAAAACAGTTTTTGCTGACTGTGAATTTTACAGATTTTGCCGACCGCGCATTTAAACACACGCGAAAAAGTCGGCACCGATGGAAACCGTGAAAGTATCTGTACGCGAAAGAAACCACTTTTACAGTAACCCGTTGAAGACGAGTCCCAAGTATACATGTACTCGGGCAAGTGTCTATGATGGGAAATGCGTGTTATAGCAACGTCAGCCCATCCTCAGCGGGTTGAAGATACAAGTCTTCAGCATATTACAGCTCTGCATTGTAGTTTGGGTCAACTGTTCACACCAATTTGAATACTCAAAATATGCCTTGATGGGTTGTACTGATGTTTGTTTGTGGTCAAGACATGCAGTACTATTGCAGTCTGTATATATGCATCCCTGAAAGCTTACAAGTATTTAAATCATTTCATGCTTTTGTGTATCTCACAAGACTCTATTGTTTCGCCACGGCACTCTGAAATTGCATGCTTACCTTCATATTTAGAAAATAAGCCTGGCTACTGCAGCATGCATTTTATTGCCTTTACAAAGAACTGGCACTGTGATGTTAAACTATGGTATCCTCTATATTCCTTGAGTTTCCTTTTTCCCCTCTTTGTTAAAGGCTTCTCCTTATTGCTGTAAAGTCACAGTTGTAGGCCTCCCTTCCACATCTCAGTTTTAGTGTTCTTAAAAGCAGAATAGAATTTGTTATTAAAGTTTTGATTATAGTTTTTAGCTTTAAAAGTGCTCAAGTGATTACAAATGATAATGAACTGTAAAAGTGGAAATTTTCGCGGTGTTAAAATTTTTGCGCATTTCGCGCAACCAGAAACTAGCGCGAAAATAAAAGCACGCTTATATTTTCGCTTGCCATGTGTTCCTGTGTGTGATGTCTTGATTCCGCGGAATTAAAAACACGCGAAACTCTTCTCACCTGGCCAAGCGCGAAAAATTAGTCGCACGAAAATATCCACTTTTACAGTAGATGTCCATTTGTAACAACAGTGATCAGCTGTCTCATTGATCTTGGTAAAAGTGAAAGGAGGACAAAATGTTCAAGATACATTGTAATTATTCTTTGATATATTGATATTGCTTTAATAACCCACACATAATTTCAGCTGACATTTTGACCAAGGAATATCATCTTCATTTTGAAGCCCTAAAGCATTTGGTCCTAATGAAAAAGATTGATTTAGGATATGAAATAAACAAAGGCCTGCCACCATCTTTTCGGAATTGGTAATTGTTACAGTTTTGCCATGAATAACGATATGAAATTGCTTTTGAAAATTACTCGATGAAACTAAGCTAAAGACAGTTTATTTGCCAAAGGGCTAGTACACAGTACACATGTAAGTGCTGGAAAATGAAATAATAAAATAATAAAATAAATACAATTATGTACAGATGTAGACATTTATCTAGCCTTATACCTATTCTGCATTGAACATCTAAAGTGGCTTACAATATTTCTTACTAGATACACATTTAGATGGTTCAAAATTTGCAAATGCATTGGTTATTATCGGCATCATTATTTACTTCAAATTGCAAAACATCAACTGATGTTAACTTTTTTTCACAATTTGTGAACAGTAGGTAAAGCACAAGATTTATTAATCAGATTAACAGCAGTTTAACAACTCAGAACAAATTGTCATATTTGAGAGTTGTCTAAATCAGAGTTTCATTTGTCCCATTTTGGTTATTAGACAATCTTTATTCAAATTTGTATGCTCTTCATAGGTGTGTTTCAAGCTTTGATTTGTTTTGGCAGTCATGTCTGTGAACACTCCCCATTGAGAGCCCCTCAGATTTATCCTCTGTTGCGTCATGGTTGTGATCCAAGGTGAAATCATTACATGCAACAGCAAATCAAATGTTATCTGAATATTGTATACAGTAATTGTATGCTCGAGAAGCAAGTACAACGGATTTTATGAATTTGATCAGTAGTAGATTGTAACATACTGTAGCATCATGTTTAACCTTGTGTGTGCCAGTGACTTTTTATAGACACTATGTGCAATTTACTATCTATATACAGGGTTTTTCGCTTTTCTTTACCAATAGGCGCTCAAAGCACTCAAAGGGTTACCACTTAAATCCACCAAACTACATGTATAGCTACCGAGGGTGTTATAGAATGGGTAGTGAGAATCCTGCGATCACATTGGTCGAGAGCTATGTGTTGATTTTTTTACTGGCCGCATGCTGAGTCACAGTGGTAAACATGTTATCGCGCACTTGCAAGAGTACGCACACTTGTAACAAAGGTTCGCGCACTAAGCAAGCGTTCGCGCACTCATTATGAGACGCCTATTGGCTAAAATAGCCATGCATCAGTTTTTACTGGATGCATGGCTCTGAAGTAAAACCATGCATCCAGTAAAAACTGATGCATGATTTTCGGACTCTTGTCTATGGCAAGCCAAAAGGAAAGGCATCCAGTAAATTTGTCATCGGGTAACACGATAGAAAAATGGGTTTTTGGCAAGAAAATTACCCATTCTATAACACAGATGACGCACGTGTCTTTTCGTGCGTCAGGCGGAATATACGTGTAGTGTGCATGTGGCAACTATGGAATTAAGCCTAAACCCACTCGGCTTCGCCTCGTGGGTTAAGCATTCCATGTACATGTAGTTTACCTTACAAGAATGTATGCACACAATTCCGACTGATGCACTCAGACCTGTGCATCATTTGTATACTGACACATTGACATAAGTACCTGGTATATGAATATTCAAGGTCAAACTGTAAAGATAACTTTTGGATGAAAAATATCATATCTTCCAATATACCAGCCCTAATTTCATAAAACTTTGTAATAATGGCCAGCATGTGTCTGTTACCTATTCCTGAAAGTTTCACCTCTTCACTTTTTGGCAAAAGTGAAATATTCTAAAATATATATTGGTTTTATGTGAATTCAAAGTAATGCCTACGAAATTGATCATCCATTTTGAGTGGTAAAAATATGACATTAATTCATATTTTGTGATATGTCGTGGTTATGTGCTAGTGGTGAATGAGAGGGGTATTTATCAGTCGACAGAAATATTCTAAAAGCAATTTGAGATGAAAAAAAACATTTCTCCTTTTTTTCAATGAATTTTTCCAATATATTAGTCATTTTAATGTAATTTGACACCCTAATTAAAATGCTAATTTATGCACATTTTAATGCAAAATTTGACTCTATCTTTACATGAAATGAAATCTTGTGCACTCAACTACAACAAACAGCAAAAAACACATTTTCACTAAGTTTTCTCATTTTTCCCCTGTTACGCACATAATTTGCATACCCTGATTGTGCTACTGACAGTCTAGATTAAAAAAAACAAACAAACAAACAATTGATCCGACATAGGCCAATCATTTGGTGCCCATCTTTCTGCATACACAGAGGCTATTAATATACATTTATACTTGGCCTTGAGAATTTCTTGTTAAAACTATGGGCAGAGGTGACTACAAACTAGTACTATTCACTGAGGGGCGCAGCCCCGAAGTGAATAGTACTAGTTTGGAGTCACCGAGGCCCATAGTTTTAACAAGAAACTCGAAACTAGGCAAAGTATATTTGTTTTATATTTTGGATCAAAAATTTGAATAAAAAGTGAAAATCATTTTATATAGGCCCTAGGCTTAGCCGCACTGCGGCGGCAGCGTAGCGCCTGCAATACGCAACAGTGCGAGAGATCGGAAATTGAAAAACGTAGTAGCCGTGGCACCGCCAGAGTTGCCCGTCGCAAGTATCCAAGCGCTCTTATGGCCGCTGCAAACCTGAACACTAGAATTCGGGACCGGACGCGGACGGGTACACTTGATTGTAAAGAAGGGTGATTGTGACATCATTTTGCAAATAGTACTTCATGGAGTGTCAAACACACCAACACTCTAAAAATAGTTCAAAATACCTACAATCACTCGAAGCTCTTTCAACCAATCAATGGAAGACAAATTTTTGATCCAAAATATAATAGAGTCTATTTTGATGGCTATTCATGGCTCTTGCATAAAATTCTTTGAGACTTATATTTGTTGTAAATAACCTTTACTGTCTAGCACACTGCACCTGTATCATGTATATTTCCTGTACACATTCCTAGAATAAGAGCATGTGATGAGGCCCCTACATTCCTTCATTGCATTGTGTGTGCCCATACACAAAAACACACACACTTCTTGTATTGAACAGAGGGAGGGGGAAAGTTAGGAGGAATCCTGGCTAAATGAAGAGAAGTGTTCACGTATGACGTCCCAAGGATGATATGTGCTGCATTTGGCCTCTTCCCTTAAGTGAGGCGAGAGTAGCAGTGGCTGCTGGTCTAATGATATCTGATCAAAATATTTTCCTAGAGATCACCCCACTGTCTGAATTGTCTGTTGAGTGTGTTGCTGGATTTGTGAGGAGCTTTACAATGTACATTATATGAGGAAAGTGCCGTATAAGTCATAGAAATGAGAGGGGGGAGATTTAATATAATGTTTTTCTTGGGTTTGATTTGATACTCCTACTGGTATCATGTGCAGTATTCCTAAATTTTGACTCACGAATGTCAAATTGCCTTCGAAATGTGTTTGTTTGAGTTTTTCTGTGCATTTTTGTGTTTTGTGGCTGTGTTTGCTATTGGAGTGAAAATGTCAAGCTGACCCAGGAACAACAACAACAAGAAAAAGATATGCAAATATACATAGGAGAACTGTAATCCAAACCAAATCTTATCTTGAAGGAGATAAGAATGCGATAATGTTCTCTTCCTTTTGAAGCCTTGCCCTTTACCAGGTCAAGTATTTGAATAGTAGAGGTGATACAAATTTTGAGGTAATTACAGCTGTATGAACACGTGGTTTGCATGTGAGATAACCATACATTTATAGTGAATATGTTAAGAATCAATACAAGACATAACTTTGATATCATACATTGTAGTACACCATAATCCTGCTATTTCTGTTGCGTCAGTGAATACTGCTGAGTTCAAAATCAGCGTTTTTCCAACTTTCGTTATAAGCATATATATGTCAAAATAGTCCTCAGTACTCCTTACAATTAAGAAAAAAAATCAACAATATACTGCCATGCTTGATCGTTTGTAGGTGTTGCTATTGACAACCTTGGTCATAAACATTTTGTCGTTGTCATAGCAACTAAGCAACAACTGGGAAAGACAGAAAGCATGATCGCACTATCAGACTGAATTTAATGACAGCTTTTAATCAGAGGACAAATTTAGGGCAATCCATCAAACTAGGTTTCCTTTGCAAAGCAGCAGAGTAGGTTTGTTTTATGATGTTTCCATGGAAACACAGTTATTATGATCCATCGTTTCTGTGGCTCTGCAATGTACTCAAGATATCTCAGACATTGCTTGTGTACCTGTAATACAACAAGAAAGCTGCTCAAGTTCATCTACATTGTATTTGCAGAAAAAGAACATCAAGATAATCATACGAAACATTCTTGCCCATTTTAGTGAATGAAAGCAGATAAATGACAACTTTGCAATGAGTCATCAAGTCAGCTTCTTTTACCAAGACCCCCCCCCCCCCCCCCGGCACTTACCTACAATGTAAAAGGCTGAAAGACTGTTTGATTTCCTTTGTAACTTTGTAGAAGGCGGAGTTTTACTTATCCATAATCATATTTTCAAACAGCAGTTTAAATCTCCCTTTCACTTGATTATTCAAATGCAGTCTATAGAGCTCTCAAACTTCAGCTCCATCAGGTTTGATTTAGCCTCTTTCGTCCAAGGTAAATTGCTCCTTGGTTTCCATCCTTGCTTCTGGTACTGTAAGTTCCTTGAGACATCAATCCCAGAAAATCACTGGACCAAAGATGGGGCTGGGAAAGAAACCCACCCCAAGTCCTGATGTTGGGGCTCCTGTTTCCAGTCTCCTTGACTCCCTGATTGGTCTATTGTGTTGCAGTGCCTCTGTGCTTTTGTTTGTTTAATGTCAGAAGATGTTAGCATAAACTGCGAAGAGGCCCTAAAAGCTATCTTAGATATAGAAAGAAGCAGAGTGAGGGAGACCGAGAGAGAAAGGTAGCAGACTCCAGCCCATAGAAATGCTCGATGCTGTTCACACAGGGAAATATTTTCCCAACGATTTGTTCCCCAATTTGCAGTTTGTAATAGTGGTGAGATTTAATCTGCACCAAACAAACTACCTTCGAACAAAGTGCTTCTTGGGTATTAAAGTGAGAATCTGTATGTGTTCAACAGTCAGTTTACAAAATGCATTTGAAGAAAGGCTTATTCAGTTTTGTTTCATTGTGTGGGATTGTATGTAAATTTGATGAAATAAAAAGAGAAATCACTGGGGGAAAAAAGGTGCTCATAATCTAGACTTCAAAATACGGAACCAAACCACTTGCATTTAGCTCTCTTTCCATTCTCATTGCTGCAAGCTACATGCCATGGTTGCTACTGGATTTACATGTACCAAGTTTTAATCTGTAAAAACAGTATAAGAGTGAGATAAGGAGATGAGAAAGATGAAAGGATAGGGAAAGAAAAACTGTCGGAATTCCAGGAGGTTCAAATAGATTGTAATTGATGTCCAAACATATTTAACAGTATAAATCGTGTTTTGGGAAGTAAACAGGCTTAGCGGTGAAAAGAGATATGATTTTCACAATGATAAATAGATGAAGGACAAAGGGAAAGAGTGAGAGAGAAAGTGGGAGAAACAAAAGGAGGACAAAAAAGTCTTGCAAAGATATTTACTTGTGTGAACGCAGACTCTGAATTGCTTACCAACTGAACCCTGACCATAAACTGTTTTATGGTGCAGAGTTTACAACTGTTCAGGGCAGAGCACTTCACACCCGTGTTACAAGTGCTCAGATGGACAATTAGGTTTAATTAGACACAGTGCATTTCGAAGATTATTCGAGGGGTCTTTGCTAGTTGCTTTTTGTAGCACTTCACGCGTGGATGATGTCTGCAAATCTTGAACGTGTGCAGTTGCATTGTACAGCGTGCCTTCGCATGAATGATATGCTTCATTTCTTCCTTATGGATTTATTGGATATTACACTTCAAGGGATGTTCGGCTTTCCGCATGTATGCTTTCTTCATCTATGGAGTGATTCTTAAGGGCAAACAAATATTTGATTTGCATTGTTTGCTTATGGTGGGGAACAGTTTTACTCCTTCAGTGCACACACGCATAGAGAGCTGTTGCTATCGATATTAATGGCTCAACATTGGAGGAATACCTTGCTGATGCTGTATATCCAATCAGAACTTAGTCCTTTTGTTGTTGTTTTAGGGGATTATTTCAGTTGTGGACTCCCTGTGTTTGGTTGATGAGTATGCCATTTGAATAGCGCTGCGTGTGTTTCAACTTGACCATCACTCAGGATGGACAACGCTGAGCGCCGCGATCTGATTGTCCCACCGGTTGTTGTTTGTGGAATCGATAGTGCTCACCCTGCAGCCTGAGGCAAAGAGGAGGTGGTGGGTTACTCTCACTACATATGAATGCATCATCACTGCGAGCTCTGGAAGTAATATCATGGCCACGCCAAGTTCCATTGCTTTACAATCTGGATATTTTCAGAACTGATGGAGCCTTCATGATTGTTGGCTATGTTTGTTCATGCTGATTGGTGCTTTACATAGTGACATTCGTGTGTGTGTGGGTGGATTTGTATGTGTGTACAACTGTGTGCGTTATATGTACAATGTACATTATGTGTGGAATGTCAATTGTGAAAGGATTGCTGTTGAGACTGGTATAAACAAAAATCTCTTTTTTCCACCAATTCTCAGCTGCATCAGCGAATCAAAATGAAAGCATAATTAATTTTTTGATTCGTCACATACAAATTCTGTATACAGCAATATGTATTAGGGCTTTTTATCCTTCTTTTTCAATAGATCAGATTTACAATTTATATTGAAGATGAAACTTTTGACAGGTTTTCCAAGGAGTGTCATGTTTGCTTCATACAGGGTGCTCATTGTTAAATAGTTCTGTACAGTTTCTTGCTTGTTTTATGTCAATTGCATTTTTTTCCAAAGTAATCTAGATCTGACTTTTGATACAACTTGTCTTCATTCTAATGGCTGTACGAGTAAGTTTAAACCAGTTTACACCATTTATGATGTAATTTTACAATAGTACCTCTGTTTTTCTATGACACAGAACATGACAAACATATTGCTCAAAAATCATTCCACGTACATGTAGATGGTGGAGAGTACAGACCAGTCACGAAATTATACTTTTTAATAGAAATGTCTGGAATTTTTCCATAAGTTTGGGTCAGATGCATGTAGGAAATATTGTTATAAACAACAACAACAACAACAACCAAACTGTATGGTTATCAGCAATCCTATTTAAAATTTTAGAGAAAACCTGACAGGTTCTACTTTTTGCCATTGTGAAAAATCTGTCCACCTGATATTTTGTTGAAAGAGCAGTGATTTGCTCTCCTTCATTCTGCAAATTGCAACAGAGAATCTCAATCACGGGCATTATCATTCATTCCTACGGTATATGTGACCCTGCATCACAAAACAAACAGAAAGTCGCCAGACATGGATTTTTAGTTAAGAGTAGATTCTAAAAGAGCAGACTCTAGGCTTTAAAATGATGTATAACTCAATTTAGATGGACTCTCCTAACCTATCTAAATATTGGAAAGAAAGGACACACTCTGGAAAGTGTGAACTGAGAAAACAGGCTCTGAAGTACAGGGTGTACTCAAGCCCTTAATCTTTTAAAGATTAATACCAAGCTATGCTAGCTGTGGGATGAATTGAACAAAAAACAGGATGTTAACCACTGGAGCAACAACAATGAAGGGATTGTCAGATTAAGCTGAAATAAAGCATGCTTCATTAGCACATTCTGTACATGATTAATACCAACTTTCAATGCAGTAGCACCATTCTCTCCAAAGTTATTGGAATTGAAAGTGAAGTGTATGGACAGGGTTTTTTTTTTTAGAAATGGGAAGATGGTTCTATGAGAAACTACTAATCACACTATTCCACCAAAAAGTGTCAAGAAAAACTGCTCAAAACACAAGTTCCTGTTTGTTTAAGGATCCCAAACTTTGATATAATATAGAAAAATACTTGCTCTTTCAGAAAATATGAAAACTCAAGATTGGTTAGGTTGACCCATTTCACCTATTTTCAGTCCTCACACAAAATCACTGTTTGCGACTTTTTGTTCGTTTTGTGATGCACGGTCGCATATTTTGATATTATCCCATAGAAATCAGAACCACAGTACATGAATGTACCCATCCCACCGTCAAACAGATTGACACTCAATGAACTTTTAAACAGGTTCTACAATTAGTATGATTTCCATTTACATTGCAGTGCCATTACATGTATTTAAATATCGACTACTGTGTAGAAATCTATTAATACAATCCAACCTCAATTGCACAACTGTCGATCTCTCTGTTGTCTGGATGTCAACTGGCTGACATTTCTTGTTTTTTTTATGTTTTGATGTACATGTATTTTGAATTCTTTTTAGGATCTGAATTCTTTGGCATTGTTGCACACAGAATGCGGGTAGATTTCATTTCTAACTGTCAGCAGACTCGCAGAAATTGTTTGTACCATACAAGATTTATAAGTTTCGACATTATGCTTAATGAAAAATGGGCAGAAATTTTTCTACACGTCAATGGTGAACAAGCTTGTTACTGTGCATGGATTTTCCTTGTCAAGACACAAACAGACACTACACTTGTATGCACACACACAGCATACCCTTACACGGAGATCAATATTTCCATGGAAACCAAATGACAATAAGGGCCTGTTTTCATCCATGATTGATTGCAAGTTTGTGACTGGAGTGAAGAAAATCAAACACACACAGCACACATCAAACACACACACACACACACACACACACACACAGCATGCAAAATACTCAATGCACTTGTGTCCATAGAATGAAATTGCTGTACAAGTAGATGTCAACAAGGAAAGGAGATAATTACACTTCTTTCGATCATTAGGAGACTTTTTAACTGTACAGTGCAGCTTCCATTTATGGAGGGGATTACACATGTGCTGCGTTGGCTCATTGATTGTTGCCAAGGTTGATGGTTGGTTAACAACAGCTGTAGCAGATGGTGATTGTGTATCTTTCTGCTCTTACATTTGTACAAGTTTCTTTACATGATAATTGTATAACAGGTGTATGTGTACAGGTGTTCGTGTGTGTATGTGTGGGTGTGTATAATTTGCATGTGTGTGTTTTGTGAAAATCATGTGTGAATTAAATCAGTTTGTGTCTGTGACATGTTATCATTATGAAAGCTTGTTGAAACTGTAGGTAATGTGCTTGATATCAACATCTATTTGAAGGTGACAAGTATTGAACACAGACACATGGGGAATTCTGTAGACAATTCACCAGAGCTGAAATCAATGTTTGATTCTATCCATGACAGTCCACAGCTCTCCTGTGAGCAAACAGCAATAAGATTGATACACCCTTTTCATTGTGATTGTGGGTTGAAAAAAAAAGTTGCTATGAGGAGATCAAATAATTTCTTTGCGATATGAAATAAGAGGAGAGCAAGGGTGTATGATTTGAATGGTGCAGAAGCGACTGAGGGAATTTTCTTTTCTGTACTTTCTTCATCAACCATGTCCTGTTTTTTTAATTGTTGTGTTAGAATGAATTATTGATCTTTTAGTGCTCAATAAAGTTCATCTCTTGACAAGAGTACTTCTTGTATTTATGGCAGTTAATGAGCAGACACCCTGGACTGAAAATACTGAGTAAGGAAAAAACATTTCAGCATTATGGATGATGACGATGAAGAATCGCTTCGCTCTCAACGCGTCAGCAAATTGGCAGCTTCCCATTCGTACATTCGCCAGTTGTCGTCGCCAAACTCTCCAAGGTTTCTTGTCTCACCAATCTCGAATCTCTCCAAAAGCATGCCCAATGTTGCAACACGCCTTGCCCGATCTTCGGCCCCTCCTGATGGCACAGGGGGTAGCCGACTTGCAGTCGATCCTTACCTTTCATTGTCATATCGGCCAAGGTCAACCTGTCTCGTGCAATCTCCAAATGAAATCAGAGCAATCAAGCAAGATTTGAAGGAGAAGCGTGTGATCCCGGCGGACTATCGCCGAACGATAGCCAGATATTATGGTGATGAGAAAGTGGAATCT